>NC_140177.1:32086407-32686407 GCF_963971535.1 Notolepis coatsorum | reverse complement strand
TATTGACAGCACTACTATGTAGATATATGAATAACTATGTAGATATATGAATAACTATAGATATATTAATAACTATGTAAATACAGTATATTCATAACTGCATATATATGTTACGATTGGAACGCTTTGATGGCATGATGTGGTGTGTGGAACCCAGTTTGCAGCAGACAACGGAGAGATACTTAACAGGAAGCAGGAGACGGCGTAGTGACGATAATAAGGCTTTACTCAAAACAGAAAACAAGGAACACGACTGACAACAACGGTAACATTAAACAATGAACCAGCAAGTGTATGCTGGCCCAGAACACTTAAATACAGACACCAATCAGAGACGGAGGGTAATTACTAACAGGACACAGGTGTGACAGACAGAACTAACAGAACACAGAGAACACAGGGGAAAACAATAACAATGACAACAACCAATAAAAAACAATAACAATAACAACAACCAATAAAAAATCGCGAATTAACAACAATGATGCATGTAGTTACTGTGTGTTGTTGTAGCCACCGGTTAATTCGCGATTTTTTTATTGGTTTGTCATGACAAACCAATTACATAATCCAACATATGTGTAAAGAAACAACATATTCCAGTTATACGCCGTATTCGCTATCGCGTCCCGCTCTGAGCCTTATGAGATATACCTATCTCCTATGATACCTATTGTATCTCCCACGAACAAAAAACTACATGCACCCCACCTGTATGGGGCTCCGCCCCCATGGTGGCACCGCCCATATAGCAGTGACTCTGGTCACCACACATCCTTCCTCTATTTTCGTCCCAGCGTACTTGGATGCGCGCACCGTACGATAACTAGTAGGATGAAAAGATTAAAGAAGATTCGTAATGTTGAGGGCTTACCGGAGGATTGTGTTTCCCTGGATTCTCCGGAGCTTGTTTCGACGACGCAGACCTATGCTGGTGGTTCCTCGGCTGACGCCGACGGACCGAGGGGCAGCGTACAAGGTTTGGCTAACGGGTCGGCTTGTACAAAGGTGAGGTCTGTGTCAGTAGGCATCGATGTCGGTGTTGGTCGTGCTGTGGAGTATGTTTCAGCACCGGGGCCGGGGCGGCTTGGCAATCGTTCCACTGTCGTGGGCGATGTCTTGGCGATCCTGGAACATGCTGTTAACGCTAATGCTACTACTGTTTTTTCTGCTAACACTGATGTTGACGCTGGAATGTCTAGTAATCCCCGCCGCGGGTTTCCGCTTTTCCCTCCTCTTGCCAGCTTCATTGATGAAGGTCAGTCGGTGGTGGATGTGGGGGGGTTTGCTGAGCTTTATTTACCTTTTTTACGGGTGAAGGGGCTGACAACGGGGTGCAGGCCGGGGGTACCTTGGCTGAGCAGCCAGGTGGCTTTTTTCCTGTGCCCAGGCGGGGATGAACGGCGTTCCGCCCGGCCGATGCTTGATAACATATCGGCTCGGAGGGTGGCAGTATGGACGAATGAGTGGTATACTGCTGCAGGATGGCATTTAGCGGCGGCCAGTGTTGTGGCTCAGCTGGCTACTTTCCTATCCAAGATGGCGTCGGGTTGTGGGTCTTTGGGTCAGACCGACATTGTAAACGTGATTCATGTTTGTGGTGTTATAGAGATCTTGACTCAGTCGCAAGCTATAACTGCGGGGAGGATTCGGATGCTATCAACTTTAGTTGTTAGGCATGCTTAGTTGGAGCAGTCTCCTCTTGGGGAAGAGGATAGGTTTTCTCTCCTCATGACTCCTTTTTCCACAGATAGTCTTTTTGGGCGTTCTGTGGAGGCGCAGGCGGTTATTGATCGGGGTCCTACACCGCCTCACGCTGTGCAGCCAGAGGTGGGAGCACGGTCTCGTCAACGACTGTGGCAAGATCCTCGACAGGCGGCCATGTTTCCCCCGCCAGTGGTGCCCTGGTTGGAGTGTCAACAGGGTATCGCGAGGCCGACAGCCTTGGCGGCCGAGGGATCGGCCATTTTGGGTGATTTCGGGTTTGGTATACCAACCCGTCGTCATTTTGCCGCGAGCAGCCCGCTCCCCGTTCGGTCCGCTTTCTGTTACCCTCAGAAGCGGGGCTCTGAGCGTTCTCCTTTGGCTGCGGGCCGCGAACCTTTTTTGAAGCGTATGCGGCCCCATTCTTCGCTTCTCATGGGGGCAGGGGCTGACACCCAGTTGATGGCTGAGCCTGGGTCTGTCCGTGAGAATGTTCCGTCATCGCGTGGTTCCTACACCGCAGGTTGTGGGTGGGTGGAACCTGGTGTTACAGCTGCCACTAGCTCCAGTGGTCAGCAGGGGGATTCGGTGCCTCTTCTGTTGAATGCTCAGCAGGGGTTACCCCGGCTTCGCCCTCGCCAGGCGGGGTGTCGCGCTGTTGTCTCCCACTCCCGTCAAACCGGCAGTGGTCTGCAAAGAAGAGGCGAGCGTGATTTGAGTGGTAGCAAGACCTATACTGGATCTGTCTGCGTTCAATCGGTTGAATGTAACGAGACCATTCAGGATGTTGACCGTCCAACTCCTTCTGCTTGCTGTCAGGAGGGGGGACTGGTTCACCTCCATAGACCTGAAGGATGCGTATTTTCACGTTCCTATTTTTCCTCCTCACAGGAGGTTCCTACGGTTCCTGTTTCAGGGCGTAGCGTACGAGTACCACAGAATGCCGTTCGGGTATTCTCTGGCTCCCCGCACATTCACCAAGTGCGTGGCGACTGCGCTGGAGCTTTTACGTCGTCGGGGGATACGAGTTCTATTCTATCTCCTCAGTCGTTCGGAGGAGGTTGCCAGGTCTCATACCAGGCTGGTGGTGGAATTCCTCACCAGCCTGGGTTTTGCTGTGAATTGGAAGAAGAGTACCCCTCTTCCCAGTCAACAGGTGGAGTACATGGGCTTGACCTTGAGGTCGAGGCCCATGCTTGCGACCCTCTCGGAGCAGCGTCGGTGGGTTCTCCGTCACGCACTCGGGGTTTCCGTCTGGGAGGGACGGTTACGGCGCTGCAGGTGATGCGTCTGCTGGGCCTTATGTCGGCTGCTCACGTGGTGGTTCCTCTTGGCCTCCTCTTTATGAGGAGGATACAGAGGTGGTTTATCTCTTTGAGACTGGATCCAGTGAGGGACAAGAGGAAACGGTTGACGGTTCCTTTGTCGATATGGGGGGACCTCACCCATTGGAGGAGGCTAGGTATCCTCTCCGTTGGGGTCCCCATGGGCGGCAGGAGCTCACACGTCACGGTCTTCACCGACGCCTCTCTCACGGGTTGGGGAGGGGTGCTTCGGTCTCATGCAGTGGGGGGCAGATGGACAGGTCATGCTGGCCAGGTTACCCTGCATATCAATGTGTTGGAGTTGAAGGCGGTTCTTCTGGTCCTTCAACGGCTCCACCACCTTGTGGTGGGCAGGCACGTTTTGATCAGGACGGACAATGTGACGGCGGCGGCGTATATCAACAGGCAGGGTGGGACTCGTTCCGCCCGCCTGCTCCGGGCGGCGCGCAAACTGCTGCTATGGGCATCCCGCAGGCTGCGCAGTCTGAGGGCGCTCCACGTTCCTGGTACGGAGAATGTGGGGGCGGATGTAATGTCTCGGGGCGGTCTTCGTCACGACGAGTGGGAACTCCGCTCCGACATAGTCAGGCAGATTTGGGATCGGTTTGGGGAGGCCTCGGTAGATCTGTTTGCGTGCCGACGTTCTCACAAGTGCCCCTTGTGGTTCTCGCTCAGTCGAGCAGATCATCCCCCCTTGGGGGTGGATGCCTTCTCGACGTTTCCGTGGCCGCCCGGCCTTCTGTACGCCTTCCCTCCTGTACAGCTGTTGAGTCAGCTGTTGGAGCGGATACGGAGGGAGCGCAGGACGGTGATCCTGGTCGCGCCGGACCGGGGCACGTCGGTGTGGTTCCCGGTCTTAATCCAGCTTCTGATCGCTCCCCCTTGGGTCATTCCGTGGTCGGAGACGGCCCTCTCTCAGCACAACGGGGTGTTTGTCCAACCTCCGGTGTTGGGTCAACCCCTGGTGGTGTGGCTGGTGGGGGGGTGAGTCTGGAGGGGATGGAGTCCTCTGTGGTTGATACCATCCGGTGTGCGTATGCTCCCTCCACTGTCGCGGTTTACGCGGGCAGGTGGCGTGCGTTCAAAGAGTGGTGTAAGGGGGGGGGCTGGGACCCAGTCTCCTGTCCCCTGGATGCTGTTCTGAGTTATCTCCAGTCTCTTCTTGATGGGCTATCGGCTTCGACAGTGAGGGTATATGCGGCAGCTATATCCTCCTATCATGAGGGTTTTGAGGGGACTGTTTTGTTCAGCCACCCTCTTGTGAAGCGTTTCCTGCTTGGCGCTCGACGCGTTAAGCCGGTGCATCGCTCCTTGGCTCCGACTTGGGATCTTCAGTTGGTCCTCGGTCGGTTGTCCTTGGCTCCGTTTGAGCCGCTCGAGCAGGCGCCTTTGGGCCAGCTGTCCTTCAAGACCGCGTTCCTACTGGCTGTCACTTCCGCTAAACGCGTAGGTGAGCTCTGTGCTCTCTCGGTACGTCCAGAGTGCCTGTCTTTTCGGACCGATTGCGGTGCCACTCTGCGACCTAATCCTGCTTTCATGCCTAAGAATATCCGGAGTTCCTTCCGCTCCCGGGATATTGTGGTTCAGGCTTTTCGTCCTCCTCCTCACGCTAGTGAGTTGGATGCGGGCCTTCACCTGTCATGTCCAGTCCGTGCTTTGGGGTTTTACCTCAGCCGTACTCAGGGCTTCAGGGTTACCGATCAGCTTTTTGTCTGTTACGGTGGGGCTCATGCTGGTAAGGCACTGTCGAAGCGGCGCCTGTCCTATTGGTTGTGCGAGCGTATTACCCTCTGCTACACGTTGGCTGGGCAGGATCCCCCAGGGCGCACTCCACTCGTGGGGTGGCTGCCTCTGCCGCCCTCCTGGGTGGGGCCTCGGTGGAGGACATCTGTGCTGCGGCTTCGTGGTCCTCCCCGGGCCCCTTTGTTAGGTTTTACCTCATGGACATGACCGGGGGTTCTGTCTCCCAGGCGGTTCTGGGGTCTGTGGCCTTTCCTGCTTCCCTTCCTTTGGTTGGGTAGCAGGGGTGTATGGGTATGGGCCACAGTGTGTTGAGTCACACGTGGTTCCGCCTGTACGGTGTGTTCAAGGGGTTCTATTTCCCCTCTTGTTCGCATTTCAGGTGGAGTTGACTGCGCCCCCCCTTCGTTAGGGAGGATGGGGTGACAGGGCTCCCCGCACCCCTTGATGTGGGCTTACGGGTCCTCAGGGGGTACATTTGTCGGGCTTCGCGTCCGCTCTTCCCCATATCTCATAAGGCTCAGAGCGGGACGAGATAGCGAATACGGCGTATAACGTTAGGTTATGTAGATAACCTAGTTATACTAGTATTGGCTGAGCGTCCCGCTCTGCGCGGCCCTGAGTTCCCTCTTGAGGAATCTTTTCCTGGGACGGGTTTTTTGGCGAGGAAGGATGTGTGGTGACCAGAGTCACTGCTATATGGGCGGTGCCACCATGGGGGCGGAGCCCCATACAGTTGGGGTGCATGTAGTTTTTTGTTCGTGGGAGATACAATAGGTATCATAGGAGATAGGTATATCTCATAAGGCTCAGAGCGGGACGCTCAGCCAATACTAGTATAACTAGGTTATCTACATAACCTAACGTTAACGGTATATTTTTTTAATGATTCGTTACGGCGTAATCAATACTTCCATTTGTATAAATTGGGTTAAGCGGAGCGCAGTATTCCTGCCTGGCTGAGCTGGATGCATCTCGGCTGAGGAGCGCGTTGCGGCTCATGCGCATGCGTGGGCGTAAGCGATAACTGGCGGCGATAAGGGGGGCGTAATAGCGTAGGGTCACGTGGGCTTAGTGGCCAATCAGAGGAACCCGGAAACCCAACTGCGTTGTAGAAAGCATACACGCCACCGGTTGGCAATGTTGTAGTATGACGGGGTGTATGGAAGGGGAGTTGAGAAGGTCCGACACCTGGACCAGCCGAACCGGGAGGAGGGTTGCCGTCCGGTCCCGCAGGACCAGGGGAACCCTTACAATATATTAATAACTATGTAGATACAGTATATAAATAACTATGTAGATACAGTATATAAATAACTATGTAGATACAATGAATAACTATGTAGATACAATATATGAATAACTATAGATATATTAATAACTATGTAGATACAGTATATTCATAACTGCGGATATGGAACCAGTCTGCCCAGTGACCTGAAAATCGTAGTCAATGCTGTTAGATTCAAGTCCAGCCTGAAGACAAGGCTCAAAAAGGACTATAATTAACCTAGACACTCAGCAAAAAGGCACCCTTGCATGTTTATGAGTCTGTTATGTATATAAATGGTATATGTGATGTGTTGTGATGTCATGTCTGTATGATGCATGTCTAAGCATCTCATTCCCCTACCCCCCTACAAGGACCACAATGGAAATAAGCTCTGAGCTTTTTTGTGTTCACCCTTGGCAGTATCTCCTGACTGTGCTTTCTGTCACATGTTATTTTTATATTGTCAAATAAAGTAATTCATTCATTCATTCATTCATATATTAATAACTAGATACAGTATATGAATAACGATGTAGATACAGTATATTAATAACTATGTAGATACAATATATTAATAACTGTAGATATATTAATAACTATGTAGATACAATATATTAATAACTATGTAGATACAATATATTAATAACTATGTAGATATATGAATAACTAGGTATATTAATAACTATGTAGATGCAGTATATTATTATATGAATAACTATGGGTATATTAATAACGATGTATACAGTATATTAATAACTATAGATACAATATATGAATAACTATGTAGATTCAGTATATGAATAACGATGTAGATACAGTATATTAATAACTATGTAGATACAATATACTGTATGAATAACTGTAGATATATTAATAACTATGTAGATACAGTATATAAATAACTATGTAGATACAATATATGAATAACTATGTAGATACAATATATGAATAACTATGTAGATATATGAATAACTATGTAGATATATGAATAACTATGTAGATGCAGTATATTATTATATGAATATGTAGGTATATTAATAATGATGTATACAGTTAATTAATAACTATGTAGATACAATATATTAATAATATGTAGATACAATATATTAATAACTAGATACAATATATGAATAACTATGTAGATATATTAATAACTATGTAGATACAATATATTAATAACTATGTAGGCATATTAATAACTATGTAGATGCAGTATATTATTATATTAATAACTCCTCCCTCCAGATGCTCCTCAGAGCTCCATCTACCCCAGAGATGATGTGGAGTCGGGAAAGGAGAACTCTCTCATCTGTCTCGTGACCGATTTCCATCCTTCATCAGTCAGAATCAGGTGGACCAGGAACCATCTCAACGTGTCAGAGGGAGTGACTACCAGCGTTCCTTACATCAACCAGGACTTCACCTTCTACCGGTTCTCCAGCCTGAAGTTCACCCCAGAAGAAGGAGACATCTACACCTGCACTGTGGAGCACAGAGCCCTCAGCCAGCCTCTCACACGCATCTGGGGTGAGACCTCCTGTATTTAACAGACCTTTCAGGGTGTTACATATCAGTCCATCTTTGCTCATTACTATGTTCAACTTGAATCCCTTGGCATCATCAGTACCCCCATGGCCTGGTTTAAGTCCTACCTATCAGACATCATCAGTACCCGCATGGCCTGGTTTAAGTCCTACCTATCAGACATCATCAGTACCCCCATGGCCTGGTTTAAGTCCTACCTATCAGACATCATCAGTACCCCCCCATGGCCTGGTTTAAGTCCTACCTATCAGACATCATCAGTACCCACATGGCCTGGTTTAAGTCCTACCTATCAGACATCATCAGTACCCCCCCATGTCCTGGTTTAAGTCCTACCTATCAGACATCATCAGTACCCCCATGGCCTGGTTTAAGTCCTACCTATCAGACATCATCAGTACCCCCATGGCCTGGTTTAAGTGCTACCTATCAGACATCATCAGTACCCCCATGGCCTGGTTTAAGTGCTACCTATCAGACATCATCAGTACCCCCATGGCCTGGTTTAAGTCCTACCTATCAGACATCATCAGTACCCCCATGGCCTGGTTTAAGTGCTATCAGACAGGCATCATAGAATAGAGCTATCCTGCAGTTCCCCTTTTCATTCTATTCTGTATTTATATTTTACTCTCTGTTTACTACATTTATCTTACACTGTACAGGGTAACTATGGGTTTGGGAAAGGCATTTAAATATGTATTAGTGTTGTTATTATTATTAATAATAATAAAAATAAAATAATAAAGTGTGTGTGTGTGTGTGTTCCCCCCTAGATGTTGAGGTGAACCAGCCCAGTCTCGGTCCTGCTGTGTTCTGTGGAGTGGGTCTGACTCTGGGTCTGGTGGGCGTGGCTACTGGAACCTTCTTCCTCATCAAAGGGAAGCAGTGTAACCATGGAGACAGACAGAATGATCTCTTTTGAAGTATCCTGTTCTTCACCGCAACATGTAATTTGAGCCAGATCATCTTTTTCTACAATGTATGTCCTGTTCTCACCAACTTCCTTATGGACAACCTGGATGCAAACCAACTTCCTCAAACTCATCTGTGATACACTTGAAATGGGTCTCATTCTCGAACGAAGTTACGACAAAATATTTCGTCTTAGCCAGATTTCGGCCTATTTAAGACATATTAGCACTTGTCCTAATAAACTAACCTACACTGTAACACGCAACACTTGATGAACATTGTTACTCAGCTGATAGAGTTGTACCCTTCTTGCTGTCTTGTCGTACAGAACTTGTAAGTCGCTTTGGATAAAAGCGTCAGCTAAATGACTAAATGTAAATGTAAATGTAAATGTATTAGGGCTGGGAGTGGGAGTCTTCAAGTTTTCCTGAGATCTTATTTGAGAGCAGATCTAAGAGTGCCGAGGAGCACACTTAAATATGCTCTCAGCCCACGATCAAATCTCATGATTGATTGACTAATTTAAAATGTTATTATAACTTGACAGACTGTGTTCTCATAGTGATTCCTTCACGTCAACGCTACAGGCCTCCTTGGAATTAACTACTTAATCATAATTCAAATAAATATGACAATATTTGTACGATAAGAAATTACGAATTTGATGTCGGAAAAATAAATAATATGGATTCATCTGATCACAGGGCAGCTGGATTAACCATATCTGAACCAGCTATTTTGGACAAATAATTACTCAGATATTCAAACACAATTATGCAATTATTGTGAAATGATTGAAAATAATAATAATTTAATGCCTTCTGTGGAATTTGTATTTCTTATTTGTTACACATCTGTTTTAATGATTAATTATATACATTTGAAAGAATGCAGGTCAACATGCAATGTATCCCATTGATTGGTATACAATGGGAAAGACCTTTGTTTGATTGATTGATTGAAAACTTTATTAACAGATTGCAGAATGGGTACAGTACAGTACAGCTCAATTACATAAGGGGATGCAGACCAGAGAAAGAATTGCGTCTTGTTTACATCAGGGTCCCCCATTTTCAATTAATCATAACATATATGACACACATGACACAGATAGACAGTACTGCTACTATACATTTATGACATACCAGATTTGCAAATACAGTACTGTTTGTGATACAAAAAGAGTCCAGAAAAGAGAGTACATTTGACGTAGAAACTGTTGGAGGAGGTTGGGTAGGGATGGGTGGGGGATAGACTTACACTGTACAAGCAAAACTGTACATTGGAATATTGACAAAACCATACTTGGTCATTTACTGTACATTGGAGGGGGTTGAGCTCCTCAGACATTTTAATCCCAGTTACAATATCACAATAACGTGTGAGTGACAGTGATACAATTCAACAATCCACATATTCAGATTAGTCATAATTCATCCACAATCCACGCATGAAGACGCTTCAATTTATGCTTGAATGAAACACAATCCGGGCGCAAATACATCCACAGTCGAGAATATGAAACTAATCAGAGCCAAACGCCCGATAGGTTTCATTCATTAAAAATATCCCGGCGGGATTCACATTTACATTTGCAATGCGCCCTTATTAAAATAACCACATAGTGTGTATATCGCACCTCGCGAGCGCCATATGACATGCATTATTTAAGACAAAGTAAATCCATAGGCTGAATATGATTTATTATCAGCATTTTAGGTATATTATTTTACATTTCAAAAGCCCCCTCTAGAAAAACGAAGCACAAAAACATAATTCAGAATGGTATAATGGGATCTAGACTGTGAGAATTATTTCAGGAAGGGAGCTGCATTTCTTTGCGAGGGCGTGGCCATGCAGGTTATCGAGCTAACTGAACTAAACCCTGCTCTGGAGCAGTTTCAAACTTTTTGATCTGTTGCCATAGTAATTTAGAAAATCGCACGTCGGGGAACCGAAAGGTCTAGCTTAAGTCAAGTTATCCTGAAAATTATCCGGCTAACTCAGTTAGCCAGGTACGAGGAACAGGGCCCAGGTTGAGAAACCATGTTATCCCTGTTATCAGCTTTCAATCTCTGATCATGTTTTTTATTGTTTGTATTTCAACTTTGTTTTCAATTATTGTATCTTTTAATTGTTTCCAATGGGGGAAATTTAATTATTGCGTTGTGCTACAGTAATTACAGCACCAAGAAATTAGTAGATGAAAAAATATCAATACCTTGTGTTATAGGAACTGCTACCTTATCATTTAATTGTGCTGTAATTAACGCAACACAAGGATTAAATGTTCCAATGACATCACTGGTGACCACATCCAACCTTTACTCTAAATTACTGTCAAACGAAGTGAATGTGCGCAAAACTATTTCGATTTTTTTTATGTTTGTGAGATTATGTGCAAAATAAATCAGCATTGTTTTATTGCTGAATTGCTCATAATGTGCATTGCCAAAACACTATAATGCTTCATACAACACCACTATATTTATTATTATTATTATTATTATTATTATTATTATTATTATTATTATTATTATTATTATTATTATTATTATTATTATTATTATTATTATTATTATTATTATTATTTATGTGTATACTAGGGTGTTTTTTTAAGGAAATCTTTGCAGTTGTGGACAACCTGATTTTAGCCTACATCATCACATTTGCAATAATTATTGTTTTGTCTCGGGGGTCCTCCCCCCGTAAATCTTGTGCATCAAACACTTGTTTTCGTGCATTCTGGTGGACTTTTCTGCACCTATTTCTGCCTATTCGGCATCTATTTATGGTGGAAATGTGTTTATTTATGTAAAGGAAAAGACAGCATTCAGGTCCCCGCTGACACTGATATAATGGGATATAAATGCAAGGGGAGAAGGGCAACACCACCAGTGGAAATTGAACAACCCTTAGATCTCGTAAAATGTTCAATCTCATTATATTGGCAATATTACGCTTTTTTACATTTGTTTGTTTTTACAAGATGATTGCCTTTAAATGGTGCAGCATACAGTATGAACAGACAAAGAAAAAAACTGAAAGTTGCCAAAATATGAAATGCATGATTGTTAGCCGTCATACTGTTGTTTGATTCTGCGTGGATTCATTTGCCAAGTCTGGGAAAACCCTAACAATACAGTCCTTTCAGTACAGAGGTAGGCATTGAATATAGGCATTCTTCGGGTACCCCTTCAGTCATTTTTAAATGGCTGGATGTCTATTGTCTTCTGTTTTTTTTTTTTTTTTTTTATCCACTTTTTCTCCCATTTTTCTATATTTTCTCCCATCCCAATTTCGTATCATCCAATTCAACCCTCCCCTGTCACGAACGCTGTTTCTTGCCTCCCACAAGCCGGCTGCAATGTGGACTAAGTCATAAAAGTCCCCTCCGGTACTTGAGGTAACAGCAGTCGCATCTTTTCACCTGTGCAGCTCGATCTCTCAGTGGTGAGGAGTAACGCGTGGGAGGCTCACGCTGTCCCCGACACTTCCTGATTCTACTGCGCAGGCGCACCAACCGACCTGTAGGAGTCGCTGTCCACAACGCCCGATCCCCACCCATCAGTTTCCCACCCCCTAATACGGCCAATGTGTATTAGTATGAACGACCAGCTAAACTGAAAGCAATGTGGAGCCCAGCGTCTCCGCATTCGTGGCGAGCGCCTTGCCCACTACGCCACGTAGCCGCCCTATCTTCTGGGTTTTATTAAGTGTAATCTCAGCCTGGTAACGTTCAGGAGGTGGTTTTATTGAGTGTTATCTCAGCATGGTAACATTCAAGAAGTGGTTTTATTGAGTGTAATCTTAGCATGGTAATGTTCAGGAAGTGGTTTTATTGAGTGTCTGCTCAGCCTGGTAACGTTCAGGAAGTGGTTTAATACTTTACTCCCAAACATTTATGAATCCCTTAATTCATTTTAAAAAGCTGTGACAATAAAATAATCAGAATCGGAATCAGTGGACATGACGGGACGTCACTGTTTTAGGTTCTGTGGCGATGGCAGCACATCATAATTAGCCCCTATCAGGAATTCTATACCATTTCCCTACATACTTCACAGGTCCTTCCAGCTAATCGTTCCCAGTTCAACAAATATATTTGATTCATCCACTGCCCCTGCTTAGCCTGGGCCACAGCCTTTGTACAGCTTACTACTTCCTCTTGTCGCCATACCTGCTCCACTACCAGTTTCCTCCTTTCTGTGGGGTGGGTTGTCACTGTGGTTCTGAGTCTCAGAGAGATGACAGCCAGTTTAGTTCTGTTGAGATTACACTAGACTTGGTTTAGTTTAGTTGATATTACTCTAGACTTAGTTTAGTTCTGTTGATATTACTCTAGTCTAGACTTAGTGTAGCTCTGTTGATATTACTTTAGACTTAGTGTAGCTCTATTTATATTACTCTAGACACACTATGAAGAAGGTTGTGTCAGTGTGGACCATCATTTCCATCTCCTTAGCTTTGACATCATCAGCTATAAAAGCAGATACAGGTATGTACATATTTTAATGTTATTGAAGCCTTTAATAATTTTACAACCATGTAATTAAAGGGATAGTTTAGATATTTTGACATGAAGTGGTATAAAATACTGGCAGTATAGTCTAATCGATGAATAGCCATTAGTTGACTTAATGAGCCTTGTGGTTTAAATTCTGGCGTGTTAAGACACAATGAGACAAAATGTTCCTTTATTGATATAATAATAATAATTCATTACATTTTATATAGCGCTTTTCTCAGACTCAAAGCGCTTTACAACATAGGGTGGAAATTGCCTCCTTCACCACTGGTAGCACCCAACCTTGGGTTACACAGGCTCAATGGCTACTATACACTGGCACCCGGCACACATCACACTACACAATGGCTGAATGTCTCAGGAGACATATCAGCCAATTAAGGGGAAGGGATGATTAGGTGGCCTTGATGTCAGAGACCTGATTGGGAATTTGGCCAGGAACGTCGGGGAACCCCCTACTCTTTGCGTTAGGCGTCCTGGGTTCTTTAACAACCAAAGTCAGTAGTTTAAGACAGGCAGCACACAGGGTCCAGTAACAGAAAGGTTTTAATCCACACCACAATAGCTCCCCCCCGGCTGTCCTCTCTCTGAACTCTGCACCACAGTGACAACCCAGTAATCAAATGTATTTATTCAAATCAAATTGATTTGTACAGCCCGAAATCACAACGGGGGGGGGGGGGGACACCACAAGCGCCGTGGTGGGGAGAAAGTACATAAAAGTGGTGGGGAGAAAGTACATAAAAGTGGTGGGGAGAAAGTACATAAAAGTGGTGGGGAGAAAGTACATAAAAGTGGTGGGGAGAACCTACATAAAAGTGGTGGGGAGAAAGTACATAAAAGTGGTGGGGAGAACCTACATAAAAGTGGTGGGGAGAAACTACATAAAAGTGGTGGGGAGAACCTACATAAAAGTGGTGGGGAGAACCTACATAAAAGTGGTGGGGAGAAACTACATAAAAGTGGTGGGGAGAACCTACATAAAAGTGGTGGGGAGAAACTACATAAAAGTGGTGGGGAGAAACTACATAAAAGTGGTGGGGAGAACCTACATAAAAGTGGTGGGGAGAAACTACATAAAAGTGGTGGGGAGAAAGTACATAAAAGTGGTGGGGAGAAAGTACATAAAAGTGGTGGAGGGAAACTACATAAAAGTGGTGGGGAGAAAGTACATAAAAGTGGTGGGGAGAAAGTACATAAAAGTGGTGGGGAGAAAGTACATAAAAGTGGTGGGGAGAAACTACATAAAAGTGGTGGGGAGAAAGTACATAAAATTGGTGGGGAGAAAGTACATAAAAGTGGTGGGGAGAACCTACATAAAAGTGGTGGGGAGAAATTACATAAAAGTGGTGGGGAGAACCTACATAAAAGTGGTGGGGAGAAACTACATAGAAGTGGTGGGGAGAACCTATATAAAAGTGGTGGGGAGAACCTACATAAAAGTGGTGGGGAGAAACTACATAAAAGTGGTGGGGAGAAAGTACATAAAAGTGGTGGGGAGAAACTACATAAAAGTGGTGGGGAGAACCTACATAAAAGTGGTGGGGAGAAAGTACATAAAAGTGGTGGGGAGAAACTACATAAAAGTGGTGGGGAGAAAGTACATAAAAGTGGTGGGGAGAAAGTACATAAAAGTGGTGGGGAGAAAGTACATAAAAGTGGTGGGGAGAAAGTACATAAAAGTGGTGGGGAGAAAGTACATAAAAGTGGTGGGGAGAACCTACATAAAAGTGGTGGGGAGAAACTACATAAAAGTGGTGGGGAGAACCTACATAAAAGTGGTGGGGAGAACCTACATAAAAGTGGTGGGGAGAAACTACATAAAAGTGGTGGGGAGAAAGTACATAAAAGTGGTGGGGAGAAACTACATAAAAGTGGTGGGGAGAACCTACATAAAAGTGGTGGGGAGAAAGTACATAAAAGTGGTGGGGAGAAACTACATAAAAGTGGTGGGGAGAAATTACATAAAAGTGGTGGGGAGAAAGTACATACAAGTGGTGGAGGGAAACTACATAAAAGTGGTGGGGAGAAAGTACATAAAAGTGGTGGGGAGAAAGTACATAAAAGTGGTGGGGAGAAAGTACATAAAAGTGGTGGGGAGAAAGTACATAAAAGTGGTGGGGAGAAACTACATAAGAACATTTTAAAATTAAAATCATAATACAATAATGATTATATAGTAACTTGATCGATTTTGTTTGCAGATGATATTGTTGAACACTGTGTTTGAAATAATTGTTAAGCGTTTAATGTAATAAGGGGTAGGACCTGCATTATTATTATTAGTTTATTTATGACTTACTTTATTTGTATTTCTTTCTTTCACAGCAAATTATCCTTGTATTTTTTATTACATTGTTATTGATTTCTTGATTATATAATAATAATAATAATAATAATAATAATAATAATAATAATAATAATAATAATAATAATAATAATAATAATAATAATAATAATAATAATAATAATAATAGTTATTATTATTATTATTATATTATTGTTTGAAATAAACTATTCAGTCATTCATTCACTCATTCATAAAACGTTTGTTTGCATGTCGTTGTGTGGATGCACTTTTAGCTGTCTATTTTTATACTCATTCTGCTTTTATTTTGTCAGAAACCTGCTAATAGTCTTTTATAGACAGAAATCTGAAATCTATCCAAAAGAAATCCAGGAGGTTTTAATATCAACTCTCTGCTAATCTTATGCCCATCTATAATTATGCCAATTCTATGCTCATTTTATGCCTATGTCTATTTTGCGTCTACATCACTGCTGCGAAGCAGCGGAAATTCCAGTATGAAAGCAAGGTGCTATACAAATAAAGGTTATTATTATTATTATTATTATTATACTACCTGCAAGTATGTCATAGCACTTCATAGCCACATTCACACTGCAGGCCCAAATCTGATTATTTTGGCTCATACAGTATGTGACTGAGATATTTTTCAATCCAATTCTGATTTGGGCCACTTTCATATGGTCCTAAATCAGATACAGGTCAGATTCTATTTGCAAAGAAACTTCAGTCTGAACATGTCGGAATTCATACAACTTTTACGTCAATCTAGATTGACATTCATCACAATTCTGCGCTGGTGGGAGTCAATCTGTGAATACAGACATGGAAGACAGGACAGCTGTGATGGAGCTGGTCAGTGAGTGGAGGGACAGTGAGGTGTTTACTATATTACTTGGGGTCATACTTCTGTACAAGCAAAACTTAATCTGCGCATGCGGGTCAAGTTCAGGAGCGTGACCGGTTCACACTGGAATCTGATATTGGCCACTGTGACATAGGTTGGTCATTATTATTGTATTATTTATTATTATTATTATTATTATTATTATTATTATTATTATTATTATTATTATTATTATTATTATTATTATTATTATTATTATTATTATTATTATTATTATTATTATTATTATTATTATTATTATTATTATTATTATTATTATTATTATTATTATTATTATTATTATTATTATTATTATTATTATTATTATTATTGTAGGTGTTAAATGTCAGGTAGGTGAGTTGTTTGGTATTTGTAATATGGTGTAGTGTCACCTTGTATTAATTCCCTCTTCTGTTTCCCCCTTCTCAGGTACCGCCCGCCCTTTGCTGTAGAGTCTGCTGAGTGCCCAATAACCTCGTTCCCAGTTTTATCTTCTCCGTGAGATAAAGCCTGGTAAAGAACTACGGCCGAAAGTGTGTATGGGGTAGAATTTCCGGTGTATGTACTTCCCCTGGAAGCTGCCTCCGAACGGACCAAACCTTTCCCGAATCCTGTCAGCAAACAAGCTAGAACGTCCCGGTCATGTAGTAAATTCTTCAGGCAAAGCCGTTGCAGTGGCTTAAGCGAGGAAATATTGTGCACTTCACACGTTTCTATAATTGTTTTGTCGAAACCGGAAAGCCTGTAGCCTGTACTTCCTGTACTTCCGTTTACACACTTTAGGAGGCATATCTTGTGCCCAATGATGACTACAGCTGAGGACAATCACTCATTAAGGGGCGGGTGGATAAAACCTGAGATTCTGCACCCACACATGGCCTTTTGCCACTACCATTGCCTTATCTATGCTGAACGGTTGTGTCAGCTTTATGTCACTGTTGTGTGGGACTGTGTGTGCGTTTTGTTCACACTACTACCCGTAGTAGCTTTATTGTCTCCTTACTGGTGTTTCTACCAGGTAAGGTTGATTCTGTCTTGTGGCACTCATTCTTAGTAGTAGCCTTGTTTTGTCTTGCTGGTGTTGATTGTCATGTACGTTTGTTTGTGTCCTGTGACACTTGGGTTACTTGTGTTTGTTTAGTGTTTACCCCTTTGCCTAGTGTTGTCTTATCGTCTATTCCTGTTTTGTTCTCCCTTACCCTATGCCTTGTTTGTGTGTTTATGGGTTTCATTCCCCTTTGTTTTAATAAATATAATTTACTTTGGAAAACGTGTTATTCTTTTCTCCTGCCGGGACTGGTGCTACATGCACATGCTGAACGGGTTGGATTCACAACAACCCAGTTCAGATATACAGTTATGGGTTAACTGATACATCTGTAAAGCATTTTCATCATCATTACCAACCTTTGTATGTGACAGCCACATTTAAAAAATAATGTGAAACAGCCAAACAAAGAAAATCTGATCTGAGCAATAAATCAGAATTGAGCACTACGGCTTGCAGTGTGAACGTAGCCTATGTCCCTTTAGCTAATGAGCTACAGCAACTGTCCGCATCCTCGTCACCTCAGAATGGATGGATAAACCTGATGTTTGAGAGAACATTGTTCTTCTCTTTTCAGACGGATTTGAACACTTCAGATCCACGGAGTGTCTGTACACCTCAACTGAACTCCAGGATATAAAGTACATCGACTCTTATATTTTCAACAAGATTGAGTACATCAGATTCGACAGCGCCGTGGGTCACTTTGTTGGACACACTGACTACGGTATACGGAATGCAGAGAGAATGAATCTGCTTCCTTCCGGCCTTGCCAGCAAGCGGCGGGAGCTGGAGATATTCTGCAAGCATAACGCTGAGCTTCACTACAGAACCATCGTAAATAAGACCGGTGAGCTGCGCAACAACAACAACAACAACAACAACAACAACAACAACACTACAGTATAGACCGCTCAGAGCTCTCAATACTACCGTATAGACCTCTCAGACCTCTGGATACCACATTATAGACTGCTCAGACCTCTAGATACTACATTATAGACCGCTCAGACCTCTCAATACGACATTACAGACTGCTCAGACCTCTCGATACTACATTATAGACCTCTCAAATACGACATTATAGACCTCTCAATATGACATTATAGACTGCTCAGACCTCTCAATACGACATTTTAGAGTTTCAAGTTTCAAGTTTCTTTAATAGTTGTCATACAGAAGTACAGAATACTTTTATACAAAATGCTTCTTACTGTTACGCTCCAGAGACTGTGCTAGACAAGATAAGTATGAAATAAAATAGTATAGCATGTAAAATAGAAGTAAAAATAGAGGTCACAGTGTTCAGTATAGACATATGTACAATGTTCGATGCAGAATAGAAGTAACCACATTACAGATCTCTCAGATCTTTGAATAGTACATTATAAACCTCTCTCAACACTACATTATAGACCTCTCAGACCTCGCAACACTACATTATATTATAGACCTCTCAGACCTCTGGATACTACATTATAGACATCTCAAACCTCTCAACACTACATTATCGACCTCTGAATACTACATTATAGAACTCTCAACACTACATTATAGACCCCTCAAACCTCTTAATACTACATTATAGAAATTTTTTTTATCCACTTTTTCTCCCATTTTCTATTTTTTCTCCCATCCCAATTTTCGTATCATCCAATTCAACCCTCCCCTGTCTTTGAACGCTGTTTCATGCCTCCCACAAGCCGGCTGCAATGTGGACTAAGTCATACATAGCACGAGTCCCCTCCGATACTCGAGGTAACAGCAGTCGCATCTTTCCACCTGCACGGCTCGATCTTTCAACGTCAGGGGTCTGGGCTTTGGAGGGGCCCCGCCCCCGTCGCTTCCTGATTCTACTGCGCAGGCGCACCAACCGACCTGTAGGAGTCGCTGTCCACAACGCCCGATCCCCACCCATCAGTTTCCCTCCCCCTAATACTGCCAATGTGTATTAGTGCGGACGACCAGCTAAACTGAAAGCAATGTGGAGCGCTGGGCTCGAACAGGGAGGCGAACCTGTTCGAGCCTAGTCTCCAGTATTCGTAGTGAGCGCCTTGCCCATGTTCTTTTTATTGGAAATCCCAGGGAAATGATCTGCTAAGAACATCCAGTAAGTAGCATGTTACTAGCTAGAGAAATGATCTACCAACAACATCCAGTAAGGAGCCTCTGTTACTAGCTAGATAAATTATCTACCAACAACATCCAGTAAGGAGCCTGTTACTAGCTAGCTAGAGAAATGCTAAGACACTGCTGAGGGCGTTATGGCTCAAACTCGGACCCCAAAAGAGATCTACCATGAACAGATACACACACACGCGCACGCATGCACGCACGCACGCACGCACACACACACACACACGCACACGCTACTGCTGCCTGGTAATCATGTGTTGTGCTGTTTCCACCTCAACAGTGAAGCCCTATGTCAGACTGCGCTCTCTGACGCCCTCTGGCAGCAGACACTCTGCCATGCTGATGTGCTCCATCTACAGCTTCTACCCTAAAACAATCACAGTGACCTGGCTCAGGAATGGACAGGAAGTGACCTCAGATGTGACTTCCACAGAGGTGCTGCCTAGTGGTGATTGGTTGTACCAGATCCACTCCCATCTGGAGTACACGCCCAGGTCTGGAGAGCAGGTCTCCTGCATGGTGCAGCACTCCAGTCTGGACAGCCCTTGGGTTGAGGACTGGAGTGAGTTAACCCTTAACTACCAAACTTTCTGACACCCGGCCTAACCCTACACTATAACCCCTTAACTCTACACTATAACCCCTTAATCATACACTATCACCCCTTAACCCTACACTATAACCCCTTAACCCTACACTATAACCCCTTAACCCTACACTATAACACATTAACCCTACACTATAACCCCTTAACCCTACACTATAACCCCTTAACCCTACACTATAACACATTAACCCTACACTATAACACATTAACCCTACACTATAACCCCTTAACCCTACACTATAACCCCTTAACCCTACACTATAACACATTAACCCTACACTATAACCCCTTAACCCTACACTATAACCCCTTAACCCTACACTATAACCCCTTAACCCTACACTATAACACATTAACCCTACACTATAACCCCTTAACCCTACACTATAACCCCATAACCCTACACTATAACCCCTTAACCCTACACTATAACCCCTTAACCCTACACTATCACCCCTTAACCCTACACTATAACCCCCTTAATCCTACACTATAACCCCTTAATCCTACACTATAACCCCTTAACCCTACACTATAACACATTAACCCTACACTATAACCCCTTAATCCTACACTATAACCCCTTAACCCTACACTATAACCCATTAACCCTACACTATAACCCCTTAACCCTACACTATAACACATTAACCCTACACTATAACCCCATTAACCCTACACTATAACCCCTTAACCCTACACTATCACCCCTTAACCCTACACTATAACCCCTTAACCCTACACTATAATAATTGCTACTAATGGTGATTCAATTACAGTTCGTTTTGTAGTTGGCTAAAATTATGTGCACTATTTTTTGGATAGTGTCAATTAATTTACTCTGTAAGATGTAACACAGTCAGTACTTTCTCCAGATCCATCTCTGCCCCAGTCCGAGATTAATAAGATCGCCATCGGTGTGTCTGGGCTGGTGCTGGGAATGATTCTAGCGCTGGCTGGATTCATCGACTACAAGAAGAAATCTAGAGGTGAGTCTCCTCCTCTTTCTCTGTGTTAGAATGCATGCCACCCTACTTCATTGAAACAGACTTGAGAGTATATATATTCCATGGTGGTAATGTACTGAAACAGACTTGAGTATATTACATGATTATATTTGTACTGTGTTGGTAATTTACTGAAACATAGGGTATGTATTACTCAGTTGCAATTTACTGAAACAGACTTGAGTATATTTATTACATGGTGGTAATGTACTGAAATAGACTTGAGTATTTATTAAATGGGGGTAATTCACTGAAACAGAGTATATTCATGGTGGTATTCACTGAAACATACTTGGGTATATGTATTCCATGGTGGTAATTTACTGAAACAGACTTGAGTATATGTATTACATGGTGGTAATTTACTGAAACTAACTTGAGTATATCTATTACATGGTGGTAATTTACTGAAACTGACTTGAGTATGTATTACATGGTGGTAATTTACTGAAACTGACTTGAGTATGTATTACATGGTGGTAATTTACTGAAACAGACTTGAGTATTATGTATTACAGTACATGTTGGTAATGTACTGAAACAGACTTGAGTATGTATTACATGGGGGTAATTTACTGAAACAGACTTGAGTATGTATTACATGGTGGTAATTTACTGAAACTGACTTTACTATATGTATTACATGGTGGTAATGTGTGTGTGTGTCTCTGTTCACAGATAATCTCACAAACTACAGGGCCGATTTTAATGAGATGTTGCCCATAGACTGACAGCGGGCCAGGGACCTGGGAACTGTGTACTGTGTAGTGTGTACTGGTGTGTAGTTGTGTAATAGTTTGTAATCATGTGTAATAGTGTGTACTGGTGTGTAGTTGTGTAATAGTTTGTAATCATGTGTAATAGTGTGTACTGGTGTGTAGTTGTGTAATAGATTGTAATCATGTGTAATAGTGTGTACTAGTGTGTAATAATTAAGGCTGTCAATCGATTAAAATATTTAATCTGATTAATCACATGATTGTCCATAGTTAACTCGTGATTAATCGCAAATTAATCACATATTTTGTATCTGTTCTACCTTAAACAGATCTATTTCAAGTTTTAATACTCTTATCAACATGAGAGTCAACAAATGCTTGCTTTATGCAGCCATTTAACACAAATGGATGACCCTCATGCATTGCATCAAATTCAAAACAGAGTGATGCACAAAATAACTCTCTCTCCTCTCTCTCTCTCTCTCTCTCTCTCTCTCTCACACACACACACACACACACACACACACACACACACACACACACACACACACACACACACACACACACACACACACACACACACACACACACACACACACACACACACACACACACACACACACACACACACACACACATTGAGTCAGAAACAAACATAGTATCAATGAGAGTATCAATAATACACCTGAGTGAAGTCTAGTAAAAAAAAAAAACGTGTTTAAACTTTAATCTTGCGTTAAATAAAATAGTGGCGTTAAAAAAATTGTTCGTTAACTTTGACAGCCTTAGTAATAATGTAATAGTTTGTAATAGTGTACTAGTGTGTAATAATGTAATCGTTTGCAATAGTGTACAAACTAGATTCTTTTACCGGATCTCCTCTCTGGTAAACAAGAATACCCTGAAGACTCTGGCAGGAGCACTCATTCAAGGGTACTGCGACTATGCTTGCACCTCATGGTACCAAAGCACCTCAAAGGCGCTAAAAATTTAATTACAAACAACAAAAAACAAACTGGTCAGACTACTGCTTGACCTTACTCTTAGGTCGCTTTCACATATAGTTTTGGTGGATTCGGTGCGGTTCTGGGGGTGAAGTTGCAACATTGTTGCATTCTTCATTTGGTTCGCCTGCGTTCACATAGAAATCTGTGAGGCGGACCAAACTATCTGAACAATGTCACGCGGTCGAAAAGGGCGCTTGTCAGTGGAAATGTGTGTGTGGCTGCGAGCCCGTGTGTGCGCGCGCGCGTGTGTGTCTGTGTGTGGACTGTCTGCGAGCCCTCCAGATCAGCGGAGGCGAATTTTGACATGGCATTGATCCATTGTTCTATTGAAGCACATTACCACCATCCTCTCGCTAAACAACTTGTAGACCACAGTGTTTTTATGAGTGCCCACAAGTAGCGGTTTTATTAATAATATAATAAGCCGCGTTTTTTCTTCCTTCTTCCCAAGATGCACAGATAGATAGATAGATAGATAGATAGATAGATAGATAGATAGATAGATAGATAGATAGATAGATAGATAGATAGATAGATAGATAGATAGATAGATAGATAGATAGATAGATAGATAGATAGATAGATAGATAGATAGATAGATAGATAGATAGATAGATAGATAGATAGATAGATAGATAGATAGATAGATAGATAGATAGATAGATAGATAGATAGATAGATAGATAGATAGATAGATAGATAGATAGATAGATAGATAGATAGATAGATAGATAGATAGATAGATAGATAGATAGATAGATAGATAGATAGATAGATAGATAGATAGATAGATAGATAGATAGATAGATAGATAGATAGATAGATAGATAGATAGATAGATAGATAGATAGATAGATAGATAGATAGATAGATAGATAGATAGATAGATAGATAGATAGATAGATAGATAGATAGATAGATAGATAGATAGATAGATAGATAGATAGATAGATAGATAGATAGATAGATAGATAGATAGATAGATAGATAGATAGATAGATAGATAGATAGATAGATAGATAGATAGATAGATAGATAGATAGATAGATAGATAGATAGATAGATAGATAGATAGATAGATAGATAGATAGATAGATAGATAGATAGATAGATAGATAGATAGATAGATAGATAGATAGATAGATAGATAGATAGATAGATAGATAGGTAGGTAGGTAGGTAGGTAGGTAGGTAGGTAGGTAGGTAGGTAGGTAGGTAGGTAGGTAGGTAGGTAGGTAGGTAGGTAGGTAGGTAGGTAGGTAGGTAGGTAGGTAGGTAGGTAGGTAGGTAGGTAGGTAGGTAGGTAGGTAGGTAGGTAGGTAGGTAGGTAGGTAGGTAGGTAGGTAGGTAGGTAGGTAGGTAGGTAGGTAGGTAGGTAGGTAGGTAGGTAGGTAGGTAGGTAGGTAGGTAGGTAGGTAGGTAGGTAGGTAGGTAGGTAGGTAGGTAGGTAGGTAGGTAGGTAGGTAGGTAGGTAGGTAGGTAGGTAGGTAGGTAGGTAGGTAGGTAGGTAGGTAGGTAGGTAGGTAGGTAGGTAGGTAGGTAGGTAGGTAGGTAGGTAGGTAGGTAGGTAGGTAGGTAGGTAGGTAGGTAGGTAGGTAGGTAGGTAGGTAGGTAGGTAGGTAGGTAGGTAGGTAGGTAGGTAGGTAGGTAGGTAGGTAGGTAGGTAGGTAGGTAGGTAGGTAGATAGATAGATAGATAGATAGATAGATAGATAGATAGATAGATAGGCGGACCAGAGTTCGTGTGTTTGGTCCGCGGACCGAGTTCGACGAGCATTCACACAAACCCGAAAAACCGGACTATCGAATTATGGTCCGAAAGTCCGGACCAAACAGCCCCTGTGTGAAAGCGACCTTAGAACCCACCTCACCTTGTGGGGCCCCTGTGTTGAGAGTGATGGATGAGGAGGTGCAGTTGCCTGCTCTCACCACCTGGGGTCTGCCCGTCAGGAAGTCCAAGACCCACTGGCAGAGGTCATAGTTCAAGCCCAGGTCCCTGAGCTTGGCTATGAGTTTGGAGGGGACTATGGTATTGAATGCTGAGCTGTAGTCGATGAACAGCATTCTCACATAGTTCCCCTGCCTCTTGTCCAGGTGTGATGCTGCTGTGTGCAGCACATGGGCTATGGCGTCCTCCGTGGACCTGTTGGGGCGGTATGCAAATTGCAGGGGGCCCAGGTTGATGGGGAGGGAGGAGCAGATGTAGCCCTTTACTAGCTTCTCAAAGCACTTCATGGCTATAGAGGTGAGAGCTACAGGGCGGTAGTCGTTGAGGCAAGCAGGCTTGGATTTTTTGGGTACAGGGATAATAGTGGACTTCTTCAGACAGGTGGGGATGACAGCCTGTTCCAAGGACAGGTTAAATATGTCAGTGAATACAGGGGCCAGTTGGTCGGCACAGACTTTTAGGACGCGGCCGGGGATCCCGTCCGGTCCTGCTGCCTTCCTGATATTCACATTCTTAAAGGTCCTCCTCACCTCATGTTCTGTTACCCTGAACACTGAGTCTTCATCAGCAGTGTCCCCCCCCCCTCCATTGCAGTGGATTGTAGGCTGGTGCTGGTATTCCCAGCCTCAAACCTCGCATAGAAGGTATTGAGATAATTTGCTAAGGAGATGTCACTGTTTAGCTTGAGGGAGGTGCCTTTGTAATCTGTCATCGTTCTGAGGCCCTGCCACATAGCTCTAGAGTCAGCCTGTTCATATTGGAGTTCAATTTTATCCCTTTGCTTCTATCACTGCCCTCCTCACGTTGCATCTCGCCACCTTGTGGTCATTGATGTTGCCTGCCACAAGCCCGGCATTGTAGGCTGAGGTGCGCGCTTTCAGAGCCTCACGGACGGATTTGTCTACCCAAGGCTTTTGGTTTGGGTAAACTCTAATTGTGGTAGTAGGGATTGTTTCTTCCACCAAAGTACAAACAAAGTCCAGCACTGTCTCCGTGTAGTCATTAATGTTATCTGTGTTATCGCGGAACACCCCCCAGTCTGTACATTCAAGTGCAGCCTGTAGCGTTTCCTCTGATCCCACAGACCATTTCTGCACCTCTCGCGATACTACCGGCGCACGCT
The DNA here is from genome assembly GCF_963971535.1 of Notolepis coatsorum. Lineage (NCBI taxonomy): Eukaryota > Metazoa > Chordata > Actinopteri > Aulopiformes > Paralepididae > Notolepis > Notolepis coatsorum. The sequence goes on along the minus strand of NC_140177.1, from coordinate 32,660,589 downwards.
TGAGACTTTGTTTATATTTTGGAAGAAGGAAGATGGGCGGCGTTATGATCAGATTTGCCGAATCCGCTGGCAGCCTGAGATTTGTAACCACATATAAATTGCGAGTAACAATGGTCTAAAATATTACCGCCTCTGGTGTTACAAGTCACATGCTGGTAGAAGTCCGGCAATACTCTTCTCAGGTTGGCGCTATTGAAATCACCCACAACTAGGGATGTCCGATATTATCGGCCTACCAATATTATCGGCCGATATTGGCATAAAAATTTGATATCGGAAAATATCTGTATCGTTTTTTCTTTTTTACATTTATTTAACCTTAAGCAAGTAAGAACTAATTATTATTTTGTTTATTGTCAAAGTATGCATAATGTTGTGTTAATTACACGACAAGAGATATGTAATGTTAATTACCTGAAATTATTCAGTTTTTTGGGGGGGGAAACCCTACATATATCGGTATCGGTTGATATCGGTTGATATCGCTATCGGAAATTAAGAGTTGGACAATATCGGTATATCGGTATCGGTAAAAAAGCCAATATCGAGCATCCCTACCCACAACCACAATAGCAGCATCAACGTTAGCTGCTTGGAGCTTATTTACCTCGTCGTGGAGTTTGGACAGCGCGTCGCCTGTGTTTGCTTGTGGTGGGATGTACACTCCGATCAGGATGATCGACGTTAACTCTCTCGGGAGAAAGAAAGGCCGGCACTTGATGGATATATACTCCAGGTTTGGAGAGCAGTGGTTCGAAAGCTCCTTCACGTTGCCTGGATCACTCCAATTGTTGTGAAACATGAAGGCTATCCCACCTCCCCGCTGTTTTCCGGATTCTGCTGTTCGATCCTTGCGGTGGATGAAGAAGTGATCGGCCGGTTGAATGGCGTGGTCTGGGACGTCCGGCGTCAACCACGTTTCGATGAAGCAGAGAACGTTACAGTCTCTAACGTCTCTTTGGAATTGAATCCTTGCTCTGATGTCGTCCAGTTTATTGTCTATTGATTGTACATTGGCCAGCAATATGCTGGGCAGTGACATTCTGTGTCCCCTGGATCTCAGTCTATTTCGGACGCCGGCTCTCCTTCCTCGTCGCCTGGTTCCTTTGTTGCCGATGAGGTCTGGTCCCATTGTCCTCAAGATCTCAGCAGGCCATTGTTGTTGTTCGGCGAGCTGATCCAGAGAGTAATCCAGTTGGTAAATTTCCCATAATCCAATGTCTATGAGTGACTGACGGTCATACACATTAAATGGACCAACCGTTGGTACAAACAAAACTCTTAAAACTATAAATATTAACAAAAGTAAGCACAGTCTCGACGGAGCGCACAGAGAAGCAGCCGGTCTTAGCAGCGCCATCTTGATAATCAAAGGTAACATTATGTGAGCGTATACGTTCTAGGTCGGACATGGAAAGAGACAAATATCTTGACATCTGGCTTGATGAAAAATTTACATTTAAGTACCATAAAGACAATCTTGCCAGTAAATTACAGCTAAAAATGGGCTTCTTGTACAGGAACAGAACCAGCTTCTTGATGATTAGCAGAAAGAGGGTCGTTGAAGCTGTCTTGGATTATGGATGTGATTTATAGAAGTGCTGCTCCTTCCACCCTGAAGCCTCTAGACACGGTCTATATTTCTTCTCTCAGGTTTATTACTGGTGATACTGTAGATATGGTACTAACCACAGTATCCTGTATAATGAAGTAGGTTGGTCTTCTCTGGCAGAGAGGTGAAATTAACATTGGTATCTTTGCTATGAGCGGCTCAGGAGGTAGAGCGGTCGTCTGGTAATCGGAAGGTTCCCGGTTAGATTCCCGCTCCTCCCGGGCAGCGCGTCCAGGTCAAGGTTGGGCATGGAGGTCAAGGTTGGGCATGGAGGTCAAGGTTGGGCATGGAGGTCACGGTTGGGCATGGAGGTCACGGTTAGGCAACAGGAAAGAGGAGGTTGTTTCAGTTTAGTGAATGTCTAGTCGGAGAAAAGACCTGTGCTTAAGTTGTGTTTGTTTGTGTGTATATTTTGTGTTCAATAAACGACTGGTGTGGTCATTTAAAGCTTCCTTTGCCTCTGCTATTAATAATAATAATAATAAATTAAATAATAAACTTCATAAATGGACATAAAATAAACAAGAATAAAACCAATGCAGAGAGTAAGAAAAGAGTAAATGTAATGCAGGTAATAACAATACATCTGGATAATGAATTAACAGAATAGCATCACGCCTGTAGACTAGATTAGCTGCTTCTTCACACCCAATAGGGTTTGATGTTGACATTTCAGACTTCATGTGCTCTAATAGTCAACTCACAAGATCTCCGGCCGACCAAGTGGTAAATGCTAGTTGTAAACTCTAGCAAGTTGTGATGTATCAGTGACTTTTCACCTTTTGTGGCGCAAACATACTTTATTATGAACATGGAGCATCATGAGAGAATATGACGTTGACATTCTGGGATCTCTACAAGTTGATTAAACCACCTGCATCAAGGAGGAAAGGTTGAATCATCTGACTGAACCTTCTGTCTTGGATCTGATTATTCCTGACTTTCTGACCTAACCAGTGCACTCGCTATCACCTCGTATATACGACTTGGTTACATGATAAAGTCACCCCTTTACGAGTTGACAGGACCTGCAGAAGGTAAGCCTGGCCTCTCTCTGTTTCTCCTTCAGCTGGCCATGCCCACCTCCTATGATTTCATTTCATACCGTTATTTAAACTCGAAAGGCAATGGAGGTTTCCCTCATTTACAGTCACGTCGAGTGCACATACAGAGTTAAGCAAAACATAGAGTTAAGCAAAAATTAAATAAAAAAATCACACAGCATATAAAATTATAATAATAAGACAAGTAAGGAGAACAATCAATTAAAACATGTACAACTTGATTGACAAAGGTTGGAGATCAAGGTTTTAAACTCTGCAACAGAGGGGAGAATCTCAAACTTTAAGGACTAGTTCATTCCATGAGCTAGAGGGGCATCATAGTGAAATTCAGATTCACCCTGTTCAGAGCAAACTCGGAATGATGCTTCCTGACACAAACTGATGAGGAGGGGTTAGAGGTCACCAGCACAGAGGCAAACCCCATAGATCTCACAATGAAAACCCTGTATCCTTGTCCTACTATGAGAAAACAAAAGAAACAAAGAAAAACATACTATAATATCCTATATACTATAAACTATACTATACTATAAACGAGGGCTGACCTCGACTAAGGATTTGTATAATCGACTTTGATTGGCCGAAATGTGCAGATAGTTGACTTTTTTTTAATCATTCCATTTGGGCTGTGTGGGGGCTGCTTAATGACTGAAGGAGTCGACTGAAGGCTTCTTGTCCTCTGCGAAAGCATGCAATTGGTCCACTGATGGATACATCTTGATATTTGTCTAGTCTAGTGTGTTCATTAGATGGGTGAAATCCTCTTTCAGTGCCTCTGTGCCCATTTTCTTAGGCAGTTAGCCTCTCTGATATGCGCGCTATTAGCGTTAGCCACGCTTCTAGGCCTCTTTGCTTTTGGAAAGAATAATACAATAAAAAAATATATATATATTATTTTATAAATTTTTTGGCATTCGACTAAGAGGTTGGCAGTCAACTACTGCTCCTTTCGATCGATTAGTCGACTAATCGGGGTCAGCCCTACTATAAACTATACTATACTATGCTATCGTACTTTTCTTTCTAACGCAGTGGGCGGTCGGCTGGAAGCCTTCTCAGGAAGTACCAATCTCAGCTTCCTCTTGGGGGAGGAGCCTCCTTCTTCTGACAGGTACTCCTGTTGAAGCACCCCAGCAGTAGCAGACACGCCCCCTGATACAGACACGCCCCCTGCTACAGACATGCCCCCTGGAGTAGACACACCCCCTGTCATATACATGCCCCCTGGAGTGGACACACCCCCTGCCATAGACATGCCCCCAGGAGTAGACACACCCCCTGTCATAGACACGCCCCCTGGAGTGAACACACACCCTGCCATAGACACGCCCCCTGGAGTAGACACACCCCCTGCCATAGACATGCCCCCTGGAGTGGACACATCCCCTGCCATAGACATGCCCCCAGGAGTAGGCACGCCCCCTACTATAGACACGCCCCCTGGAGTGGACACACACCCTGCCATAGACACGCCCCCTGGAGTAGACACACCCCCTGCCATAGACATGCCCCCTGGAGTGGACACATCCCCTGCCATAGACATGCCCCCAGGAGTAGGCACGCCCCCTACTATAGACACCCCCCCTTGAATAGACATGCCCCCTTGTGTAGACACACCCCCTGGTATAGACACCTCTCCTGGTATAGACATGCCCTCTACACACCCTGATGTAGACACACCCCTTGATGTAGACACACCCCCTGCAAAAGACATATTGTCTATAGATCCTCCAGCTGTAGTCACACCCCCTGATGTATACACACCCCCTGATGTAGACCCAGTCTGTGCCAGACTATTATTGTTGGACAGATTCTCTCCGATCACAGAGCCTGGAGCCTGAGGGGCCTGTGAAGAGAGACTGTCTCCGCCTGGAGGGCCCAGAGCATGGGGAGCAAGAAAGGGGCCGCCCCCACCCTGGAGCACCGCCGGAGGTTGAGGTGCCGGCTGCTGCTGCCCTTCCCCACTTTGGAGGCTTGGTGTCTGGGTTGGATCAGAGGTGAGCCTGGGTCCCTGGCTGGTGGTGTCTGGAGGTGGTTGGGTCTGGGAGAGAGGCTGGATGGATGTAGCATTGATAGCTGAATTTACGGCTAAACCACCGGGCTGTGTACTATATGCAGGAGAGGGCTGTGTACTATATGCAGGAGAGGGCTGTGTACTATATGCAGGAGAGGGCTGTGTACTATATGCAGGAGAGGGCTGTGTACTATATGCAGGAGAGGGCTGTGTGAAACTTGTTGTGGTGCTCCCTAACAGAGAGGCTGGGTTGAGGTGTCCACCGTACGTCATGCTCGGTGCTATAGTGTTAGCCGTGTTGGGTCCACCGTACATCATGCTTGGTGCTATAGTGTTAGCCGTGTTGGGTCCACCGTACGTCATGTTCGCTGCTATAGTGTTAGCCATGTTGGGTCCACCGTACATCATGCTCGGTGCTATAGTGTTAGCCGTGTTGGGTCCACCGTACATCATGCTTGGTGCTATAGTGTTAGCCGTGTTGGGTCCACTGTACGTCATGCTAGTGTTAGCCGTGTTGCTGGGGAATAGGTTAGAGGTCATAGTGTTACCTATGTTAGGGGCAATGCTGCCAAGTAAACCCTGAAGGGAGAGGCTACTGCCAGTTAGGTGTGAAGCAGACGCCCCTAGCAAAGAGAGGTTGGTAGTGTGATTCCTGTCATTGCCTAAAAGGGAGAAGGGAATCTGGGAGGTCAGCTGGTTATTATGTGGAACCGAGCCGTTTCCGTGGTGATATGGAAAGTTAGGGACTTGAACATTGCGACCCGGCCCGTCGGTCGGGGCCTCCGCCTGCTGTCCGACTGTGGAGCCCCCAGCAGCACTGCCGACGTCTGATTGGTTGGTTGCCTGTTGTGAGGAGGAGCTCTGTCCCTGCTGTCCAACGGCAGAGTCCCCAGCGGAACCGCTGACGTCTGATTGGTCGGTTGCCTGTTGTGAGGAGGAGCTCTGTCCCTGCTGTCCTGGTCGTGTTTTGGAGGTCGTCCTTTTCTGTTTAGACGACGTTTGACCTTTCTTCCCTCCCTCTGCCCCCCCCTGCTCCCCCTGCTCCCCCTGCTCCTCCTGCTCCTCAGTGCCCCGTTTGTGTTTATGACCGGCGCTCCCTCTGCTTCTCCTCCCGTCCTTCCCTCTCAGAGGCTTTCCTCTCTTGGCACCGTGTCTGTCCCCGTCCGGGTGCACCTGGCTCCTCCTGAGCGGGTTCAGGTTCAGTTTCACCTTCAGCAGTCGGCTGGACTGAACTCTGGCTGTTTTCTGCTTCCTCTCTCCGTCGCCGCCGCCTCTCCCTCTCTCCTTCCCTCCCGCCGCTCTCTCGCCCAGCGTCCTGGGACTCTCTGGGTCGAAGGTGACGTTCCTCATCTCTCTCCTCACTCCGACGCTCTGCGCCGAGTCTGGCTGCTTGTGATTCTGGCTGTTCGCTCTGTGCTGAGAAGAGAAGCCGTGAGACAAACCAGAGTCTCTATACTTTCCCTGCCTGTCTGTCTGTCTTAATTCCTGCCTGTCTGTTTGTCCTGGTAGTGTATTCTCGTAGGGTCTATGGCAGCTTTCACAGGTAAATACCTGGGAAGCTAATTTGTCTTTACCGTTCATACCAGTTCTATAGGTGTCCAACTGTCTGTGTGTAAGGGAGTAATAGGAGGAGCTGCTTTCTGGTGGTGGCTTGTTGCCAGTGGCGATGGAGTCCCTGTTAAAAACACCCTGTTGATTCTGGTACCTCCTCCTCTCCTCTTCCTCCACCATCCTCCTCCTCTTCTCTCTCTCCTCCTCCGCCACCATCCCTCCATCCATTCTACTGTCTCGTCCGAGGGCATGCAGATCCACCCCTCTGTGTCTCTCAATGCAGTCAGGACACCTAAAATGGCTGTCACCCTCTCCTACTGTGGATTTAAAATGGCTGCTGTGGTTCTCCATTCTGGGGTCCAATATGTCTCCCTCCCTGTCCCATGGGTGGCTGCTATTGGTCAGCATAATCTTGTTATCCAATCCCTGTAGGTCCTTCCTCTCCCCGCCCCCATCCTGGTGACTGACAGTATGGTTGGCTACTGTGCCACCTGCCTCCTCCTCTCTTTTCTTGTCCTTCTTCTCCTTCCTGCAGGACACTTGATGGTAGATCAAGACCACCAGCAGAGTCAAGCTAACACCACCTAAAACACAGCAACACAGTAGGTTATGTAAGCTAACATCACCTAAAACACAACACAGTAGTTATTTTACAGCAAGTCATTTCTTCATACTCACATTGTTGACACTGTTGACTACTAGGAGCTGCCCAGTACAACCACAGTCTGACACTGTTGACCACTAGGAGCCCAGTATAACCACAGTCTGACACTGTTGACCACTAGGAGCCCAGTAGAACCACAGTCTGACACTGTTGACCACTAGGAGCCCAGTAGAACCACAGTCTGACACTGTTGACCACTAGGAGCTGCCCAGTACAACCACAGTCTGACACCGTTGACCACTAGGAGCTGCCCAGTACAACCACAGTCTGACACTGTTGACCACTAGGAGCCCAGTAGAACCACAGTCTGACACTGTTGACCACTAGGAGCTGCCCAGTACAACCACAGTCTGACACTGTTGACCACTAGGAGCTGCCCAGTACAACCACGGTTTCACACTGTTGACCACTAGGAGCTGCCCAGTACAACCACAGTCTGATGCTGTTGACCACTAGGAGCTGCCCAGTACAACCAGTCTGACACTGTTGGCCACTAGGAGCTGCCCAGTACAACCAGTCTGACACTGTTGACTACTAGGAGCTGCCCAGTACAATCACAGTCTGACATTGTTGGCCACTAGGAGCTGCCCAGTACAACTACAGTCTGACACTGTTGACCACTAGGAGCTGTCCAGTACAACCACAGTCTGACACTATTTGATCAGATAGTGATAAATACTATGTATTTATTTTATTCCACCATGTTTTATTCTGCTCTGTTTTATTGTGTTCCATTTAATTCCCCTCACCAGTAAAGCAGACAGCAGCGGCGATAGCCAGGTCTCGCGTGTAGCGTTGAGGCGTCACACTATGCCCCGCCTGTATCTGCAGTGTGATGTTCTGATTGGCTGGGACACAGTTGGCCTCAGTTAGCTCTAGAACAGTTGTCACAGCAGGGTTATCAGCACTCACACACACCATCCTCCGCCCATTATACAGAACCTACAACACAACAATATTATATTATATTATACAGAACCTACAACACAACAATATTATATTATATGATACAGAACCTACAACACAACAATATTATAATAGATTCTATTATACAGAACCTATAACACAACAATATTATATTACCACTAGGACTACATTAATAGAACAGCTAGTACTACATTAACGTCACCACTAGTACTACAGTACATGGCCTACTGTACCTTGTCAGGCTGCTCTAGGTAGTTGGACAGGAAGTCAGTGAGGTGGAGGAGCTGACAGGAGCAGTTCCAGGTGTTGAGCTGCAGGTTGAGGCTCGTTAACCAGCTCAGGTAGGAGAAGGTCTCAGCAGGAACAGAACTCAGACGGTTTCTAGAAAGATCCAGACTCCTCAAACCCACCAGACCACGCAAACTACAGCAAGACAATACACTGTCACAATACAACAATACAACTTACACCATACCACACAAACCACAGCAAGACAATACACTGTCACAATACAATAATACAACTTACACCATACCACACAAACCACAGCAAGACAATACACTGTCACAATACAATAATACAACTTACACCATACCACACAAACCACAGCAAGACAATACACTGTCACAATACAATAATACAACTTACACCAGACCACACAAACCACAGCAAGACAATACACTGTCACAATACAATAATACAACTTACACCATACCAATCAAACTACAACCACTCTCCTTCACTCCCACCAGTCTCTCCTCCCTCCCTCCCTCCCTCCCTCCCTCCCTCCCTCCCTCCCTCCCTCCCTCCCTCCCTCCCTCCCTCCCTCCCTCCCTCCCTCCCTGTCTCCTTCTCCTCTCCCCCCTCTATCTCTTACCAGTCTTCATCGAGGTGTTCCAGCAGGTTATCAGACAGGTCCAGTGTCTCCAGCTTTGACAGGTCATTCTGAGGAAAGGAGTCCGAGGCCAGCCTGCTTAACAGGTTGCCCCCCAGTTGCAGGATCCTCAGGGTCCTAGTGCCCTCCAGCCAGCCGGCGGTTATCTGGAGAGAGAGAGAGAGGGAGAGACAGACAGAGAGAGAGAGAGAGAGAGAGAGAGAGAGAGAGAGAGAGAGAGAGAGAGAGAGAGAGAGAGAGAGAGAGAGAGAGAGAGAGAGAGACAGACAGAGAAAGGGAGACACAGCGAGAGAGACAGAGATGGAGAGAGAGACAGAGAAAGGTAGACACAGAGAAAGAGAGCGGGAGACAGACAGAGAGGGAGAGACAGAGATGGAGAGACAGACAGAGAGAGAGACAGAGAGGGAGAGAGAGAGAGAGAGAGAGAGAGAGAGAGAGAGAGAGAGAGAGAGAGAGAGAGAGAGAGAGGAGAGACAGACAGAGAGAAAGAGAGAGGGAGAGCCAGAGAGATAGGGGGCACAGGGTGAGAGAGACAGAGATAGAGGAGAGAGAGAAATACAGAAAGAGAGAGAGAAAGTGAGAGAGAGAAAGTGAGAGAGAGAGACAGACAGACATGGGTTAATCGCAGATACGCATTGTATGCATGGTTCGCATGTGTGCCAAATGGTGACCTCGGAGCAGGTCCTAAATTATATTATTACATGGGAATTAATGTAACAATACACTGCTGCCAGTTGAAGCCTTGTATCTCCCAAAGCTAACCATCTAGCCATCATCTTCTTCTGATTGTTCCCCAGGAGAAGAAACCTCTAGTGGGCTAGGGGTTAGTCAGAGCTCCCCCTGACCCCACAGGCCTGAATCTATCATAACACTCCTCCTGGTGGTCCCCAGGTCCAGGCTGAAAACAAGGGGTGATCGAGCCTTCGAGGTGACAGCACCAAGGCTCTGGAACGCTCTCCCCCTGGACCTGCGAACTGCCCCCTCTGAAAACTCTTTTAAAAAACAACTAAAAACACATTTGTTCAGACAGGCCTTTGGTCATACAAAGGCACTTTTTCTTGTCCTCACTGTTCTATAGTTTTGTTTTAATTAGTGACTCATGATTTTATCCAAATTCTTTTATTCTACTTTTTCTATCTGGTTTCACTGTTTTTTAACTGCTGTTTGTTGTTGTTGTCATTTATTTCTGATTTTGTTTTATTGTGTTTTTATATTAAGCTGTAGTGTAAAGCACCCTGTGCATTCGTGCTGTGAAGGGTGCTATATAAATAAAGGTCATTCATTCATAACACAACTTGTCATGCCCACACCATTACAGAGCTCCAGAGGTACCCACCATGGTGAGCTGGTTATTTCCCAGGGAGAGGACCTGTAGTCGTGCTAGGTTAGTCAGAGCTCCCCCCTGCAGGGCCTGGCTGGTCAGCTGGTTGTGGTCAAGGAGTAGCGTATGGAGGACAGACAGGTTTCTGAAGGCATCACCCCCCAATGCTGACACGTGGTTATGGCTTAGACCTGGAGGATCATTTAGAGTACATTACACTTAGACCGTCCTAGAGGATCATTTAGAGTACATTACACTTAGACCGTCCTAGAGGATCATTTAGAGTACATTACACTTAGACCGTCCTAGAGGATCATTTAGAGTACATTACACTTAGACCGTCCTAGAGGATAATTTAGATTACATTACACTTAGACCGTCCTAGAGGATCATTTAGAGTACATTACACTTAGACCGTCATAGAGGATCATTTAGAGTACATTAAACTTAGACCTAGAGGATCATTTAGATTACATTACACTTAGACCTAGAGGATCATTTAGATTACATTACACTTAGACCTAGAGGATCATTTAGAGTACATTACACTTAGACCTAGAGGATCATTTAGAGTACATTACACTTAGACCATCCTAGAGGATCATTTAGAGTACATTACACTTAGACCGTCCTAGAGGATCATTTAGAGTACATTACACTTAGACCTAGAGGATCATTTCTACATTACACTTAGACCGTCCTAGAGGATCATTTAGACGAGAACCAGTGGTATGTCATGAATATTGCCACGGCTGTGATGTGCCCGCAGCCACGAGAGCGAAGCTCGAGTGACATACCACTGGTTCAAGTGTATTGTTGCTTTTATACAGCAAGTTGCACCGTTGGGAAAAATATAGGAAAAATATAGGATGAATACAGACAATTCTGGTATCGATTTCAGTGAACTTGGTGTAGAAAAATAGTTCCTAAAGATGTCTCGTTGCTATGGAATTTAAAATGGAGTAGGCTATCAACCAGCTTACGAATGACGTATTAGTCTAATTTAACGTACCCGTTAACTATAAATGAGTGGATAGATATAGAGGTCGGGCCTACATCTAACGGTATAAAAAAAAAAAAAGCATTATTAGACATGCCAATCCAACGAAAGATGAGCTGGATGCGTTGGATAATCCTTCAACACCACCAAGTCGACGGCCTGGGGGGCATTGAACTGGCCCAACTCCCGGAACTGTCCGAGGTGCTGACGACTTTTTCCGACTTTCGCTTGCATTAGACTCCTATGTCTATCCACTCATTTATAGTTAACGGGTACGTTAAATGGTATATTCATGGTGATTTAACCATGAGTGTATCATGAATATACTCACGGCTTAGAGCGCTCTCGGCCAATCGTACATTCAACTCTATTGTCATCACACAGAGTACAAGTACAGAGGAGAGCGAAATGTAGTTAGCGTCTATCCAGGAGTGCAAACGAGCGTACCTATGTTCCCTGGATCCTATGTTCTTCACACCTGAAAAAGGGTCCTATGTTCCCCACTCCTGAAAAAGGGTCCTATGTTCCCCACTCCTGAAAAAGGGTCCCATGTTCCCCACTCCTGAAAAAGGGTCCGATGTTCCCCACTCCTGAAAAAGGGTCCTATGTTCCCCACTCCTGAAAAAGGGTCCTATGTTCCCCTCTCCTGAAAAAGGGTCCTATGTTCCCCACTCCTGAAAAAGGGTCCTATGTTCCCCACTCCTGAAAAAGGGTCCTATGTTCCCCACTCCTGAAAAAGGGTCCTATGATCCCTGGGTTCTATGTTCCCCTCTCCTGAAAAAGGGTTCTATGTTCCCCACTCCTGAAAAAAGGTCCCATGTCCCCGTGTTCTATGTTCCCCACTCCTGAAAACAAGGTGCTATGTTCCTTGGTCCAGAAATATATGTATATGAAATATATTATATATATAATTCTGTATTATATATACTGTATATATACATTATTCTGTATCTTTCTCAAACGAAATTAAAGAAATACAGTACAGATATCTGTCAATAATCAATCCAAAATATAGGCTTTTATTCCAATCAGCTCATCTGTAATTAAACAGTAAGCGGAACAAGGGGAACATAGGACCCGGGTAAGTGTTCTGTACTGACCCAGCAGACTCTGTGTTCTGTACTGACCCAGCAGGCTCAGTGTTCTGTACTGACCCAGCAGGCTCAGTGTTCTGTACTACTGACCCAGCAGCCTCAGTGTTCTGTACTGACCCAGCAGCCTCAGTGTTCTGTACTGACCCAGCAGGCTCAGTGTTCTGTACTGACCCAGCAGGCTCAGTGTTCTGTACTGACCCAGCAAGCTGATGTTCTGAAGGTCCGACAGGGAGGAACCGTCCACCAACCTGATGGAACCTTCTGTCAGCAGTAAGGCCTGGGTGGAGCGGGGAGCATCTGGTACCACACACACACACACACACACACACACACACACACACACACACACACACACACACACACACACACACACACACACACACACACACACACACACACACACACACACAGACACACAGACACACACACACACAGACACACACAGCGTTTCAAAGTAAATACTTTGGGTCCATTTAAAACATTAACTTTACACTGTAGGGAAATAATCTACACATTAGAAACACTTTGGTAACAAGAGGATTAGTCTGTGTGTCTGTGTGTGTTTGTGTGTGTGTCGTGTGTGTGTGCATGTCTTTGTGTGCATGTGCATGTCTGTGTGTGTGTGTGCATGTCTGTGTGTGTGTGTGTGTGTGTGTGTGTGTGTGTGTGTGTGTGTGTGCGTGCGTGCGTGCGTGCGTGCGTGCGTGCGTGCGTGCGTGCGTGCGTGCGTGCGTGCGTGCGTGCGTGCGTGCGTGCGTGCGTGCGTGTGCTTTACCTATGATGCTATCCAGTCTGTGACAGATGACAGCCTCTTCAGAACACACCACACAGGAAGCAGGACAGGAGGGGAGGCGGGACAGACGCTGGGCTCCAGTGATTGACAGCAGTAACATCAGTAGAGTACCTGCAGAGTGAAGATGTTTCAATGTTGTTGTGCCAATCATGTTCCGGGGTAAACTCTATTCCGACCCTACGTCCAGTTTGATATAAACGTGACAAACAACATATAAAATTAATATTTGCCTTTCACGGTAACGTCAATCTGTCATCATATTGGCGGCATGTTGGTGTAGTGGTTAACACTGTCTCCTCACAGCACGGTGGTGTTGTGGTTAACACTGTCGCCTCACCGCACGGTGGTGTAGTGGTTAACACTGTCTCCTCACAGCACGGTGGTGTAGTGGTTAACACTGTCTCCTCACAGCACGGTGGTGTCGTGGTTAACACTGTCGCCTCACAGCACGGTGGTGTCGTGGTTAACACTGTCGCCACACAGCACAGTGGTATAGTGGTTAACACTGTCGCCTCACAGCACGGTGGTGTAGTGGTTAACACTGTCTCCTCACAGCACGGTGGTGTCGTGGTTAACACTGTCTCCTCACAGCACGGTGGTGTCGTGGTTAACACTGTCGCCTCACAGCCCAGTGGTGTAGTGGTTAACACTGTCGCCTCACAGCACGGTGGTGTCGTGGTTAACACTGTCTCCTCACAGCACGGTGGTATAGTGGTTAACACTGTCGCCTCACAGCACGGTGGTGTAGTGGTTATCAGATCACTCTATCTGCACTCAAGTTGGGTTCCAATCTCTGTCATAATTGCCATGTGGTTGTTGTTGAATTATTGGTTATTTTCATCACAAGGAATATGCTTGCATGTTTTCCAATCTGCTGTGAAATTAACGTGACATCTGTCAAGTGTCTTATCCTATCTTATCCCTATCCCAAGTGTTAGTCTTATCCAATTGTATCGCTATCCCGAATGTTAGGATATCTTATCCCTATCCCAAGTGTTAGTCGTATCCTATCTCATCCCTATCCCAAGTGTTAGTCTTATCTTATCCCTATGAGTAGGTAGACGCTAAAACATTTCCCCTGCTCTACTGGGCAAGTATTAATATAAATTATATAACAATCCTATACAAGATTCAATCAATCCATTTAAACATGACACTTGTCAACCAAAGTGCTTTACAGTGGGCCACATAGCTAAGAAAATACTCCTAAAGTATAAATAAACAGAAAATAAACAACCAACAGAACAGGAACAGAACAAAACGTCTAAACAAACAAGGCAACAGTCAGAGTGAGTCAGGGAACGCTAAGGAATACAAGTGAGTTTTGAGCTTAGATTTACAGGACTCGATGGAGGGGGCACATTTGATGGACGTGGGGATGCTGTTCCAGAGGTCAGGGGCTGCGACAGCAAAAGCACGCCCCCCCCCCCCCCCCCCTTAAACTTGAAGTTGGACTTACGGGTGGTTAGGAGACCCTTATCAGCAGATCTGAGGGCCCTGACATTGGTATAGGGGGTGAGGAGGTCTGCTAGGTAAAAGAGCTTTGTAGACTAATAAATAACTTTTAAATCTATCCTATAGTGTACTGGGAGCCAATGAAGGGAGGCAAGAACAGGGGTGATATGAGCTCTCTTCCGAGTACCTGTGAGCAATCTAAGATTGTTGAATCATTGGCATTTTTCATCTCAAAAACTAAATGTGAAACGAAAGAAAACGTTCTGTGTTTCAAAACACACACACACACACACACACTACACACAGACACTACACACAGACACACACACACACACTACACACACACACAAAGGCTTACTGGTCATGTTGCGTTAGCGTAAAGGAAGCGTGGTGGAGGGGGGGGGGTTCTCCCACATGATCTTCACTGGACGCATCTTCATCTTCATCATCATCACCAATATCACCTTGGCCTGTTCACATTCAACATCATCATCATCATCATCATCATCATCATCATCATCATCATTATTTCATCTTTAGTATAAAATGAATATCTTTTTTTTATTATTATTTTTTTACTCTGCATAAAAAGGGCACTTTTTTATGAGGCACAAAAGGGCAGGTGCTCGAGCACCCTTTGGGCTCTATGTGTGCACGTGCCTGCTGTAGACTACAGTATGGTACACTACATACAACTAAGACATCGTTTGTAGGCTACAGTATAGTACATACAGCTAAACACAGTTTGTAGACAGTATACTACATACAACTAAAACACAGTTTGTAGACCACTACAATATAGTATATACAACTAAAACACATCTGTAGACTATAGTACATACAGCTAAACAGTCTGTAGACTACAGTGTAGTACATACAACTAAAACACAGTTTGTAGACTACAGTATAGTGTATACAACTAAAACACAGTATGTAGACTACAGTATAGTACATACAGCTAAAGTAGAGTATTTAGACTACAGTGGGATAGCCTAAAAGGCATTCACTAAAGCAGGGACTCTGGGAGCCTCATTAAAACATAATCCCAGTACAGCTGGCATGTAGGGGGCCAGCAGAAACAGGTCCATGTGTCATTAGGCTAAAGCTACATGACCATTACATTACAACACACATTCTACAGCTCAACCCGACTGTACTCCCCACACAATTTACCTGCTGCACTGAACCCACAAGTCCACCCCGTAGATGAGATGATACACTCCAGTGTTAATCCATAACAAAGAATAAGAGGACCGTCTGACCAACCAAGGGGGGAATACCTCTGTTTTATATCCCTGTTGCTAGTCGTAACCTAGTCAACACACACCTGTGTGTGTGTGTGTGTGTGTGTCCAGGTTGGGTTACCCATGGGCCCGGGCTGGAGCATGCTCAGTTGATCCATCCGTCACCTGAGAGGCCCAGGAGTTGTTCTGTTGTGTTTCTCTACTGTAGATCAGTTTACATGAGTTTAGTTCAGTTTATAGCTAAATAAAAGCCCTTATCTCTGAAATTGTAATTCAATTTGAATTGAAATTTAATTCATGTCTTATTCCCTGTGGAAGCATACTCATGTACACCTGGTATAGCCTCACATCAGGCTTCACACAGGTGCCACACATAATTAATAAAAATACACAAGTATCCATAAGTAAATGGAAGATATAGGGACATCTATGTGTCTGTTATTAGGTTTGAGTAAATTGTGATGAACCAAAGGAGAATATAATTTCTTTTTTTCATCTTTGACAGTGAATAACACCATGCTAAAAATGACCAGACATGAGAAATGTCCACTGCGCTCATTCAGCACCTTCTTGATATCACGTGTACAAGAAATCTAAGCAAATGAATAAAGGGAAGATGATTAAACGGGAGATTTTGTAGAGACAGTACTGAATTCTGCCATCCGGACACATGCAATTTGAAATATGATTATAGAATATAGAATATCAGGCCTATAAATGACCTTAGTATGGCCAAGTCGCACATCTATGGCTTATTTGTTTTGACGTGTTGTTCTGTTTCTTTGTTTGTCTGTTCGTTGTTTATTTATTTTTTTGTTTATTTATACTTTAGGAGTACTTTCTTTTTCTTTTTTCCTACGCAACCCACTGTGAAGCACAACAAGTGTCAACAACAAGTGTCATGTTTAAATGTGCTATACAAATAAATGTGATTGATTAAATTTGATTGATCTATTACCTGTTGCTGTTACCTATCCACTTCGTGCCTAGTGGCACATAAGGCCTTCACAGAGCGTTTCCACTTCTCCCGGTCAGCTGCCATTGTTCTTGCTTCAGGCCATGAGCTCCACCCTGCCTCTTTTCTTTCTTTCTCTACTGTGCGTCTCCAGGTAGTCTTTGGTCTTCCTTTTCTTCTTTTCCCTTCTGGTGCCCAAGTCATTGATATGTTGCAGTCGTTGTTGTGGTCTTGCCTCAGTATGTGTCCTATCATCTTCCATCTTCGCCACTTCACTTCCTTGCTCAACGGCTTCATGTTGGCTCTTTCTAGTAGCTCTACGGTGCTGATGCGGTCTTGCCACTGGATTCTGAGGATTCTTCTGAGGCATCTGTTATGGAACACATCGACTGATTTGTTGTCTCCCTTGTTCATCTTCCATGTTTCACATCCATACAGTAGGACTGGCACAACCAGTGTTTTGTACAATCTCAGCTTTGTTCTTCTTGAGATGCTGTTGGAGTGCCAGATCTTTTTGAGTTTGATGAATGCACCTCTTGCTTTGGAGAGTCTGTTCTTTAGGTCTTTCATACCTCCTCCCTCTTTACAGATGGTGGCTCCCAAGTATGTGAATTGATCTACATCCTCAATATCTTGGTCGTTGATGTTGATTTTGTCATGGTTTCTTGCATTAATTCTCATGTTTTTTGTCTTTCCGGTGTTAATCTTCAGTCCCACTCGTCTGGCTTTTCTCTCCATTCTTGTCGTTTTTTCCTGGATTTGGTGTTTGGTAGAGGAGAGTAATTGTTATGGTTTGTAACCGACCCCAATCGCACAACACAAGACAGGTATGAGAGTAAGCCAAAACAGGGCATTTATTTCTTACATAACAAAAAGCGGCACAGTCCCTTTAAGGGAGAACACAAAAACACTAGAGTAAAGGAAATATGGAAAATGCGGCACTGTGCCTTTAAGAGGCGAACAGGCTAAGGGACTAAGGCTAAGGGCCAGGGCTAAGGACCAGGGCTAAGTGTCAGGGCCAGGACCAGGGGCACTGGAGAGGGGGACAGGGACAGAGGCCCGGAGAGGCAGGCTGGAGACGGGGACAGAGAACAGGGTTAAGGATTTGGACAGGGCGAGGGCCAGAGCTGCTTACAGGGAAAAGGACAGGGTTCCGACGGCGGAGGCCTGGCACGGGGACAGGGGCCCGACGGCGGAGGCCTGGCACGGAGATCCTCTTTGTCCCTACTCGGATGCTGCAGACGGGCAGCGCAGAACAAAGGGGGTCCCAGGGGACCGGGATGGGAACACGCCGTCCTCCCGTGGAATACTAGGGAGCGACGACAAGCCTGGGTCCAAGGGGAACGGGATGGGCACAAGCCATCCTCCCGTGGAATACTAGGGAGCGACGACGAGCCTGAGTCCAAGGGGAACGGGATGGGCACACGCCGTCCTCCCGTGGAATACTAGGGAGCGACGACGAGCCTCACCCCAGGAACAAGGATCACGAAGAGACGCCTTCCTCCCGTGGAATCGGGAGCGATGACGAGCCGGCTTGACGTCTGGAGTGGGAACACTGGAAAACCTCCCGTAGAGAATTAGAGAGCGAAGACGGTGTCCCACTCCAGGCAAACGGCGACAGGTGGTGATGGCTGGCACGTCGTCTCACGCCGGAGACGTGGCAGGTGATGGTAACGTACAGGATGGTAACGTACAGAACTCCATGAACACAGACACAGATACAGAGTCCAGAACACAGAACGACCCGACAAGGACTGGAGGGGAGTCTGCAACCTATGTACTCTCCCGAGGTGATTGCAAACTCCCAACAGGTGCGTGAAGGTAGAGGATCAAGGATGTCCAAGGGTGGGGGCTGGTGAAGAGTAGAGGAGAGTAAATCATCGCAAGGGTGGGGGCTGTTGAGGAGAGTAGACAGGGAAAACACAGGAAAAAGGTCCAGGGAACAGGCGAATCCTCACAGTAATGCTACATCATCTGCAAAATCCAGATCGTCGAGTTTTGATGTCAACTTCCATCTGATTCCATTCTCGCCTTGTCCAACTGTTCTTCTCATTATCCAATCCATGATCATTAAGAATAAAAAACCTGACATGTTGCATCCTTGTTTGACACCACTGTTGATGTTAAACCACTCGCATATTTCTCCTTGGTCTTCTACTGCACACTGGAAGTCTTCATAGAATATTTTCACTATCTGGACAATCTTCTCTGGGATTCCATATTTCTTCATAATTAGCCATAGGCTTTCATGGTGGACTGAGTTGAAAGCCTTTTCAAAATCCACAAAGTCCAGGTGGAGTGTTGCTTGCCACTCGTTTACTTGCTCAATGATGTTCCGCAGTATGAAGACTTGTTCTGTTGTTCCTCTTCCTCTTCTGTAACCGGCTTGTTCTTTTCTTATCCGTGAGTCGATTCCAATTCTGATTCGTCAATGATGATCCTGCCAAGTATCTTCCCTACGACTGGAAGTAGGGTGATGCCTCTTGAGTTCTTGCATTCTTTGAGGTTTCCTTTCTTTGCTAGTTTGATGATGAGCCCCCTCTTCCAGTTCTTCGGGATCTTCTCCTGCCTCCATATTTTTTCCAACAATTGATGTACCTTCTTTGCTGAAAACTCGATGTCTGCTTTTAATAACTCGGCTGTGATGTTGTCGATTCCTGGTGCTTTCCCATTCTGAAGTCCTTTAATCACTTCCTTTACTTCACTTAGTGTTGGTTCATGTACAGGAATCTCTTCAATCATGTTAGTGAGTTCACATTCTTCCTCATCAGTTATTGGGTTTTCTGGTGGTTCCCTATTCAGTACTTCCTTGAAGTGTTCTGTCCACCTTGGCTGCACTGCATCTTTTCCGATGATGAGGTTGCCATTCTTGTCCAGTACTGCTATGCTCTGTCTATGTCTCTCGTTGCACAGTGCCTTCGTAAGACCGTACAGTGTCTTCATTTGATGTTTCCTTGCAGCTTCTTCTGCTTCACTTGCAATGTTCTCCATCCATTTCTTTTTGTCTGTCTTTATACTTCTCTTTGTTTCTCTATCCTTCTCTGTGTACTTTGCTTTTAGCTGTTTCTTGATTCTTTCCGAGTGTTTGCCAAGGATCCTCTTGTTTATTGTTTCCCGCTGGTCTACAAGGTTCCATGATTTTTCACTGATCCATGGCTTCTTATTCTTCCGTGGTCTACCCAGGATTGCTTCAGCGACTTCTGTGTAGGCTTTCTCCAGAACTTGAGAGTCACGCTCCACCTCTTCGTTGTCTTCTATTCCTCGCCCTTCGTCTTCCAGCACCTGAAACCTGTTTCTCAGGTTGATGGTAAAAGTCTTCAGGATGGCTTCATCTTTCATCTTTGTTGTGTTGTACTTGACTCTGGTGCTTTTCTTTTCCTTCTGCTTCGTCATCAGTCTTAGCTTGACCGTTGTGCACACAAGGTAGTGGTCGCTTCCAATGTCTGCAGATCTGCATACTCTTGTGTCTTTCACTGAGTTCCTGAATCGTTTGTTAATTAGCACATGGTCTATCTGGTTCCTGGTCTTCCCGTTCGGAGATACCCACGTGGCCTTGTGTATATTCTTATGTGGGAATAGTGTTCCAGTAATGACTAGTTCGTTCATGTCAGACATTTCACACAGTCTTTCTCCGTTGTCGTTACGCTTTCCGATCCCGTGCTTGCCCATCACTCTTTCGTAGCCCTGGTTTTCATCTCCCACTTTGGCGTTCATATCCCCGGTGATGATCAGCATGTCGTGTATGTTCCTGCTGTCTAGGACGTCTTGCAGTCTCCTGTAGAACTCATTTTTTACTTGATCCTCTGCATCTTCTGTGGGTGCATACATGTGGACAACTGTGAGCTTGATGTATTGGGAATGGTACCTAGCTTGAATGATCCTTTCACTGACTGATGTCCAATCTATCAGTGCTCTTGCTGCTTTTTTAGACATCACTATGCCCACCTCTTGTCTGTGGTTGTCATCATCTCTTCCTGAGTAAATTATGGATTCTCCGGTTGCAAGCTCCACTTTTCCTTGCCCCGTCCAGTGTGTTTCGCTGATTCCTATGATGTCGATTCCTCTGGTTGTTATCTCTCTTGCTACTATGGCAATATTGCCACTCCTGTACAGTGTTCAAACGTTCCAATTCCCAATTTTCATGGTTTCCTTCGGATGCACTAGTGGCCTATTCGGCCCAAAGTGTGTCATGGTGTCTCTCCTGTTGCAAGAAGGACTGGCTATGGATCGTGAATGAATGAATGAATGAAAACTTTATTTAACAGATTGCAGAGTGGGTACAATACAGTACGGCTCAATACACACAATTGTTAAGGGGATGCAGACCAGAGAAAGACGTTTGTCTTGTTTACATCAGGGTCCCCCATTTTCAATTCATAGTGACATTTATGACATACACAACATATTTGACATCATGACATTTATGGCATACAGGTATATTACTGTTACATTTGTGACATATACGATATGCAAATATACAGTACTGTTACCCATAGATCCTGACAGAGAGTATATACATATGATGGGGAGGAAACTGTACATTAGGAGGGGGTGGGGGGGGGTGGGAGAGAAATATACATACCACGTATAACCACCGTTTTATTATAATTTTACCCCCCACAAAACTATAAACAACAGGCTACAGTATGTAGTACCCCTGAGGTACCACAACATTACCATCAAAACTCCATTACCCATCAGGCTCAAGGGAGACTCGCGGAAATAAGTTGACCGGAGGTGGCATCATCATCATAGCATTGACTGTCAACATGTAAGATGGCCACTCATCACAGGCAAAATGCTGCTGGGCGGAGAAAAGTCCAGGTAAATTGTTATTACTGCAATTTTACTGAATGACATCTAATGTCATAAGATGATCTTCAGCATACTAATGTGCACCACGGACACTTGGTGGGCATTAAAAAGCGGTTGCAAGAAGCAGCGTGGCCGTAATGAATCACGACACAAGCTTGCTAACCTGACGTTAGCTAGCAAGTGTTAGCTAGTTAGCTTCCTCGGCTAACGTTAGCAGCAAAAACGAGAGATTACGCGCCTTGTGAATTCTCACACTGTGTCACACGTGAAACCTGTCCTCGTATCATGGTTTATGTGTTTGTTTATCAGTCACAGTAATCCTCGTAGGATTTTTATCATAAATTGAACGGCAGGCTTTTGCAGCGCATTGGATTCCATGACACTGTTAGTGGGCCCGGTCTAATGGCTGGGGTGACGGTAGTTCCACGCTGGTACCAAGTATGCAATGATGACAAGAAAGTCATCGCATTACAAATGTGTTGTTTCTCGGTACAATTCGTATGGTTCTTGTGTGATAAGCGAAGTAATCTTGTTTAAGGTTATCTAACTTAATCCTATCTTCACAACTGGAACATCTATCATAACTAACGGGAGTGACTCTTGGGATAGGGGACTACTACACTTAGCAAATGTACATTTACGTCAAATGTATATACTCTTTTCTGGACTCTTTTTGTATCACAAACGGTACTGTATTTGCAAATCTGGTATGTCATAAATGTATAGATGTAGCAGTACTGTATCTGTATGTCATATATGTCCCGATGAATTGAAAATGGGGCACCCTGATGTAAACAAGACGAAAGTATTTCTCTGGTATGCATCCCATTAACAATTGTGTGTATTGAGCTGTACTGTACTGTACCCATTCTGCATTCTGTTAATAAAGTTTTCAATCAATCAAGCTAGCTGCTACTACTATGAAGTGTGCCACTGCTGCCTAAACGAACGAGCATATGTCAAACAATTATGGCTCTGTTGTTGTTGCAGCCTGAGCGCAATGCAAATGTTCCCCTCCATGTTTCAGGTGTCATACGTCATTAGAGATGAGGTTGAGAAATACAATCGGAATGGGGTGAACGCGCTCCAACTTGACCCTGCGCTGAACAGGCTCTTCACCGCTGGACGGGACTCCATCATCAGGATATGGAGTGTCAACCAGCACAAAGTACATCTCGTATATGAACGTTATTATACCTAATGTTACCTGACTACCTCATGCAAAACAATCATTTTTCATAATTTGGATGGTGCACCTTTAGCTCTTTCAATAGAATTCAATGCATTGTGTTCTAATTCTCATTATCTCTCATTGCAGCAGGACCCATACATTGCCTCGATGGAGCACCATACAGATTGGGTTAATGACATTGTTCTCTGTTGCAATGGGAAAACACGTGAGTTTGATCACTGGTTACTGTGTTTTTAGCTGCGATCAGCAGCTCTATAGGTCACTGTCGGTTGTTCGATTGGTCCACAAAAATGTCCTCACCCTCTAGCAGCCACAGGTTTCACCCTAGGAGGCTGACATTGGTCATGGAGGTCAAGTGTGTGTGTTCGTGCAAAAGGGTGTGTGGCAATGGGAGTGGCCTATTGGGAAAAGGTTGCCACTATTGGGAATTTGTGCTTGTTTATACTGATATAATTAGCTACTCTGATTATTCCGACCATGTCATGCAACCCTAATCTACTTGATGATGTGAAGTATTGATGCCCTCTCTCCGTCAGTTAGTTGTCTAGTTGAGCCGACTTAAGATTTTTTTGTTGATCTTAAACTTTTTCTTTTCTAATGCTGAATAAGTTATTTGAAAATTATAAGAACAACTCTGGCATTACAGTACTATTCATAAATATGCTTATGTTTTTAATAAGTCACTAATTTGTGATAAGTGCCCTTGGTCTATATTGATATTTGTTCTAATAATGTTTGCTTATTGTGTCTCTGATCCGGTCGATATGAAAAACAAACGTTAACACCACATGAGACGTTTACACCACAGCATTCTATTTAAGATCAGCTGTCATTCAGTCGTTAGTCACACTGACTCATCCAGGGTGGTCCGCTGGACAGGCAAGCTTGACATCCAATGCGTAAATCTGTTACCGTATGCCACCATCTGTCACCTGCCCAACAAGGTGCCTTTTTCTTTGCATCGTCGGTGGAGATATTTTGCACCATAACAAGCTTCATTGTGCTTGGTTAACTCCGCAACTAGACCCTCCATACGTTGAAAACATTTTGATCTGCATTTTGGTTTAATTTCTCTCTCTTTCAGCCTGAGTGATTATGAGCTGCTCATATTTGATTGCAGGCTGAATGGAGTGGATGATAATGAATAATGATTCCTTATTTTATTAGGATATTACCTATTTGTCTCACCTGTATTCTACCTCAGCCTGTTTTGAGCATCAAAAACATGTTCCAAGAAGAACGGACCATTGATTATCAAATCCGTTTTTAACATTTGAAATGCACACACACATCGTATCGGTATCTTGACCCATTCGTTCCATCATGACATCTGTCAACTGAAAGTAATACACTGGCCAGGTGACTCTTTGCAATTAATGGTGCTGTAAGTGGTATTTCTTGTTAAATAGCTCAAAATTCTGACCGCCATCACTGATGTCGAGTGTTTGGTCAGTAACATGAGTCTCTCCACTCTGCAATAAACTACTGGTATCCCTTTTTTCTGTTATCCCTTCCCACTGTATCCAATCAGGAGAGAGAAACCTAGATTTTTTTTTTTTTTTTTTACTTATTTCAAGAAATCTTGCCAAGTCAGATTTGCTTACTGCACTGGTGGATTATTTGACTTGTTTCAAGCACATTTGCTTAAAACTAGTTCTTATTTCTTATTTCTGTTGGACCGTTTTTGCAGTGTGGAGTTCTCTCTCCTGATTGAATAAAGTGAGAACAGGATACCAGAATATGTATTTTCTGTTTACTGCAGAGTGGAGGGACTGAGACTTGTTAACTTAACATGTAGACCACTTATTTTAACAACAAATACCACTTACAGCTCCTTTTTTAAAGGCAAGTGTGTTTTTAAAGGGGATGGAGGAAGGAAGACTAATCCATTGGAAACTAGGGCTGTCAAAATTGGCCAAAAATTATATTTGAATATTCCTTCTAAAAAAAGGATGATATTCGATTATATTCGAATATCTATTGTTGGGCATATTTATATATATAAAAAAATAATAATACAATTCTCTGGTAACACAATTTTGTTTTATTGTTTGTTATTTCCGTTATTGTTACTATGTCCTGTGAAGTCCTGTTTATTGTTATTACTGTTATATAAAAAAAAATTAGAAAAAAAAAACTTTACAATATTTTTTTTTATTTTCTTTTAACAATTAGATTATAAATTCAAATATAGAATATTCGTTGACAGCCCTATTGGAAACGCTATTGCCCAAAAACATCCCCAAGAAACCAGCCCTGGACGAGCCCTAGCAAGCCCTAATCCTAACTTCATTGATTCTCTTCTCAGTGATATCTGCATCATCGGATACGACCGTGAAAGTGTGGAACGCTCATAAAGGCTTCTGCATGTCAACGTTACGGACACACAAGGACTACGTGAAAGCACTGGCCTACGCCAAGGACAAGGAGCTGGTGGCGTCTGCAGGACTGGACCGGCAGATCTTCCTCTGGGATGTGAACACACTAACGGCACTCACCGCGTCCAACAACACTGTCACCAGTGAGTATGCAGTTAACGTGTGCAAAGTGTTTGGGACGGTGTCACGTTGCTTGTTTCCCCCCCCTCTGTACCGATCACGTTTCTGTATTTCAAATCAAACGATGGCCATGAGGTAAATGTTCCGAAAGTCTGCTTTTAAAATAAATGGTAAAAAGATTATCTGAAGATATTCTTAAGATATAATGATGAGAATAATGACATTTAATGTGTCATGTCTCTTAATTTCAAGCTGACAAATGTAGTACAGTATGTTTTCCATAGCACAGTTATGTGGATTTGAAGCTGTGTACGGTACTTGTTAACAAGTCTTTCAGATAAGGATGCTGTCCGAGTTCTGTGCTGCGAAAATCTGATTTGATGTCACGACGGAGAGGGCAAAATAAGCGGGGGATTTAGGAGAAATGTCGAATGATAGATAATCTTTTTTTTTTAATTTTTTTTATTATTGCAAAACAAAACTTATTAAAAGTCAGTACTCAACACACAATGTATAATGAAACTTTCAGTAAAGGTGGTTAAAATATATGCAAGTACAGAAACAGGATAAAACAAAAATAGTCAATAATAACATTTTAACCGTATACCGTGTATATCCAGCGAAGTTGAATGATAGATAATCTATATTGTATTGTTTAAAATACCTGGGATTGTCCATTTGGTTGGAAATGTGTTTGTACAAATCAGGAAATGTCTTGATTCTTCACAGTGCATAGTGTCCCAAGTTCAACCTATAGTTGAAGTAAGTCGTTGCGCGGCACAAGCCACTGGAAATGATGGGTTTCAGGACGCTGCACCGGTGCTAAGGCTGCTCACTTATCGATAACTGTGTGAAATTGATAAGTGGCATCACTTATCGATTTTTTTGCATGTGTAAATTTATAGTATTAATACTTTATACTAGGTCTTGTGGCATGTTTTATTTAAAACATCCCCATTTCATGTAAATTCAGTTGAATTGCAACTGCACTGTACATTCAATATGCAGTGCACTCCTCCATCACATCCAGAGACCACCGACTATAAAATGAGAAGGATCACTGGTAGTTTTGAATGGGGAAATCTGTAACACTAAAGATGGCGACGACAAAGAATTGCTGCAAAATAAACATAAATTAGTTGTTTAAATAATCATATTTTTCTTTAAAAAAATTATATTTACTAATAAAAATATCGATATTTATCGATAATTTTTACCCAATTTATCGATTCTTCCAAATGGCATATCGTGTCAGCCTTAACCGGTGCCCTTTACCACTTCCCGTCTGAAAGGCACTTTACTGGGAAAACACTAGGTATGGTAAATGGATAGCGCTTTTATCCAAAATCGCTTTACAACTTAAGGCCTCTACATGCTACAGCAACTTCAAAGCAACTGCAACACAACATTGGCGCGATTTCAACGCGGTTGTTTTAGAGGGTCTTGTAGACTGTGTTGCGAGGACGTTGCGTACATGTCCCCCAAATCTAACCTAAACAGCCGTTGCGTTGATATTGCGTAGCAGTGATTGGTTGGTAGTGAATGGGGGCGGGGCTGTCATAGAATAATATTGGTCCCGCAGCGAGGAATACCATCCGCCATTGTTGTAGCCAGCAAGCTATGCTATCAATATTAGCTAAATAATTAGCGTCATAGCTGGCCTTTTTCTGAAAACCCAAGCACATATTGTTCCATAGCATATGCCTTCAGTTGATCATGACAAATCCTCTCTTACCTTGACGATTAAAAAGCCTCCATAATTTAGTAAATAAAGCTGTAGCCAGCCAGCTAGCATTGATGCTATACAAAATGCTATCCACATTAGCTACATAGCTAACCAACTAAATACAATGGTATCCTGAGGTAACGTTAAATACAACGTTTGCTAGTCGAAATGACTGGACACACACAGGGACAAGTTAAACATCAATCAATTAATTTATTCCAACAGGTAGTTTGAGCTGCATGAGCCGAGGTCTTTCTCTCCTCTCCATTGGAAACGAATGACGTTATGGTAACGTTAGCTCGAAAAGCACAGAAACGGGCGACAGAAGTTAAGCTGCTAGCAACAGACACTATAACACTTCCGGTCGGGGGATTTCAAAATAAAAGAGCGACGTCTAAAAGCACCGGAAATACGTTTATTTTGTACATTATCTTACGTTAACACGAACCTAAACTAACTTTAGTTAAACTAACTTTGTGCGTCGATGTTGCAGAAGCATAAAGGCAGAGTGTCTACAACACCGTTGCTTTGTCGATGTTGTGGTGCAGTTGCTTTGAAGTTGCTGTAGCATGTAGAGGCCTTTATGCCTCACATTCACCCATTCACTCACACATTCACACACCGACAGTGGAGGCAGCCATGCAAGGCGCT
This sequence comes from Notolepis coatsorum, assembly GCF_963971535.1. NCBI lineage: Eukaryota > Metazoa > Chordata > Actinopteri > Aulopiformes > Paralepididae > Notolepis > Notolepis coatsorum. The sequence continues at coordinate 32,633,118 of NC_140177.1, read as the reverse complement.
GACCTCACCTGTTCATCTGGTGCAGTCAGGGGTTAAGTGTCTTGCTCAAGGACACTTCGACACGCTGCCGGTAGGAGCTAAACCGGCAACCTTCTGATTACAAGATGACTCATAAGATTTGAGTTTCCTCTGGATTGATTGTTTACCTCGCTCTGTTTTGTCTGCAACAGCCTCGTCACTCAGCGGAAACAAAGACTCCATCTACAGCCTGGCTATGAACCAGATGGGTACAGTCATTGTGTCGGGATCCACAGAAAAGGTCTGGGTTTCTTTCAGTTGAAATGCCTATTATTAACAGATGATTATGACGGCGGTGGCCAGTGAGCTGTGGCACTGCACTGTATGGGAGAGGCGTTACGCACCAGGCGAATATGGGACGGGTGTTACGCACCATGTTAATATGGGACGGGCGTTACGCACCAGGCGAATATGGGACGGGTGTTACGCACCATGTTAATATGGGACGGGCGTTATGCACCAGGCGAATATGGGACGGGTGTTACGCACCATGTTAATATGGGACGGGTGTTACGCACCATGTTAATATGGGACGGGCGTTACGCACCATGCAAATATGGCACGGGCGTTACGCACCAGGCCAATACTGAGACCTTTCATTGTTATGCGTTCCAATGAGTGACAACATCTCCTGATGATGCACCCTAAAGCATCCTTTTTTTTTTTTATCCACTTTTTCTCTCATTTTCTATATTTTCTCCCATCCCAATTTCGTATCGTCCAATTCAACCCTCCCCTGTCACGGACGCTGTTTCTTGCCTCCCACAAGCCGGCTGCAATGTGGACTAAGTCATACATAGCACAAGTCCCCTCCGGTACTTGAGGTAACAGCAGTCGCATCTTTTCACCTGCGCAGCTCGATCTCTCAGTGGCGAGGAGTAACGCGTGGGAGGCTCACGCTGCCCCCGACACTTCCTGATTCTACTGCGCAGGCGCACCAACCGACCTGTAGGAGTCGCTGTCCACAACGCCCGATCCCCACCCATCAGTTTCCCACCCCCTAATACGGCCAATGTGTATTAGTACGGACGACCAGCTAAACTGAAAGCAAATGTGGAGCGCTGGGCTCGAACTGACGAGCCCAGCGTCTCCAGCATTTCGTGGCGAGCGCCTTGCCCACTACACCACGTAGCCGCCCGCACCATAAAGCATCCTAAAGCATTTGCTTCATTTACATTTTGTTGATAAATTATACCAATCACTGCAATAGAATGAACTCTTAACCTAGAAACACCCTGCTAAATTTCTTCATCCTACGCTGGCAAAAGTGGCAACAAAACAACTATTATTATTTCTTAAGTTTTTAATAAAGCTGTTGTGTAATGGCAATAATACATGCAAAGTCGTGCTATGACATGCTTTTGGCACCGCTATACTCATCTACGCTACTCAGCCTGCGGCCCTGAGCCTGCAACGGCAGCACAGCAGTGCCATGGAATAGCACTCTCGCTTGTGTATTATTACACTTAATACTCTCTATTGAGGCCCTAAGTGGTTCTAATCTGGCTCTTTGTTTTACTGATCCTTCCTTTAGGTTCTGAGAGTGTGGGACCCTCGAACCTGTGCCAAACTGATGAAGCTGAAGGGCCACACGGATAACGTCAAGTCATTGTTGTTGAACAGAGATGGCACTCAGGTGAGTCACGATGCACGTCCCAACGTCATAGCGCGGGACGGAAAGCTAACGGTGGACAGGTGAGACAGAAGCAGTGTTAATTTAGTCAATAAAAATGATGACTAAATATGGTCGTCAACGAAGCTAAGCGTAACGTTAGCTTTTCTTTGCTCACGCCAATTTATGAGGCTGTAATGAGTGGCGAGACTAAACGAAGACTAAAATGCTCAGACCTGTAGTTGACTAAAACTGACTAAACAAAAAATAAATGAAGGTGACTAAATATTATAAACGAAAAAGAGCATTTGACAGACTAAAATAAAAAATAGCTGACGAAATTAACACTGCACAGAAGTAAAACAGTTTTTGTCGTGCAGCAGATTGCACAAATCCATTCATCGTCGGGGGGGGGGGGGGTCTGATGCCAGGTCGGTCCAATGCAATCAGTGCTGAGAGCTAATTAAAGCAATAAATGCAGTCTGAGCCACTTAAGTTATCAATAAAAAAGCCAACAATACATTCCTCTTAACACTTTGAGTGCCAACGATGAGATTTCTCGTCCTAACTCGCCATGCGTTGAGTGCCAATGACGAGTTTTCTCGTTATTTGATCGTTATTTCTTTTATTAGTGATATCCATTCATTTTTCATCAATCCAGCCTGACGTTATCATTGGGAATGGCTCTGAGCTCAAAAAGGGCAAATACCGCCGCCTATCGTCTCCCGGATGGTAATGCACATCATTGGATTGGATTGGGTGGCCATGTGCATCAGAAAAAAAGTCCGGTCCAGGGTTTTCCCATCTCTGGCAAGCAGTGTCGTGTTACCAGATTGACTGAGGACCCTCAGAGCAGCGTCGATTATGTGTTTCGGACTATAACGTTGGATCAATAAACGGAATGGTGATCAGGAATTGGATTAATCTTTTTGCAGAACATCTGATTGTAAGGACTCGATTTTACCAGTATTGGGTTAATCGGATGTTTTTTTCATAGCGATCACAACGTGTGTATGTGCGTGTATGACGTTAGCACTGACCAGGTCATGGATAATAGATTTTTCAGCCCGCTTCTCTAGCGTACATATATACTATCGATAATATAGCGTTTATTTGAAAACTATTCATAAATCAGCCGAAAAATGACAACGTGTTTTGTGTATTCCACTAAAGGGCTATTATCACAGAATTTCTCTGAAATTACTAGAACTCTCCGAAACTATACTCGTATTCAAAACGGTATAAAACGGAAATGTACCAATGAGAAAACAATCCGTTTTGTACATGTTTACTGCAAGCAAGTCATTGATAAGCGAGGGGTGTTTTAGACCCATAGCCATAATTTAAGATATAGTTTAAGTAGGGATGCCCCGATCACGTTTTTTGCCACCGATACCGATCACCGATCGTCTTGAGCCATATCGGCCGATACCGATCCGATATCGATCGTTTTTGTTATAAAAAAAATATATAATATATATATTTTTAATAAAAAATATATATTATATAATCATACTTGTAGTTGTATTATCTGCGAGACATCGCCACCACGCAACAAGTCAAAATGCTCGCTATCTGCAAACAGCTCCACTGTCTGTGTGTACTCGAGTAGCCTCCAGCTATGGCCAGGATTCTCCGGCGCTGCAGCTGGACCCTATTGGTATAAATCACATTCAGCATGCCCTCAGCTCGAATACGCATCGAATCAATGTTATAAGACATTGATATCAGGAGCTATCTGTAGCTACTGCTAGCTGGCTAGATAACGTTAAGACAACGCCTCAGTGAACTATTTAGTTTAGAGCTAACGTGAGCTAACGTGAACTACCGAGTCAACGGAGGTAACTTATCATGCACTCGACTATTGCTGGAGCATTTGTTGATATCAGCAGCTATCAGTAGCTAGCCAGCTAGATAACGTTAGACAATGCCTCATGTAGTCACTGGGTCATTTAGTTTAAACGGTAACGTTAGCTCGGTAGGTAGCCAACGTTAGCTCACGTCGCATGCACCAGACTATAGCAGACTGCGAGGCATAGGAGCCTCTTGTTTACACGAGTGCGGGAGGGGCTGGGGAGGAATAAAATACTGCGTCCCATTTTCCAATGTTATTCATGAATTAACAAGGTGTACAGAGGAGAATATTGCTCATACTGATTATAATCCTGCAATAACTCTGACTTATCAACACTTGTTTATTTCCCCTGGCTGTGTGCACATCCAGCAATATTGGAAAACAAGAAACTCATCCATTCAAAAGAATCAGCGATTTGGTTGTCATTTCGCAACAGTTGTTTCTCACGGCTAAACTCCTCATCTTCACTCCCACAGTGTCTGTCGGGAAGCTCCGACGGGACCATTCGCCTGTGGTCCCTGGGTCAGCAGAGGTGCATCGCCACCTACCGGGTCCATGACGAGGGGGTGTGGGCCCTGCAGGTGAACGAGGCCTTCACTCACATCTACTCTGGAGGCCGGGACAAGAAGATCTACTGCACCGACCTGCGCAACCCAGACATCCGGGTGCTGATCTGCGAGGAGAAGGCCCCGGTGCTCAAAGTAAGGAGCTTGGTTTTGTTGTATTGGTTCTTTTATTAAAAGTGCTGTAGATAACATCTTTATGTAGAGTAATATTCTTTTTACAAATTTTAATAATACATCCACGCTGCACTGTCACTGTGACTGGTCTGCCCATCCGTGGCTTTCAAGTCTTATTCCAGTGCTACATAGGGATGGGTACAGAATCCGGTACTTTTAAGGGTATCGACCGAATCACGTCGGTACTACAGAGTACCGATTCATGTGAGATCCACCGGTGCCACATTTAAAAAAAAAAATTATAATAATAATTGTGGGCGGCTGGGTGGCGCAGCGGACACTGTGCTCGTCACCAACGCAAGAGACACCGGGTTCGAATCCGGCTGTCGGCGTTGCCTCCGGCTTGGGCCGGCCATCATACTAACTCAATTGGCAGAGTTAGCGGGTGGTAATCTGGACGTTGTGGACAGCGACTCCTACAGGTCGGTTGGGGGACGCCTGCACAGCAGAGACAGGAAATGGCGGGGGTAGTGTGAGCCTCTCGCACGTTACACCTCGCCAATGAGAGTCCGCGCTGGCAGGTGAAAAGATGTGACGGGCTGCCTCCTCGTGTATCGGAGGGGACACGTGATGCAAAGCTACTATCCTCCCTACAACCGGCCAGTGAGGGGCATATGTGAGCAACGTTCAAGACAGGGGAGGAAAAAATTGGCACAGCGAAATTGGGATGGGAGAAAAATAGAAAAAAGAGGAAAAAAAGTGGATACAAAAAAAGTATAATTTAAGTCCGATGACGTCAACGTTTCGTTTACCGCAAAACAAAACCTATGAAGTGTGCCTCACGTCAACTTTCACGCACACAATACAGCTTACCCAGGATTTGACTTGATTCAACAACAAAGCAGTCGGGGCAATGGCAAGCCGAAAAGGGTCGCAAGTGTGGTTACACGTTACAAAGCTAGATGCAGACAATGCTCTGCTGCAATATTATATATATTAACAAATTGTTCTAAATAAATAATAATGATAATAAATAATTTGAAGTTTGGACACATTTTTGCAACTGAGGTAGGTAGATAAAAATGTTTGAGACTAAAGTACAGAAAAAACGTACCGTTGGGTACGGGTATGGGTTCAAATGTGAATGGTATCCAACCCTACTGCACTGTCACTGTGACTGGTCTGCCCATCCGTGGCTTTCAAGTCTTATTCCAGTGCTACAACAACCTCCGTCAGCAGAAGGGCTGAGCTATATCAATGGCTCCTCCCTTTCGAAGGCTGAGAACAAATGGCAAAATTATATTTTGTGATACATTTTTTTTAAATAAATAAATAAAAGAAATTGACAGGTGAAAAGGTGTACAAAAAAATAAATGATTAAATAATACATCCAGAGTTTTTTTTAGGAAGATGCAGAATAAAAGTATTTCTTTCCCCCCAAAAAGAAGAATTATTTGTCATACAGAAATACAGAATACTTTGCATGAAATGTTTCTTTCTGTTTCGCTCCTGAGAGTGTGCTAGATAATAATAAGATAGTATAAATAAGTATAATAAGTAAAAAATTGAAAGTCAAGAAGTCGAGTAAACACAAGTGTAATAGTGAAGAACATTATTGATTAATGGATTTGTCATTTAAAAAATAGTGGGTCCAAAATGAATGTTGTTGTTTACATGTTGCAGGCGTGTATCCCCCTCCCTGCTTCCCATTTCCCCCACGTGGAATGCACCTGATTGGATAAATGACATGCTGGTGCTCTAGTGCGACACCTAGTGGCTGAATGTTATCTATAGCACCTTTTTTAGATCCCATTGAAATTCAGTATTTATTTTGAATGTAGGTCCTAAGGAAATGTCTCTCAAATGTTTCACATAAAACATTTAAAAAGACTGCACAACATCAAAGCACTCAAGAAACGGCGAATGAACACTAATTAATCATAAATTAATAAAAAAAATTAAATGCAACTCATCCCTTGATCCTCCAATCACGACTGTCTCTTTCCGCGGACGAACAAGGGCAGAGTTTTGAGATGGGGTCAATTCCTAAATGTACACTCCCTAACCCGTAGATGTTTTCCCCCTCTCTTGCTCAGATGGAACTGGACAGATCTGCTGACCCACCTCCAGCGATCTGGGTCTCCACCACCAAGTCATCCGTTAACAAATGGGTAAGCATGCATGGCCTCTGAGATCACTGGGAAGCTGGCCCTGGTGGAACACGATGGGGACCTACTTGTGTGAAAGTGTAGGTGACTCACAGTGATAGTTGTAGGCATTGCACCAGGGCTGGGCGATGGGGACAACATACCAAATCACTGTTTTCTGTCTGTTTGGCGATATAACATTTGATAAGTGCAAATGATACTGTGATGTAATATCTTTTTGATGTGTTTTTTTTTTTTTTTTTTTTTTTACATTTGTCAACATCTGACTTTGTTTCAAAATGGTCTATTGTCATGTCATCCAGTTTTCATCCTAAATTCCTTATTGTTGCAATATAACATTCATTTTCAGAACGCTAACATTATGTTACTGAAAGTATTATAAAAAATGCACATCTTTGTCTGTATTATTTTCTTAGAATATGCTTCAGCCCTACATTACACTAATTAAAGAGATGAGGAGGTTACTTTTACTCAAGAACTAATTTTCTTTATACCTGTTTTAATGTAGTCTCTAAAGGGAATGCACAACTTCAGAGCATCAGGCGACTACGACAACGACTGCACTACTCCTCTCACCCCGCTGTGCACGCAACCTGAACAAGTAATCAAGGGTAAATTCACGTTTGTTTATCTAAAATACTACAGTATCTTTACAAATAACTTTGTTTGGGATGTTGAGTACAATGGGATATTTTCTTTGTTTTTGTAGGAGGTGCTAGCATTATTCAGTGTCACATTCTGAATGACAAGAGACACATACTCACCAAAGATACCAACAACAATGTGGCTTTCTGGGATGTTCTCAAGGTAACTTCTAGGCTACACTGAACTCTCGGTTAAATTCAATTACAATTTATTGTCATCATCCAGCACATGTACAGTACAATGAAAATAAGTTTGGCATCCAACCAGAGTGCAAATGTAACAATAAAGTGCAATAGTAATATATGATGTACAGATGATTTAAACTGGGTATAAAATATATAAATACTATTTAGTTAGTACTATTAGTACTACTGAGTAATAGTTATAATCAGATGTATGTACAGAGTTGTAGTATTTATATGTACAATGATACAGGTATAAATACACTATGGTAGTAAGTCATACTGGCCAGCAGCGTAAGAGTAGGTAAGGGATATGTACAGATATAGTATCTACAAATATGTAAAAAGGATTATGCAGGTATGTACAGATGTGGATATATATATATATATTAGGGGTGGAACGGTACGCATTCTAACCGTACACCGTTCGGTACGACCTCCCCGGTTCGGGGCATGTGTGTATTGTTCGGTTATAACGTTAGCCGCAAGCTAGGGCTTCTCCTTCCAACGCAGTGTTACTGTTGACTATTTACTTCCTTGTGTGACGTCACTTCAAATACGGCATCCAAGACACTCAAAAAGCAAAAGCGAGTCGAGTCGATTAGGTACCATGCAGTGAAAAGCGGCATAAGAGAATACTTCATAATGTTTCATGCAATTAAAAAGTTTATATATATTTAGTACACATGAATTTTTTATTTTAAATAACAGTGACTTTTCCTTTTTGATAAGAAAGTCTAGTGCTGGTTGAGCATATGCATACTTTATGTTGATGGGCTTTGTCTATAATGTGGCCACAAAAATGGAAAGGTTTAATTATTTTGTTTGTACTAAGTTAATACTTTGACAAATGTTGCCTATATTTTTCAGTCAGTTTGGTCTTTGTGTGCCAAACATTATTAACACTTTGAGTGCCAGCAGGGGGCGCACGATTTAGCGCTTGAGTGCCAGTGCTCTATTCAATGAGAGGGCGAGCACATTTGCGAACGCATAAACTATATCTTAAATTATGGCTATGTGTCTAATACGCCCGTCGCTTATCAATGACTTGCTTGCAGTCAACATTGTCGAAGCGGATTGTTTTTTCATCTGTACATTTCCGTTTTATACCATTTTGAAAAACGCTAGTTTTTGGAAATTTCCAGAAAAAAAGATTCTGCAGGAATCGCCCTTTACTGGAATACACTAAACTTAAATTGTTTGGCCTATTTATGAATATTTTTCAAATAAACGCTAGATTAACGATAGTATATGTGTACTTATGCACGCTAGAGAAGTGGGCTGAAAAATCGATTATCTTATTTCCTGATCAGCACACACACATACACATATAGGGCCCACGTTGATATATCTGTGAAAAAAGCTTTGATTACCCCAAGACTGGTAAAATAGATTCCTTACCTCAGATCAGATGTTCTCCAAAAAGATTATTCCAATTCCTGATCGTCATTCCAAATATCGATCGTGTTTATTGATCCAACGCTGGGTGCTCGAAACACATATTCCACGCTGTTTTGAGGGACCACAAAGACTGCAATCGGCTCGGATTACATGCCTGACAAGCAGGGGTGTAAAAAGTACCCAGAAATTATGCTTAAGTGAAAGTATGGGTACCGTCTCAAAATCTGACTCAAGTAAAAGTCAAAGTATCTGGCTAAAAACACACTTGAGTAAAAGTAAAAATGCCTACTTTTAAATGTACTTAAGTACTAAAAAGTTAAAGTAAAAAAAAAATTGAAGGTAAACTAACATGGACGGCATTCACATCACAGCATGAATAATATCACAATATTAAAAACAGAATGGTGTATCCTGAATAATATCACAATATTAACCACAGCATACTGGATTATCCTGAATAATATCACAATATTAAAGACAGAATACTGGAGTACCCTGAATAATATCACAATATTAAAGACAGAATACTGGAGTACCCTGAATAATATCACAATATTAACCACAGCATAATGCGGATCTGACTGTCTATTCTTCTGATAGCAGGTGTTTAATCAAAGATCCCTGTTTTCTAGTGTTGCACAAGGACCAATCAGCATGGGTATGGGCGGGTTCATTTTCCATTGATGGGGATTTGATTGGCTGTTTACCTGCGGTCGCAGGATTAATAACGTTAACGTTAGTTCGGCCAGATAAACAATATAAATTAAAATATACAAATTAAAATGGTTGGACCTGTGAGATTTGTACTTTGTACTTTGTAGGTCTGCATTTTAAATGTAAGGAGTAAAAAGTATGTTTTTTTTCTCTGAAGTGTAATGGAGTAAAAGTACAAAGTATACAAACCTAATAATACTCGAGTAAAGTACAAATCCCCCAAAACAGTACTTAAGTATTGTAACAAAGTACAATTACTCAAGTACTTTACACCCCTGCTGACAAGTAAAATGTGGATTCCGGATTTTCTTTTCTCCATGTGTTTTCATTCAGTCCAATCCAATGGGTGCATTATCATCCGGGAGACGATAGGGGGCGGTATTTTCCCTGTTCGAGTCCCAGTGGTAACGTGAGGCTAGATTGATGAAAAATGAATGGAAATCCGTGAATAAAACAAAAAAGAACGATTAATAGCGCGATTTCTCGTCATTGGCACTGAACGGTTGGCATGAAATAACGAGAATTCTCGCCGTTGGCACTCAAAAGTGTTAAAGGTAAACTTGGTAAACTTTTTTTTTTACCAAATGAATGAGAAGCATGTTTAAATCAGCAATGCCTCTCTCCTAGCTCTAACCGTCGCTGTCAAAATAATGTGCCTGATGTCAAACTGCCTCATTCTTTCAGTTTTTGCATGACTACGTCCTTGAGAATAACTGAAAAGTTGGATTATTTTTAGGCTATATATCTTATGCTGATGTATGGTATTTTGAGTGTTGCATTTAAAAAAAAAAAAAACGTATACCGAACTGAACCGAAAACCGTGACACCAAAACCGTGATACGAACCGAACTGTCGATTTTGTGAACCGCTCCACCCCTAATATACACATGCAGTATTACATGTTATCATCATACAGTGTTATATGGGTTATATGCAGGTGTATATAGAAGGATTATATGCAGATGTATTCAGACGGATATGGATATATGTTATATAAATACATGCTGTTATATTACTCGTAGACTGAAACAATTAAGGGTTTTGTTTTGGAATGTTTTAGCTTTGTGGTTTTTGAAACTTTATAACGACTACATGTTGACGAGGTGTGAACCAGAGAGCGTTGACAAAGCAGGCATGAATTGAGTCATCAATATGGTCTTTTCCTCACTGCTTACAGAGTTGAAGATTTAACACACGTTTCCTGAAATGTAGTTAAGTGATAGTTGAATAAACGAAACCCACCGGATTCATTTATTCTCTGAGGTGTGTTTTTAGAAAAGTTTCCATGCAGCAAGCCTACATGACGTGATGGGAGAGGATAACGTTTTGACGGTCCACTGTACACAGTGTTTTCAGAGTTAACACTGTTTATCTTTTCTCATATTTTTATATTCAGATACAATTTTATTGCCTATATTTATGTCTTTCTACTATGACCCTGCCCATACCTCCCCTCCCCTATACTGCTATGACGCACACCTGCAACTAACCGTTTAATTCGTTCAAGTCGAAGTGTGTACAAGGTCCTTAGTAACACCTTCTGTCTGAACTGGTATTCATTATTAATTAATTGTATCTTCTGCATTCAGGCCTGCAAAGGTGAAGACCTGGGGAAAGTGGAGTTTGACGAGGAGATCAAAAAGCGCTTCAAGATGGTCTATGTGCCAAACTGGTTCTCTGTTGATCTGAAAACTGGGGTAGGCTACAAACCTGGCTAATGGGACCTTTACACCTGAGCTGGCAATCGTACTTATTTCAGTGTATCTGCGGGGTATTGACAAGTCTTGAAGAATACCTTAAAAGGTATTAAAGTATTTTCATTTGCACAAGTATTACATTTTTAGGGGGGGGGGGGGGGGGGGGGGGCAGCCGGCTGTTGGGATTAAATAATATTAAATATGAAATGTTTTTTGTATCCAAGTCATTGTTTTTGCGGGGCTACTGGGAACTTGGTGCGTCTGGCGAGAGCATGTATGGATCATGCAAGAATTTTAATTAACGTGCAAGTGCAGCCGACGGTTCAGTCTGTTTTTCTTTTCTTTTTTTGCTAGTATGGTCGTGAAATTGGTATAGAATTTAGCTCTTAAGTGATATTACATTTTACTTACATTTTATTTGTTGACACCTGCAGATACCCTGTTACTTTCAACTATGGTGTGTGTTCAAAGTTCAAACTAGAAACGGTATGAAATTTATTGTGCGTTTCTAATTCTCTTTTCCGTTCTGCCGTCGTGGACAGATGCTGACCATCACACTGGACGAGAGCGACTGCTTTGCTGCCTGGGTGTCTGCAAAGGACGCTGGGTTTTCAAGCTCCGATGGATCAGACCCAAAGTGTACGATACCAGACCTCGTCACAAGAGTTGCATGATAAACATGTCTGTGATGATGACACTGTGCGTGTGACGTAACACAATGCTGAACGGTCTCTTTGGTCTGCAGTGAACCTGGGTGGGCTGCTGCTCCAGGCCCTGCTGGAGTTCTGGCCCAGGACCCACATCAACCCTATGGACGAGGAGGAGAACGAGGTCAACCATGGTAAGGAGATGTTTCACTATCTTTTTTTTCCTATTTATTACTCTATTCCCACACCAACCTTTTTATGGATATCAATCTGATCTCCTGAGTATCGACACTGACTTCCCCCGATACAATTCCGATCCAGTTAGCGATATTTCAGTTATAATACCAGTTTTGCTTGGATATGAAAGAGATTATCAGAACTAATGCTGTGTAAATTGTACAAGGAACCCTCTAACCTAAATAATTGTATAAATATGAATGATTAATTATAATTAAGAATAGATCACAAAGCAGTTGCATATCCCCCCCCCCCCCCCCCCACAAAGAAAATAGGAAAAAATAGTGATGCACCGATGTGAAAATTGTGGCAGATACCGATAACCGATATTAACATTGCTGTTCTGGCCGATACCGATGTCGATATCTCTGTATAGAAAACACTTTTTTATGATAATCAAATAAAGAGCTATTTTCCAAAACGCATTTATTTTTATTTAATTTTTTTAACTTATTTTCAGAAATGACTGATATTTTGAAACTATTTAAAGCCAAAAAATATATATATATATTTTTTTATTATTTATTACCATACTGATGTGTAAAAAAACTGCCATATCGGCGGCCGATATATCTCATCACTAGGAAAAAAAGACAACTACTCTTTCGTGCCTCCTACCTGTTAAACGTATGTTCATTTGATTTAACATGACCAACATACAGCAGTAAGCACTATATATATATATACAGGTGCAGCTCAATAAATTAGAATATCGTGGAAAAGGTATTTTATTTCAGTAATTCAATTAAAAAAGTGAAACTATTATAGATTCATTACACACAAAGTGAAATATTTCAAGCCTTTATTTGTTTTAATTTAGATGATTATGGCTGATTATGGCATGAAAGCCCAAAATTCTGTATCTCAAAGTTTTAATATTATAAGACATAAATATTTTTTATATAGAAATGTCAGCCTTCTGAAAAGTATGTTCATGTATGTTCACTCAGTACTTGGTTGGGGCTCCTTTTGCACAAATTACTGCATCAATACAGCGAAATATATAGACTTTTCCACGATATTCAAATTTATTGAGCTGCACCTGTGTGTGTGTGTGTGTGTATATATATATATAGAATTTCATGAATCGATATTGGATTATTCAAATGAAGATCGTTGGGAAAATCTTTTATATATATTTTTGTTTTTACCCCAGCTCTACTCATGTCTTGTGTCTCTGTGCCGTCACAGTGAGTGTGAGGTATCACTCTATGTCCTCTGATGAATGTTGTCTTGTGTCCGCAGTCAACGGGGAGCAGGAGAACAGGGTCCAGAAAGGCAATGGCTATTTCCAGGTGCCTCCACACACTCCAGTCATCTTCGGGGAAGCAGGAGGGAGAACCCTATTTAGGTACGACCTCTCCGTCACCGCTGTCTCTTGTGTTAATACCTCCAAGGAGTCCTCGTACCCCTGTCACCGCTGTCTCTTGTGTTAATACCTCCAAGGAGTCCTCGTACCCCTGTCACCGCTGTCTCTTGTGTTAATACCTCCAAGGAGTCCTCATACCCCTGTCACCGCTGTCTCTTGTGTTAATACCTCCAAGGAGTCCTCGTACCCCTGTCACCGCTGTCTCTTGTGTTAATACCTCCAAGGAGTCCTCGTACCCCTGTCACCGCTGTCTCTTGTGTTAATACCTCCAAGGAGTCCTCATACCCCTGTCACCGCTGTCTCTTGTGTTAATACCTCCAAGGAGTCCTCATACCCCTGTCACCGCTGTCTCTTGTGTTAATACCTCCAAGGAGTCCTCGTACCCCTGTCACCGCTGTCTCTTGTGTTAATACCTCCAAGGAGTCCTCATACCCCTGTCACCGCTGTCTCTTGTGTGAATACCTCCAAGGGGTCCTCGTACCCCCGTCACCGCTGTCTCTTGTGTTAATACCTCCAAGGAGTCCTCGTACCCCCGTCACCGCTGTCTCTTGTGTTAATACCTCCAAGGAGTCCTCGTACCCCCGTCACCGCTGTCTCTTGTGTTAATACCTCCAAGGAGTCCTCATACCCCCGTCACCACTGTCTCTTGTGTTAATACCTCCAAGGAGTCCTCATACCCCTGTCACCGCTGTCTCTTGTGTTAATACCTCCAAGGAGTCCTCATACCCCTGTCACCGCTGTCTCTTGTGTTAATACCTCCAAGGAGTCCTCGTACCCCTGTCACCGCTGTCTCTTGTGTTAATACCTCCAAGGAGTCCTCGTACCCCTGTCACCGCTGTCTCTTGTGTTAATACCTCCAAGGAGTCCTCATACCCCTGTCACCGCTGTCTCTTGTGTTAATACCTCCAAGGAGTCCTCGTACCCCCGTCACCGCTGTCTCTTGTGTTAATACCTCCAAGGAGTCCTCGTACCCCCGTCACCGCTGTCTCTTGTGTTAATACCTCCAAGGAGTCCTCGTACCCCCGTCACCGCTGTCTCTTGTGTTAATACCTCCAAGGGGTCCTCGTACCCCCGTCACCGCTGTCTCTTGTGTTAATACCGCCAAGGAGTCCTCGTACCCCTGTCACCGCTGTCTCTTGTGTTAATACCTCCAAGGAGTCCTCGTACCCCCGTCACCGCTGTCTCTTGTGTTAATACCGCCAAGGAGTCCTCGTACCCCTGTCACCGCTGTCTCTTGTGTTAATACCTCCAAGGGGTCCTCGTACCCCCGTCACCACTGTCTCTTGTGTTAATACCTCCAAGGAGTCCTCGTACCCCTGTCACCGCTGTCTCTTGTGTTAATACCTCCAAGGAGTCCTCGTACCCCTGTCACCGCTGTCTCTTGTGTTAATACCTCCAAGGAGTCCTCGTACCCCTGTCACCGCTGTCTCTTGTGTTAATACCTCCAAGGAGTCCTCGTACCCCCGTCACCGCTGTCTCTTGTGTTAATACCTCCAAGGAGTCCTTGTACCCCCGTCACCGCTGTCTCTTGTGTTAATACCTCCAAGGAGTCCTTGTACCCCTGTCACCGCTGTCTCTTGTGTTAATACCTCCAAGGAGTCCTTGTACCCCTGTCACCGCTGTCTCTTGTGTTAATACCTCCGCCAAGGAGTCCTCGTACCCCCGTCACCGCTGTCTCTTGTGTTAATACCTCTGCCAAGGAGTCCTCGTACCCCTGTCACCGCTGTCTCTTGTGTTAATACCTCCGCCAAGGAGTCCTCGTACCCCCGTCACCGCTGTCTCTTGTGTTAATACCTCTGCCAAGGAGTCCTCGTACCCCTGTCACCGCTGTCTCTTGTGTTAATACCTCCGCCAAGGAGTCCTCGTACCCCTGTCACCGCTGTCTCTTGTGTTAATACCTCCAAGGAGTCAAAGTACCCCCGCCCCCGCTGTCTTTAATACCTCCAAGGAGTCCTCGTACCCCTGTCACCGTTGTCTCTTGTGTTAATACCTCCAAGGGGTCCTCGTACCCCCGTCCCCGCTGTCTCTTGTGTTAATACCTCCACCAAGGAGTTTTTTTTTTGTGCACTACCTATCTTTGTGAAAGTGGCTTCTCAGCTCTGGTCCAGCTGAAGACAAAGCAGAGGAACAGATTGGACATCGAGCATGACCTCAGAGTTGCTTTGTCTACCATCACCCCAGACTTTGAGACTCTTGTCAGGAGCAAACAACATCCCCAGTTATCCCATTAGTTCCCTGGGATGTTAAGCTAAGAAGTCTGCTATATATTTTTTTTAGTTATTTAAACACTTTCACTTTAATTTGTATTATTTAATTTATTTATCTTGTTATGAGTGATTGTTGTATTGTTCAAATACATTTTGATTGAAAGTTGCTTAAGATCCAAATTCAAATGTTTCATGAGTAATTATTTTAATTTGCTATGGGATCATCATGTTATGTTAAGTTAACTGTTAAGGCAGAGGGACTGGACAACAGGGTGACATTCACAGGTGTGCAGCATGTGAGGTAAAACATGCATTGGAGAAGGAGCCATGCCCACAGGAAGCAGAGATTGAGGGTGTGACAAAAATAATCGTTAGATTAGTCGACTAATCGAATGACAAAAATAATCGTTAGATTAGTCGACTAATCGAAAAAATAATCGACAGATTAGTCGATTACCAAAATAATCGTTAGTTGCAGCCCTACTCGTACCCCCGTTGTCTGTTTTTGCGAACGAGACGCATTGAAAGGTTACGGCCGGATTGCCGTAGAACTCTCTGACCGCTCATGGCACAGAGCGGAAGATGCCTATTGATTTTGGTGACCTGTGACCTTTACTCTAGTGCTGCCGTCATGCCAAACTGAAAGGTGGTGCCGGATTGCCATAAGATTCACTGTGAACATTCATGAATAGCGGAGGAAGAAGCAAAATGATTGGAAGACCCTGTGACCTTTACTCTAGTGCCAGCAGGCCTTTATCTCCTGTCGCAGGTCAAACAGCAGTATGTGGTTCAGCCACAGGGGGGGCATGTCAAACAGCCGTACACTTGTCTTGTGGCATCTAGGGATGAACATCTTACATTAAATGTGATTTAAAAAAATAAATAAAAAATTACTGAATTTGACAAATATGATTGTTCTACTATAGTGAGGAGGCCTGTGACTAATTTGGCCTCATGGTGGCACTATTCTCAACAGCTTCTCCGATCATGAAGACATTTGAGACATGAAGGCCATGTGTTGTCCTTTTGTGACATCCTGCTGATGGTATCAATATGTATGATTTTAGATAATTGAGCAAAGTCTCCGGGTCCACTTCATCTAGCAATAAATGCATGGTAAACGGGAAGTGATGCGTTTGATGACCGCTTTGTCTGCTTTGCACCACTACACCTTTCACTACTTAACCGTCTGTAGTGTGGTAGTGAACGGGTTAATCTTCTGTAGTGTGGTAGTGAAAGGGTTAACTCTGTCGTGTGGCAGTGAAAGGGTTAACCTTCTGTATTGTCACAGTGATTGGGTTAACCATTTGGTAGTGAAAGGGTTAAGTAGTATCACCATTGTTGATGCATGAAAAATGTAGTTACAGTTTACAGCCTGGGTCTGTTGAGACTAGGGCTGTCTTAAATACTTCGAAGCTTCGTTCGATGGGCATGGGATTCGAATATGAAAGAAAAGAAGAAAAAAAAACTCTGCCTCTCTGTTAACTACAACAAGCAATGCTGTTTGTTATTTAAGATGATGTCGGACTCGGCACTGACGTGCTGCTTTATAAAGCCTCAAATGACGGCTTACAATATTTCATGAAAGCAAAGTGTTTTGTTTGTCTAAGATTTTAAAAGGTTTAAACTTTACAGCACTGACAAAGTTGAATAAAGTGCTGTACAAGTCCCACAACATTAAAAAAATATATATAATTTTTTATTTTTTTATCTCAAAGCTTCCAATTAAAATCGAATCTCGGCCCGAAGCTTCGAATTCCAAAAAAAATTTGAAGGTCAGCCCTAGTTGAGACGAGCAATATAGGCAACTCATTAGTCATCCACCCGGTAAAATGTTGAGTGTGACAGTCACGGCAAAGTGGGGAGATCGTTTTTCTTTTATTTATTTATTTACACCTTTTATTTATAGGAGCTTTCTATTATTTGAACAAACATACATATACAGTAAAATTTGGGGAGATTGGACTGCGGTCTCGACTCCCGGAGTCAGCATTGCCTTGGCTTGGGCTGATCGCTATACTATCTCGTTTGGCTGGGTTAGGGGGAGGGAAGCCATGGGTGGGAAACTGGCGTTGTGGACAGCGACGCCTACAGGTCAGGTCTGGGCGCTTGCTCAGCGGAGGCAGGACTTGAGGAAGGCAGTGTGACCTCCCACACATTACACTTCACCAATGAGAGCCCTCGCTGCCAGGTGAGAAGAGAGCCACTGGCTGTCGCCGCACGTGTCGGAGGAAGCGTGCGGATACTTCAGGGTTCCCTTGTACCGACCAGTAGGAGAACATGCGCACAACAACCAGGTAGGGGAGGGGGGGGGGGGAATTGGCACAACAACTAAAAATGGGACGAGGAGAAAACAGAGAAAAATCGGAGAAAGAGAGATACAAAGAAATAAAAAAATTGGGGAGATTGTTGAGCCTTGGCGGAGGTCTGCGATCTCTAGGTGGATTCTTCTAGTTGATTCACGTGACACCAGGCCACGATGATGCCACTTGACTGCATTGGTGTGTGTGATTGTTTGGAAAAGCTAGTAGCTGAATGATTGAATGCATAGATCTCAGGCAATCCTCATGGCTTCTAATGCCTATTTGATCTGCTCCAGGCTGCTGTGTAGGGATTCAGGTGGCGAGACTGAGTCCATGTTGCTGAATGAGACGGTTCCACAGTGGGTCATCGACATAACTGTAGATGTAAGTATTTCTGGACTTAAAGGACTTCCAGGTTGTTTACTAGGGATGGGTACAAAATCCGGTACTTTTAACATTTTAAGTGCCAACGATGAGAATTCTCGTTATTTCATGCCAACCGCTCAGTGCCAACAACGAGAAATCTCGTTATTAATAGTTTTTTTTTTATTAGCGATTTCCATAGACTTTTCATCAATCTAGCCTCACCTTACCACTGGGACTCTCTGAGCTTGAACAGGGAAAATACCACCCCCTATAGTCTCCCGGATGATAATGCACCCATTGGATTGGACTGAATGAAAACGCATGGGGAAAAGAAAATCCGGAATCCACATTTTACTTCTCAGGCATGTAATCCGAGCTGATTGCAGTCTTTGTGGTCCCTCAGAACAGCGTGGAATATGTGTTTCGAGCACCCAGCGTTGGATCAATAAACACGATCGATATTTGGAATGGCGATCAGGAATTGGAATAATCTTTTTGGAGAACATCTGATCTGAGGTAAGGAATCTATTTTACCAGTCTTGGGGTAATCGGAGCTTTTTTCACAGATATATCAACGTGGGCCCTATATGTGTATGTATGTGTGTGCTGATCAGGAAATAAGAATCGATTTTTCAGCCCACTTCTCTAGCGTGCATAAGTACACATATACTATCGTTAATCTAGTGTTTATTTGAAAAATATTTATAAATAGGCCAAACAATTTAAGTTTAGTGTATTCCAGTAAAGGGCGATTCCTGCAGAATCTTTTTTTCTGGAAATTTCCAAAAACTAGCGTTTTTCAAAATGGTATAAAACGAAAATGTACAGATGAAAAAACAATCCATTTTGACAATGTTGACTGCAAGCAAGTCATTGATAAGCGACGGGCGTATTAGACATAGCCATAATTTAAGATATAGTTTATGCATTCGCAAATGTGCTCGCCCTCTCATTGAATAGAGTGCTGGTACTCGAGCGCTAAATCGTGCGCCCCCCTGCTGGCACTCAAAGTGTTAAGGGTATCGACCGAATCACGATGGTACTACTGTACCGAGTACCGATTCACGTGAGATCCACCGGTGCCACATTTTGCAAAAAAAATAATTGCCTTTTTGTTTTAAGTCCGATGACGTCAACGTTTCGTTTACCACAAAACGAAATCTATGAAGTGTGCTGCACATTCACGCGCACAATACACGCTTACCTAGGATTTTACTTGATTCAACGACAAAGCAGTCGGGGCAATGGCAAGCTGAAAACGGTCGCAAGTGTGGTTACACTTTACAAAGCTAGATGCAATATTATATATTATATATGTTAGAGCTGGGCCGTTAACGGCGTTAACGTGCTGCGTTAACGCTATACTAGTATCGCGCGATAATTATAATTAACGCATCAATCTAAATCTTTTTTTTTTTTTTTACTTTTTTTTTTTTACCTTTATTTACCCAGGGTAGGTTCGCTGAGCACAGATGCTCTTTTTCAGGAACGCCCTGCTTCACATTCACACAGTTCCATTCACACCTGGGAGCTGCCCAGTTGACAGAGTTGATTCAAGCCATGTCACATAGTTCAAGTTTGAAATGATTCTTTCTGTTTTGCTCCTGAGAGTGTGCTAGATACTGTACTGTACTGGTAATATTATTTATTTGTGTTAATTTCTGAATAAAACAACTTATTAAACACAAGTACATCTTATTGAACATTATTTTGATATTTCATTACCAATTATCATAGCAAAACAGCTTTTTCAAACAGTCTGTAATGCATTTTGGAAACGGGAGATGGGCTCATGGTGTAATGGGCCACCTGGCCTGAGAAACATAAGGAGGAAAGAAAAAGTAAGGACTTACTTCTGGTCATTATTTGGGTAGAACACACATATTTTGAATGCCTTCGGCAGGTTTTTCTTTTTTTTGAGCCATTTTAATCTAGATTAAATCCAGGATTGCAGATAGATTAATCTAGATTAAAAAAAAATAATCTATGCCCACCTCTAATATATATTAACAAATTGTTCTAAATAAATAATAATGCTAATAAATCATTTGAACTTTGGATTTTTTTTTTACAACTGAGGTAGATGGATTAAATTTTTTTAGACTAAAGTACAGAAAAAAGGTACTGTTGGGTACCGGTATCGATTCAAATGTGAACGGTACCCAACCCTATTGTTTACTAGTGTAACCGGTGTCGTATTGCTCTGCGTTGTGTTTCGATTCGACCCCTGTTAAGGGATCGCCCTGAGTGGGAGTTGAACCCCGGTCTCCCGCGCCGCGGGCGACACCGCTGACGCTGACCACTATACCAAGAGGTGAATTCACTTCTTGGTAATGTGTCTGGATGCCTCTGGGGAGTGAGTTTACTTGCAGTACCGCTTAACGTCCACAGCCACTTCACTACACTGTCCATCGTGACTGTGGATAGACACGCGGTACCTCTGTTAGACTAGTACAGGTTATCATTTCACTGCATTCTCTCACCAGGCTCCAATCCAATGGGGCACATAAAAAAAAAATCAGGAACCTCACAGTATAATCTGATGCGTGTGTCATATGTTCTACTGAGGAAATGCAAACCGTACATTGCAACAAGGCCGATGCACGGTGCAACCGTTTCCTCAGAACATTTGAAGACTTGTCTGATAATACTATGAGCTTCCTGTGTTGGAAATGGATGTGTATCATGGTGTTTGAAGGCTAAAATACTGGCCCCATCGGATTAGAGCCTAATGAGAGGATACGTTTCTCAATACTAAAGCAATTAGTGAAATGATGGCCTGTACTAGTCAAAATGATATGTTTAAATACTTGTTGGACTTGAGTTAATTTTATTTCATATAATGATGATTTGAATTATTGTGATTATCCTTCCCCTTCTTTTTCAGAAAAATATGCCCAAATTCAACAAAATCCCATTCTACCTCCAGCCCCATTCTTCCTCTGGTGCAAAAACCCTGAAAAAGTGAGTTGTTTTCTTCCTTCTCATGAGCGACTCAAGCTTGCATTGCTTCTGATCACGCAAAAGCTGTACTCTATACATTCATGATAGAAATGTAAACCCTTGAGAAATCATAATAGTGTATATCTTTAGTATTGAATACAAGTAATTGTCTCCCAAGAAGGAAATAGGATTCCTGGAACTCTCTTTAAGGTATAAATGACCTTGGTGCTTCTACCCTCCCACCACATTAGTAAGACGAAGCATCATCTCAGCTTAATCTTGGTCTGTGTTGTTTCAAAGGATTTGGGGATTTTTGGTTTTACGATTTTTGACGAGACGACACAAGCTGAAAGTATTGCCAAGTGATTATTTTAGAGCAGGGTATCTGCAGGGTATTAAAACATATTCAGTTCTTAATTCTCCATTTAAGGCCTTTAAAGGGTATTAGAAAGTCTTAAATTTCATTTGCACAGGTATTACTTTTGAGGGGGCAGCCCAGTTGTCGGGAGATTAAATAATATTAGTTATATGAAATGTTTTTGTATTCAAGTCGTTATTTTGTTACTGCTACCGGCAGCTTGGTGCGTCTGGCGAGAGCTTGTATGAAACACGCAAGAATTAAAATTGATGTGCAAGTGCAGCCGCCAGTTCAGTGTTGCTATGTGTTTCTTTTTTGTATGGTTGTGAAATTGGTATTACATTTAGTTAAGTGGTATTAAAAAGCTCTTTTATTTAACTTGTTGAAACCTGCAGATACCCTGTAGAGGTTTTGTTTCTTTCCGCCCCTGAAACTACATTGTGGAGCTTGAAGCCATAAACCATGTTGCCACAATAGAATGATGTAGTCCTTTAATTTTCCTAGTCTTAGGGTGCTTTCACACCAGAGCTGTTTGGTCCGGACTATCGGACCATAAGGCTGTCCCCGAACCCTGTTTTTAGGGTTTGAACGGTCGCCAGGGTTTATCGAACGAACGTTCGAACGTTCGTTTTTTTTTAAATTCTTTATAAAAAAAATTGAATACATTTAAATTTTTTTTTTTAATAATATATATATTTTTATTGTATTATTATAGATCCTACGGAGGGCGGCATTGCATAGTCTATTGGTGAAAAACATGTTGTTTACAG
Source organism: Notolepis coatsorum (assembly GCF_963971535.1). Taxonomy (NCBI): domain Eukaryota; kingdom Metazoa; phylum Chordata; class Actinopteri; order Aulopiformes; family Paralepididae; genus Notolepis; species Notolepis coatsorum. The sequence goes on along the minus strand of NC_140177.1, from coordinate 32,610,946 downwards.
TGGTGGCTGTTCATGTAAACATGTAATTAAACAAAGTTACTACTTATGATAAACAATAGCCCTTGCACACCGCAGTCACGTAAGGGGCTAGATAAACAAAGGCATTCGTTTTGTGGCATTAACGTTATATAGTTAGTGTTACACGTTCAATAACATCAGCATATTATTTACCCAAATATAGCAAGTAGCAAGCACTCGTCCTCAGAGTCGGGCTATTCCCATCATGTCACTGCCATTGGCTCCGCGCCGCGCTCTCACCGGCCGTCTTACCCCACGGATGCGCGCCCGTCCTGGGCATCGGTCAACCATGGTGCTCCCACCATGCGCCCCAGCCGTCCCCTTGGGCTTCCGTTGCTCATAAGAGCCCTGAGTTGTACCCATTCTGCAGTCTGTTAATAACGTTTTCAATCAGACACATGTATAGAAAGGCTTTGTTTTATTATAACATTTGTTGCAGTAAAATCATTATGACTCATTTGGTCATCCTCATCTACGTTCTCGGCGGGGAGCTAATGTATTAGCTACGGTAAGTATGTTGTGCGTCTCGCAAGCAGATCAATGGCGGCATTGCCGGAAGTAAAAAAACTAATAAACGCTTGCCGATTGGTAACAGCAGAGGCGGGTGCAAGTGGTGTGACGTAAAGTCAATCAAAATTGTTCTATTGCATTGGTTGAGAACTCTGGTTAAGACAATAGTATCCAGCTACAGGCCGGCAGCAGCCCGGCAGACCATACTGGTTGAGCCGAGCGCCACCTCTTCACATCGCTTCAACCCTGTGCGCCTCCTTTATTTTTTTTTCACCGAACGTTCAAACCCATTAATTAATGTCCGAATGTCAGCGTAACGTTCGAACGTTCGGGCTCAGCCTTGTTGGACCAGAGTTTGTTTTCTCAGATAGTCCGCTTTTTTTGGGGTGGTGTGAATGCTCAGTCGAACTCTGGTGCGGACCAAACATGCAAACTCTGGTCCGCCTGAAAACGTAGGTCTCGGTTCGCTTCATCGGACCAAACGCGGACCAAATATAGGAAGTGACCTGATAAACTGTGCATCTTGGGTAGAAGGAAAAAAACAAACACTGCTGTGAGCATTCACTGCAAAACAAGCACGCGTGGAACATGTCTCGTGGACAGACGTGGGTGACTGACGAGTTGAAAACCCTGATAGACATATGGGCAGAAGACCAAATGAAACAGCTACTTGTGGGCACCCATAAAAACAATGCGGTGTACAAGTTGTTTAGCGAGAGGATGGTGGTAATGGGCTTCAATAGAACAATGGATCAATGCCACGTCAAAATAAAAAAAACGGAGTCAACAATATATTAATAAATAAGCAGAGAATTTAATTGGATGTCCATAACATTTGTGTTTTTAATTAGCATAGCCTAAATAAATATGAATTCAAGAAGTTAAATACTGAATTAACGACACATATTTATTAACAGGCTGAAAGTTAAAACGAATAACAGGCTGAAAAAACAATTGGACTATTTAATATAGGCTAAACACAGTGCGTAAAATATAGGCTAAGCGATGCGTAAAAGGCAACTTTGGCTATAGCCTTCTAAAACTATTGAATAGGCTGCAAGCCAATGTTCCGAGACATATTACATTTAATTTGTTAGGCTATTTGAATACACAGTTAGCCCTAAATGGAGGATTCAAATAGCCTAACAATTACAAATATATAAATGTCTCGGAACATTGGCTTGCAGTTGCATTATTGCAAACTAAAGAAATGTGAAAGTTAAAACGAATAACAGGCTGAAAAAAACAATTTGCCTATTTAAAGTCTGTGACTTGCTTCGAGTTCGGGGGACGAGAAAGACAAGTTCCCTTGGTATGATGACCTGGACGTTATACTTGGCACAAGACCCACATCCAGCCCCGAAACATGTCGTTGAGTCTTTAGAAGATGAGACCCATCAGACAGCAATCACGGCATCACCAGCACCGCCTGAAAATTGTGACGCCTCCGCTGATCTGGAGTCAGACAGGGCTCGCAGTCACGCACACACACACGTACGTTAGGGCTCGCAGTCACATTTCCACTCTATTGTGTCCAATAGACGAGCGCCCTTTTCGACCGTGTGACATTGTTCAGAAAGTTTGGTGCGCTTGACAAATTGCAATGTGAATGCAGACGAACCAAATGAAGAATGCAACAATGTTGCAACTTCACCCCCCGAACCACACCGAGTCCACCAAAACTATAATGTGAAAGGGCCCTTATTTATCAAACACGTCTAAGCTGCCCGTCTACAACTATTACATTGTGTTCGCAGGGACCGTCTGTCAGCCAGCGACATGCTACAGGTGAGGAAGGTGATGGAGCACGTCTACGAGAAGATCATCAACCTGGACAACGAGTCGCAGACCACCAGCTCCTCAGCCAATGACAAGCCGGGGGAGCAGGAGAAGGAGGAGGACATGGCCATGCTAGCTGAGGAGAAGATAGAACTCATGTGTCAGGACCAGGTGGGAACCTCAATTATTTTCTTGCCAAATTTCCAACCTCCTCAATGGTATTCAATTTCTTTCCCATTGCATTGACCCCATTCTGTCTTTCTGGTTTACCCTGCATTGCAATGCAGAGCAGTTAGCAGTTAATTTAGCTCCTAAAATGAGATAAAACCTTTTATTGTCTCTGCAGGGAAATTGTGGCAAATGTCAATGAATAAGGCAAGATATGTTAGGAAAAGGTCAATAAGAACACGAAAAAGATCACAACATATTGTATTGGCCCATATATGACTATTCTTTCTGAAAATGACACCTGGGAAAAAAGTGCCATTTTATATTCACGGACTAGAGATTGAGAGGTGTTGTAGGAAAATAAGGTCAGTTTTTGAGCGATATGTATCCACTTTCCCGGTAGCTAGTATGAGATTTTTACTATATGAATTCCTTGCAATCTCTAGTTTCAAATGATACCACTGGTTCAGATTTCAGAGGGTTAAAAGCAGGCCAAGTTGGATAATGTTCTGTCATTATTTTAATGTAGGCCTATAATTCCCATAAAAGTTACTCATAAATCGTTTAAGGCATGGAAGATAATTTTGTTCGTATATAAATGAGATGAAGAGGGAAAAGATGTGCAGCGTGATCTACTGAGCACTGTGTGAAGTCTGAGTATGCTAGCTATGGCATAGGCCAAATAGATGGACTGCATGCTGGCAAGTGGTGTAATGTTAACGCTTGTTGGTGTCTATATATCACTGTGTGGGAGTGCAGGAAGGATGAGACGGCAGACGGTGGTCGAGTTCATCCCTTTACTTCCCAACATACATTTACAATACATAGTGCATAGACGTGCGACGTAGAAGTGACAGCTGACATGTAAACGAATAACCACACCCCCCCCCCCCGTTTCCCAGAATCCCGAGTCTTAAAGGAGCCCTCACTCCGCTCCTAAAGTCCAGTGAATGTCTACCATTGTGATGAGTGAGTCACCACAACTGCATATTACATCATAAGCGCCACAGCTAATTAGCAACATTAGCATTAGCTAATGGCAGAAATGCACTATACCTATGCATGTTTCACCTAAGTGAACGTGATGTGCATCTTGCTTTATTTTTCCCTCAACCAAAGTTGGCATTTTATTCATGTGGTCTGCTATTATACAGAATATGCAGTTTTCACGATTTGCTGTTCAGCAGACAACGTCTGTCTGTGAGGGACATTCATTATTGTAGGCCGGCCCTCTGGGTCCAGAGAAAATACCAATATCAACTTGTTTTGTTCGATTTGTTATGATATAATTTGTATAATTACTTTCTTTACAAAAACAAGATTTGATCATCAAAAAAAATGCAGGAAAAAAAATATATTATTCACACAGGCTACGGTAGACTATAGGCTGCACTTAAAAAATTTGCACAAAGACAACATGTTGCTCTCAAAATATCAAAAGAAAGTTGGACGAGGAAATTGTAATTTCAAGTACGGATGGATGGAGAGATGCAGTATGTGTTCATCTTACCATCATTCACCAATGCCCATCAAGTGTGTGTTGTTTGCAAAACAAGCTGTTGCCGTTGACAATGAAAATGATCTCCAGGCGCCATGAATGAAGCCAGGTAACATTACTCAGTAGAGAGTAGACCTTTGCAAATGTTGAGCATTAGCTGCCAGCTATTTCCAGAATGACTGTTGATTTATTAGTGTTCTGTGCACAACAGGCTCACCAGGCCCATCGCTTCAGCACCAGCCACTGCCCTGTCTGTTGCGCTGTGTCTGCAGTCTGCACCACACAATGCTTTCTTGTGAATAATTAAAACCGGGACTATTATATTTGGAACAATTTATATTTAGGATATTTTGCACCACAAGTCCAAGATTCTGTGATCTTACAAAATATTAATAAATGGGTAATAAATAAAAATAAAAAAGTATTACAATTTTATATATTGCTTTTTTATTATTTTATTTGGGGGGGGGGGGGAGAAATATTGCTCTGGGCCATATTTATATCTCTACCAGTACAATTCCAGAATTTGAGTACATTCCAGAAATTGTCCTGTTGCCAAACCCTGCTGTATGCGTGCTTACGAAACCAAGCCGCATTTCTCGGAGACGCTCTCTGATTGGCACTGACTGACACTCTCTGATTGGCCACTGACGCGTTTGCCCAATCCGTGACGAGCTGCGTCTTTGCCCATTTCCAGGCCAAACAGCCTGCAAACTACCTGGCGTTCTATCGCCATGCTCTAAGACAAACTCTAACCATAACCAACTTCAAAGAGTGCCTAAGCTTAACCGTCGAAAGAACTTGCCGCCACGCTCTTAAGACAAACTCTAACCTTAACCAACTTCGAAGAGTGCCTAAGCTTAACCAGTGTAGAAACAGGCGTCGGCCAATCAGAGAGCGTCTCCGAGAAATGCGGCTTGGTTTCGTAATCACGCCTGCTGTATAGAGAGCGATAGATAGCGTTAGCGCTAACACTAGCATAAGCTAATGGCAAAAGTAGACTTTGTGTTAAGAAGACTCTTTGCACTGTGCAGTAGACCAGGAGGACTGAATGACGTCAAGACACGAGGAGTCGGACGTAATTGATGATACCATAAAATCTCAAGCTCCGCCCCTCTTCTCTCCATCCTCTATCACAACCGTTGCTTTCCTCGGACAAACAACGTTTTGATTGGAGGATCAAGGAGAGAGGGCGGGGTTTGAGTTAGGTCAATTGTGTATCCATACGCACATCATCTTCCTTTGTTTTCTGTAGGAATCTTAATTTATGTTGACACCTTTTTTATTTGAGTGTTTTGACCAACACATTGCATCTTTAACGTTTGTCTCAAATCGTCATGGATTCGACTAACCAATCTTCTCTCTTGACACGTCTCAGGTTCTAGATCCCAACATGGACCTGCGAACAGTTAAACATTTTATCTGGAAGAGCGGAGGGGACTTGACGCTTCATTATAGACAGAAGTCGACGTGAAAGTAAAGACTGATTTAACAAAGCAAACAAAGAACTTTTCGTCATTTGCCAATCAGTCACCACCCACCTCCGACATATAGTACCCCTCAACTCCATTTTGTGGTCAAGAGAGAGTCGCGGTATCCATGAGGACCCAGTGAGAATTTGGGGCCACTTGAGAGGATGTGGCTTAAAACGATGTATCATAGGGAACTCTCGACCGGAGCGGCCAGGACACTTGGGAGATTAACGCTCTTATAGTTTCTCTGCATACTGTGCTTTGTTACCATTTTGAAGGATTTAATCAAACGTTTTCTTTCTCTTAGCACTCAGATTATTTTTTATCATCTTTGACTGCTTTGTTTCTCCCCATCTTCTTCCCGATTGGCATTTTCTTTCGAAGCGACTGATATACAGTATGTGTTCTTGTCTCAAGAGTGTGTGTGTGTGTTATGCACATGGATGTAATAGACTGCTGTTTGTTCTAGTACATTCCACAAATTGTCCTTGTTCTACAAACACCTGTTCTATACGATATCACCGCATAGGAGTTACACATGGGTTTCTGGGTAGTTTTCGCAGTTTTCTCGGAAGCGATCAACGTCATCCGTTCCGTTTTTTTTTGCCGTCATCTAATCTTAACTTGAACTGACCTTGGCTTAGAGATTTAAATATTACAGAGCTTGAAACTCCCTCGACAGAAACACTTGTCTGGGTGTCGGGAGCTTTTTTTTTCTTTATAGCTGTGCCGTTTATCAATGAACAGAACGTTTTCTTTTTTGTAAATATATGTACAACATTTTTGATTTAGGTGACAATTTCTGTTTTTCAGCATTTATATTTTGTTGTACAGTTTGAAAATCAAAACTAACTAAAAATCATTCTTTCTTTTCCAAATCCCCCAAAATAGCACATTCGTTGATCATACAGATAATTGACCTGGATGTTGAAATGGCATTTTGTCGCTCACCCACAACCCTGAATTCACAGTTTGACTCTTAAGAATGTGTCATTGTCTAAATCATCTTAGCGATCCGGAAAGTATATATAAGGTATATATCTAAAACAGTAACACATGCTTCTTTGCTCTGTGCTTGGTTCATGACCAATGACTATATTGCCATAATGAGGGTGGTTGCTACTGTATAATTCATTTTAGATTAAATAGTAACTCATTAAATATAACTTGAAGGGGAACTTTTAAATCCTATGGACTATATGAATTGGTCTTCACCACTGTGGTAAATTTACCTAAGTGAAATAAATAAATATAAATAGCGATGTCCATTTCTCACGGAGCATAACGGCAAATAATCTTTTCATTGTAAAGTTTATGGAGTATCTTCCCGTGAAGAATGTGCTTAGACACCATATAGTGACACATTGAGTGAGCTCTTAATTGGTAAACAAATGTTAACAACGGGACCCTATAATTAGGCCATCACATTACCTGCAATATGTATACCCTTGTAATAACTTGTGAATGATGTATATTTTAGGCATTCAACAAAGAAATAAATTTGAATGGTTTAACAATGACCGATTTATTGTAATTATAAATGGTGGTTCTTCTGAATTGTACCTTGTATTCAGTTAGAAAAATGGAAATAAGAAAAACATGGGAGTTTTTATTTTATTTTTAACTTTTGTTCCAGTGATATGTGATTCCTTTTTAGCATCAAAAGAGAAAATCCCCCCGTTTCACATTCGGATCCTTTCAGATGTTTGCACTCATTCCTAATAAAACAACCATTCATTGATAAAATATCTGCAAAAATACTTTTTCATTTTTCCTTTACCTACTCTGAAACTGACAAATGTCCCCATATAGAAAAACTGTAAAATATTCAACAGTAGTGTCACTATAAGAAAGTGCCTACAAATTAAATGACTAGTCATCTACACTAACGATGGTTTTGTACTATTGCATAGATCACAAAAATGACAAAGCAGAGGTAACAACATGGAATGACATGGGGACAGGACATAATTGTTTGGATACACATGGTAACGGCATTCACAACACCCTTTTAACACCTTGAGATACACAAACCCCATCAAAACAGCTTTAAGAAAGTACAGATTGACCATAGATAATGAAGAACATTCCATTTTTCAGACTGACCTTTTTGAGTTGAGCAAAATAAATTACAAATTAATTTGTACTTACCTTGTAAATAAAATGGCATTAGTCAATTGCTTACTTGGACTACAAATAAAAGGTGCTTGTTATCACAAAACTATAAAAAGCTGTTTAGTCAGGATATCAAAATTGGCATACTATCAACCCCTAAAAACTAAACCACTGGAATTGACATTGTACCATGAGACGCACGCTTGTTCTTGTGTATTGAATGACTACTTAAACTGATTTGAATGGTCAACAAGTCTGGTAATAAATTTTTTTTAAAGAATGTTGCAGCTTAAGTGCTTTGTAGTAGTAAATGTATATTTTGCATAATGCTAAATATTTAGTGTGATGACAGAAGCAGGGTGCGATTTGTGGGGAAGAAAACGTTGATTTTAAAAAAATGTAGGCCATAAAAACGTCTATAGTTATATCTATATAAAAGTCACGCATCCCATGAAACCATGCAACAGAAAGTCGTTTTCTAAATCGAGGGATTGGCTCTCAAGCACTTACAAAGAGATTAAACGCTTTACTTTTCAAAACTGATGCTTTCCCGAAACAACTGATGCTCCCTTTTCATCTTGTAGGTTGTGACCGAATGCAGGACAGCATTCCGATTTTGCGTAACAGTAAAGTAATACTGAATAAGAATAAAGTTTACATACGGTAGTATATAAAGCATTTTATCTAAATATAAGCATTTATATTAATTAACTAATTGAAGCACAGTAGGCTAAATAGGCCAAATGGCTAAGCAGCAGAAACACTGCAGAACAGAACATAGAAACTATGTCTTGATAGTTGTTACTGGGCGCTTACCTCCCAAAACATAATTTTGGTAAACCTGAGACAAAGGTTTTCAGCACCATGGAGAGCGATGTGCGCCATATGGGCCTTTTAATGACTTTATATTTCTTGCTGGACCGTCCTGCTTACAGCCTTCTGATGAAGAGGATGTTTATAAAAATGACTTGAATCTCGCTCTTCGCGAGATCCACGCTGCAAGGTTTCTCTGGTCTGTTCACGCACCCGTCATGAGGGAGAGCAGCCTCTCCAGCTATAGGGCAGAGGTCAGTGAAACAAGCCAAGCACAACAACAACAACACAGCTAGCAGCAGTTGAGACGCTGGCAAACAGTGCTGCTAGCGATTTAGAGAAATCCATGCATTTAATTCAATGCAAGAATGAACGATAAGTCTTATTATAGACTTGCCAGAAGGCAGGACAGATCATATCCCCACCGGTGATAAAAATGAGGTAAGTGAACGTGATAAGCAGGCAGAGGTATAGAAATCCCCCCCCTCCGGGCAAATCGCACCCTGAACAGATGTATATATCTTTGGAAGTGTTCATTGGTCATTCCAGTGGTGAATAAAATAATTCTAAAAACAATGTCTACCCAACCTATACATTACATTACCCACCCCCTCCCAAAGAAAGTTTTACACATTACAAGCCCCTGTGGCTCACCATATAGCAGTACCTGGAATTGCTCTTAAACAATATAAAATGGCTAGGATATTACTACATTGATACTACATCGTGTTCGTACTCACAGCCTGAAGCTTTAGCTATTTGCCGTAGTGTGACTGGTCTGGTAACGGAGCCGTGCAGTTATGCAAGACTTGCACGGACAGAGACGGTTAGCTTTTCCCTTGGTCTGTCGGTGACCTAGTCTGACGTTAGTGTTTCCCCCCAGAGCGCGGTCATGGCTAGAACTCATCCGTATTTCGTTGAACTCATCGTCATTTTTTACTAAATGGTTGTTTGACGTCATGCCCAACTTTAACCCTGAATAGAGATTCTTTTTTGTGTCAAACATAGAATCAAGTTCAATGAAATGTGGACGCCTGGTCTAGTCATTACCCTCAAGCACCCACCAACTGATTGTCAACCCCCCCTCCCCCCACACACACACACACACACATGACCTAATACTAGCTTACTCAATTATAAGATCTGTAGTTGCCTCGCCTGGCTCCTCATCCTCATCCTCATCATCATCATCATCATGGCTAACGTGATGAGCAGGTTCCACCGGCTCAGAATCCACAGACTGCTCCACTGAGCTCATGACATCAGGCTCCACTCCGTCCAAGATGCCGTCCCCGGGAGCGTCGTCCACCGGCGGCGCGTCAACAGCCTGTGGTGGGAGGAGGTCCATGGGAGGCAAGGGGGCAGAGTCTGGGCCCGGGACGGGAGGCTCCACGAGCTCTGGGAGAGGCTCTGGGGACTCGAACGGAGGGGAGACCACATCCGGTTCGCCGGAATCAACGGGAGAGTCGGTAGCCTCCGCAGGCAGGTCGGTAGCCTCTGCAGGCAGGTCGGTAGCCTCTGTGGGCAGGTCGGTAGACTCTGTGGGCAGGTCGGTAGACTCTGTGGGCAGGTCGGTAGACTCTGCGAGCAGGTCGGTAGACTCCGCGGGCAGGTCTGTAGACTCCGCGTGCAGGTCTGTAGACTCCGCGGGCAGGTCTGTAGACTCCGCGGGCAGGTCTGTAGCCTCTGTGGGCAGGTCGGTAGCCTCTGTGGGCAGGTCTGTAGACTCTGTGGGCAGGTCGGTAGCCTCTGTGGGCAGGTCAGTAGCCTCCACAGGCAGGTCTGTAGACTCTGCGAGCAGGTCGGTAGCCTCCGCAGGCAGGTCTGTGGGCAGCTCTGTAGCCTCTGTGGGCAGGTCTGTAGACTCTGTGGGCAGGTCTGTAGACTCTGCGGGCGGAATGGGTGACTCGGCGGGCGTGTCGGAAGGAGTGGCGGCGGACGCGAGGGCGGAGGCCAGGTCCTCGGAGCTCAGCTCCTGCGGCTCACTGTCTGATGACGGCGAAGGAAGCTCGCTGTCCTCCTGCTCCTCTGTACAACGGGAGGGAAACGGGATCTGCGTCAAGACTAAAGTGCATGTGCTGATAATAACCTCAGACACTGTGACTGGAAGTAGAGGCGATTCTACTTCTGTCAAATATAAGTTTAGCACATGAACGTCCCAAGAGATGCAAGATAACTTTTAATGTCCCTGAGGGGGAACTATCCCTGGTATGAATTGCTTGCGTGGTAACTCACCAACCACAGAGATTTCCTCGTCCTTCTCCTCGTGCACGGCCAGGGCGGTGTTGGTCATGTCGATCGATGACATAGACAGGTCCAGCCTGTCGACCATGTCTGAAGGGTCAGCGATGGCCATCTCAGATTCAGAGAAGCCTTGAGAAACACAAAAGGAGAAGCTTTACTCCAGTGTTTAACAATATTACATTATGTAAACAACATTTTTTTTTACATCCTCAAATGGAATGTAAACCCTCATCTAGTTGTCACGTAATCTTTTAGACCTTGTATCAATGGCTTGGATAAGACATTTCAGACTAGGGCTGACCTTTTTTTCGAAGCTTCGGGGCCGAGATTCGATTTTGAATTCGAAGCTTCGAGATAAAAAAAATAATAAATAATTTTATTTATTTAAAAAAAATAAAGAATTTTATGTTGTGGGACTTGTACAGCACTTTGTTCAACTTTGTCAGTGCTGTAAAGTTTAAACCTTTTTAAATCTTAGACAAACGAAACACTTTGCTTTCATGAAATATTGTAAGCCGTCATTTGAGGCTTTATAAAAGCAGCACAATGAACACATCTGTCAGTGCCGAGTCCGACCTCATCTTAAATAACAATTGCATTGCTTGTTGTAATTAACAAAGAGAGGCAGAGTTGATTTTGCACACAAACAAACAAAATATATTTATTTTTTAATATATTCGAATTTTATTTTCATATTCGAATCCCATGCCCATCGAACGAAGCTTCGAAGTATTTAAGACAGCCCTATTTCAGACTCAAAAATGTATTTCTTCAATGCAATAAATGACCATGCAAACAACTGGGTGACAATGGGTGCTTTCATGCCCCTGTCTGTTTGTTTGAGGTGTTGATTGATTGATTGATTGGACACTTTATTTACAGATTGCAGAACGGCTCAATACACACAATTGTTAAGCGGATGCAGACCAGAGAAAGACTTTCATTTTCAATTCATCGTAACATTTATGACATACACGACATACAGATAAACAGTACTGTTACATCCAGACATTTATGACATACAAGATATACAAATATACAGTACTGTTTAAGAGACAAGAGTTTCTAAAAGAGAGCATATACATTTGAGGGGAAGAAACTGTACATTGGAGGGGGTTTGGGGTTTACTTGGGCCAGTTTCGAATTGCAGCCTCCCGTAGGTGCTCTTTGAGAGTGATTTTGAAGGTGGGTAGGGATTCACATTTTTTTTACGGCTGTGGGTAGGGCGTTCCACATTGATGTGGCATAATTGCTAAGCGTGTTTAGTCCCTTGTTTGAGCCGAATCTGGGTTGAACATGATTTGTGGAACTCCCTCTGGTGTTGTGGTCGTGGTATTCACTGACCTTTGGGAAGTACCTCGACATGTACATGGGTACCTTAGTGGTGTAGTGTATCTTGTAGACCAGGCCCATTGCAAGTTGCTGTACTTTGTCGTCTAAGCCATCCTAGGTTGTCAAAATGGGCAGGGGTGAGGTGGGTTTTAGGAGTAAGGTCAAGCAGTAGTCTGACCAGTTTGTTTGTGATGTTTGTAATCTTGTTTTTAGTGCCTTTGAGGTGCTTTGGTACCATGAGGTGCAAGCATAGTCGTATAACCCTTGAATGAGTGCTCCTGCTAGAGTCTTCAGGGTATTCTTGTTTACCAGAGAGGCGAGATCCGGTACAAGAATCTTGTTCGTTGGTTGACTTTTCTGATTACATTGGTTGCCATTTTGTCACAGGAAAGATTTGCCTCTCGGATGGAACCCAGGTATGTAATTTCATCTTTCCTTGTGACAATATTGTCACCCACTGTAACAGAGAAGCAGTTTGTCTTGCTGAGTTTGTTATTTGATCCGAAGAGAATGGACTCTGTTTTACCCAGGTGTAATGATAGTTTGTTATCAGCGAGCCAGGTGCAGATTCAGCCGAGTTCAGAGCTGAGGGCTTTTTCAACCTGCAACTTGTCCCTGTCAGAGACCAGCAGGGCTGAGTTGTCCGCAAACAGGAACAAGTTGCAGTCACAAGCTGATGACATGTAATTTGCATAAATTAGGAACAGTATCGGTCCTAGTATGCCTAGTATGTTCCAAGTGAACCCTGAAGTAGTTGTTTGAGGTGTGAAAGCAATTGGACCAAAAGCAAGAAAAGACACTAAATATTGTGCGTTTATTGTAGCGGGTTGAGCAGTTTGTCGACATTTTCCCATATATTTCCAAATGTGTGAGTTTCCATCATCATAATGGTTATTATTTGGTAAGTTCAAAATTGCCAAATAATGTTATGATAAATACCTTGCATGCATAATTCAGGTGACAGTAGCCTACAGTGGTGGATAATTAATCGCCGACAGTGAATTGGAAAAACTTAGCCTATAGTATTTTATAACGGTGTAAGCCAAAGTGGGAATCACAATATTATTTTTATTCACATAATGGTTAAGATTCAAAATGATAAAATAAATATAAATGTATTATTTAAAAATATACAAATAAAAAGATAAACGTATTCCAATAATACCTGGGTGTGACCACATGACTTTGTTTAGAATGTTTGGTTTGTTTATCAATTGTTAAAATGTGAAACATAACCAAACCAATAGAAACTGCAACAAAAGTAACTATTTTGTTTTGGACCATTTCAAACGAACTTGGGTGTGAAAGCGCCGTGTGCAACTCACCAGGGTCCATGACCCTCTGGATGGGTGGAGGTAGTAGGGTGTCCTCCTCTGCTAGGTTGATCTGCTCCAGGTCTACGAGATCGTCACTCTGGCCTGAAGCAGCCATCAGGGACGCCTGGGAACACATAGCAGTCGAGAGATTCATCTCAAGTGTAACATCGTCAGAAAACCAAGACCTGCGGTGTTTCTGCAAAACACAATAATCTTTGACTCCATTTGCCTTGTAAAGATGGAATTCACAATAGTCAACTGAAAATAAAACTTTGAACTTGCGTACCTCAGTGAATCCATTTGTAGGCATCTCTGCGAAGCCGCTCTCTTGAGGAGGCATCTCCGGGGAGCTGCTCTCATGAGGAGGCGTCTCTGAGGAGGCGCCCTCTTGAGGATGGGAGCTGGACTCCATAGCCATTGCTATATCGGCGCGCGCTGGGATTCGATGCAGGTAGCCATAGCCGATGCCACAACCCAAACTAAATGAAAAACATTATGCTTCAGGTTGAAATGCCACTCCATTTCAGAATTCACACATGCTCAAAGACAGACCAGGATTCCCTGATGTATAGCTTGCACAGCAGCTGCTCCACTGACAGAACAGGCATCCGACTTTGAGGATTTATGTAGTGCCAACAAAGAAATGTGAAAGAAAGAAATTAATAAATGAACATCCCTGCCTAAGTAAAGTGAAATTCCCAATGCACTTCCTGGATATTATATTATGAATTGCCTTATATTATGAATCGACTTATATTATAACTTATATTATTAATTGACTTATATTGTGATTTGGCTCAACTGAACAGTGTATGGCGATATATTTGTCTATATACTTTTAACAGTAAAATGTAATGGTCATGTTGGCCGACTGCTCTTTCCTGATTAATGAGTTAAACTTAGATTAGATTAGATTGTACTTTATTGTCATTATATTTGCATACAACGAGATTTGGGACTCAAACTTAAGGTGCAATAATAAAATCACAAGTAATAAAAGAGAAACATAAAATACTATACAGATTACAGAAACATTAAATACTATACAATAAGACAATGTTACAGTCCTGTACAATATACAAAATAGCAACAATATACAGAATAACAATACAGAAATAACAATCACAGTGTCAGAGGGTAGTGGGTGGGTATTGCACTGTGGATATTGCACATCAGGATGTTGCACAGTGTGGGAGGAGGGGGAAAGGTGAATTATTAGTGCATGTTAGAGTTCAGGCCAGGGTGGTGATGGCTCTGGGGAAGAAACTGTCTCTGAGCCTGTTTGTTCTGGCTCTGATGCACCTGTAACGCCTGCCCGATGGCAACAGGTCGAACAGGTGGAAGCCAGGGTGTGAGCTGTCCTTTGTAATGTGTTTTGCTCTGTTGAGGCAGCGGGAGTTGTGTAAGTCCTTCAGGGAGGGGAGGGGGCAGCCGATGATTCTCTGTGCCGAGTTTATGACCCTCTGAATCGCCTTTCTGTCTGCTTCAGTGCAGCTTTTTTTTCTTCAAACCTTTGAAATCTTCTGTTTGCAACCCTTAACACAACGTCTCTTAGTAATTTTGTTCCAGCATAGACTTCAGCCAATTGCAAATATCCCTATCAAGTGGAACCCGGAAGTGCCATTCCCAACAGCTCTCCATGCTCAATTATTTTCATTATGCCACATCATATATTTCACTGTCACGTGTTGCCACTTACCTGCCCTCTCCTCCCCATGCTCCGTTCGGCGTCACCACCACCTCTCGGCAGCTGTCCGTCTCTGTGTTATACACCAGCAGCTTGAGTGGCTTCCCTTCGTGGTTCTCAATCAGAGAGAAGAAGTCTTCTGACTGCAAATGCCATAGAACCACATAAATACTTACTGGTCAGCATTGCTCCTGTTTCACAAGATGCCTACATACATACTGTAGCGGAGCGCCTAATAAACAGGGTGTCAGCCAGGGTCTCAGTCTGACAATTTAAAGAGTATCTTGTTTTTGTTTTTTTTACTCGATCACTACCTGGATACATGAATCGACATTTCACTTGTCATGAACCCATGGGCCATATTAATTAAACACACAAAACCAGAATGCGCACATAGCCCACAATGACACAGCAATAAACAGACACAAGGCAGCACAGGTACGTGTAGAATGGCACTGCATTGAAGAAAATAATCAGAAAAAGCTTCTATAAATCAAAATCCCATGTGCCAAACCAATGACTCTTGACAAACTAACCCAAGCAATTTCCCCAACAACAAAAACAAACTATATATCACTACCCAAGCTATTTCCCCCCCCAACAACAAAAACAAATTATATGAAAATGGCTCTTACGTCTTGCAACACCTGATCCGCTCCCACGATGAAGTCACTGTGCGCCCGAAGCCCGGCCAGCAAGGCCGGCGAGCTGACGTCCACATCCTGAGGGGTGAAGGAAACATGACCTCTATGATGGGAAACTTCCAAGAGATTAAGGCTGAGCAAATCATTCAACACTGTCAGGCTATCGTCTTATCAATGGATACCGTGGTGCACAATTACGTTGTCTAAACAATGATAACAAGCATGTAATAGCTCAGGACTTCTCAGGTCTTAAATATTTCAGGCAGGATAGTAAATGCAACAACATCTATTGGAATCATTTAAAAAGTGGTGTTGGATACGTGAGCAGATATTGTGATTATACATATCGATATTGAAAAGCATTGCTCATGTTGACTGTTTCGACTCTACAAGAGATGAATGGAAGGCCGGTTCTCAGCCTCTCAGAAGCTCTCGGGTGCGCCTGCTCACCAGGACGTGCCAGACGTTCTCGTTGGCTCCTTGGTAACTGCAGAAGCGCACGCTGGCCCCCAGCAGGCCCTGTCCTCCCCACATGTTGTTCGGCAACACCTCCAGCTCCCGCACTGTCATGGTCTTGGTGCTGTACACCTCCATCTTCACCGCCCGCTCCACATTGGCCTTCAACAGCTCCTTCAGCTGGTCGTTTTCCTGGTTCTAATAGGCAGGAATGAGATGAATAAGCAGGAAGATAAAAATGTGCACGATGGGGACGAACTGTGTCGTAGTCGTCAGCTTTCACTGGGACATCATCCCGTTTACTTTCCTCACCGAGACGACTAATTGACTAACAAAAGTTACATCTTCCCCTGAGGAGGTTCCACCTGTGAATAATCCGCTTGAGGCCTTATTCGTGTCATCCATAGGTCAGTGGAAGCTAAAGTATCTTGCGATTGGCCATTTTAGAAAAACTGCACATTATCCCACCCCAAACCTAAATATCCAGTAAAATGACGATTTAATCATAAATTGCTTATTTTCACGAGTAATGTTTTGTTTTTGTCCAGATTTAGATCTAATCATTTGATTAGTTATAAGTGTTTTAGTTCAACCTCCCTGACCATAGGCTACTCTCAGTAGGCTGAGGGGGCGTGGCCTTCTGTCCACTAGACAATGCTTGATTGTTAGGGAGCACAGGGAGTGTCCCTCCACCACTCAGTGTATATTATGTCATATTTCAGAGGAAGCAGATTGTATATCTGACATGGCTTGATTCTGTTGATATCCAGAATCACAACAACAACAACAGTTAACATTTAACATAATTGTCTTCTGTTAAAAAATGCAACGAGATTGAAAAGCATGCTCAGTCAGATTCATTGTGCCGAATCTTAGGAGGAAAAATAATAAAATAAAAACGATTCTTGGTCAACAGCTTCACCTGAAGGTCTGGGCAGGAGATACTGAGACATATTCCCTGTCATTGTGCTCATGACCACATAGCTCTGGACATCTGTATCAGTCATGCAGAATAGATCTATCTATGCTTATTATTATGTATTTTTGTTTGTCTTCTTCATTGATTGTCCTTTCTATAATGCTGCAGTGTTGGATTTGTGTCCACGTGTGTGTGTGTGTGTGTGTGTGTGTGTGTGTGTGTGTGTGTGTGTGTGTGTGTGTGTGTGTGTGTGTGTGTGTGTGTGTGTATAATCACTGTATAATCAATAACACTTACAAGTCTGCGATTGTCAAGAGACAGGATGAAGTCGAAAAAGGGTTCGAGCCCAGCCTTCTCGGCGGGTGAATTCTCCTGCACCTGCCAAGACACACACACAACATTCAGACTTGTGGTCCACAAAGATACCCAGTGTGGCCCTGGCCCAGTTAACCGAGATAAACGAAATGTTCACACACAGTAAGAAGCATTTTGTACAAAAGTATTCTGTACTTCTGTATGACAACTATTAAAGAAACTTGAAACTTGAAACGTCCTTATCAGCCTCCTCTCCTACAGCCTGAAGGAAGGCTGCAAACCCGAAGTTGACTAGCTACATATTTGGTTTTGATTGATTGATTGGAAACTTTATTAACAGATTGCAGAATGGGTACAATACAGTACGGCTCAATACACACAATTGTTAAGGGGATGCAGACCAGAGAAAGACTTTCGTCTTGTTTACATCAGGGTCCCCCATTTAATGGTAACGTAAGGCTTATTCACCATAGAGGCCAAACGGTGTACATCGTGTACTTTCTTGAGTCTTGAATCGATTATCTAAACAACGCGTTTTCTTTTTAGACAATGTAAACAGATACATCTGGTGTAGTACAATAGAACATGTTGGTTATAGATGCTTCAGTTGCATAATTGTGGAGGTTTACAAAGAAAATTGCGTTAGAGCCCAGTGCACACACGCCCATTTCATGCACAACAATACAATTCAAGTTGCTCACTGTATCCAAGTCGAATACACACGTAATAACAGTATTATAGGCAGTGCCACCTCATCATATTTGGGCAGGGGCCATTCTGCAGCATTCTAGGCTCCTTTACATTGCGTCGCACGGTACACGCCTTTTACATAATAAGTACAACCATAAACTAATTTGTACATTACCCCGTGCACGTGGTATCCTTCCGTCCCTCCTTCGGATACACCCGAACTCTGAGATAAGCCCATGATGTTGGTTGAAAATCTAAAATATTATTATCATCAAATAAGCTGTAAAAAGATTTATTGACACCCCGTGGCCATCTTGTCCAACTCTCTGGAACGTCAGGCCGGAGCAGTCGAGCGCCGCTGCGGACGAGCGGGGGGGCGGTGCTCGAGCGATGCCATCGGTTACCTCTCTTTGTGCTTATTAATGTTTACTCGAGCTGCACTGTAGTTATTGCCGTGGTTTATTATAGCCCCATGCTCACTATGCAATCTGGATAGAGAAGAGACATGTATGTCCCTATGCCATAAATGTCATGATACATTTACATTTACATTTAGTCATTTAGCTGACGCTTTTATCCAAAGCGACTTACAAGTTCTGTACGACAAGCCATCAGGAAGGGCACAACTCTATCAGCTGAGTAACAATGTTCATCAAAGTGTTGAGTGCTACAGTGTAGGTTAGTTTATTAGGACAAGTGCATGACAATATGGTTAGTTAGGGTTAGATTTTTTTTCTTTTTTTCTTTTTTTAATTCAGATAATGGTTGAAGAAGTGCGTCTTTAGTCGACGGCGAAAGATTGGACGTGTTTCGGCTCTCCTAACTGGGGTGGGTAGTTCATTCCACCATTGTGGGGCAAGGACTGAGAATAGGCGACTTCTCTTTGATGACCCTCCCGGAGCTTGGATAGGAGTAGGTCTGAGGCGGTCAGAAAGAAGATGCAGAGCGTAGGGGTCTTGAGGGTGTGTAGTTAGAGACCATTGACCGGAGGTAGGCGGGAGCAGTTCCCTTTGCAGCACGGATTGATTGATTGATTGATTGAAAAGTTTATTAACAGATTGCAGAATGGGTACAGTACAGTACAGCTCAATACATACAATTGTTAAGGGGATGCAGACCAGAGAAAGACTTTCGTCTTGTTTACATCAGGGTCCCCCATTTTCAATTCATCATAACATATATGACATACATGACATACAGATAGACAGTACTGCTACATCTATACATTTATGACATATCAGATTTGCAAATACAGTACTGTTTGTGATACAAAAGTGTCCAGAAAAGGAGTGTATATACATTTGGCGTAGAAACTGTACATTGGAGGAGGTTGGATGGGTGGGGTTGGGTGGGTTGGGTGAGGGCTGTACATTGGAGGTGGGGGGGGGGGGGGTTGAGTAGGGGACACACACATTTTACACTGTACATTGGAATACTGACAAAGCCTTACTTGGTCATTTACTGTACAACTAGGTTAGGACATTTGTAGGGGCCTGTTTCGAATTGCAGTCTCGCGTAGGTGTTTTTTGACAGTGTTTTTGAAAGTGGGTAGTGATTCACATTCCTTTACAGCTTTAGGTAGGGCGTTCCACATTGATGTGGCATAATTGCGAAACGTGTTTAGTCCCTTGTTTGAGCCGAATCTGGGTTTTACATGATTTGTGGAGCTCCCTCTGGTGTTGTGATCGTGGTATTCACTGACCTTTGGGAAGTATTTTGACATGTACATTGATTGATTGAATTGATTGAAAAGTTTATTAACAGATTGCAGAATGGGTACAGTACAGCTCAATACATACAATTGTTAAGGGGATGCAGACCAGATAAAGACTTTCGTCATGTTTACATCAGGGTCCCCCATTTTCAATTCATCATAACATATATGACTTACACAACATACAGATAGACAGTACTGCTACATCTATACATTTATGACATACCAGATTTGCAAATACAGTACTGTTTGTGATACAAAAAGTGTCCAGAAAAAGAGTGTATATACATTTGACGTAGAAACTGTACATTGGAGGAGGTTGGGTAGGTGGGGTGGGGTTGGGTGGGTGGGTGGGTGGGGGGCTGTACATTGGAGGTGGGGGGGGGGGTTGGGTACCTTGGTCGTGTAGTGTATCTTGTAGACCAGGCCCATTGCAAGTTGCTGTACTCTGTCGTCTAATCTAAGCCATCCTAGGTTGTCAAAGTGGGCAGGGGTGAGGTGGGTTCTAGGAGTCAGGTCAAGCAGTAGTCTGACCAGTTTGTTTTGAGATGATTGTAATTTTGTTTTTAGCGCCTTTGAGGTATTTTGTATTTGTATTTATTGGTTTAAAATACAGAGACAGTGCATATTAAGGAACATTTGACTGTAAATATGCCAGTTTAGCCAAGTTGGCTAATTTTCAACTGTAGTCTCTGGGGCAGGTGACATGAGCACAACAATAATAATAATAATAATAATAATAATAATAATAATAATAATAATAATAATAATAATAATAATAATAATAATAATAATAATAATAATAATAATAATAATAATAATAATAAGAGGTGCTTTGGTACCATGAGGTGCAAGCATAGTCGTAGTACCCTTGAATGAGTGCTCCTGCCAGAGTCTTCAGGGTATTCTTGTTTACCAGAGAGGAGATCCGGTACAAGAATCGAGTTCGTTGATTGACTTTTTTTATTACATTGGATGCCATTTTGTCACAGGAGACATTAGCCTCTAGGATGGAACCCAGGTAGGTAATTTCATCTTTCCTTGTGACAATATTGTCACCCACTTTAACTGAGAAGCCGTCAGTCTTGCTGAGTTTGTTATTTGAACCGAAGAGAATGGACTCTGTTTTGCCCATGTGTAATGATAGTTTGTTATCAGCGAGCCATATACAGATTTTGCCTAGTTCCGAGCTGAGGGTTTTTTCAACCTGTAACTTGTTCTTGTCAGAGACCAGCAGGGCTGAGTCGTCCGCAAACAGGAACAAGTTGCAGTCACAAGCTGACGACGTATGTTGTGTATGTCATAAATGTCACTATGAATTGAAAATGGGGGACCCTGATGTAAACAAGACAAACGTCTTTCTCTGGTCTGCATCCCCTTAACAATTGTATGTATTGAGCTGTACTGTACTGTACCCATTCTGCAATCTGTTAATAAAGTTTTCAATCAATCAATCAAAACCCATTCTGCAATCTGTTAAATAAAGTTATCATTCATTCATTCATTCAGACCTATGTGTTAACGGTTTACATTTCCAGAGATGGCATATTACATAATTAGGCTACCTATATACATGTAATTATTTTCTAATTATTATCAAATTCAAGTTTTGTTTTATTTGTCATATATAATATACATTACAGTTAAATGCTTGGTTCTGTATGAGCCTCCATGAGATTGTGCTTCATACAGTAAAAAGAATAAAGGCCAAACACTATACAAAATATACAATATACAAACTAAAGTACAATCTAAAGTACAAATGCAAACAAAGTACAAATGCAAGCTTTTTTTAAATGCAAGGATGAGGTAGGGATGTTTTATTGTCTATATCTTATTATCAGATTTAGGTTTAGATCAGATTATCAGATTTTATTGTCAAGTCCATATCCTTTTTACAGTATAGAGGAGTTTGTTTATTGGCTCCAGTCCTCTGCCTATAGCAGCAGCAGCAGAATCAGCACAAAGTAGTACAAAAGAAGCAATAAAAACTGTATACGAGTGTGTGTGTGTGTGTGTGTGTGTGTGTGTGTGTGTGTGTGTGTGTGTGTGTGTGTGTGTGTGTGTGTGTGAGTGTGAGTGAATGAATGAATGAATGAAAACTTTATTTA
Source organism: Notolepis coatsorum (assembly GCF_963971535.1). Lineage (NCBI taxonomy): Eukaryota > Metazoa > Chordata > Actinopteri > Aulopiformes > Paralepididae > Notolepis > Notolepis coatsorum. Next base: position 32,589,145 of record NC_140177.1, on the reverse strand, counting down.
ACAGATTGCAGAATGGGTACAATACAGTACAGCTCAATACACACCATTGTTAAGGGGATGCAGACCAGAGAAAGACGTTTGTCAGTGTTGTAGTACTTGAGTCCAGGACTTGGACTCGAGCATTGACTGCATTCGGTCTCGGAAGGTGCAGACTCAGACTTGTTAATTGATAATTTTTTTTTTTTTTTTATAAATTGTTTTGTCATACAATCATTTGGCATACGATATTGATGGTTAGTGCATTTGTTTGGCTATTGTGTCACAAAGTAAATAAACTCCCTTTGAAATGGTGACCGCTGTGTCATTTATGTTTAATGTCTTTTTTAATTTGTATGTCAGCTCTTTGACTGCCAGAGTGGAGGTGACTCAACGTTGATGACTTGGACTCGGACTAGGGTAATGGGGACTTGACTCTGACTCGACTCAGGCTCTTCTTTGGTGACTCGGACTTGGACTCGGACTCGAACACATGGGGACTTGAGATTTAGTGACTTGACTATAACACTGGTGTGTGTGTGTGTGTGTGTGCGTGCCTGCCTGCCTGCCTGCCTGCCTGCCTGCCTGCCTGCGTGCCTGCCTGCCTGCCTGCCTGCCTGCCTGCCTGCCTGCCTGCCTGCCTGCCTGCCTGCCTGCCTGCCTGCCTGCGTGCGTGCGTGTGTGTGCAAATCAGTAGCAGAGACAGCGATTAAATAGCACTGTTTTGTCCTCAGTCACAGGCAGGTAGCCTGCCATTAGTGTCATTTGTTTATGAGTCTGATTGCCTCAGGGGAAAAAATGCCATTCTTCTATATCATCATAGATCAAAACAAAAACATTTTGAGGCATAATGTTTGTGTAGTCATTTAAAATAGTGTGTAGAGGTCAAAGGGCTCAAATTACAGTGTGCGTAGATCTACATGTGAATAAATCACTGATGACTGACAAGCTCGTAACAATATAGGAGTAGAATGCAAAGGGTCAGGATCTTTTCACCAGAGACACACTCTATATAATGAGTTGGCATGTAAGGCTAGCCCCGCTCGCCAGAGACACCTGTCCTGCTTATCAATGACGTTCAGAGATTATGTCATCAGGCTGTGTTTCTTCCATACAAAAATCATTCATTCACTTCAAAATGTTGATATTTCACATTGTTCAGCATTTGATGAATCTGAAACATACCCCATGACTTTTTTTTGCCTAAAGAAAGTTTAGAAATCACTTAGGTGGGAAGCCTAGAACATGTTTATATTATACAAAATAATTGTGTTTGTAAACAAGAACAGTAACTTTTCAGTAGCTTCAAATAGTATTGGGGCCAGATTTGACTCTAAGGACAATTTGTTTATTCATTCAGTTATTAAAATATAGCCTACCTTAAAATTCTCAAAACGACATACTGTATAGCCTAGTACACCTTTTAATAAACCCCCATTTAAAAATTATAGATCACGGGGCAACTTTACTTTTACATATTCATTTTTATTTGTAGATAAAAATGTAACATCTGAACATATAAAACAAAGCAATAATGACAATTTCCAAAATAACTTACTGAAATAAACAAAGAATGTGTAGCATACAATACACATCACATGATTAAATAAGAGTTTTCATTGATATATACAATAAAAATCTAAATGACCTAATGAGTTATTTTGTACCTAGCCTTAGTGTGATAATAAAAGCCAAAATAATTAGCTTCAAGGTACAGTGACACATAAAAAGTGGGCTCAATATCTCTTGTTCAACCTTTGTAATCATACTGTTGGGTGTTCAGCTGTTTTTTTTTCTTTCTTTTTTTAAAATCTTTATTATGTTTTTGGTAGATTTTTATTGTTTTTTTTACTACCAGGCAGTCCGGTAGAGAGAGAGAGGAAGAATGGGAGATAGACGGGGGGAAGACATTGGGCAAAGGTCACCAGGTCCGGGAGTCGAACCCGGGACGGCCATGTTGCGACGCAGCGCAGTACGTGGTGTGCTACTTGAGCGCCCAGCTGGTTTTATTTTAAATATAGGTAGGACTATACGGCCACTTCTCATTACAAAATCCATGTATTTTTATTACATATTATGCAGAATAGAGCTGTTATAATATTACCTGCAATTGTAAAATTTTGTTTTAACTGTCTTCATTCTATACATTCACTAGCATCACAGACGTACAGTACATGCTGCTGTTGGGTGAATGAGCTTTGATGTCCATCCATGGCTCTGGAACCACCTGCCTTGAGATCATTACGGTCTAAACGGGGAACATGGAAAAATCATGAAAAATCTTTGTCTAAACCACGTTTTAAAGTTTCGGTCTCCGTATGGAGTGAAATTAAGTTTAAAGGCCCAATCCATAATCCATAATCCATGATCCATACCACCACACATGAACAAACGGGTAGCCCACCACCAAAATATATAAAAAGAATTATTAATAATTTTTTTTTTTTAAATGGAATGGCAACATGTTCTTGATCTATTTACTGACTAAACAATAGATATTATACATTTTGTATTGTATTTGCTGTATATAGTGGCTGTAAAAGGTTTGTTTACCTTGGTAATGTTAGTACATTTACATAAACAGGCAAAAAGAGACCAGTTTACTGAGGGTATGTGGTCTCTCTAGCGGTTGGGAGGGGGAAAGATTCCCCGGGAGAGTGGAGACCACATACCCTCAGGTAAGCTAGTCTCTTCTTTGCCCCGTTTTGCAAACGTAACATTTGACCCACATGGCCGCTGAGCATGCCAGTTTTTTTTTTATTTTATTATTATTTTGTATTTCTTAATGTTTTACAATAGGTTAATAAATCAAAAAAAAAAAAAAAAGCATATTTCCATCTACAAATCAAACTCTTCAAGACTGTATGTGAGCATACTCCCCATTTGACATTACAAATTACATCTGGATTTTTGCGTTTGTAAGCCTTTAAAGCCTATGGGTGCACCTTTAAGTTTAGCAAGTCTTGTTATCTCAAATGAATCTGAAGTTGCTCTCCTGAGTACCGACGGTGGTCAGTATGAAATGACCATGCGTTGAGCAAATATTAAGTCAGTAAATAAATTAGAAAAGTGGTTTTATTTCATTGTTTTCATTCTTTTACAAATACTCATGACACTGATGAGGATAGAGAAATTAAATAACACGTGAGAAACCATCAACCATTCAAGTGGATGAAAGATGAACAGCAAGTCATGACTCAAGTAAGCCACCCCAACTGTGTTTCCACAGCAAGGGCAGACTTTATAGGCAATATATAAAACATCTAGGCGGAATAAAAATCTTTTATCAAACATACTCTGTATATTGACCCCCCCACACACACACTTCCATAAAAATACAAAAACAGTGCCCTCTACATTTAATGCTCATTTGAGGGTTCATTATCACATTATGAAACCTTGCCAGAAGATTGGTCACTGAATGGCCTCTAATAGGTGGTTATCTGTACAGGGATAGGCTAGTTCCGGGCTCGGCTCAGACAAGCCGATCAGTGACTCCAGGAGGCACGCGCTCGACTCGCTGTACTGCGGGAGGGACGACGGCGAGGCGCTGAACTGGAGGTGGAGGTGGCGGAAGTTGTCCGGGTGATTGTGTCCCTTGAAGGAGTTGTGCAACGGACCGGACGTGTAGTCCGTGTCAAAGAACTCCAGGTCCGAGTCGGAGGAAAGGTCCATGTAGCTGCTCGACGAATAGTCGATGGAGGGGGATGGAGTGTTGGGCACTTCCTCGAAGGGGCTGTCGTCGAACAGGTCAATGGCTTGATTCGCGTTTTCATCCAGATAATCTGCCACCGAGGACCTGCTCATATTGTCTCTCTGTGTGGTGGTGGCGTAAGTACCGGGCCCGCCGGAGTACTGGTTCAGTGGCTGTCCATTGCGCCTCAGTCCGCCGTCGCTGCCCATGGAGCAGTCTTCGCTCTCGGAGTCGCAGAGGCTGAGGACGCTGGCCAACCCTCCGTCGTCGACCTCTGACCCCTGAGGGCTCCCCCCCGCGTCAGAGTCTTCGCTCTGGCCAGGGGAATAACAAGAGGAGTCCGTCATGTAACTGCTGCAGCTGTTCTCTTCCGCCAAAGACAGCTCCGAGGTGAAGTGGAAGGTGGGGGTGGGTGGTAGGGTGAGACCCTCCTCCTCCATGGCGAACCCGAAGGGGCAGACCTTCTCCTGGGCGTCTGGCCGCGCCTGGTCGCCGTCCTCCTCCTCGTCCCGGAGCTCCTCCGGACGCTCTCTACGCTCTCTTCGTTCCGCTTGGCTCGGCGTCTCCTCCTGCAGCCTCCTCTCCAGCTCCAGCCTCATGACGGTGTGGATGTAGTGGGTCTTCACGCGGCGGGTGTTGAACTCGATGCGTCCCTGAGTGTTGCCACAGCCGTCCTCAGTGCAGCAGCCGCACGGGAAGTTGAGTCGGTCCATCTGCGGAAAGGAAGACGGCAAAAGCCTAGTCGTTAGTTAAAGATTGACACTAAGATAAGATGAGATGACATGGGATGAGATCATTAAAAGGTGCTGTAAGTGGTATCTTTCTGTTCAAATGAGTGTTAAATAGCTGTACATTCTGACAGCCATCATTGATATATAGAGTGTTTGGTCAGTAACATGGGTCTGTCTCCCAGTCCCTCAGCTCTCCAGTAAACATACATTTATTTGTCTGGTATCCCATTCCACTGTATCCAATCAGGAGAGAGAACCCTAGATATATTTGTTCACTTATTTCAAGAAATCTTGCCAAGCCACATTTGCTTACTGCACTGGCAGATTATTTTACCTGTTTAAAGTACATATTTGCTTGAAACTAGTTTTTATTTCTTATTTTTGTCCGACCGTTTATTTTTCAGTGTGGAGTTCTCTCTCCTGATTGGATAACGTGTATTTTGTGTGTACTGCAGAGCGGAGGGACTGGGAGACCCATGTTATTGATTGATTGATTGATTGATTGATTGAAATTTGTATTAACAGATTGCAGAATGGGTACAATACAGTACGGCTCAATACACACAATTGTTAAGGGGATGCAGACCAGAGAAAGACTTTCGTCCCCCATTTTCAATTCATAACATAATGTTACTGACCAGACGCTCTATATCAGTGTTGGAATGTAGAGCTATTAATCCAACATGTAGACCAGTTATTTTAACAAATAAATACCACTTACAGCACCTTTAATATAAGAAAGGTATTACCCGTATACAGAGTATTAGTCACTGTCTCTTGTATGTTGAATATTACCAGTAGAAATAGGCTTTCTCTATTATTCTTGCGGCGTAAAAGAGTTAGTATGAAGTTCCTACCTGGCACTTGATGCCTGCCAGGCTGCATGCGCAGGTCTCTGGCTCACAGAAGCCCTGACAGTCACACCCACAGTCCTCCCTGGCGATGCGCAGGGCGTGGAGGTGTCTTTTCTCCTCCTTGTCGATGCGCTTCACCCCCGCCGCCCGCAGGAAGGCCTGCCTCTGTTTGGAGGGGTAAGGGTGCAGGAAGCTTCCATCCTCCAGCTCTGCAGCGCTAACGTGGACGTCAACGTCCGCATCTGGCACTTGGTCCACAGTCAGTCTGTCTGCTTCACTCTGGTCAACGGCGCCGCTGGCAATTAACTGGAATCGGGGGCAATAAAATACGAACTTATTTGCCTGACAAAAAACGAAGGCATTGTTCACTCATATCTATGTCAATGCAGTATAGTATAGCTGAAGATTTTTTCCCCTTGAGAACCATAGTAAACAATTACTCCAATCATCATTTGATTGGTCACAGGAAAATTCCTAAGAAGCATACAAATTGTATAATTTCTTTGGGCACAGCCCATTCTGCAGTACATAACCTTGCATTATCACAGTGGACTGCCGCAGACGTTTTTATAAAAAATAAAACTGTTGCTATGTCATAATTAACAGTTCTGCTCTCTGGTAGATTAGATTAGATTAAAATGTATTGTCATCATGCAGCACAAGTACAGTAAAATGAAAATACGTTTGGCATCCAACCAGAGTACAAATATAACAGTAAAGTGCAATAGTAATATACAATGTACAGGTGATTAAACTGGATATAAAATATATGAATTACTAATACTGGGTATAGTGCTAATCAGATGTACAGAGTTGTAGTATTAATATGTACAGTGATACAGGTATAAAGACACGATGGTAGTAAGTCATACTGGTCGGCAGCGTAACTAGTAAGAGTAGGTAGGGATATGTATAGATATAGATATAGTATCTACAGATATGTAAAAAGGATTATATGTAGGTATGTACAGACAGATGTGGATAGATAGGTAAGGATAAATATATATATATACAGTATATACATCATTATTGTACATGCTATCATACAGAGTTATATGTGTCATATGCAAGTGTATAAGTAGGTATATAGAAGGATTGTATGCAGGTATATTCAGACAGATATGGGTATAAAATTATATATATGCAGGCCTTGAGGAGGGCGAGGAAGATCATGGCAGACCCCGCCCACCCGGGTCACAACCTCTTCACCATGCTCCCCCACGGCAGACGGCTACGGCTGCCCAAGACATTAAAGTCCCGCCATAGACTCAGCTTCTTCCCCTCAGCAGCTCGCCTGGTAAACGAGTCAGGTGTCCCCCTGCTCCCCCCCTCTATGGCAAGCTGCTAGGGCTGGACCTCTGGACTTGAACTATGCTGCACTGTTTCCATGTCCCCTACCACTGCACTTTTTAAAGTCTTATTGTTGTCTCACTGTTCTGTCCTGTCTTGCACTTTACTTATAATTATTTATGTATTGTTGTATTGTTCTAAATTGTGAAACGCATCCACTGTAATCGTCAAATCACGTTCCATTTGTACTGCAATATGGTGAATAAAGTAATCTGAATCTGAATCTGAGTAAATATAAATATATGAATGTATATATATACGGTATGAGCACTATTGCCATACAGAGACCACAGCTTCTCCAGTATTTGGGGATGAGGCCCGCTGATGACATCAGATTGACGCAAAGGGGAAAAATCAAGCAGTGGACTCACGTTGTGTCTCAGCGTCTCCAGCCTCTCCTCTCTCAGTCTCTCCCGAAGCCTCTCCCTGTGCCTGTGTCGTCGCTCCAGGGCATGCTCCGCCAGCGTGTACCTATGGAGGGCGCTGTGCCTCTGCATCATGCCCAGGGTGGCGCCCCCCCGGCTGGGCACGCTGGTGAACCCCTGGCAGCGTGGGAAGAAGTACACCGTCACCAGGTCAAAGTGCACGCTGCCCTGACCACCTGCTTCCGTCTTCCGTCTCTTCAGGATGGACCGAACTGGGGGACGAAAGAGAAGGAAGAACAGCGACGATATTAATGATGCGTCATGTGTGCGTTCATCTGTCGAGGTTCTATCAGTTATATGGTTGAAGGGGAATGTCACCCATCTCAAGAATCCGTTGTGGAGGAATCTCTTTGTCTGTCCTAACAATAGCTTGAATCTCACACCTAGAGAGACATTGTCCCCCTGACCCCCCTAACCCCCAGCCATCTCTATCCACAAGAGCTGGGTCCTCTTCTCCACCTCAGTGTTCTCCTAGCTGACCAAGATAAGAGCACTCCTCTCAGCCAAAAGCACATTTAACCTATGCACTATGCGTTTCATTATTAAACCTATATTGATCATGAAGATCCGTCTATGACCATAATTGATCAGTCCGGTTCCACAACACCGCAGGTGTTATTTCCTGTGACAGTTAGTATATTTGCGAACACGCAGCACTCTCTCCTAAGAGAGATAACCCTCACCTTTGAGATGTCACCTGTATAACCCTCACCTTTGAGATGTCACCTGTATAACCCTCAATAAGTCAAGATAGACTGCGCTCACAAAATATAACACTGGGTGCTGAAATCCCGTGGAGTATATTAGAAAAAGAAAGCAATACGCTTGGACCAGCACTCACTCAAAGGTGAGGGTTATACAGGTGACATCTCAAAGGTGAGGGTTATACAGGTGAAAAAGAAAGCAATACGCTTGGACCAGCACTCACAGATTTTGATTATTTAATGGCAGCCTGAAATCAGGCTGCCATTAAATAATCAAAATCTGTGAGTGCTGGTCCAAGCGTATTGCTTTCTTTTTCACCTGTATAAAAGGTGAGGGTTATACAGGTGACATCTCAAAGGTGAGGGTTATACAGGTGAAAAAGAAAGCAATACGCTTGGACCAGCACTCACAGATTTTGATTATTTAATGGCAGCCTGAAATCAGGCTGCCATTAAATAATCAAAATCTGTGAGTGCTGGTCCAAGCGTATTGCTTTCTTTTTCACCTGTATAACCCTCACCTTTGAGATGTCACCTGTATAACCCTCACCTTTAAGATGTCACCTGTATGTAAAATCAGGGGCTGCTCCAGATACAATGAATGAGGCACCAACTTTATGGAGCCATAAAATGTACACCCAAATGAGCTTTATAACCTAGTATGGCTACGTGGTCCAAACTGGAATGTAAACCTCATTTGGGTCCAAGAGATACCACAAACAATGTTTTGGCACCACAAAGTCTGTGACCCGTTCATTGTCTATTGTGCACCCCCAAATCTTGATATCCAAGACAGGAAAAACATTTCTCTGTCTGGTGTCTAGGTTTAGGAGAGTGGAGCATTTTCACAAAATATTGTCCCAGGACACAGGTCTCTACTAAATGGGTCACATTCACCTTTGAAGTGACCATCTAGTGCTTTACTAGGAACATGTCATAAGAATACAATTAATTATTGTGTGGAGGTCTGGGGAAACAGATACAGAATCACCCTACAAACAATATGCACACTTAAAAAGAGAATTGAGTGTTATCGTGATATTGTTATCATGAGCACACCAATGCACTGTTTCTAAAGTCATATGCTTTGAGATTCATGGACTTGGTTGATTTTAAAACAGAACAAATAATGTACAAAGCAACAAACTATTTACTTCCTGGCAACATTCAAAAACTGTTCTCGGATAGGGAGGGAGGGACTACGATTTAAGAGGGAAACTTTATTTAAAACAGCTGTGGGTTCACACTACTCTTAAAAGCATGTGTATTTCTGTTTGTGGGGTGACCCTGGAATAGATCAGATGACGAAATTAAACTGAGCAAAAACGTCATACAATGAAATACAAAAGAGTGATTCTAGAAAGGTCCAGTAAAGAGGAGGGAGGTTGTAGCTCTCATTAATGGAGATGTTGAAATGAATGTGTTGTTTTCATTTGTTACAGTTTTTGTTCTGATCTAGTCAGCAGATACCTTTTGATTTTGTTTGCAAATTATTTTGTTGGAAGACAATTCAACACTGTGTTTGGGAAAAAATGCTAAGGATTTATTGCAATGAGGGGTAGGACCTGATAAGCCAATTGCTTCTTCCTATTCATTTTCAGACAAGAGACTGTTTTGTTTATTATTTTATCTTACTTTATTTTTATTTTCACAGCTAATTATCTTTGTATTTTTTTTTACATTGTTATTTCTTGATTTTTTTTTATTGTTGTTTGAAATAAACTATTCATTCATACACTGTAATAAATGTTTTAAATTGGCCACTGATGAACCCTTGGAGTTGCAGAATATTCCAACTCAGTGATTCCAGCTTTGCTACCCTGTAACTCTCCAAGCCGCCACTAGATGGGAGCCTACATGTGCTTCACTGTGGCAGCTGTGACCCCTCTTAAGGGTCAACGGTTGAACATTGTGGAAAGGAAATACCAAGGAGCTGGGCCAGTACAGCAGTGGACAACCACACAGATCAAAGGAAGTGGGAGAAGAAAAGAAGAGAAGAATAAGCGCAACCTATAGGAGCTGTCTCAAAGTGTTTTAGCCATACGTGTTTAGAATCCTTCTTCCGGTGTAGTTTCTTTTAATATCCAATGAAGTCACTGTTTAGTTTGGCGGTTTGGTTTCAGCAAATCATCTGACTTTCACACCGGCCTGAGGGTGAACTCTTGTTCCAGAGGTCAGTCAACAAGTGAGACCAGCTGACTAAGCTCGTTTCAGCTGCTGCTCTTCTGTCTAAAAAATAAATTACACCCCGCGTCTGGGGCCACTGTTTGCTCTACTAGCCAGTTGTGTGAGACTCACTGGCAGACTGCATATGTAGATAAGAAAAAAAACAGGCCAATAACTGCAGGACAATGGCCTGAGAATACCGTAAATAAGACAGCAACTCCACACTCTTTGAAAGTATTTTGTCGTTGCTAGTCCTAATGCTATGATATTGTCCACCGTTCAGTGATTTGAATAAAACCACTTGATGCAAGTTAAAAGAGACCTTGTTATTAAAATTGATTCCACGACATCCCCGTCGTCCAGGCAAATGATCTTTGATGGCAACGCGGGCAGACCAGAACCCTATGGCGAGTCGTCTGCATTATTGCTCTAAGGCCAGGGCTCTCCTATCAGCAAGTCATAACAAAGCTGCCGCCGGGCGATAAGAGACACTCCTAAAAAACACATTCATACGCATTGAACGAGATAAGGGAGAGGTTTGCATTATTTGAAAAAGAAAGTCGGTAGCAAGTGTGGAAACCTACCGGGTAAACTGGTCGGCACAAAGTCCCGGTTGTCGGCGGAGTAGCTCTCGCCGTCGGACCCCCATTCCGAGGAAGAGGGGGATGAGAGGGAGGAAGGAGGAGAGGGGGAAGAGGAGTAGCAGGCGTCCGCCTCCTCGTCCACCTCAGCAAATTTTCTTTTTAGGATCCCACTCATAGCTCAACTGTGCTGGTTAATAAATTAATCTGTAAAAAGGAAAAGAAATTACATGAACATTAATATAGTAATAAATACAAGGATAGATACTGTGATCAGGGACTGTACATGAATGCATAAGCTATCAACAAAGCCAATGCAAAAGTGGACCGGCACTATTCATTTGAATGAATGAATGAATGAATGAATGAATGAATGAAAAAATGGGTACAATACAGTACTGCTCAATACATACAATTGTTAAGGGGATGCAGACCTGAGAAAGACGCTTGTCTTGTTTCCATCAGGGTCCCCTGAGCACCAAATCAGACGTTAACGTTAATCCTTTAGTCAAAGTTGCACTAAAGTAACATTTTAGCAGTCGTAACAAATCACGCTCTCTCTCTCCCCGGGGGCCAAATGTACACAGTACGCGAAGTAACTGGATACTTCTCCTTTTGTCAGTGACACTTGGAAGGGGCAGGTCTCTCCTATAGAGCGAACCGGGGAGAGAAAGTAGCTCTGCCGGTCGAGCAGGTTTCATGAAATAAGCTTGTTTAAGGCTAATTAAATGTTGATCTACTCTTATCAGCCTACATTATCAACAGGAACACAAATGAGTATCACAAATCCACTGTATCTCAACACTAGCTCCAGATTTCAGACAGGGGGGGGGGGGGGGGGGAATGTCCCCCTCTGAGTAATTAACATTCCAATGATTCCTCAAGTTCTTTTTTTTTCTCTCATTCTGAAGAACACATGGAAACGAACTGTACAAACAGAAAGCTCTGGAGTGTAACTTGCTACTGTACTATTTTTGGATCCGGACCTGGAGAAGAAATTGCTACACGAGCAAAATACTCTAAAATATTCAGTGATCAGATAATGGGAGAGTGTGTGGCTATGAACGCAAGAAGAAGCGGCTGAGTACGTCGAGAGACAACTCGGGAGACGGGAGCCAATAGGGGCAAACACTAGAACAATAGGTTCAACTATTTTAACCTTTGCCTGTGCTAGCTGATGAAGGATATCACAGAAGAAGAACCTCACTTGCCCCCCTGTGTTACTGTAGCTGATGAAGAATACCACAGAAGAAGCACTATGCTTGCAGGGTTAAACTCAGCGATGCCTGTTCTTAAATATATGGAATATAGTTTAAACTTTGTCATCACCTTAGAACTATAAATCGTTTGGTTGCTCAACCCTAGATTATACAAATGGAAAGGCTCACACAGTGTACACAAGCTTTGTAAAGGTTAATAGTCATCTAAAATATAATCTATCAAATCGCCTAGTTGATTGCAATAAATCAGGAATCGATTTTAAATCGAATCGTTGACCCCAAGAATCGAAATCCAATTGTGATTCCCAATGATCTCACACACTCCCACACAGAACAGTCGTCATATCAGACTGCATGGGAGGCGCCACACAGTATCAAACATTCTCAAATATTTAAGCCCCAGAAATGAATTTAGACCACAAAATTGTATATCATCACGACTCACAAACACAACAATAACCACACTGTAACACTGATAAATGAGTCTGAAGATGAAGATGCTTTTCAATGAAAACATCAAAATGCCACAGCCAATAGAAATGAGAGGAGCCTGTGTTCTAGAGCGAGGGCTATAAGTAGTTCCACCAACACAAGACATGTGTTGTTTATAGGAGGTGGGTTGGTAGCTGGACACGGGACGACGACAACAATAATAATAATAATAATAATAATAATAATAATAATAATAATAATAATAATAATAATAATAATAATACATTTAATTTGTAGTGCACTTTACATTTGGAACCAAATCTCAAAGTGCTACAGGGTAAAAACATAGGCTTTAAAAACATAGGCAATTATAAAAACAAAGCATAAAAACATACAAAAAAAGGGATAAAACACACAAAGGCATTTATAAAAGGTTAAAACTAAGAAAAAGCTTTGGTGAAGAGGTAAGTTTTTAGTCCTCTTTTAAAAGAGTCAGTGGTCTCTGTGGTGCTCTCAGGTAGTCAGGGAGGGCATTCCACAGGCGAGGAGCAGCCGAGCAGAAGGCCCGTCAACATCAACAACAACAACAACAACAACAACAACAACAACAACAACAACCACAACTCTCAAAGACTCTGAGCCGTGCCCCCTCGTAACCCAGGCATGAAAACACAATGTCATATGCCAGGGCAAGAAAAGGAACTTCTGAATGTCATAGTAAGCAGTGTGTGTCACAGCTTCCTGGACTCATCAGCGAATAAGAAGAGCCGCTCACTGCAAGTGTCTGTCCCTGTATGAGGGAAATGTTTGCCGGCCTATGTTGCAATACAGTATTGTAACAGGCACTCTTGGTGAGTCACACTTTTAAAGAGTGGCTGTGTGCCTCTCTTCGGCTTGTTCAAGCCTTAGTGACTCATATGACAGTATGTGTGTGTTGATCATTCATTATATCCCTGAAATGACAGTGTCAGGGATATTATTAGTCACCTCGACTGTAGACCGTAGATTATATTCACCCACGACACGGCAGATCCTTTGTGTGCATGCGATAACTCAAATAGTTCTTATTCAAATGTTTTCTAATTTGCTGTGAACATACAGGACCTCTAGGGGAAGAACACTGTTGGATTCTGTTACCCCCTTGACCTTTCCTTTGAAAATAGCCCCCCCCCCCCCCCCCCCCCCCCCACACTCATCCTAAGCTGTTCACCTCTATCTATTCTCACAAAACCTGCTGTGTGGCATTTAGGATCCAACATCTTTAAATGTATCAGTAAAATGTAATGTACAGTTGACCGGCCAAACCATATAGATCCAAATGAATTCCGGGAAAACAAAACGGTAAACAGGAAGCGATGTGCTACTTGTCAAAGCTTTGTCCGATTTGCCTCAAACTTGACAAAATGAGTTTGTCCTACAATAGCAAGAATGCCTGTGAAACTTTGAGTAATTTCGCCTCATGGTGGCGCTGTTCTTGTTTTGGGGATATAGACCCAATTGTTATTGGCCTTCAACAGCATTAAGTCTAGTTCCTTACTGAATCACTGAGTATGTGTTTGTGGATCACTCATTCCTCGCTGAATCAGATGCTATGTGTGTGTTGCCAGTTGCCACTAAGACCAAATAAATAATTCAAAGTTTCAAAGCAGCACACACACACACACACACACACACACACACACACACACACACACACACACACACACACACACACACACACACACACACACACACACACACACACACACACACACACACACACACACACACACACACACACACACACACAGGTATTATGCAATTAAATCTAGCCTATATACCTAGTCTTTTTCATTTACATTTCTAAGTAGGCCTCTCTATTCAGTAACCATGTATGTTGGCTATATATGTTGTTGCATTTTAGTTGTTATTATTATTATTATTATTATTATTATTATTATTATTATTATTATTATTATTATTATTATTATTATTATTATTATTATTATTATTATTATTATTATTATTATTATTATTATCTTGTTTTTATCTGCCGTTAAACCGAGAACAAGGGTCGTCTCCTATTTGGCATACAGTCATTAACGCGACCTCAACTTCCGCAGCTGACCTCTTCACCCTTGGAGACACTACAGTAATCATGTCAGCTACAATGACAACATTGTTCTCCCTCTAGCCGACTGGGATCGCACTCAACAACAAACTATAAAGCAAAACATTGGTCACACACAATTCAACCAAAAACTCTAATAAACGTATATTATATCTCATTCTTGAAGCGACTCGGGTGGCTATGTCACGGTTTTCACAATAAAGTTTTAGAAAACAGTATCCAAAACAAATTAGGCGCATCTCAATATCACAAGTCTTTGTCTGGATGCGTTCGTAATATGAGTGTCATAGTTAGGCTACTTACCAAAATGGGATCAGCGGCATAATAATGGCAACTGAATCGGAAATTGTCAGTGTTCTCTCTGGTGCGTCCCAGCCGTCCCTGTCGTTGCCAGACCCTAAAGGGTTTGCCTGTTCGAGGCTCGACGGGTAGATCCACACATCTCTCCCTCTCTGTAATAGGCTATACGGGAGTACTAGTGCGCATACGAGAGCCGTGTACGTCAGAAGAGAACTCCCCTCTGCGTCTGACGCACACGCACGCACGCGCGCACACGCGCACACACACCACACACACACGCGCACACACACACACACACACACACACACACACATTCTGTACACACAGAGCGGCAACAGCAAGCCCACGGCTTCCTGTCGAAGGTGTGTCAATGCTCTCTAGACATAAATGGTAAATGTTGTAATAGATTCCCTGGACACAGGGAGGAAACTCCCACCCAGTGCAGTCAGACATGGGCAGGGTTAGTCATTTGGGTGTCAACTGTCAAGATAGCATTTTGTACCTTTATTGTCTTAGAAAGGCTTCCATTCCCTGACATGGGTTATTTATAGATTTGTACTGTATATGGTTTACAAAATAAAGGGAAATGCCACCCCTTTGAAGAATTCCTTCCTGTGCCCCAGGACAGTTCAGTATTACACACATGCACACACAGTATTATGCACGCACGCACGCACGCACACACACACACACACACACATGCACGCACGCACGCACGCACACACACACACACACACACACACACACACACACACACACACACACACACACACACACACAGACACACATCACTCTCCTGAAGCTATAGGGAGAGAACCCTCCAATCAGTGATGTCACTGGGATGTATGGTAATATCTGGTGCGGCTCCATAGACAATAAATTGGGCTCTGACTTATGAGGCGATACAGTGTTTGTGTGAGCTCTTACACCCAAATGAGGCTTATGTTGTTATGTAGGGGCGACAGTGGCTCAGGAGGTAGAGCGGTTGTTTGGTATAGTCGGAAGGTTCCTGCTTCGATTCCCACTCCTCCCGGGCAGCGTGTCAAAGTGTCTTTGAGCAAGTGAGCAAGTGAGCCCCTACTTGCTCCTGATGAGCAGGTTGGCACCTTGCATGGTTGCCTCCGCCATTGGTGTGTGAATGTGTGAGTGAATGGGTGAATGTGAGGAACAAAAATACATTTGTATTTGTATAAAATGCACCAATGTGCCATATTCTAGCATTGCTAGAAGGCCTGAACCAGAATTAAAACATCATTTGGGTGTAAGGGCTCACACAAACATGTTATGGCCTCATAAAGTCAGAGCACCATTCACTGTCTAAATGGAGCTGCCCCAAATACCGACCAACTGCCCTGGGGCACATAAGGAAGAACATGAAGTCTTAAAAGTGTGTTTTCTAACAATAAAACAATATTTTTTATCAACTTAAAAAAAAAAAAAAAAAAAATATGACCGGACTATGGCCATTGGAGCTTGAGTGTTTTCTGTGAAACTACGAAGTGGAAATAGTAACAGGATTAACATTCCAGTGTCTCTGGCTCCGCTTATAAGGATATAATGGTACGACGTGTCCCTGGTTAGGATGAAACAGAGGGAGCAATGAGCTCTTCACAGCTGTCATGCAGACAAACACACAATCGCCTGTGTTTATCATAATGCGCTGGTTGTTTGTGTGCTACTGCGCGTCTAGTCTACCAACCATCCACTGTATGCGCACAGGTTCTCCTGTTATTCATGATTACACTCGTTGCTGTCGCTTTCATTATCATCCCTGTATTCTGTTCATTTTAGCGGTTGAATTACGCAA
Source organism: Notolepis coatsorum (assembly GCF_963971535.1). NCBI lineage: Eukaryota > Metazoa > Chordata > Actinopteri > Aulopiformes > Paralepididae > Notolepis > Notolepis coatsorum. The sequence continues at coordinate 32,572,795 of NC_140177.1, read as the reverse complement.
CTTTTTTAAACTTTGATTGTGGCTCTGCCTTTTATAGGGCATACAGACTCTCATTTGCACCTTTGTTTACACCGTTCTTTTCTTCTGTATGCATTTTGTATGAAAGTATTCTGTACTTCTGTATGACAACTATTAAAGAAACTTGAGAAACTTCTCATATTTTTATATTCAGAGTTAATTATATTGTTTATTTATAGAATAGAATAGAATAGAATAGAAATACTTTATTTATCCCAAAGGAAATTCAGCACTACAGATCGCTCACAGTAAACAGTGAACATTTAGGTAGTCAGAAACAAAAGTCACGAATAAGGATAAAAATAAGAATAAAGAATAAAATACGGTCCGTGATATACATTCTGTTATGTTTAATATTGTATTATATATTTACACTGTTTATTTTTCTTCATATTTTTATATTAAGATCTAATTTTATTGCCTATATTTATGTATTTCTACTCTTACCCCTATTACCGTGCCCACCTGTACCCCCCCCCCCCCCCCCCCCCCATGCTGCTATGTTGCACACATTTCCCCAAGAGGATCAATAAAGGAATACCTCTTATCTCAGAGCACAGTTCAAAAGCACGCATGGCTCTCAATGTGTCACTCCATGTTTTAAATGGATGGGCGGAATTCAAAGAATGAATGAATCATTACAGACAGACCGGTGGACGGAGTGACAGATATACTGTCTTGTAAATCAATCTCTTGATGGATATAATGGTAGTTAAGCTGTTTATTATTGCTTTTGTGTCTTGTAACTGTATGTAATAAAATGTGAATAAAATGCATCATTATTATTGTAATTATAATAATAATAATAATAATAATAATAATAATAATAATAATAATAATAATAATAATAATAATAATAATAATAATAATAATAATAATAATAATAATAATAATAATAATAATAATAATAATAATAATAATAATTATTATTATTATTATTATTATTATTATTATTATTATTATTATTATTATTATTATTATTATTATTATTATTAAATGGACACACAGACTTAAGCCTATTAGACAGAGACAGACGGAGACTGACAAACAGTAATCTAAAACACTCAGCTATAGCCGCCTGGACGAATGACGGCAGAGGACGAGTTATCCAATAGACACGGCCCCGCCAGCTGTCCAGTACATTACAGCCATGCTTTCATTGTATCTACAGTGGTACAGTCATACAGAACATATTGTATAGTTTGCTTTTGAATTTAAAACAAATTTCTGTCAGGCACCATTTTGGCATCTGTGTGCACATTGCATTATAGGTGACGGGGATAACTGAAGTCGTCATGACAGTAGCCTACATACTACCTGTGAATCCAAATGATCTGGTTGTCATGGGAAACGGTACACGTCTTCACTTGACCACACAATGGGAGAGAGTGACCCACATTGGCAGTCGGGATCACTTGAGTGAGTGAGTGAGTGTTTGTGTGAGTGAGTGAGTGAGTGAGTGAGTGAGTGAGTGAGTGAGTGAGTGAGTGAGTGAGTGAGTGAGTGAGTGAGTGAGTGAGTGAGTGAGTGAGTGAGTGAGTGAGTGAGTGAGTGAGTGAGTGAGTGAGTGAGTGTTTGTGTGAGTGAGTGAGTGAGTGAGTGAGTGTTTGTGTGAGTGAGTGAGTGAGTGAGTGTTTGTGTGAGTGAGTGAGTGAGTGAGTGAGTGTTTGTGTGAGTGAGTGAGTGAGTGAGTGAGTGAGTGAGTGAGTGAGTGAGTGAGTGAGTGAGTGAGTGAGTGAGTGAGTGTTTGTGTGAGTGAGTGAGTGAGTGAGTGAGTGTTTGTGTGAGTGAGTGAGTGAGTGAGTGTTTGTGTGAGTGAGTGAGTCAGTGAGTGTTTGTGTGAGTGAGTGAGTGAGTGAGTGAGTGAGTGAGTGAGTGAGTGAGTGAGTGAGTGAGTGAGTGAGTGAGTGAGTGAGTGAGTGAGTGTGCATGCATGCATGCATGTGTGCGTGTGTGTGCGTGCGTGCGTGCGTGCATGTGTGTGTGTGTGCAGGGCCGTCTGGGAGAAATGCGAGGCCCTGTGCGAGATTTAAACGCGAGGCCCCCCCCCCCCCCCCCCCCCAAAAGGTAAAAAAAAAATATATATATATATATATATATATATATTTTTTTTTTCCCCATACAGTCAACATATTCTTAAATAATAGCGCTGCCCGAGGCTGGGCATGATACAGTCAACATATAGCAAGAGAGAGAGCGAGAGAGAGCTCCCGTTCTACAGTCAATATACAGTGTACAGAGAGAGAGACACATTGGAAAGAAATTGAAATGCTATTTGGCCCTAAACAGAGAGTACACAGTGGCAGAATACCTGAGCACTGTGACTGAAGATCCTTGACTAGGTACAGACTCAGCGAGCACAGCCTAGCCATCGAGAAAGGCCGCCATAAGCAGACTGTGTGTGTTAGAAAGAGAGAGAGAGAGAGAGAGAGAGAGAGCATGTGTGTTTGTCGTGTGTGTGTGTGTTAGAGAGAGAGCATGTATGAGAGAGATAAGCAAAGATGACCCCCTAAAGGATATTCAACTTTTAATGAAAGAACAAAACAGAAGGAAAAGATAACTTCACAAAGGCAACATGAATATACATAGATCCAAAAGGACAAAGATCAACACTTAAATCCAAAGAGAAGAGGGTCTATACCAGAGAAAACAAAGCAGCAAGGAGCCATTTGGCCGACATCAGCTAAAGGCTAGCCAGGTAGGCTACTGACACCAGGCCACACACAGCTTTGGCCAACGGCCCAACGCTACCCAAGCTACACAAACGACCAAGACAATGAATTCACACACAGCACATATCGTATCTCCAAATGTTGTGAAGTAACATATGTTTTGCCTGGAAAAAAACATCGTTATTAACAAAACATTCGGGAGGGGAAGGAAGGAAGAGTGGGGTAATGTCATGACATTTTCATTAACCTTACCTGCACCAAGGAACGCAGGGCGAAAGGCCGCAACACAGGTCTCCACGTTGACGAAAGGCCTCTCGCTGGCGGGACAAAAATAAGCTGGAAGGCCGGAGCCTTGTCATGGTGCAGGCCCGACTACAGCTTCTGTCAAAGATGATGTCGTAGTCAGAGTGCCAGAACCCCCTGCTATTCTCACGACTAATGTCAATGGTCGTAGCACAAGCTAACAGCTAACTAGTCTCTAGGCTAACTGATAGCATCAAACGAACGTTCCCAGCCGAGCGCAGCCGGCAGCTAACGTCGTAGCTAAACAGCTAACTGGCTAACAGTTAGCTCAACCAGGCTATCGCTAACCATTAGCTAACGCAGAAGCAAGCTATGCGGCTACATACAGGTGCTGACACCAGGCCACACACCGTTAGCTACTAGTAGTACTACAACAGCTAGTCGGCCAGTTTAGCTCCAGAGAGAGAGAGAGAGAGAGAGAGAGAGATGTCCACGGCGGGAATAGAATAGTTAATAGAATAGGTTAAAAACTCACCAAACGTCCAAGAGGATGGAGACAACCGCGTGGAGTTGACGAAGTTCATCTGCCAAACGACCATCCTCTTCATCTTGGCTGCATGTCTCTAGGTTAGCTAACGCTAGTTAGCCTTTAGCTAACCTAGCTACTAGCCGACATCATCAAGCCTATATCCCGACTGCACCATGACAAGGCTCCGGCCATTTGTCCCGCCAGCGAGAGGCCTTTCGTCAACGTTCCTTGGTGACCGACCGACTGATAATGACCGACCTCTTCGTCTTGGCTGGCATAACTAAGCATAATAGTCAAAAGCTGCACGCGCGAAATAGTCAAACGCAGCTGACGCGCGCCGGCGTACTACACATGATGTAAGTAACCACTCCCTTCGTTGAAACCAATAGTATGTCTGCTGCAGAGCCCCAGACAGAGCTCAAATAGTGAGTGTCTGCAGACCCAGGAACAAGTCAGACACATTCTACAAACGTGTCTAATGTGAAATATATAAGCATATAAGCAAAACTAGATTTTAGGTCTGTGATGAAAAAGGGCCTCGCGGGAAGGGGGGCCTCGCAAAAAAAAAAATAAAAAAATAAAAAAAAACAATAAATAAAAAACATTTTCTTTTTATTTTCTTTTATTTTTTATTTTGTGAGGCCCCCCTTCCCGCGAGGCCCTGTGCGACCGCACTGCTCGCACACCCCCTGAGGCGGCCCTGTGTGTGTGTGTGTGCATGCATGCGTGTGTGTGTGTGTGTGTGTGTGTGTGTGTGTGTGTGTGTGTGTGTGTGTGTGTGTGTGTGTGTGTGTGTGCATGCATGCGTGTGAGTGTGAATGCTCACTGACCCACATACAGAATATACACCAGAGAATGCTGCAGGACAGCAGCCCAATCAATAGAGCATAGAGATATCCAAGCCACTGATCTATTGTACTCTGAAGAGAATCTGATTCATAACAGCCGAATCACGTGACGAATAACTCAGATGAAATTGTAGATCGATAATTGTATTGATCTAATTGGGAGTGAATGCTGATGTAATGTAATGGACACTGAACTGTGAAGGAAGGACAGTCCTCTGTATCCTCTCTGAGATAGCGCCGTAGACGACCGTGGTCTGACGCGCTCGTAACGCCTGATTGGAGCGCTATGCGAGGTTGAGGTTGAGGTTGAGGCTTATAATACGAATAGCTGCATAAGATGAATAAGGGTGTGTCTTGTTCATTTGTGCAGCCTCATGCGTTGTCTGATTGGGTGGCATGGGAGGGTAGAGGAGTGTTTTTGTGCTGTTAGTCATGTGCTGGTGATGATCCTGCCTGTGTTTTTAAATTCTGTATCACCAATAAAAAAAATAGATGTATTTTTCTTTTGTATATAGAAATGTCGGCCTTCTGAAAAGTATGTTTATGTATGTTCACTCAGTACTTGGTTGGGGCTCCTTTTGCACAAATGACTGCATCAATACAGCTAAATATATAGACTTTTCCACGATATTCTAATTTATTGAGCTGCACCTGTATATATACACCCTGTACGTTTTATTTGAGTACATATATACAGTAGTACATACAGTACAGGCACCGTATTAGCGCTGTTATTAGCTTCAGGGAAACAGAGTCTCATTAGATTAGATTCGATTGTATTGTCATTGTACAGCACAAGTACAGCACAATGGAAATACATCTAACCAGAGTGCAAGGTAGCAGTAAAGTGCACGACAATATACAGTGTAACAAGGGATTAAATGGAATATATATATATAACAAAGCTACTGAGTAAATATACTAATCTGATGTATGTACAGTATTATTATGCACAGTGATACAAGTATGAATACACTATGGTAGTAAGTCATACTAGCCAGTGGTATAACTAATAAGAGTAGGCATTGTATACATTGTATACTGTAGCACTCAACACTTTGATGAACATTGTTACTCAGCTGATAGAGTTGTGCCCTTCCTGATGACTTGTCGTACAAAACTTGTAAGTCACTTTGGATAAAAGCGTCATCTAAATGACTAAATGTATATGTAAATGTAAATGTACAATGTGTACAGTGCAGAGTGGGTACAGGTATGTATAACAGGAGTATATGCAGATATATTCATATAGATAAATATATAAATACAGTATATACAGTGTTATTGTACATGGCTATCATACAGTGTTATATGAGTGGACTATAGGTTGAGGTAGTCATTGGTTACTGGCTCTGGGCTTCACTGACTGACATGATGAAAAGTAAGGGGGGGAGAAAATTAACATTAAATGAATGTATTTTATTTAAAATACATGACTACATTACCTACTGCTTTCATGTCTACAACTGCCCTACACTGTAATCATCATAATCATAACTACTGACCTAATATTATAGTCTACCCATATAACTCTGTATAATAGCATGTACAATAATATATATATATATCCATACTTCTTTACATATCTGTAGATTCTATATCTGTATTTGTACATATCCCTTACCTACTCTTACTAGTTAGGCTGCTGCCAGTATGACTACTACCATAGTGTCTGTATCACTGTACATACAACTCTGTACATACATCTGATTAGCACTATACTCAGTAGTACTCATTTGTATATTATATACCCAGTTTAATCACCTGTACATTGTATATTACTATTGCACTTTCCTGTTACATTTGCACTCTGGTTGGAGGCCAAATTTATTTTTGTTATACTATACTTATGCTGTATAATGACAATACATTTAATCTTAATCTAATCTAATCTAATCTAATCTATTCAAAAGCCACTTGTGCACCGACAATAAATCCACGTTCTTCTCCACCGCAAGCGGCATCAGAACAGCGACGCTTTCCTCGACCGTCCGCTAAACAGATTCAACAGATGTGGCAAACTCTCCCTCCCCTGACCTGGAGAAAACCAAACTCTCCCCCCCCTGACGACCAAACTCTCCCCCCCTGACCTGGAGAAAACCAAACTCTCCCCCCCCTGACCCGGAGACAACCAAACTCTCCCCCCCTGACCTGGAGAAAACCAAACTCTCCCCCCCCTGACCTGGAGAAAACCAAACTCTCCCCCCCCTGACCTGGAGACAACCAAACTCTCCCTCCCCTGACCTGGAGAAAACCAAACTCTCCCCCCCCTGACGACCAAACTCTCCCCCCCTGACCTGGAGAAAACCAAACTCTCCCCCCCCTGACCCGGAGACAACCAAACTCTCCCCCCCCTGACCTGGAGAAAACCAAACTCTCCCCCCCCTGACCTGGAGACAACCAAACTCTCCCCCCCCTGACGACCAAACTCTCCCCCCCTGACCCGGAGACAACCAAACTCTCCCCCCCCTGACCTGGAGAAAACCAAACTCTCCCCCCCTGACCTGGAGAAAACCAAACTCTCCCCCCCTGACCTGGAGAAAACCAAACTCTCCCCCCCCCTAACCTGGAGAAAACCAAACCCTCTCCCCCCCTGACCCGGAGATGACCAAACTCTCCCCCCCCCCTGACCAGGAGACACCCAAACTCTCCCCCCCTGACCCGGAGACAACCAAACTCTCCCCCCCCTGACCTGGAGAAAACCAAACTCTCCCCCCCCTGACCTGGAGAAAACCAAACTCTCCCCCCCTGACCTGGAGAAAACCAAACTCTCCCCCCCTGACCTGGAGAAAACCAAACCCTCTCCCCCCCTGACCCGGAGATGACCAAACTCCCCCCCCCCCCCCCCCCCCTGACCAGGAGACAACCAAACTCTCCCCCCCTGACCCGGAGATGACCAAACTCTCCCCCCCTGACCAGGAGACAACCAAACTCCCCCCCCCCCTGACCCGGAGACAACCAAACTCTCCCCCCCTGACCCGGAGATGACCAAACTCTCCCCCCCCTGACCAGGAGACAACCAAACTCCCCCCCCCCTGACCAGGAGACAACCAAACTCCCCCCCCCCCCCCTGACCCGGAGACAACCAAACTCTCCCCCCCTGACCCGGAGACGACCAAATCATTACTGGGCTTTTAGTGCGGTGGCCATGTTGCATAACTTCTTGTTAACCTCCATCCTGGGCCGCCTCTCAGGTTGCTGCCGTTGGCTCTTGTGGCCCACTTTCTCGGTCAAGCTGTGCTGGTACTGATGGCCTACATACAGCAACACACTGGCAAAGTTGGACAAAGCTGGAGGCCCATGAAAATTCTGTCCTAGTTCCTGTTCCCTTGGATTCCGTCTCCAGATTTTAAGCGTTTCTCGGAGTGCCCTCCGTCTCACCGGGGTGGGACAGGAAGTATCGGATGGTGTCATGCATTGTTGCCTTCCGATCAGGGTGTAATCTAAAGCGCTAGCCTTTTTTGGGGCATTTCCATGTAACTGGAAATACTTACAGTACATCCAATGTTTCCCCCTAGTTTTTCCCCAACTGGGGTGGTAAGAAGAACCCCATCTTGCTGTGGATGATGTAGGAGGATCCATGAAGTTAATCCGAAGTGACGCAAGTTGAGGAAAAAGGAGCAGACTTTATTTGGTAAATGGACTAAATGGACAAAATGGTCTTAATGGACTGCATTTATATAGCACATTTACGTACAACAGTGCTGTATATACGGCATGTTTATATTCTTATATTTACTGCATATATCCATATTTGTCTGAATATACCTGCATATAACCCCTCTATATACTTACTTATACATCCTGCTCTGCATATAACCCATATCGCTGTATGATAGCATGTACAAATGCTGTATATACCATATACACTGACTACAGTATATATATTTATTCTCACCGCATATATAAATATCCACACCTGTCTGTACTTACCTGCACATTGTCCTTTTACATATCTGTAGATACTATATCTATATCTGTACATATTCTACTTTTACTAGTTACGCTGCTGGCCAGTATGACAACTACCATACTGTCTTTACACCTGTATAACTGTACATATTATACTTCAACTCTGTACATACATCGCATTAGCACTACACTCAATAGTACTAATTTATATATCTTGTACCCAGTTTAATCTCCTGTGTATATTGCTGTTGCACTTTACCGTTACATTTGCACTCTGGTTGGATGCCAAACTTCTTTTCTTTTTCATCGGGAGCAGTTAGGGGTTAAGTGTCCAGGACACTTCGACACGCTGCCGGGAGGAGTCGGAATCGAACCGGGAACCTTTCGATTGCCAGGCGACCGCTCTACCTCCTGAACCATTTCTTTGACACTGTAGTAGCTGGATCTTTTCAGCACAGCACAGGACAGGTCGTCTGGCTGCTTGTTTACACAAAGGACCACAACTGTTTGACTGAAATAGAATGATTATTTATATACATTATTCTTGGTGTGGTGGATGATGACCTTCACTGTGACGACCCACCGCAGTGGAAGACAAACACTGCTAACATGATGGTACTTCCTCCCTTCCTCAGAATTTGGTAAAAGAAATTACAAATATCCAATATGTATCTTAATGAGATACTTATTCCAGATCTTAGTAAACACCAAAACCGGCACGGACTACAACGTATGACGTATATCATGCCAGCTAGGGTACCTTGTGTATGTTGTTTACTTTTACTCATCGTATATTCAGATTCAAATTCTGTATTGCCTATATATATTGTAACGTTTATTCTTCTCATATTTTTATATTCACATCTCATTTTATTGCCTATATTCATATATTTCTACTATTACCCTGCCAATACCTGTTCCCCCCTCACCCATGCTGCTATAACCCCCCAATTTCCCCAAGGGGATCAATAAGGGAATATCTTATCTTATCTGTTGGATTAGGACGTTCTTGCCACTGTGTTTACCTTGTATGTCATTCTTCTCATGGCTTGTGGCTCTAAGTGCTGCTCCTGCCTCCAGGTGACAGGAGGTGTTTGAAACAGGATAAATAGATTTCAGTGAAGAGGCAATGATAAAGGAAGCATGATTCACTCACTCACTGATGGAAGACTCCTACTTACTCTCTCTCTCCTTGTCATTCATGCTCCTACTCTCTCTCTCTCTCTCTCTCTCTCTCTCTCTCTCTCTCTCTCTCTCTCTCTCTCTCTCTCTCTCTCTCTCATTCTCTTTCTGTGTCATTCATGCTCCACATCACTTGAGCTCCAATTATGAAAATGTCACATGGGCGCGCGCACGGCCGTTACCGCTGGGCCTGTTTTACATGTGATCTGATGTCATGTATTGACCGTGGTCACTATGGTGACAGGGGAAAAACAGCTGAGCGGTTGGTCAATGTTGTAACAGAAATGGATGAGGGTTGTCGGTAAGTCATCATCATCATCATCATCATCATCATCATCATCATCATCATCATCATCATCATCATCATCATCATCACTGTTTTTCTTTGTATCTTCTTCGTGATTTGACTTCTTCTGCCTCTTCCTCATTTTCCTCATTATAATTATCATGAATATCATCATCACCATCATCACCACCATTATTGTTTCCATTATTATCATCTTCGTCATCTTCAAGTTTCAAGTTCAAGTTTCTTTATTAGTTGTCATACAGAAGTACAGAATACTTTTATACAAAATGCTTCTTTCTGTTACGCTCCAGAGACTGTGCTAGGCAAAAATAGATAAGTATAAAATAAGTATAGCAAGTATAAAATAGAAGTCAAGTACGTAGACAAAAATGTTCAGTATTTACATATATACAATGCTCAATGTAGAGTAGAAGTAACTGAGTTACCATACAATATAGTACTATACAGTGCAAAGCAGAGGTGGGATGAGGTACAATTTAGGTACAATTTACAGTAAGGTGTAATGAGGTATGGGTTGTAGTGCAAATTCTTTACCAATAAATATAAAGTGTGCTTAGGTGTTCTAAAGTGGTTAAAGTGGGTGCTGCAGTGAGTTGTATGTTTAAAGTGAGTGTGTGCGTGTGGATGTGTGTGCTGTGAGTGCATTTGATGGTTGTTACATAGTGTTATTGTTCGTTGAGCCTTTGATAATTCTCTTAGCCTTGCCCATGCACCGCTTGTTGTAAACGCCCTGGAGAGTGGGAAGCCCCCCTCCAATTGTGCGTTCGGCTGAGCGGGCCACTCTCTGTAGTCTGCTACGGTCTTGTGCAGTGCTATTCCCAAACCAGGAGGTGATATTGCCAGTCAGGATGCTCTCTATTGTGCATGAGTAGAAGTTCTTAAGGATCTTCTGACTGACTTGGAACTCCCTTAGGCGCCTGAGGAAGTAGAGGCGTTGCCGTGCCTTCTTCACAACACTGTCAATGTGTGGGGTCCATGTCAGGTCCTCGGATATGTGGACTCCGAGGTACTTAAAACTGTTCACTCTCTCAACCGGTGCCCCATCGATTCCTGAGGGGGCTGTAGTCCCTGACCCCCGACCTCCTAAAGTCCACAATCATCTCCTTTGTTTTGCTGACGTTCAGGGAGAGGCTGTTCTCTTGACACCATCCCGCTAGAACCTTGACCTCCTTCAGGTAGGCCCTCTCGTCGTTTGCAGAGATCAGGCCCACCACTACTGTGTCGTCAGCAAATTTGATGATTGTGTTGTTGTTCCGCTGTGCCACACAGGCATGTGTGTACAGGGAGTAGAGGAGGGGACTCAGAACACAGCCCTGGGGGGCCCCTATGTTGAGAGTGATGGATGAGGAGGTGCAATCTTTCACCATCATCTCTTTCTTCATATCTATCATGTGAGGGCTGGGTAGGAACTGCATGCTTCCCAACGAGGGCGCGTGCCGAACATTCTACCTCACGCACCTGAGAGTGGTTCGCATTCAGCTCGTCGGGAGACTACAAGTACTGCCGACTGCCTTCCACTCTTTGCCAGGTCGTTCTGTACACTACCATCTCCTGCCGCGTCTCCAGGTGTGAGACATCGTGCCATCTCGTTGCTACCATCTACCGCCGCGTCTCTGGGGTGAGACGTTGTGCCATCTACTGCCCTACTCTCTCTCCGTGGGCCTCGTTCCTGGTGTGAGACATCGTCATCGCTCTCTATTAGGGATGCTCGATATTGGCTTTTTTACCGATACGATACTCCGATATTGTCCAACTCTTAATTTCCGATACCGATATCAACCGATATCAACCGATACCGATATATGCAGGGTTTCCCCCCCAAAAAAACTGAATAATTTCAGGTAACTAATAATTTCACTGGATATATATATATAACAAATATTGTTATTGTTTTTTTTTTTTTTTTAACCGATACCGATATTTTCCGATATCACATTTTACTGCCGATATCGGCCGATAATATTGGTCGGCCGATAATATCGGACATCCCTACTCTCTATGCTTCCACGGGAGGATGCCTATGTTCTTACTCTCCGTTTTCATGGACCCCTGTTTCCTGAGTTGCCCGTCGGCAGCATTCCTGGTGAGTCTGGCCAAGACCAGACTCAGAACTTTCACTTCATTCATGGACTCTAGAATATTCACCAGTGTATTCTTGTTCTCCCTTAAAGGGACAGCGCCGCTTTTTGTTTGTGAATAAATTATGCCCAGGTTTTGGCTAACTCTCATACCTTGTGTTGTGCTATTGGGGTCGCATACAAACCGTAACATATCATTTGTCTGTTGGTCAGTTAAATCTACACTGATAGGAAACCTATTTTTTCTCCGAGGAGCAGAAATATGTCATGACTTAGCTATGACAGACAACCAGTCAACAGAACTGTGTCATCATTAAACAAAACCAAAACATTAAAACGGCACTGTATCATTTTGGGATAGAAAATGACTCACCATAGTCACCATAAATCAAAACAGGCAGTGTGACCTAACTCCTCGAAGATTCCTCTTTGTAAAGTAAATAATATAATCACATTATGACAATATCACAAAGTGAAACAGTAACGTTGTAACCTCAGTGTTCCAAGGATCCCGTTTCCCGACATACCATACATAGTGCAGCTTTAAAGGTTGAATCTGTAATGCGGTCAAACAGTGAGCCCCCCCCCTCTTGGTATTGCACTTTGTAAACGTATTTTTTTTTATCTGATGTGTGGGTTGGAGTTTAGTAACGTATTATACTGTGAATTTCTCCAGACCTCTCTTTCTAGAGCCTGAGGTGTGGCCAGCAGTAGCAGCCCCTCCCCTACACCCGCTGAAATCCAACCCAAATATCAGACAAAGCATTACAGATTCTACCTTCATGGAACGACAAATTCATGACACGGACTCCCTGAAGAGGTGACCGCCTGAAAGGTGTTGGCACATCTTCCAGGTTTCATGTCAATCCCTTGATCCAAGTTAATCCAAGCGTGTCAAAAATGTCCGTCCGATAGACAATAAGTCCACTCTCACAGGCTCCCGCTTTGCGATGGCAGGGGGATAAATACAGAGGGTAACGTTTCACAACAATGACACCTTAAGCCGATGAGATAACTTCCATCTCTTTGTCTGTGCAGTGGGTTAATTTCAGGGGTTATTAACAGAGACACTGTGGTCGTTATGACAAGTCTTGGTCTCGCGCAAGGGAGTGTGTACCAAGAGCTACTACCTGGCCCACTGTCATCACCCAGCAGCCACAGTAGTGTTTAGGGTTGTTTTTTTCACCATAGGCTTGGTTTAGGGGGGGATTCCAGGGGACATGTCACCCTCAATATTGAGGAGAGATACATTTGTCCACCTCAAAAAATATAGCTAATTCGAAAGACTAATTCCCCAAAAGAGGTAAACAAATAAATAAGTAACGGTGGCTACGTGGCGTAGTGGGCAAGGCGCTCGCCACGAAATCTGGAGACGCTGGGCTTGCCTGTTCGAGCCCAGCGCTCCACATTTGCTTTCAGTTTAGCTGGTCGTCCATACTAATACACATTGGCCGTATTAGGGGGTGGGAAACTGATGGGTGGGGATCGGGCGTTGTGGACAGCGACTCCTACAGGTCGGTTGGTGCGCCTGCGCAGTAGAATCAGGAAGTGTCGGGGGCAGCGTGAGCCTCCCACGCGTTACTCCTCGCCACTGAGAGATCGAGCTGCGCAGGTGAAAAGATGCGACTGCTGTTACCTCAAGTACCGGAGGGGACTTGTGCTATGTATGACTTAGTCCACATTGCAGCCGGCTTGTGGGAGGCAAGAAACAGCGTTCGTGACAGGGGAGGGTTGAATTGGATGATACGAAATTGGGATGGGAGAAAATATAGAAAATGGGAGAAAAAAGTTGATCAAAAAAACAAATAAATAAGTAACTGTCTTGCACAATATGGCCCACACTATGTATAATTCAACAGACAAATATTGTCTTCTCTCCAGTAACTGTCATGCACAATATGAGACTTATAGAAGTAGCCTAATCTGATGTGAAGATGTGATTTCTTGTGATTTTGACTGTCATGTCAATATTTGTTGTTTGTTGATTTAGGGATGGGCAAAACTCACAAAATTGCTATTATAGTCACCCCCAACATATGATTTGGCTTTTACTTAATAGTGAACATGAGATAATCAAACAAGTGAGGTAACTGGCTGCTGTCATTGCTAACAGATAGATATTTAGGAGTCGCAGTAGGTCAACATTATTTCCAGGAACAAAAGCATTCATTCCGAAAGTTACATCATTGTCTGAGCTTCCATGTTAACGTACAGTATAATAGGCTTTTTTCCTATTGCTAGGTTTTTAGTGAGTTTTTCCTTACTTTCGCTGGGGTATGTCTGGGAGTGTTTTATTGGATTTCATGGTGGTTTTTTGTTCTTGATTTATTGTGATGTTTCTTCTTGACTTGTTTAAAGAAGACTTGTCCGCCCCATGGGGACATTAACTTGTGATTGCGGGCTTTACAAATAAATTAGATTTGATTTGATTTAGTGAGATAATCCAACAAGCGAGCTAGATGGCTGCTGTCATTGCTAACAGCTAACACTAGTAGACAAGCTAGCATATTTCCGGGAACAAAAGCCTTCATTCTGAATGTTACATCACTGATGCTTGAAATGTGTGAGCTTAGTGAAACAACATGGCAAACGTACAAAACATTACTAGAATGTAACATCTCCGGTCTCTCTTTCTATCATCTTTCTTTTCTGTTCTCCCAGCTGTAAACAAACTGTTTTTCTCCCTGGATAGCTAGCAAGGTGCCGGTAAAAACGATATATATATATATTTTAGACAAAACAATATTCTGCTAAAGTAAACTTTTTTTTTTTATAATTTCACAACTATTAGACTATTTGAAAATCTATGCCCATTCCTAACATGATTCTGAAAAAAACAACCCAAAACACATGTTATGTTCTGAATGTGAAGAAACAATATAGGAGAATAAATGTTTGAAAGCAATAAAGAATGTCTGAGAGCCTTACTGCATTATATTCCATTATATTTGTGTCAGCAGGTACCTGAATGTTGTCTTTCCCTTTACAAGACATTTCCACCATAAATTGATGCAGAAAAGGCACACATTGGTGCAGAAAAGTCCACCAGAATGCAGCAAATGCAGTGTTTGATGCTTCTGGGGGAGGACCCACGGTCCCCTGGTAGTAGCTAGTAAAGGGCTACATCTGCTCCTCCCTCCCCATCAACCTGGACCCCCTGCAATTTGCATACCGCCCCAACAAGTCCACGGAGGACGCCATAGCCCATGTGCTGCACACAGCAGCATCACACCTGGACAAGAGGCAGGGGAACTATGTGAGAATGCTGTTCATCGACTACAGCTCAGCATTCAATACCATAGTCCCCTCCAAACTCATAGCCAAGCTCAGGGACCTGGGCTTGAACTATGACCTCTGCCAGTGGGTCTTGGACTTCCTGACGGGCAGAACCCAGGTGGTGAGAGCAGGCAACTGCACCTCCTCATCCATCACTCTCAACATAGGGGCCCCCCAGGGCTGTGTTCTGAGTCCCCTCCTCTACTCCCTGTACACACATGACTGTGTGGCACAGCGGAACAACAACATAATCATCAAATTGGCTGACGACACAGTAGTGGTGGGCCTGATCTCTGCAAACGACAAGAGGGCCTACCTGGAGGAGGTCAAGGTTCTAGCGGGATGGTGTCAAGAGAACAGCCTCTCCCTGAACGTCAGCAAAACAAAGGAGATGATTGTGGACTTTAGGAGGTCGGGGGTCAGGGACTACAGCCCCCTCAGCATCGTCGGGGCACCGGTTGAGAGAGTGAACAGTTTTAAGTACCTCGGAGTCCACATATCCGAGGACTTGACATGGACCACACACATTGACAATGTTGTGAAGAAGGCACGGCAACGCCTCTACTTCCTCAGGCGCCTAAGGAAGTTCCAACTCAGTCAGAAGATCCTTAAGAACTTCTACTCATGTACAATAGAGAGCATCCTGACTGGCAATATCACCTCCTAGTTTGGGAATAGCACCGCACAAGACCGTAGCAGACTACAGAAAGTGGCCCTGTTGAGTTTATGTGTTAATATGATAGTATGTAACTGCTTAACTGTTTCCACAAGAGGGCGCTATAGGCGCAAGGAGACGTAGCTATTGTAGCTGACGTCAGGTAAGAGGGTATATAAGGGATTGTTCCCTCCCCCTCTGTCTCTTCCTCCGTCGCCTCTCACAGAGAGAAGGTCTCATGGTGCATATACGATGTGAAATAAACCACGCCGATTAAAGGCTAAAGAAGGACCTTGTCGTCATGAACCCATTATTGTTGCTCCCCAGGTGACTCTGTCAACAGGCCCGTTCAGCCGAACGCACAATTGGAGGGGGGCTTCCCACTCTCCAGGACATCTACAACAAGCGGTGCATGGGTAAGGCTAAGAGAATTATCAAAGACTCCAGCCATCCAAACAACTGCCTCTTTGAACTGCTGCGGTCAGGCAAGCGATACCGGAGTCTCATGGCAAGTACAGAGAGACTCAGAAGAAGCTTCTATCCCCAGGCCATCAGGATGCTCAACGAACAATAACATTATGTAATAACCATCAAATGCACTCACAGCACACACATCCACACGCACACACTCACTTTAAACAAACAACTCACTGCAGCACCCACTTCACCCACTTTAGACTACAACCCATACCTCATTACACCTTACTGTAAATTGTACCTAAATTGTACCTCATCCCATTTCTGCTTGGCACTGTATAGTATATTGCATATTATTATATTGTATAGTATATTGTATGGTAACTCAGTTACTTCTACTCTGCATTGAACATTGTATATACATACTGAACACTGGTGTCTACGTACTTGACTTCTATTTTATACTTGCTATACTTATTTTATACTTATCTATTTTTGTCTAGCACAGTCTCTGGAGCGTAACAGAAAGAAGCATTTTGTATAAAAGTATTCTGTACTTCTGTATGACAAGTACAACTAATAAAGAAACTTGAAACTTGAACTATCCAGTCCCACTTTATCCAATCAGGAGAGAGAACCCTAGATATTTCTTTTTTTACTTATTTCAAGAAATCTTACTGCACTGGTAGATATTTGCTTAAAACTAGTTTATATTTCTTATTTTTGCAGTGTGGAGTTCTCTCTCTTGATTGGATAAAGTGTGAACGGGATACCAGATGTATTTTGTGTTTACTGCAGAACGGAGAGACTGGGAGAGCCATGTTACTGACCAGACACTCTATATCAGTGATGGCTGTCGGGGACTGTAAGAGCTATTATTTTAACATGTAGGCCACTTGTATGTGTGGAAATTCTATTTGAAAGGGCTAAATCTGTTCTAGTCGGTACAATTTACAGACCGCCAGACCAAAATGGCATTTATCCACTTTTTCTCCTCCTGTTTTTCTGTGTTTTCCTCCCATCCCAATTTAGTCGTTATGCCAATTCCCCCCTCCCCTTCCTGGTCGTTGCTCGCATGTGCCCCCCACTGGTCGGTCTAGGGAGCCCTGAAGTCTATCAGATGCTTCCTCCGAGACATAGGAGACAGCTAGCAGCATCTTTTCACCTTCCAGCGCGGACTCTCATTGGTGAGGTGTAACGTGTGGGAGGTCACACTACCCTCACCATCTCCCTCCCTCGCTGTGCAGGCGCCCTGACCGACCTGTAGGAGTCGCTGTTTACAACGACCAGATTACCACCCACCGGCTTCCCTCCCGCTGACTCTGCCAATTGAGTCAGTATGACGGCCGGCCAAGCCGGAGGCAACGCTGACAGCCGGATTCGATACCAGTGTCTCTCGCGTTGGTGACGAGCGCTTAGTCCGCTGCGCCACCCAGCCGCCCTGGGGTTAAGTGATCATTATATTATATTCTGTACCCGCAAAAAGCTAAAACAAAAGGCCGGCTGTCACAAAACAGTCACATCTAGAGACCTCAAAATCTACTCTAGCGAGGCCTTTAACCTAGAACTGGAGAGCCTGGACTGGTCAGATGAGCTCAGTGGTACACTGGTTGAAGAAACATGGCTTGGTTTCAAAACCAAATTTTCAACAATACTAAACGACATGGCCCCCCTAAAAACCACCAGGGTAAAAAATTGCGCTGAGCCGTGGGTGCACTCCGAAATATTGACCCAGGCAACTACCGCCCTGTTTCTATCCTTACCTCCATCTCGAAAGTCATGGAAAAAATTGTATACGAACAGGTCGAAAAGTACCTCACGGAAAAAAATCTAATCTACGAATTCCAATCTGGCTTCAGAACATCCCACTCCACTGACACATGCCTTCTCTATTTAAACGACCACATCAAACAAGAGGTGGACGCGGGCAAATACTGCGGCATGGTCATGCTGGACCTACAAAAGGCCTTCGACACTGTCAATCACACCATTCTAATTGACAAGCTAAAAGCAATTGGTTTTGATAGTCTATCAGTGAGCTGGATGCAATCCTACCTGGAGGGGAGAGAACAGATGGTGGAGGTAAACGGTACCCTATCCCCCCCCCCCCTCACAGTGAGCTGTGGTGTTCCACAAGGAAGCATACTAGGACCGCTACTGTTCCTAATTTATGCAAATGACATGTCGTCAGCTTGTGACTGTTTGCGGACGACTCAGCCCTGCTGGTCTCTGACAAGAACAAGTTACAGGTTGAAAAAACCCTCAGCTCGGAACTAGGCAAAATCTGCATATGGCTCGCTGATAACAAACTATCATTACACATGGGCAAAACAGAGTCCATTCTCTTCGGTTCAAATAACAAACTCAGCAAGACCGACGGCTTCTCAGTTACAGTGGGTGACAATATTGTCACAAGGAAAGAAGAAATTACCTACCTGGGTTCCATCCTAGAGGCAAATCTTTCCTGTGACAAAATGGCATCCAATGTAATAAAAAAAAGTCAACCAACGAACTCGATTCTTGTACCAGATCTCCTCACTGGTAAACAAGAATACCCTGAAGACTCTGGCAGGAGCACTCATTCAAGGGTACTACGACTATGCTTGCACCTCATGGTACCAAAGCACCTCAAAGGCGCTAAAAACAAAATTACAAACATCACAAAACAAACTGGTCAGACTACTGCTTGACCTTACTCCTAAAACCCACCTCACCCCTGCCCACTTTGACAACCTAGGATGGCTTAGACTAGACGAAAGAGTACAGCAACTTGCAATGGGCCTGGCCTACAAGATACACTACACGACCAAGGTACCCATGTACATGTCAAAATACTTCCCAAAGGTCAGTGAATACCACGATCACAACACCAGAGGGAGCTCCACAAATCATGTTAAACCCAGATTCGACTCAAACAAGGGACTAAACACGTTTTGCAATTAAGATAAGATAAGATATTCCTTTATTAATCCCCTTGGGGAAATTCCAGCAACACACGCATACAGCTCATCGTCTCATTAATAATTATAACAAAACACAATCATTACATTTTTACAGTAACAATGGCACAGCATAAATTCAAACAGACATGTACATTTGTTGACACATGTCATCTACAGAATGCCTGAGACGCCATATGCGATAGTCAGACTGCATCAACAACAGAGTAGTTAAACAAAGTGTCGTTGCGCCAGGTGGGCGGGAGGGAGGGAGGGATGGACAGGCGCATCAATGTGGAACGCCCTACCCACAGCTGTAAAGGAATGTGAATCACTACCCACTTTCAAAACCACTCTCAAAGAGCACCTACGACAAGAGACTGCAATTCGAAACTGGTTTATGCTTTATTGAAAGTGCATAATATCATAAATCATGATTGGCTGCTCAGACAGGTCATCATGAGACGTCATCAGCCATCAGGCCATATAAGGTCACAGCTGTCCACTGCTCAGGCACTCTAGGACAGTGGTTCCCAAACGAAATAAAATAGAAAATGTATATAATATAATTTTAATTAAAAATAAAATTGTAAAACCGTTGTGTAATATAAAACATGGTATTATAGTTAGTTATTTTCATGTGTGTGTCGCTGTGTGCATGCGTGTGCGAGCGCACGTCCCATCTCCGGTCTAGCTGACTGTACCCCTGGCTCTCTTATCATCAGCATTATGAGATAGTAACTAAATAGTAACGCACAGCCACTTGGAAAAGTAACTGTAATCAGATTACTGGCTTGTAAAAAGTAACAAATTAGATTACTATTTACTGAAAAAAGTACTTAGTAACTAGTTACTGGCATCACTGCTGTATTGTACCCATTCTGCAATCTGTTAATAAAATGTTCAATTCAATCAATCAATTGATTGATTGATTGAAAACTTTATAAACATATTGCAGAATGGGTACAGTACAGTACAGCTCAATACATACAATTGTTAAGGGGATGCAGACCAGAGAAAGACTTTCGTCTTGTTTACATCAGGGTCCCCCATTTTCAATTCATCATAACATATATGACACACACGACATACAGATAGACAGTACTGCTACATCTATACATTTATGACATACCAGATTTGCAAATACAGTACTGTTTGTGATACAAAAAGAGTCTAGAAAAGAGAGAATATACATTTGACGTAGAAACTGTACATTGGAGGAGGTTGGGTAGGAGGGGTGGGTGGGGGACACTGTACAACTGTACAAGCAAAACTGTACATTGGAATATTGACAAAACCATACTTGGTAATTTACTGTACATTGGAGGGGGTTGGGTTAGGACATCACACACACACAGAACTGCGGACATATGTGACGGATCATATTGGTCTGCGTTGTGTTGTTAAATGTTAATGTCCCGAGGGGGAGTCGAACAGGGGAGCTCTCGCGCCGCGGGCGACGACACAGGCCACTGCACTAAGAAGTGAATTCACCCCTATGTACCGTACCTATGCGTCTGTTAACCCTGTTATGAGGAAGTGAGTTTAACTTACCAGCCCGTAATGCCACAGTCACTTGTCAACACCCCTGTTTCTGTGACTGTGGATATACTCACAGGCTTCCCCGTTACACATACACACAAGTGATCTAATGTTTTTAAGGCTAAATTGCTTAGCTGATAAGAGTACGTTATTAAGCTAACTAACCTGTGGTATATATAGAGATTCAACAGAGTCCTCAAAAAAGCCGTCTCAGTGTTTGCACTAGTGGCTAGGTACAAATGTATTGGTTACAACGAGCTAAAAAGCTAACTAGTTATTGATTGATTGATTGAAACCTTTATTAACAGATTGCAGAATGGGTACAGTACAGTACAGCTCAATACATACAATCAAATTCAGCCCGGGACATTCAGACGCACCAGCCCACACACACCGGCCCACACACCGGCCCACTAGGGTTGCCACCTTTGACCAATAGAAATAAGGGACACCTATCATCGAGCGTGCGCGTAGCGGTTTTGGGGGCGTTTTTTGGGCAAAAATGGGCGGATTTTGTCACTATTTTTTTTTAAACGTTATTTCGGTTTTAGGGTTAGGCTTAGGGTTATGTTATTTAATTATTTTGGGGAGCCAGCCCCCCAAACTCCTGAAATGCATAGAAATCTATGCATTTTGGAACAGTTACTATATATAGTCAAGAAAGCATTTAGTCATACTTAAAGTTTAAAGTGCTTTATTTGCATTTAACATCGTTTAAATAAATTGGCTGAACTATAGCCTCAACTTGAGCATAATACTGTATGAATATAAAGTGCTGTAAAAACAAAGCCTGGGAACACTTTTACTGAAAGGACAATAATACAATGAAACACTTGTGTGACCCAAATTAAAAGATTAATAAAAAATTAAGTGCAAAGAAGAGCAGGCTCCTGGCTGCCAGGGCAGGTAAATAGAAATACTGACATCTAGTTAAAAACACACCCAGATAAATAAGATGTAATATCCCATACCGAATCTGTTATGGTTTGTAACCGACCTCAAACACAACGGCACAGACAGGAAGTTCAGAGTTAGCCAAAAGCTAGGGCGTATTTATTTACAGAGTCAAAAGAGGGATAAGGTACAGAAATCAAACAAACGGGGAGACTGCCTCCGGCAGAGTCCTCAGCCGCTCTGCAGAATCCTCCTGGCGACAGTGGTGGGAATTTGGCATATGATGTTGTAGCGGCTCTGCAGATACTCCCAGCTCTTCCTCGAGGTGGGAAACGGAGAAAGAGAGAAGTATCAGTGTTTTCCCCAACACACAATTAGCAGAGTCAGTGCAAACAAAAGATGTCTTCAGTGCTTCTTCTATAACACACAATCCGGCTGAGTCCAGTGCAAACAAAATTATATCTTCAGTGCTTCTTCAATAACACTCAGAATTAAGAGCAAACAAAATTATATCTTCTGTGTTTCTTCAACAACACACAATCCAAATTATCCAGAGCAAACAAAATGATATCTTCTGTGTTTCTTCAATAACACACAATCCAAATTCTCCAGAGCAAACAAAATGATATCTTCTGTGTTTCTTCAATAACACACAATCCAAATTCTCCAGAGGGGTTTGGTTCCACTCACCCAAGTGCCACGCGTAACGGGTAACAAGGCGCAGCTCCAAACAGTTCTCCACAGAAAGGTCCTGGAGAGAATAAAGACCAGGAAACAGCAACGGGAAAAAAGCAGGCAAAGCAGTTGTATTCCAGAACAGTAGTACTCAAAACGACCCGGCATCGAATGACAGAAGGTCAGAGTATATGAAGCCTCTGGGGCGCTGATTAGAACACACCTCCGGTGCGTGATGGTAATTGATACTTGACTTAGAAGTGTGCGTTCGGCAACGGACCAATCATCACAGAATCCTCACAGTACCTTAAAGGAACAGAGCGTGTGGCGGGGAACGGACCAATCATCACAGTACCTTAAGAAGCCTGTGGTGGGGAAAGAACCAATCCTCACAGAATCAATCTCAGGAGATGTTTCAGTTATGAAGAACTGTGACACCTGTGCTTGGGTCCTTTGCGTTCTTATATTTCGGGAATATTGTTCTCCTGAGGCATGCTGTCTGATGTCAGTCAGTCCACCATGCGCCACAGAAAACACCTACATACTTTACAGTTTGCTTTGTAAACATCTCCACTGTTGCACGCTATCAAGCCAGTGGTTTGCCTCTTCCCACTCAGGTCTGTATTTTTGGAGGCGTTTTGTCTTTTTAGGACGCGGTGGAGTCAGTGTCTGCTGTAGACATTTTCAAAGCGTCTTCGAAAAGAAATCACGCAGCGCGCAGACTGAGGATTGGCACAACGGCACAGAACTCTTCTTAGCAACGTGAAAGCGCTAATTCGCATTGGTCGGTGAGCTGCTGAGCGCATGCCCATCATACCAGAGTTGCCAAGTCTGTTTATTTTCCGCAACTTTTGGACACAATTTTGCTTGTTTTTGTAGGTCGGCTGGCTTATTTCTCTCACTAAACTGGCAACCTTAAAATACGGGACAAAGGGCGTCCCGTATCAGTTCAATACGGAACGCGTCTTTTAGTTTCCAATTACCGGACGATTCCGTATTTTAAGGGACGGGTGGCAACCCTACGGCCCACATTAGTGGCCCACACACTGGCCCACACACTGGCCCACACACCGGCCCACACACATGCGCCCACATACTGGCCCACACACCGGCCCACACACCGGCCCACATACTGGCCCACACACTGGCCCACACACCGGCCCACACACTGGCCCACAATAGTGGCCCACACACCGACTCACTGTACAACTGTACAAGCAAAACTGTACATTGGAATATTGACAAAGCCATACTTGGTCATTTACTGTACATTGGAGGGGGTTGGGTTAGGACATTTGCAGGGGCCAGTTTCGAATTGCAGTCTTCCGTAGGTGTTCTTTGAGAGTGTTTTTGAAAGTGGGTAGTGATTCACATTCCTTTACAGCTTTGGGTAGGGCGTTCCACATTGGTGTGGCATAATTGCTAAACGTGTTTAGTCCCTTGTTTGAGCCGAATCTGGGTTTAACATGATTTGTGGAGCTCCCTCTGGTGTTGTGATCGTGGTATTCACTGACCTTTGGGAAGTATTTTGACATGTACATGGGTACCTTGGTCGTGTAGTGTATCTTGTAGACCAGGCCCATTGCAAGTTGCTGTACTCTGTCGTCTACTCTAAGTCATCCTAGGTTGTCAAAGGGGCAGGGGTGAGGTGGGTTCTAGGAGTAAGGTCAAGCAGTAGTCTGACCAGTTTGTTTTGAGATGTTTGTAATTTTGTTTTTAGCGCCTTTGAGGTGCTTTGGTACCATGAGGTGCAAGCATAGTCGTAGTACCCTTGAATGAATGCTCCTGCCAGAGTCTTCAGGGTATTCTTGTTTACCAGTGAGGAGATCCGGTACAAGAATCGAGTTCGTTGGTTGACTTTTTTTATTACATTGGATGCCATTTTGTCACAGGAAAAATTTGCCTCTAGGATGGAACCCAGGTAGGTAATTTCTTCTTTCCTTGTGACAATATTGTCACCCACTGTAACTGAGTCGGTCTTGCTGAGTTTGTTATTTGAACCGAAGAGAATGGACTCTGTTTTGACCATGTGTAATGATAGTTTGTTATCAGCGAGCAGATGCAGATTTTGCCTAGTTCCGAGCTGAGGGTTTTTTCAACCTGTAACTTGTTCTTGTCAGAGACCAGCAGGGCTGAGTCGTCCGCAAACAGGAACAAGTTGCAGTCACAAGCTGATGACATGTCAATCAATTGTTTTAACAAACAAAAAAATACCACTTACAGCATCTTTAACAGTAGACAGTAGACATGGATCATTCGTTTTCGACTCTTGGAGATAAAAACATGAAGATATTCTCCTTTAGTTAGAGATCCAACATGCTCGTGTCACGTGGCAGAAATGCATAAAATCAAGTTGCTTTCAGTAGGCCTAATACAGTCACATATTCTTGTTATCAGATCTTATCATTGAGGAAAACTGTCAGGTGCCGATTAGCCTGGTGTCAGCCTGATATCTGATACCAGTATCAGTATTAGTGCACCTCATCATAGTGACGTACAGAATGTGTGCAAGAAACAAGCGGTGGTTGCGAATGTACAAGTCAGAATTGCTGGCATATGAAAGCTATAACGTTTCACTGGTGCAGACAGCTACAGAACATGCGATGAGATCAATTATTATCTAATGCTATCACTTAAGTGCTTGTTTACGACTACTGTGGTGAACTGTAGTCATAGTCGTAGTGAAAATAGTTGTATCTATTTATTACAAAATGATTTGCACTACATCCATACCTAATTTTTGCATTCAAAAGAAAGTTTGCATTTTTTGTACCTCGTTGTCTATACTTCATTTATTAATTTTGTATAGTGTTTGGACTTTATTCTTTTTACTTTTTTACTGTATGAAGCACATTCTCAGGGGGCTCATACAGAACCAATTGCATTTCACTGTAAGTAATGTAGGCTACATGCATCGGCGTATTTAGACCACTATCAGTAGGGCACATGCCCTACTGATGATCATCTGTGCCCCACTGATTTAAAAAAAATATATATATATATATATTTTTTTTTTACAAATGTTTTTTATTTCCCCTTTTTTAACATGATCAAATTATCATTTAACATGATCAAATAATTATTATAATATTTTTTACTTCACTTTGAAATATTATAGTGAAATATTTTGCAATGTTGTCGCATTTATCTTGTTGAAATCCTCCAACAGGCTCTTTTTTGTAAGTTGACTGGTTTGCACACCAATAATACAGTGCAATAATAGAATAGTAGAATAGATAGTAAAATTATGCAATAGAATGGCCAGAGTAAAATAGTGCTACAGTACAATCAACAGCGGGGTGTATTAGAAGGCTATGGTGAAGAGGTACGTTTTTAGCTTATTTCTGAAAATATTAAGAGATCTAGCTTCCCTAATGTCCATAGGTAGTGTGTTCCATAACTTTGGTGCATAGTTACCAAAGGCTGCATCCCCGATTTTCTTTAGACTGTGGCTTGGAACCTTCAATAGTAGATGATCGCAATGTTTATACTTTGTATATAAGGAGGAGGACCTTGAAATCAATTCTAAATGTTACCGGAAGCCAGTGTAGGTTATTTACTTGTAACTTTGGGTTTGATCCAAGGAGTAAGTTGCCCCATATTGCTCTGTAACATTTCTCTTTTTGTTATAGGACCGACTAGTAGGATTTCAGTTTTGCCCTCATTTAATTTTAGGAAGTTGTTCGTCATCCATTTGTTTATTGCTAAGAGACAGGCGGAAATGGAGTTTATAGCTGTGTGATAATTTGGTTCAGCGGAGATGTACAATTGTGTGTAATCTGCGTAAATATGGAAACATACATTGTGCTTTCTAATGATGTCTCCTCAATGTTCAATGCAATGTTCAATGCAAGTAAAGCACTTTAAACTTTAAGTATGACTAAATGCTTTCTTGACTATATATATAGTAACTGTTCCAAAATGCATAGATTTCTATGTATTTTAGGGGTTTGGGGGGCTAGCTCTTTTTAATATAAATGTCAGATTGTTTTATTTATTTCATAGATTTCTATGCATTTCAGGAGTTTGGGGGGCTGGCTCCCCCAAATAATTAAATAACATAACCCTAACCTAACCCTAAAACCGAAATAAAGTTTTAAAAAAATAGTTACAAAATCCACCCATTTTAGCCCACAAACCGGCCAAAACCGGCCAAATTTTTGGTGCCCTTCTGTGCCCTACTGAAGTGCTGGGTCTAGATACGCCCCTGCATGTAGGCTACTTTATATATGTGAATCTACTGATAAATAAAACAAAACTTGAACTTGAACTGTGTGGCGTGGGAGGTCTGCCTGCCACAAAACGCTAACCATGGAGCAAACCGGGGGTTACACATTAATTACCTGCAGATCCTCGACATTTATGGGATCTTATCTGATCGCTCACATGTCAGCTGTCTGTGGCAGCCGGCCTGCGGTGCGATTGGGTCTGACATTTTCCATTTAACAATGAAACTCTTGTCGGCATCGGCTACAGTGGTGTGTTGTGACATTTTCAGCTGTATGACTCAACGTGGACAAAAGGAATGTTGTACGAAGTCCCGTGTAGGAATCCCAACCTAATCGTGAGCGGGGGGCAGGGGTGGGGGTAGCATTCCTTTTGTTTATCTGTTCAGGGTGCACACGTGTTTCACCCTGCACACAGACCACTGCACTTCCGCGTTACATGGAGCTCGTGAGGGGGAGGGGCCAAGGGAGCGAGTGAATGACCGTTGATGAGAGCCTTCAGCCTTGACGTAAGAAGTGGTTGTTGTAGCTACGGCTAGCTGCTCTCTCTCCAATGAACTCAAAATACCAGTTGAGTTGTGGTCTATTCATAATCATAGAACAGCAGGGGTTTGTGTCCGGGTAGTTGGCCTCGCTTCAGTTTAGATGTTATTATATTTGAAAACGTTGGTGGGTAATAAATAATAGTAATTGTGTAGTTTATTTGAACTTAAGTACTGCAATCGACGATATGGCGTTCGTACTCAATTATGTCAGAATAGATTCGACATCGTGTGTTTTCAGTGTTTTCAAATATTGAATTGAATTTGGAATCGGGGGGGAAATAAATCCCACTCCCCGAAAGAATGGAATCGAACGGAGCCCGTTCCCTGTCTGTACTGTATGTACAGTAGCAAACTGTTACCTCCTGTCCTCATCTCTCTGTGCTGATTTGAGTCTCGCTCACACACTCCTAGTGGCCTGCAGTGGGAGTGTCTGTGCCTGTACTAGCTCTCTCTCCTGCACAGCAATTCTCCTGTCAGCCGTCACATGTGGCTCCATGTGAGCCCTAGCAGAGGCATGCAGAGGAAGGAGTCCTGGTCTGTTCTGTTCAATCCAGTACTGACTGTTCCATGGCATCAAGCTGTGTGGCTGAACATGGCTCTCCCTCCCACCTTCCCCTCCCCTCCCCTGCTCTCGGTCTCGCTTCTCTCCCTACAGCTGGTAAAACAGGCATCAGAGAGACATCATTAGATTAGATTCAAATGTATTGTCATTATACAGCACAAGTACAGTACAATGAAAATAAGTTTGGCATCCAACCAGAGTGCAAAAATGTAGCAGTAAAGTGCAACAGCAATATACAATGTACAGGTGGTTAAACTGGGTACAAAATATAAAGTTAGTACTACTGAATGTAGTGCTAATCAGATGTATGTACTGAGTGTATTATATAAATACTGTAGAGACAGTATGACTCCTACTGACCAGCAGTGTAACTAGTAAGAGTAGGATATGTATAGATATAGTAAGGGACTATACAGGGGAGTACAGACAGAGGATAGGTATATATGTGGTGAGAATACATATGTATGGTATACAGCATTATAGTACAGAACATGCTATCATACAGAGCTAGGGGTTATGTGCAGGTGTACAAGCACGTATATGAGGGGTTATATGCAGGTATAATCAGACAAATATGGGTGTATATATATATATGCGGTGGCATGGCAACACAACAGTTGAACCAATCCACTGCCACTCCTATGACATGTTGAATTATTTGCAATAAGCATACTTAAATTAAATAGCACCATGATAAGGTTTTTGTTTCTTCAAAAGAAACTGTCGTAAGTTAATTGATGCATGTATGCATTCCAGAGTTGTGTACTGATCAAGTCGTTTATTTTGTTTTTGTTTTGTTTTGGCAACCATGACAAACAACTTTGCCAGTAAAGCAAGATTAGACATTTGCCAGCCACATGATATCTATGTGTTTGTAAGTGGAGATGTTACTCTAACGCTATCTGCTGGCTGCTAGATGTTGGTGTAAGCTGTAAGCCAAAGTGGGAGTGAGGAACATGATACAGTAGTACACTACGTTCTCCACTGGAGGGCGTCTTAACTGATTGATTGAAAACTTTATTAACAGATTGCAGAATGGGTACAATACAGTACGGCTCAATACACACAATTGTTTTGTTTTTTTAGCCACTTTTTCTCCTTATTTTCTATTTTTCCCCATCCCAATTTCGCTGTTTCCAATTCTCCCCTCCCCTGTCTTGAATGTTGCTCGCATATGCCCCCCACAGGTCGATCGTAGGGAGGATAGAAGCCTTGCATCATGTGTCCCCTCCGGTACACGAGGAGGCAGCCTGTCACATATTTTCACCTGCCAGCGCCGGACTCTCATTGGCGAGGTGTAACGTGTGGGAGGCTCACACTACCCCCGCTATTTCCTGTCTCTGCTGTGCAGGCGTCCCCCAACCGACCTGTAGGAGTCGCTGTCCACAACGTCCAGATTACCACCCATCGACTTCCACCCGCTGACTCTGCCAATTGAGCCAGTATGACGGCCGGCCCAAGCCGGAGGCAACGCCAACAGCTGGATTTGAACCCGGTGTCTCTTGCGTTGGTGACAGCACAATGTCCGCTGCGCCACCCAGCCACGCCCAATACACACAATTGTTAAGGGGATGCAGACCAGAGAAATATTTTCGTCTTGTTTACATCAGGGTCCCCCATTTTCAATTCATCATGACATTTATGACATACACGACATACAGATATACAGATATATATCATGACATTTATGACATACACAACATACAAATATACGGTACTGTTTAGGAGACAGAGATCCTAAAAGAAAATATATACATTCGAGGGGGGAGAAACTGTACATTGGGGGGGGGGGGGGGGGTTGGACATTTACTGGGGCCAGTTTCGAATTGCAGCCTCCCATAGGTGCTCTTTGAGGGCGGTTTTGAAAGTGGGTAGGGATTCACATTATTTTACGGCTGTGGGTAGGGCGTTCCACATTGTTGTGGCATAATTGCGAAACGTGTTTAGTCCCTTGTTTGAGCCGAATCTGGGTTGAACATGATTTGTGGAACTCCCTCTGGTGTTGTGGTCGGGGAATTCATTGACCTTTCGGAAGTATTTCGACATGTACATGGGTACCTTGGTCGTGTAGTGTATCTTGTAGACCAGGCCCATTGCAAGTTGCTGTACTCTGTCGTCTACTCTAAGCCATCCTAGGTTGTCAAAGTGGGCAGGGGTGAGGTGGGTTTTAGGAGTAAGGTCAAGCAGTAGTCTGACCAGTTTGTTTTGTGATGTTTGTAGTCTTCTTGTTTTTAGTGCCTTTGAGGTGCTTTGGAACCATGAGGTGCAAGCATAGTCGTAGTACCCTTGAATGACCCTCCTGTTAGAGTCTTCAGGGTATTCTTGTTTACCAGAGAGGAGATCCGGTACAACAATCTTGTTCGTTGGCTGACCTTTTTTATTACATTGGTTGCCATTTTGTCACAGGAAATATTTGCCTCTAGGATGGAACCCAGGTATGTAATTTCATCTTTCCTTGTGACAATATTGTCACCCACTGTAACAGAGAAGCCGTTGGCCTTGCTGAGTTTGTTATTTGATCCAAAGAGAATGGACTCTGTTTTACCCAGGTGTAATGATAGTTTGTTATCAGCGAGCCAGGTGCAGATTCTGCCGAGTTCAGAGCTGAGGGCTTTTTCAACCTGCAACTTGTCCCTGTCAGACCAGCAGGGCTGAGTCGTCCGCGAACAGGAACAAGTTGCAGTCACAAGCTGATGACATGTCATTTGCATAAATTAGGAACAGTAACGGTCCTGTTATGCTTCCTTGTGGAACACCACAGCTCACTGGGAGGGGGGATAGCGATAGTGTACCATTTACCTCCACCATCTGTTCTCTTCCCTCCAGGTAGGATTGCATCCAGCTCGCTGATGAACTATAAAAAAAAAAACAATTGCTTTTAGCTTGTCAATCAGAATGGAGTGATTGACAGTGTCGAAAGCCTTTTGGAGGTCCAGCATGACCATGCCGCAGTATTTGCCCACGTCCACCTCTTGTTTGATGTGGTCGTTCAAATAGAGAAGGCATGTGTCAGTGGAGTGGGATGTTTTGAAGCCAGATTGGAATTCGTAGATTAGCTTTTTTTCCGCAAGGTACTTTTCGACCTGTTCGTAAACAATTTTTTCCAGGACTTTCGAGATGGAGGTAAGAATAGAAACAGGGCGGTAGTTGCCTGAGTTTAATTTGCTGCCTGTTCTGTGCAGGGGGGGTCACTCGCAATTTTGAAGACTTTGGGGACGTATCCCTGTTTTATGGAGAGGTTTATTATGTGGGTGATGACTGGGGTGATGGCGGCTGCTGAGTCTCTGAGGAATTTGATGGAATTCAATGATGGCAATCCAATGTGGATCCAATGGTAAGAGGACCAATGAATGAATGAATGAATGAATGAATGAATGAATGAATGAATGAATGAATGAATGAAAACTTTATTTAACAGATTGCAGAATGGGTACAATACAGTACGGCTCAATACACACAATTGTTAAGGGGATGCAGACCAGAGAAAGACGTTTGTCTTGTTTACATCAGGGTCCCCCATTTTCAATTCATAGTGACATTTATGACATACACAACATACATGACATTTATGGCATAGGGACATACATGACATACAGGTATTTAGTACTGTTACATTTGTGACATATACGATATGCAAATATACAGTACTGTTACCCATAGATCCTGACAGAGTATATACATGTGATGGGGAGGGGACTGTACATTAGGAGGGGGTGGGTGGGTGGGTGGGAGAGAAATATACATATGGTGGGGAGAGAATATATACATACGGTGGGGAGGAGACTGTACATTAGGAGGGGGTGGGTGGGTGGGAGAGAAATATACATAAGGTGGGGAGAGAATATATACATGCGGTGGGGAGGAGACTGTCTATTAGGAGGGGGTGGGGGGGTTTGGACATTTACCGTGGCCAGTTTCGAATTGCAGCCTCCCGTAGGTGCTCTTTAAGAACGGTTTTGAATGTGGGTAGGGATTCGCATTCCTTTACAGCTTTGGGTAGGGTGTTCCACATTGATGTGGCATAATTGCGAAACGTGTTTAGACCCTTGTTTGAGCCGAATCTGGGTTTAACATGATTTGTTGAGCTTCCTCTGGTGTTGTGGTCGTGGTATTCACTGACCTTTGGGAAGTATTTTGACATGTACATGGGTACCTTAGTCGTATAGTGTATCTTGTAGACCAGGCCCATTGCAAGTTGCTATACTCTGTTGTCTACTCTAAGCCATCCTAGGTTGTCAAAGTGGGCAGGGGTGAGGTGGGTTCTAGGGGTAAGGTCAAGTAGAAGTCTGACCAGTTTGTTTTGTGATGTTTGTAATTTTGTTTTAAGCGCCTTTGAGGTGCTTTGGAACCATGAGGTGCAAGCATAGTCGTAGTACCCTTGAATGAGTGCTCCTGCCAGAGTCTTCAGGGTATTCTTGTTTACCAGAGAGGAGATCCGGTACAAGAATCTAGTTCGTTGGTTGACATTTTTTTATTACCTTGGATGCCATTTTGTCACAGGAAAGATTTGCCTCTAGGATGGAACCTAGGTATGTAATTTCATCTTTCCTTGTGACAATATTGTCACCCACTGTAACTGGGTGTTCAACATCATGTTCACACCTAGGAAGTTAATCTTACTATCATGCATGTTTTCCCAATTGTAATAGGATGAAACTGTCCGATTGCAAAATGTCTACAGTCTTATAAAGCCGGACCCCTAAAATAGTTAATGATTATCTTACTTACTTATGTCCATGGAAAAACAAGGTAATTTGCCTTTAGCCAATCATTGAAAAAACTCTCTTTATGGCTGATGAAATTCACATGTCAACAATCTTCTTCATTTAATTTCAACCTGTACGTTTCTGAGGTTTCCCTCATTTACAGAAACAATGATCATACAAAAAAGACACAATAAAGCAGCAATATTCACAGAATATGAAAAATCTGCTAAAACAGCTACAAGTAGTTACACAATGGTCAAAAACATGCTTAATAAATACGCAAGGGAAGGGAGAACCTCCAACTTCAGAGAGAGTTGGAGGACATTCCAAGACTTAGAGGTGTCATAGTTGATTTTCCTAGATCAGAACATACTCAAGGGACCCTAAGAACCCCTCAGTCATTAGATCAGAACATACTGGAGGAACCCTAAGAACCATCCAGTCCTTAGACCAGAACATACTGGAGGAACCCTAAGAACCATCCAGTCATTAGATCAGAACATACTGGAGGAACCCTAAGAACCATCCAGTCATTAGATCAGAACATACTGGAGAAACCCTAATAACCATCCAGTCATTAGATCAGAACATACTGGAGGAACCCTGAGAACCATCCAGTCATTAGATCAGAACATACTGGAGGAACCCTGAGAACCATCCAGTCATTAGATAGAGTTGAATGGGTTGGAATATTCCATTCTAACAGTGAAGAGATGTAAAGAGGTTGCTTACCAATAAGGGCTTTAAAAATAAACAAATACCAGTGTTTGTTGTGCCTTTCTGCAAGAGAAGGCCAACCCATGCACCCTATCATACAAGACACAGCGGCGAGTTTAATATCTGTCACGACTCACCAGTAATAAATCTAACAGCTGAGTGATATACAAAGTCCAGGTTTAAGAGTTGATGCAGATAAATTCATCATAACTTCCACTGTAAACACACGATGCAGGAGCATTCACTGGTTTTAATTGTGGTGTCAGTTCTGATCCCTTATCATTTTGCTACAGTATGTCCTGCAATCCAGTAGCCCGTCTACAACAGTCCACTAGACACACGTACTGTGCATAATATATTTAAGCATGTTGTGGAACAAAGGAGTATAAAGGTGCATTAGTGTAACTTCCGCTGCAGTAATGAAGCGACTATGATAAGAATGTGAAGTGCAGATAAAATGGATCTGCTTTGAGCACTGGCACGAGATACACTAACAGAGAGGCTATGCCAGGCATTCCAATGCTGACATTTGACTGGGCCAGCTGGCAAAGTTCACATGGGTCTCTCTCTCTCTCTCTCTCTCTCTCTCTCTCTCTCTCTCTCTCTCTCTCTCTCTCTCTCTCTCTCTCTCTCTCTCTCTCTCTCTCTCTCTCTCTCTCTCTCTCTCTCTCTCTCTCTCTCTCTCTCTCTAATAGCCAGCTTCACATACTGTATAGTGTGGGTGAAGTAGGCTCTTATGGTACAATCTTTCATGCTGTCATATTTCATCAGAACAATAATCAACTATATATTTCTCATGGATATTAACATGGATACATTTTTATTTACCTCTCTCTCTCCCTCTCCATCTATCTCCATCTCTCTCCTTTCTCTCTCTCTTTTTCTTCCTCTCTCTCTCTTTCTCTCTCTAATAGCCAGCTTCACATACTGTATAGTATGAGTGAAGTAGACTCTCATGGTTCAAATATTTTATGCTGTCATTATACTTAATCAAAACAATAATTAACTACATATTCCTCATGGATATTAACACGGATACATTTGTATTCACTGTTTCATAAAACAACACAGAGAGAGACTAATCTGGGACTACTGTGTCAGAGCCTCAATAAAGGAACCGGAAGATATGAGGGTCCAAGCTCGGGTTTTTATGGACGCAATGATGACCTGCTCATCTGTTACTGCCGTCTTGAATCCCGGAAGCCTGGAGTCACAGGGTGTCAAAGAAAGGACTTTGTCCACCACCGGCGATTGCTGTGTCTCGTGAGAGATGCTCCTGAAACACAAGTGGACAGCAGGGACGTGTGGAGCTCTCTCTTCACTCAGGTATGGATCGTTTTCTCAAAACAATAGGCTTTATTGAAACGACATCCTCCCGTGGATGTTATTTATTATGTACCATTATGGTACACATTGTATACATTTAAGATTGCAGAGATTGATTGACACCTGCTACACCTTAGAGGCGATTGAAGAGTTTGTGTGAACGCACTTCTCCTTGTGCTGCATTTAGATTGTTAACTTCAGTATGTCTTTGCATACTTTAACCCTTTCACTACCAAAGGGTTAACCCTTTCACTGCGACAATACAGAAGGTTAACACTTTCACTGCCACACGACAAAGTGTTAACCCTTTCACTACCACACTACAAACCGTCTGTAGTGTGGTAATGAAAGGGTTAACCTTCTGTAGTGTGGTAGTGAAAGGGTTAAGATAACAACGGCAAATTGCATAATGTCTGTTCTCTACATTGTGTACATTTCCATTTTAGCAAGACACCGTTATCCAGAGCGACTTACAACAAGTGCAATGGTAGAATTTTCTCTAATTGCAGTCTTACCGACACAGCAAGAAGCCAAACGAGAAGTGCTTCTGCTGCTCTGGCATCCAGACGGACACCGTAGTGTAGTCCCATGTCGTGTTTACTGCCTGAGCACTGCAGCTAAATTCAGTAAACATTAACAAGGTCATCTGACAGAATGCATGACTGTTGTGTTCCACACCTAAAGTGACCAAAGACTGCTGCAGCAGCAATACCTGTTACACGGCTGTTGTGTTACACACCTAAAGTGACCAAAGACTGCTGTTGTGTTACACACCTAAAGTGACCAAAGACTGATTCTGCAGGAATACCTGTTACACAGCTGTCTGTTGGAATTCAAGAATATAGCATGTGTGTAAAAGAAGACAGTATTCACTGTATGTACCTCACTACTTATGTGACTTATGCAGCACTACCATTCCCCTATACTATGTGGCTGTGAATTACATGGTCATAAGGACTTGCTTCTCCTGGGCTGGGGTAACGGTATGGCTGACACGACAGAATAGAAACCAGGGATTGGCAACCATCTGAATCAACTGTCAAACTATCATATACTGTACTATAATTAATTTGGAGGGATTAGTAATGGAGTGATTTCTCTCATATGGCGACTGCTCGTGGTGTTGAGTCTCTAAGGCCACGTTCAGACAGCAGATGAAAGTGAACCAAATCTGATGTCTTTGCTCATAATGTGACTCAGATCACGAAAGTGTAGAGCAGCACAAATCACATGGAATTTGATCTTTTCAATTCTGATTTGGGCCACTTTCTATTTTTTTTTATCCACTTTTTCTCCTCCTGTTTTTCTGTGTTTTTCTCCCATCCCAATTTAGTCGTGCCAATTCCTCCCTCCCCTTCCTGGTCGTTGCTCGCATGTGCCCCCCACTGGTCGGTCTAGGGAGGGTTGATAGATACTATCACATGTCCCCTCCGATACATGCGGCGTCAGCCAGCCACTTCTTTTCACCTGCCAGCGCGGATTCTCATTGGTGAGGTGTAACGTGTGGGAGGCTCACGCTACCGACCAGATTACCACCCATCGACTTCCCTCCCGCTGACTCTGCCAATTGAGTCAGTATGACGGCCGGCCCAAGCCGGAGGCGACGCTGACAGCCGGATTCGATACCAGTGTCTCTCGCGTTGGTGACGAGCGCTTAGACCGCTGCGCCACCCAGCCGCCCTGATTTGGGCCACTTTCATAATGTGGTCCTAAATCAGATACAGGTCAGATTCTTTGCAACGCGACCTCTGTCTGAACAGTCATGCGGCTTTTACGTCACTCTAGACTCATCTTCTTTATTGTTCATTTGTGCATGCAGGTCAGTTCAGCAGTGTGACTAGTTCACACTGGAATCTGACATTGGCCACATAGAAAACGGTGAACAGCCAAAAAAAAGAAAATCAGATCTGAGCACCAAGGCTTGCAGTGTGAACGCAGCCTCTGAGATTGGAAAAGAAGTTTGCTGTTATTGACCATCAGATCTACAACGCTGTCTATCCGTGTAACATCTTGTATCGGCTGTACTTGTCACCCATCAGCATTATCACCTCCCATCGGATTCTGTTTGAGGGATCGCCATGGAGACAAACGTCCTGAGGAGGAGCCAATCGTTAAAGAGCTTGTCCGGGCCTCATGAAGGGTCATGGGTCACGCCAGCCCTGTCCTCCAGAGATAAGTCTGTGTCACAGCTGGTGCAAAAGTAAGGGTGCTTTACATCCACATACATCCATGATCACTTTGCCTTGTTTTGTTTCTGACATTTTGTTTACAGTAGGCCTCCTACAGAGTCACAAAGCGTAACTTTTGTGTCAACAGATACCAAAGCTGTGGAGAACTACGGATCTCCAAAAGAGCAGAGGACAAACTCAAGGTTGGTAATAATCTTAAAGGGACACACCAACATTATGAGAAGTGTGCTTATGGTCTTCTCCAGAGTCAGACAGGAAGATGGATACCAATTTCCTCTCTGCATTCAGTAGAAAGCTATCCGGTTGCAAGCTAGCCCAGCTCAGCACAAATTAATGGAAGTGGATACGGATCAGATAGCCTAGCTTAAAACTCCAGGAGAGGGTGTTTTTGGCCAACAGCTAGGCTAGCTGATCCGTGTCCACTTCCATTCATTTGTGCTAAGCTAGGCTATCTTGCAGCCGGATAGCTTTCTACTGAATGGACAGAGAGGAAATTGGTTTCTATCTTCTTGTCTGACTCTGGAGAGTACATTTCCCATAATGTTGGCATGTTCCTTGGAACTATTGTTAATTATGAATAAAGTAATGAAATATCCATTCAATTAGCATTAAGGTGCCGGTCTTCCAAGAAATAAAAAGGTTATGGTTTGTGGGGAAAATTGGGATGCACTCCAGTCAGTCACTAGAGTGGATTCTAGTAGATTTAATGAAATATTTTATTCATCTTGCAAGCGTTCCTTGACAAAGGATTGCATGCTGAAAGGTCAAGGTCCCAGCTCTGGTTTCTGCTTCAATGATCCCTCACATCTTCAAGAATCAAACGTCCCCATTGTTTTTCCACAATAAAGAAACATTGAACATTAGATTAGATTAAAATATATTGTCATTATGCAGCACAAGTACAGTACAACGAAAAGAAGTTTGGCATCCAACCAGAGTGCAAATGTAACAGTAAAGTGCAATAGTAATATACAATGTAGGCTACAGGAGATTAAACTGGGTATAAAATATTTAAACTAGTACTACTGAGTGTACGTGCTAATCAGCACATTGACCTCAACACCACCCTCCTGTGCCCCAGGCGTCTGTGGTGAGCAGCAGAGTTGAGGTGTGGAACAGGCTGGAGAGCAGGGACCATGCAGCAGATCACGGGTCTGGAAGAGGTGTCCTCCTCTCCAGGAGTCGCTCCATGGAGCACCTGCCCCAGAGGGAGCATGCTGGCACCGGGGCCCTGCGAGCCCTGTTCGAGTCCAAGGCTGCCCTGAAGCACGGCTCCTCCAGCAGCCCGCGGCTCACCAGAACACCACATGCCAGCAGTAAGACAGGGAAAGACTGCCCCCCAGAGGCCAGGAGAGGCCACAGCACCACAAACACTCCGATAAAGGACATCACTACTCAGGTGGGTGGCTGTGTGTGCGTGCATGTGTGTGATCACACCTCCAAGTTATTTGTAAAACAAACAAACAAATATATGAATAATATATAAATATAAGTATAACTTTTTTGTTGTTACTGGTATTAGGCTTTATGTGGACTTATCTGCACCTTTGTTTATTTTTCTCATACACTGTTTATTTTTCTCATATTTCTATATTCAGATAAAATTGTATTGCCTATATTTATGACTTTCTACTATTACTTATATGTATGACTTTCTACTGTACCTCCCCTCCCCATGCTGCTATGACGCCAGAAAAGCGGATCAATAAAGGAATATCTTATTTTATCTTAAATCTTGACCCTGCACATATTAGGGAAGTTGATTACAGTAAGAAAAAAAAGTCTATTTATTTATATTTCTGTATTCTGTTGATTTCCAGAGGGTTCCTCAGGTGGAGCTGCGAAAGACGATAAATGGGGTTCCGGAGACTTACATCAGAGCGTCCAGATACCCCAGGGTGAGATTACATGTTTACAGTCTGACATCAGAGCGTCCAGATACCCCCAGGGTGAGATTACATGTTTACAGTCTGACGTCAGAGCGTCCAGATACCCCCAGGGTGAGATTACATGTTCACAGTCTGACGTCAGAGCGTCCAGATACCCCCAGGGTGAGATTACATGTTTACAGTCTGACGTCAGAGCGTCCAGATACCCCCAGGGTGAGATTACATGTTTACAGTCTGACGTCAGAGCGTCCAGATACCCCCAGGGTGAGATTACATGTTTACAGTCTGACGTCAGAGCGTCCAGATACCCCCAGGCCGGGTGAGATTACATGTTCACAGTCTGACGGGGAGACCTGACGGGGGTGACGGGATGAAGGACTTGCCAGGGTGAGATTACATGTTTACAGTCTGACAGGGACCTGACGGGGGTGGCGGGATGAGGGACTCGCCAGGGTTGCACCGAATGAATGAAGTCATCGCTCTATTTCAGGGCCATGGTTCACAAGGTGTCCTCTGACCATCAAGACTATTAATAAAAAGCCGTTTGTTATCAAACCATTTCCCCGCCGCAAACGGTCCCACGTTGCCATTAGGACGCCCGGTTTCCTCCATGGATCGATATCAGGAGGCTGTGTGAGGTAATATGAGACACTGTGGAAATGAGTCACGGCGACGCGTCCATCGACCTCTCTGATAAAGAGTACTGTTTGCTTGTGCGACCCCGGATTCCTGCGGTATGAAGTGGATGTCATCCAAAGCCCTCCACACACACACACAGACACAGCAAGTGAATCTATCTTAAGATACCACAGCCCAGGAATGTGAGGGGCATGGCATCCGTGTTATAAATATCCGCATGTAATCCATGTTTTCGGCGTACCATGAGAAAGTTAGTGGAGCAAAGTAAACAGTACCTGCTCTCGGGGGGGCCTCTGTATGAAAGGAAGATAGCTAAGTAAGGAGCAGGACATGGATATGTAGATGCATAGCTATGTCACTATGTGCTCTGCACACATGCTTAAGATAGGCCCGGGGGTATCGCTGACAGTTCTGACCATGACGCAGACCTTGGTGCTCTGAACCCACCGCCTCAGCTTCCTAGAGGTGACATGGTTTTAGCAGAACGTCCATGAGTCTTTCACCCCAGAGACACGTCGAGCACTCCATGACTAAGCCGTCACAGACAGGAGTAGGACTGACGATTCTTATTATGGACACGTCAGACGTACAGACGCTTCAGCTCCTGTTGCGTTTCCTACATTTGACGACAGGAGTAGCTGTCTTCCTGCCCAGTCCTGGGTGGGCGGAGCCTCAACCTAACGAGACGCACCTGAACTCTGATTACACCTGAACTGCTCAGTTCTCTTACCTTTTGCCAAGTATTCTGGTTCATCTGTGGCAGAGAGATATGTGAAATGGAATTGATGCAAAATAATAATAATAATGATTGACAAAATAAACTGTTAAATGGTAATGGCTGCATTTATATAGCGCTTTTGTCCAAAGCGCTTTACAATTTGTTCCACACATTTGACCCATTCACACACCAACGGCAGAGGCAACCATCGGGAGCAGTTAGGGGTTAAGTGTCTTGCTCAAGGACACCTCGACACGCTGCTCGGGAGGAGCGGGAATCGAACCGGGAACCTCTGGATTACCAGACGACTGCTCTACCTACCGAGCCACTGTCGCCCCCAATGTCCCCAATAAAAACATACCTTGAATGGTGTGCCAATGCCAGAGGCACTTTTAAACAACCCAGCTACCTTAAGACATCATTTATGATATGATATGATATTTTAATTTATAATGCGCCCCCCAGCCAATTTTTACATCGTTCCGGAGTGCAGTCCGGGGGGGGGGGGGGGGGGGGGGGGGGGAAATAATATGAATAAATGGACAGGACAATGGAGACAGGGAACATAAGAACACCTCAGACACACAACACAACAGCAAAGTAACTCAGTGATCATCCAGAGCGAAAAGGTGGGTTTTAAGCAAGGCCTTGAATGTCATATTTATAAATTAATTTACACATTTATATTCCATTTATATACATTTACACATTTATATTCCAGTATTTAAACATGGAACCTTAAACCACAAATTATTGTATGTCTTAACTGGAACAACATGACACAAAAAATCTTATATTCTAAAAGTCGACTAATACACATGAGCCAATATGACTATTTGACTATATGACATTTACATTTACATTTTGTCATTTAGCTGACACTTTTATCCAAAGCGACTTACAAATTGTGAACAACAAGTCAGCAGAAGGGGAACATCTCTGGCAGCTAAGGGTCAGTGGTATTGTTTTTCAAATAGTGTCGAACTTGAGTGTTACACTCTGAGTGCATAGTAGTATAGACATAATTAGCACGATAGGTAGTCGTATAGTAAGTAAGTATAGTAGCATAGTAGTAAGGTACCTAATAGTAAAAAGACAGTAAGAAGGTTTGTTTTTATTATTTCAGATATTGTTTGAAGTTATGTGTTTTTAGTCAACGGTGGACAATTGACCGGGTCTCAGCTGTCCTGACTATTATTGTGATTAGGGACGTACTTATTATTAGATATATATGCCATGAAACGCAGCCTCCTTGACAGTCTTATCAATCTTACCAAAATAGGGCCACCCCTTGAGTAGCTGAATGTGTCTTTTATTACTATCTTGTCCTCTGAGCACGCAGTAACATCACAGAGTGATCACCCCCTGCGCCCGTTATAGCGAGTGACAATGTCACTACGGGAATGGGAGGTGGGGGGTGCCCCCGTAGTGACTAGAGGCAATTGACTCAGTGGAGTAGCGGCCACCAGCCACCCTCCCAAAATAGCCAAGCGCTCCCCCAGTGGGGCAGTGGGGCTGATAAAAATCAGCTGTCACCAGGGCCAGAGGACTAAAGACTGCCACCAGGGCCTGACAAGCAGACAGACACAGAGAGAGAGAGAGAGACGCGCACCGAGAGAGACACACGCAGAGGAGCAGCTCACGGCTGACAGGCTATAACATCACCAAAGGCTACAAGAGCCAATATAGGAGCTTTATCCAACAAGACATACCTGAGGACTACGCTGGGCAGCACTTCTGTGAGTATCATCAATTAAACCTGAATGGAGGATAAAAAGTAACGCATGGAAGTAGCTTCCCTTGATCTCTTCACTGTGTGAGATCAACATAGTCTTCTTGGCCACTCGAAACCAAATAATGACTCAACGGAATAGAGTAATAATTCCCTTGACTTTTATTTACATTTCAGAAATAGCGGTAGCCTTTATATAATGATTTTATTTCATTTATCTTATGATGCTTGTCCCTGTGCTTGCCTGCTGCTCCTATAGTTAGGATGGGTGAAACGCAGGTGACACATTCCTGGTATGTGGAAATTGACTTTGGCAATAAAGGGATTCTCTTCTATTCTAGTTGACTAGTGCTGTGGTTGCATCTGATACAATGGCTCAAGTCTATGAAATAATCCGAATAAATAGAGTGCATCGAGTGGCTGCTTTTTACCCAGTGATCTTCAGATCTTTGAGTGTTCATCGTGTGTGAATAGATTGAGCATTATTGTTTCATAATTGTTTCAAATGTCATATTGTGCCATTTATATTGGTGATGATTTAGATAGAGTCATTGAGAAGATCAGGGACTTCTTCACATTTATAAATAAAATAAAAATTATACACGCTCTAACATTACACTCTAGGGATAATAGGCAACCTAACCGCTCATCTTTTTGCCTGCATTTAGAAGCTGGGTGCTGTGTGTTGAATATATATAGACACACAGTCACATATCCAGGTGTCGTTATCGTCTCCCTGGCATCTTCATGACGTCTAAGTGACTTTCAAATCTCAGCCTCTAAAGCCTTAAGACGTGTCTGGAATGAGAGGTCAGAGATCAGGATCATTAGCTTTCTCACCGTCATCATTAGTACGATGCTTACAGTGAGGAAAGTAAAGGATATACCCTATTAATGCCACTTTTAAATACTTTTCTGAATCGAGATGTTGGTTTCATCAGGTAACAGGAACTTTGAACGTGATTGAATTCACGCTTGATTGAGAAAGTCGCTTTTGAGTTTTCATTCATGTTTTCCGTTTTGCGGGGGAATGTGGGGGTTCTGTGGGGGAATTGGCAGGGTGGTTTTTTATTACAGTCTGTGAATGTGGCTACAATTGAAAGCAGCTGAGGTGGTGGAGAACAAATACCAACTGCATTTCCCCATCATTTGGACAGCTGCCCAAAAAGCCCTGACATTGCTGCGCCTCTAATAGCTCCTCTCCATTCCTGCACAGGCAACGATGGAAGAGGCTGGCCAGGCCGAGGGGGAACTGACCAGCCCCTGAGAGGATGTCAGTAGAATGAACTCTCCTCTTTAATTAAAAGCCTCGAGGATGAGGTGGCGATGAAGGGAATTGCAGACAGTTTCTTCCGAGTTCTATTTAACCGATCATTGAAAGTTGTTTTGTTAGATCAAAGCAGACAAAGGAAGTTCATTTGAATGCAAACCTGAATTCTACTTCTATCGCTATGTTATGGAACACGTGTGTGAACGTACAGCGGTGATCGATGAGGGGTGACCTCTGGGTTTGGAACTTCAGCGGTCCTCGCATGGCGCTCTGTTGCCTCATTCTGTCTGCTCACCCAGCTATGAAAATGCTTTAAGTCCAGACTCGTGAGAGGCGCCAGCTTGCTGGTCTGTCCTTTTGTCCTGCGAGAGCTTACTGCGTGAAAAGGGAGGTATGTTCGAATCTGGCCATTAGTTACAGCTGGTTGGCCTATGGAACAGGCTGCTGACCACCTCCAACCGGCGGATGCCAGCGCTTCATTATCTGCTGTTTTGATTCTCATAACAAGTTTGAAGTATTCCTACAGTACATCCAGGTGTTACTGTTCAGTGCTTGTTCAGCATTCGTTGAAGTGTTTAGTCTTGATCATTTCTTCATTTCCCTCTGGAAATGGACAAATCCTCGCTAAGTGTTGATAGTTGTGCAGGTTACTGTGTAGTACTATTGGTTTTGCACTAGTATGACTCTATGGGTCTCAGCGATTGTTTAAAAGATGGACATTTCATTTTAGGCAACTGGTGTGGTTTTAACATTCTCCGTGGCAGCAGCATTCCTCTGGTCAGGTGTTGATGGCTTGATGGCGCTGAGCTTCACACAAACAATGTGCAAACAATCAGGGTCACTCCAGCTGAGTTTGCAGTTGCTGTTGTTTTTCCTTCCAGGCCAGGGCTTCACAGTCAGTTCATGACACAGTGTGAGGATCTCAGGCAACTGGCAGACCGGTGTGGGGGTCGTTTGTCTTGTCAACCACATACATCAAAGCTGATCCTTTTGTTTGTTACAGTACAAAGTTGCTCTCTGGTTGGAATGCCCACCCCGTTTGATGAGAATTCACATAATGTGGCTCCTGTGACCCCAGGAAGAGTAGATATTTGTGAACATGCGACAGTCTCTCATGAAGCTAGAAATCCCTCACATTTGGACCTGTGCAATGAAAGGGCCACTGACTTTGTGGGGCCATAAAATGTTTATGTGAGCTCTCTTACGAGGATTCAATTCTCTATACTAGAATATCAACCTCATATCTGTATGATAACTCTACACTGTATGGCTCTGTGAAGTCTGTGGCCCATTGCTCATTGAGATCCCTGATTGGGTAGACATCAAGTCTGATCTGGTCTTGAATAATTTAATTTCCTTAATACTTACACTCAGGTCTACAACTACTATACAGTCTCTGTCCATGGCTATGCCCACTATGAATGTGATATGAGCTAGGCTACACCAGAGACGGCATAGTTTCCACAAGCTACCAGGAACAACAATAGTAAACAGATAAGAGACATTCCAACGTCCCTATATATACACACACCAAACTTAGACTCGTCTTAGCCGACGCCAGACACACATTTTTATTAACTGTGCATACCATAGCACACAAGAATATCACAGCCGTAACATTATAAATGTGGGTCACAACACTTCATGAATGTGTCATTCACGCAAACTAATATGTTCCCCGATATACGATCAAACCGCCCGGTTAATGTTTGCCTACTGTTATTCAGCGTACCAAATTTTGTGCATTTAATCTGAAAGCGTACCATGAAATGCCTCTGTGTATTGAGCTCCCTTTCGTCTGATCCATCGTAGATGACAGGAGGACTCCGCAGTCTACTTTGAGAGAGAACTTATCAAGACCAAACAGAGACAGGACCCCCCACTACGGCTCGGTGAGAGACAGATCGGCCCTCTACCTGTCGAGAGCGGCAGCTACAGACTTTGCGGGAGGCTCGACGCATTCAGTGAGTGCCTGGCATGCTCCCCATTCCTCCCCATCCCCCACACACGGGGGTCAAGTGTTGAATGACCGCTATTCCCCAAGGACAACAGAGTCCAATGCGTGCTTTTGTACTATTCCATATTATCGCACAGTGTAAAAGCAGCACATAGCAGCACATACAGCACAGCATTAAAGGTGCTCTAAACAGCATAACTACAGTATA
Source organism: Notolepis coatsorum (assembly GCF_963971535.1). Classification (NCBI taxonomy): domain Eukaryota; kingdom Metazoa; phylum Chordata; class Actinopteri; order Aulopiformes; family Paralepididae; genus Notolepis; species Notolepis coatsorum. The sequence continues at coordinate 32,527,921 of NC_140177.1, read as the reverse complement.
TCCGTCAAAGAGATTGATTACAAGACAGTCTATCTGTCAATCTGTCCACCTGTCTATCTATAATCATTCATTCATTCATTCATTCATTCATTCATTCATTCATTCATTCATTCATTCATTCATTCATTCATTCATTCGGTAGCACTTTATAATAACACCCTGTTATAATACATTTATAAGGTATTTGTAGATAATGAACTAATCATGAACAAACCATTTATATACATTCATAAATGATTATTAAATCATTTATAACTATATTTGTATAAAATTTACAAATGAGTTCTACATTATTTATAACTCATTATCAACATTGTTTGTACTTGATTTGTTCATCATTAAATAATGTTGTTTAATGTGTAGTAACACATTTGTAGATGCTTTGAAAAATGGATATGAAAAAACGACTATACTGTATCTCCATTTATTTTTCATGTTCAACAAATGATTTGTTAAGACATTCATAAAACATCTATAAATCATTTGCAGATGCTATTGTGTGCCCTAATCTAAAGTGAAGCCTATTCATCATTAACAAATGTCTAATACAGTTAATTATTTGTTTACTTTTTCATCACATGTTACAAATGTTGTAGACAGCTTTCGGATACACCCTTCTTTGTGACATCAAACAGTGACAGAATTAGGACTAAAGATAAATGCAATTTTATTAACATATAAAATACATGTGCATGATATAGTGTAACATGAGGGGGGCACTAGGACCCAGGAGTACCCTGGCCAGGTATTGAAGAGTATCTAGAGAGGAAGTCTCACGCGAGTGAGACTTGACTTCACGTATGTTGCCGTCTGTTTGAATGGAAGCACGATACATGCAGAACCAAGTTATCCGTGCTGCTCCTGCCCCACACTTTTAATAAGGTATGAGCAGGTTAAACACCTTTTTTGTTGGTAAATCTATTCCATCATTTCCGACCTACAAACAACTCTTATATGTTGTGTAGACATATTTGATGTGGTGGGCGCTAACGTTACATTTGTTCCTAATGTGTGCTCAGTGCTCGGTATATTGCGGTATGTGATGATGACACGACACACAATAGTAATAATTATTTGTATTTTCAGGCTGTATCGGCGCCTATACAGTCTGAAAATACAAATAATTACACTATATGTCATGCACATGTATTTTATATGTTAATAAAATTGCATTTATCTTTAGTCCTAATTCTGTCACTGTTTGATGTCACAAAGAAGGGTGTATCCGAAAGCTGTCTACAACATTTGTAACATGTGATGAAAAAGTAAACAAATAATTAACTGTATTAGACATTTGTTAATGATGAATAGGCTTCACTTTAGATTAGGGCACACAATAGCATCTGCAAATGATTTATAGATGTTTTATGAATGTCTTAACAAATCATTTGTTGAACATGAAAAATAAATGGAGATACAGTATAGTTGTTTTTTCATATCCATTTTTCAAAGCATCTACAAATGTGTTACTACACATTAAACAACATTATTTAATGATGAACAAATCAAGTACAAACAATGTTGATAATGAGTTATAAATAATGTAGAACTAATCTGTAAATGTTATACAAATATAGTTATAAATGATGAATGTATATAAATGGTTTGTTCATGATTAGTTCATTATCCACTAATGCGTTATAAATACTTTGTAAATGTTATACAAATATTGTTATAAATTATTTAATAATCATTTATGAATGTATATAAATGGTTTGTTCATGATTAGTTCATTATCTACAAATACCTTATATATAACAGGGTGTTATTATAAAGTGCTACCATTCATTCTTTGAATTCCGCCATCCATTTAAAACATGGAGGGACACATTGAGTGCAAGCTCTCTTTTTAAAGGTGCTGTAAGTGGTATTTCCTTGTTAAAATAAGTGTTAAATAGCTACATTTCGACAGCCATCACTGATATAGAGTGTTTCAGTCAGTAACATGCCCAGTCCCTCCGCTCTGCAGTAAACAGAAAATAAATGTCCAGTGGTATCCCGTTCCCCCTTTATCCAATCAGGAGAGATTGGATATTTCAAGAAACCTTGCCAAGCCAGGTTTGCTTACTGCACTGGCAGATTATTTGACTTGTTTCAACCATATATTTGCTTAAAACTAGTTTATATTTCTTATTTTTGTCAGACTTTTTTTGTCAGATTATTTGCAGTGTGGAGTTCTCTCTCCTGATTGGATAAAGTGGGAAGGGATACCAGATAATGCATTTTCTATTTACTGCAGAGTGGAGGGACTGAGAGACCCATGTTACTGACCAAACACTCTATAGCTATTATTTTAACACTTATTTTAACAACAGAATACCAATTACAGCACCTTTAACGTAACAAGATAATCAGTGTTTTTAACATGTTCCAACACATTTCATTTTCTTTATTTTTTTTAGGAATTCAGAGGAACTTCAGAACAGAAGGCTAAAGTCAGTAACAAGGTAGGTTAATGTGTACAGCTTACTTATAAACACTAACAGGAGTGTGGATGCTGCTAAACGTGTGCTTTGTGGTTAACTCACACCTAAGACTTTAGACCTGGGTTAACACGTGGACAAAAAGTTCTTAATATTTGACTATAGTACCATACAACATTCTTATATAGTTAATATTATATATATAATTTATATAATATAAGAAAAGAGTACAAATAAAAGGCTTTCTGGCAGCTCTTGTTGTAATGGGTTATTTATTATAAAGTGACACTGGAACTCTAGTTTTGGGATAATGCTATTACGAAACCATCAAACCACAATTAATATGTTGAGTAAATTACCGGCAATATTATTCAAATTCCTACATATAGTGGATAACATAGTCAATGGCTTATAAGACAATACTAGTTCACAGTTATGAGTAGAAACTTTAGAAAGTCATACATTTAATATGCAAATAATCTTTCATGTATTATCGCAGTCTCAAGGATTTATAACATTAACAATGACACACAGTGTCATAGATGCAAAGCCTCTTAACATGAGCTGACTAATAGACTAGGTTACATATATTTGTGCAAGGATCTTTCTCTTCGTGTACATGCCGTCCTTGCAACAATTAATGTACTTGAGGCTACGAGTCCACTGACAGTGGTAAAGCTACCACGCATATTTGACGTGAAAAAAAGTTAGCGTTGAATTGTGGACCATGAGATGTCTGGCTAGCAAGCCAGCTATGGGTTGCAGGTTGGGTAGCAGATTAATTTAGAACCACAATTAATCTTGAGCCAAACTACATGTGCATTAAACAGTTTTAACGCACACCTGCCGGCCAATCAGGAAAGAGTATTCACCCAGGGCATGGTATAATAGCCTACTAACAACCTTGAAGTGTTTTGCTAACCCTTGCGTGATAGAGGATGGTTTGCTGTGAAAAGACATCAAATGAACACAGAACAAGGTAAAGTATGGCTTCACTTGCTACTTGCATGGCTCTCTAACATGTTCAAATACCTAACTAATACCAGTTTTGACGATTGAATACTGACACTAACACAGGCTCCTCCCCTCTCTCTTCCCATTTCAAGATGGCCAATATAGGCAGACAAATCACAGTCTCAGATGCACCTCGCGACGAGGATGACCTGCCCCCACCTCCCCCCGTTCCCCCCAGACCCCTTGACTATGAAGTGCCCCCATCGATAAGTGGCCTGCCTGAGCCTCCATCGAAAGAGATCCTCTCGACGTTCTACCAGCAAAGACAGAAGAATGAGCTGAAGAGGCTCTTCAAACACATTCACCCGGACCTGAAGGGAAACCTCAGCGATGTCGTGGACGACGAGCTGGTAGAAGCGATGCAATCAGACATCGCAGCAGAGTCAGATGCAGGGTACTGCGGTGAAGTGCAGTCCATGAGGTGGATCTTTGAGAACTGGACTATGGACAACATCGGGGATCCTCATGCGACTAAGAAGCTGCTGGACGAGGAGAACTTACAAGAGGCACGAGGAGACGTCAGAGGCACCTCCTCTATGTTTGAGCACATTGACGGCACCCAACAGAGCTTCGGTGCTAAAAGGCAGACCTCTGTCAGAGGGGATGTCAGAACATCAACATGGCTGTTTGAGACCCAGTCCTTAGATGCCCTGAATAAACTAAAACCAGAAGAGGGTGAAGTGGTCGAGGCAGTGTTGAAGGAACCTATCCAGAGTGGTGATGTGAGTGGGGCTCGGCTACTCTTTGAGTCCAAACCACTGAGTGCCTTAGGACGCTGTGACTCCATCGAGGACCACAGCTTCCTTAAGCTCAAGTCTGAGCTCCAAGAGCAGAAGGGAGATGTCCAGAAGACCGTGAAACTCTTCCAGGCAGAACCTCGCTGTGCCATCAGGGACAACAGTGGCAATATCCACGAGATCAAGTCCATCTGCAGGGAGGAAATCAAGAGCAGTAGCACCTGCACTACTGCACGCTGGCTATTTGAAACCCAGCCCTTGGACATCATTAATAAGGGAACCGATGGAGTAAAGATTCTCAGAGGTATATCACTGGAAGAAGGCCAGAGAGGAGGAGTTGACAAGAAGAGGTGGATGTTTGAAACTCAACCCTTCAGCACGATTAAAGAGGGCATTGAAGAGGACGGGTTTGTGGGAACTCTGGCAGACTGTGCAGGGGAGGCTGACGTTGACAACAAAAGGAAGCTCTTCGAGACACAATCATTAGCAACACTGAAAGGGGACTCAACAGAAACGGCTTTGCAGAAAGAGGAAATAATTGGAGGAGATGTCAGGACTTCTTTGTGGCTGTTTGAAACACAACCCATGGAGACTCTGAATGACAGCTACGAAGTTGGGCGCTTGCAGAAGATTCCCCTCTCAGCAGAAGAACAAGGGGAAGTGAAAGGCAAAAAGGATATGTTTGAGAACTACAACGTCGAAACAAGCGTCAGAGTCAGAGAACATGAGATTGAAAAGGGCGATGTTAAGTCGTTCAAAAATCTTTTTGAAACGATTCCTCTTGGCAACATTGCCCATTCTGGTGAGGAGGTGAATGAGTGGAAGGAAAACAATATCACAGCAGGGAATGTGAAAGGTAACAAGACATTGTTTGAGACAACTCCCTTATATGCCATCAAGGACAGCTCGGGAAATCTCCATGAGGTCAAAACAGTCAGTCGAGAGGAGTCCATCAAAGGAAATGTCCAAAACTACAAATGGATGTTTGAGACCAAGCCTTTTGACCAGTTTGCAGAGGGGAAAGGAAACATTGAGGTAATCAAAGGCATCACCAAGCAGGAGGACATGACAGGAGATGTCAAGATGGCAAAGTGGCTTTTTGAGACCCAGACAATAGACGGAATCCATTCCAAGTTCAACCAGACTGAGCAAAATTCTTCTGCACAGCAGGAAGAGTCTCGTAAAGGCGACGTCAAAACGTGCAAGTGGCTATTCGAGACACAGCCGATGGACATTTTGTATGACAAATCTGACAAGGTGCAGGATAAAGAAGCCATTGAAAATACCAACGTCAAGTCCTTCACTTGGATTTTTGAATCACAGCCTCTGGACAGCATTAAAGATAGCGAAGAGCAAAGTTTGAAGTTGTGCAGCACCAGCCAGGATTCTGTTAAATCAGAGCTTGGCGTCAAAATGGTGAAACATCTTTTCGAGACAGAGACGTTGGATAGCATCAGGAAGGATACAGATACAGAGCAAGATGTGAGATGTGTCAGCCAGGTAGACGTTCAGTCGGGAGACGTCTCACGAGTCAAAGAGATCTTCGAATTGCAGTCCCTCGATGAAATGTGTTCAGAAATGGTGCAGAAGGTAGACGAACAGAACCAAGAAGAAAGGATCCGGAAAGGATCAGTTCATAAATTCACCTGGCTGTTCGAGAACCGCCCCATCAATATGATAAATGACAAGGAAGCCGATGAGACAGACAGGCACAGAGTCTGTGGTGGTGATGTACACAACAAGAAGTTTATATTTGAAACCTTCATGTTGGACAAAATCCACGATCAGCCGCCTGAACTGGAGTCACCCTGTGTTGAAAAGCATGTGAGCGATGTTGACGTGAAATCCAGTACCATGATGTTCGAGTCCCAGCCGCTGTATGCCATCAGAGACAAAGAGGGACAGTTTCACGAGGTGACTACTGTGAAGAAGGAGGAGGTGATGAGTTGCGATGTAAAGGGAGCCAGGTGGATGTTTGAGACAAAACCCCTCGATGCCATCAAGGCAGAGAATGAGGTTTATGTGATCCGAGCTGTGACCCAAGAGGATGTCCAGAAAGGAGACGTCAAGTCGGCCAGATGGAAGTTCGAGACACAGCCTTTGGACTCCTTCACAAGCCAAGACGAACCTTCCATCAGAATTGTAGAAGATGTCGGAAGCAGCAATGTGCAGCTCAACAAACAAGTCTTTGAATCTGAGCAGTCTGCCCGCAATAAGTACGTCAGGATGGTCAGTGTCACTGATGTCCAGCAAGGCGATGTGAGGACCTCCACTTGGCTCTTCGAGAATCAACCCATTGACAGTCTCAAAGGGGAACCCCAGGAGCAGGGTCCAGTAAAGACTGTGCACAGAGAAGACAACCAAAAGGGGGAGGTGAAACGCTGCACCTGGCTGTTCGAATCGCAGCCACTGGACAGGATCAAGGAGACCGATGCTACATCAGTGAATGGTGTTGAGGAGGAGATACCTAAAGCTGACGTGAAGAGCACAACCTGGTTGTTTGAAACCACTCCACTGGACGAAATCACAGCCAACAGTGTGGCAGATACTTTGTCCCAACTATATCACATGTCGTTTATTCACTCGAGTGGCATTGCGATAGAAGCAAATGAGAGTAGAAATGTTAACATGGCAAAATATCAGATCATCAGCAAAGAGGGTGTACAAATTCAGAAAGAGGAGGTCGTTGAGGGAAACATCAGGAACATTGTGCTACAGCTGTTATATAAACCAACCTTAAAGCCCCAGATTACTATTCTCAGAGAGGTGGAAAAGGGAAAAGTAAACACGACAGTGGTAGAGCTCCCAGTCAATCAACCAGCATCTCCCGCCGATCTGGACAGGGATCAAAGAATACAAAACATCGCCCGGACCATCGATAGCCTGCTTGTTCAAACCAAGCATTTGAGAAAAGGAATCATTATGCAAGAGTCTACAGGGGGCCAAGCAGAGATGACGGTTTACTCACTCATCTGCAATGAAACCAAAACAGAGAGCCAAGACATCGAGAGGGGAGATATAAAGTCCACAATAGGAAATCTCTTAGCCACTGCCAACAATCAAAGGTCTGCAACTTCCTTTCGACTAGATGAAAATGAAAAAGGGAACGTTAACTTGTACAGAAGTTGTATCGAGAAGGGAGATATGCAGTACCTGAAAAGTCTCCAAACCGAGGCCTCTGAAGACGAAGAGCTTAACGTTTTGTCCAAGGAACAGATTGAAATAGTGCAGGGAGACGTGAAGCAAGCAAAGAAAAGCCTCTCTCTGCTAAAAGACCAGGTGGAGCGAACAATCTCGGATGTCTTGCCAGGGGACGTGAAGAACACCAAAAAGGTTTTTTCATCAGAGGGCTCCTTCAGTGTTGAGAATTGTATCTCAAAGGAGGAAATAGTCCGCGGGGATATCTCATCAGCGTTGCAGCAACTCACAGTCAAGCAACCTATCATGGTGGAAAAGGAGGAGATTGTGGCCGGTGACATCAAAGCAACGATGCAGTCATTAGAACGTGCACGGAAACAGAGTATGCAAGTGGAACGTGAGGTCATCAAGCCTGGAACCATCTATGACATGGACCTATCAGCGCAAGGTCCCGAAACAGAGGAAAGCCAGACACAGAAGGAGGAAATTATATGTGGAGACGTGAAGGCAGCTAAAAAGTCCCTTGAAATGGCCAAAAAACAGAGCATGCACGTGGAGCGTGAAGCCATCGTTCCGGGAAAGATATACAACATGAATGTCTCAGCGGAAGAGCAAAGCTCCACAGCGGTGAAGCAGTCTGCATCATCATCGGCTTCCTTCAGATGTGAGAGGATCACAACAACTTACCAAAAGGTCAGTGATACAGAGAGAAGTCAGGAAAGCCATGGTACATTTCAGACTTGCCAACAGGGTGATGTTTCACGAACTGCAGTCATAGTCAATAATTGTGCACAAGACTCCCAGGCACCCATTGTTAATTCTGAATTTGATGTTGAGACAACAGAGCAAGAGGCAGAAGTTATCAGAGGAGATGTGAAGGCAGCGATTAGGTCTCTCCAGAATGCTGCAACGGAGCAGAGACTCCTAGACAAAGAGCATATTGTAAGAGGTGATATGCAGTTGGCACTGCAATCTCTTGAGAAGTCTAGTATAAATATATCCAAAGGAGACTTTAAAGCTGCAATGTTATACAGGAATTCAGGCAAAAATTGTTCAGGGAGCAACAAGACTGTTGACAAGCGGTGTGTTGTGGTATCTATGCCTCCGTCTGACGCTGAATTGTCTCCTTCGGTTTCAGTAACTTGCGGAGAACCACCAACCATCACAGCACAGAATTCGACACCTAACCCTGTAGAGATCTTAGATGGAAACTCAGCTGCTTCTGGAGGTGCAACACCACCTCCACTCCCTCCAAAGGCAAGTGAGAGACTACAGGACCAGAAGCCAGCTCTGCCACCCAAGCCACAACAGTCAAGATCAACAACCGATGATGCACAGAGTATTCCTCCACCACATTCTTCCAAAGCATATTGCCCTGTCAAAGATAATGCACAAAGTCCAGTAATTCTTCCAAAGATTAAACAAAGCAAACAGTGTTCCACTCCCTCTTCACAGAAACTACAGGAAAACAAAAAGCCAAACACTAAGAACTTACAAAACAAAGTGACCTTGCATGAAGCGATGCAGGGTTCAAATCACACCAGGGCTACCAATGAAATTCCAGCACAGGAATCACAGGCTGAGAAAACTGAGAGAACACAAAATAATGCATTAGAACATGCCGAACAAACATTGGATTGTCTAGTGGATAAGAAGCTCACCACTTCAAACTGCACTGAAATGGAAATGGCCAGAAATGAGATACAGAAAATCGATGCGGCTGAGGAGATCCGGATGTGTATGCAGACTCATGCAGTAGATGTTAAACATGAAATGAACATAGGCTTTCAGGCTTCTCTGAAGAACTTTGCATGGAAGGACAAGAGCACCGTGGACACAGTCCCAGTTTTGCCCAAGAAGATTAAAGTAGCCAACGACAAGGTTAGCCAGGACAGACCAACAAAACAGACCAAAAAAGCCATTGCACAACAAGAGAAATCACATGAAATCACTCCCGATAAACAGCACTGCGACAATGGAATGCAAAACTCAGCCAATGACATTACAATGGATACATCTCCTATAAACCAAAACAACTGTATGGAGGAGCAACGAAAACCTGAGGATAAAGTTGTTTTCAGAGAGAAGAAAGCTAAGAAAGAGACAGAGGATCAGCGGCGACAGAGGCTCTCTGTCCACAAAGAGGATATCATGAGAGGGAACGTGAGGGCGGCCATGGAGATCTTTGAAAATCTGAGGAGACGAGAGGAACTGAAGATGATCCTAACTCAAGTCCAAGAGATGGAAGGAGAGACCAGCGATGTAGACGTTTGCTCCTTGAAGACCTTATTTGAGAATGTCCCTGCTTGGATAGTTACACCAAGTAGAAATGTGAAGCAAAGTTATACAAAAGGGGAACAGAAGGTTGAGATGGAGTCACAGAAGGACGAGATGGAAAGAGGGTCCTCGGTCGAGACGGTGTTTGGAGATTTGGAAAAGGCAAGCAAGGAAATAATGTATCTGAAAGAACAAACCATAGCGAAACTCATTGACATTGAGGAGGCAATAAAGAAGGCGCTATACTCGGTCTCCAATCTGAAATCCGAGGCCGACATTGCAGGGTTATCGGGGCTGTTTGACGAATCTTTAAAATCCGAGCAAAGCTATCAACCTGCCAAAAACATCAGGAAAATCAGTATTGTGTCCAGCAAGGCTAAACCAGTGCAAATACCTAAAGAGAATGTGAAAGAAGATCTGGCTTTGAATGCTTCACGAATCCCAGAAGCTGCGGCCACACAAATGAACAATAAGCCACTTATCAGGCAATGCAGTGCTCCATCCTCCCCATCGTTCATCTCCATTCACTCCGCGGCCAGAAAGCGTGCAGAACACCTGAAGTCGCCCACCTCAACATTCAAGCCCAAAAAGTTGGGGAATTCTCAAAGCTGCACCAGTGCAAATGGTGACCTGGGCAGAGCATCTGCAACTGCAGAGTCTTTGAACCACATCCGTAGCCCTGCAAGTCCAAAGCGCAAGGTCAGTGTACTCGAGGTGAAAGCCGTTCCAGAGCCCCCCGCAGGGATAATTGGCACAAAGACTGTCAGCGAAACATACGAAGAGACCGACCGCTTCGGCAACTCGTACGTTTCGTCCCAGACTTCGACATTCATCACACAGCAATCCGAGAGGAAAACACCCGGAGGTGGCTCGACCAGATATGAAGCAATGGCGTCCCCCTCGATGCGAAGATCAGGCTGCCACTTTTCAGATAATGCTCAGTCCAGTGCCAAGGAGGGAGGAACAGTTTTTGTCACATTTGGACACCCAAAGCCTGGAAAGCACTAAAATGCTATATTTCCTTTTTATTTTAGATAACAAATATTTCTTTTTGTTTTCTTTTTGTATTTATTAAATTATGTATTCAAGGTGATAGCCCTAAGTTTTGTCGATTATGTCATATGAATATTTCATCTTGATTTAACAATTAATCTACTGAATGAAATCATAACAATGTTGACTTTTAATGAAAGAAACACGCTGTTCAATGAAGTGTCTTATGAATTTTATACTGTAACCATATAGTAATATGTTATGTATTTTTATTAAGTTCTACAATATGCTTGAGATGTTCTCTTGTGTAAATGATCAAATAAATGTGATATTAAAGACAAATCAAAGAAAGAAATTATTTATATTTCCTAGTATTGGTTTCAGATTATTTTATCCCAACCTGTAGAAGGTATTGTACAATAAGATTCATAGGAATTTCAACTGATCTTGAAGCACATCACATGTAATGGAACAAAAACACAACTTTAGCAGATACAGATTATTAGCTTAGCAAAAATTATTGTTAACCTTTTACCATGTATATATTTACCTCTCTTGAATTGTAAAATGATTGTTAACCTTTTACTACCATAGATATATTTACCTCTCTTGAATTGTAAAATTATTGTGACCAATCTTAAAGGGGAATCTTTCTGATTTATATTCAGAAATACTGACTCAACTGTCCTGGGACACAAGAAAAACATGGTATTCCCCATTAATGGGGCTTTGGCCATATTAAAAACGTCTTCCAGAAGCAGGGAGGGGTGACCACCTGTTCTCCTGAGTATAGTTTTAGTTTTTTATTTGTTTGTTAAAGCTGGGGTGACAGCTATTTCTGATCTAAAAGATTTTCACATTCATATATTTCTGTGGTTTTCTTTTTCTGTGAAAGAATGGGTTCAACCTTTTTGAACTCAGGCACTATTTAAAACATTGTGATGATGGCCATAATTTCACTGATCGCTTTAGTATTGAGAAACTCCAATGGGGTAAGTGTTTTATAGCCTTCAAAACCCACAATACATGCTATAATTACTGTATAATCAGACATGTCTTCATATTCTAGGAAATGGTTGAAAACCGTACATCGTTTCAAACATGAGTTTCATAAGATAAGATATTCCTTTATTGATCTCCTTGGGCGAATTCAGGCGCCATAGCAGCATGGGGGAGGGGAGGTACCGGTATGTACAGGGTAATAGTAGAAAGACATAAATATAGGCCATAAAATTTGATCTGAATATAAAAACATGAGAAGCAAATATTAGATAAATAGGCCTGTGCTATCGAATTTGCCCAGGCCATATAATGGCCTATGAAACTGATTATAACTTTTGATTCAATGTAACCAGTAGAACATAATGTAGAATTATCTAATTATCTAGAAATCTAATTATACTGCAAGCTTCCTGTTTTGTAAAAGGACATGTATCATGGTGTTTGAAGGCTGAAACATTTGCCCCATTGGATTGGATTGAAGCTTGGTGAGAGGATGCAGCAGGGTGCTACTGAATACTAAAGTGATCTGTGAAATTATGGTCTGTACTCAACATCATGTCAACATCATGCCAGACAATGCTTAAATAGGGCCTGGGTTAAAGAAAAAATAAACGTCCTCTTGATGGCATTTTGGCCTATTGATGGCATTTTGTAACATTAGCAAAATAACAAGATTGTTGCCATTACACACAGTAGCCCAAGTTACCTGCTTTATGCTTTCATTTGGTCCAATGTCTGGTAAATTATTGTTCAAAGGCACCACCCTTGTGAAAAAGTATCATCATATTTCAAAGAAGTATCATGGTATTTCCAAAGATGTTTCTACCATGATTGTAGTGACCAAAGATAATGATGGAATAAGGTAGTGAGTGACCAAAACAATATGGAAATACCATAATATTATCACTGGTATCACGGTTTAAATTGGATTATACCCTGGCCTGGTGTTGTGCAAAATGTGCAAACATTGTACCAGGCAGTACCATGGTAAATAAGTGATATAATACCATGTTACCATGGCAGTACCATGGTAAATACGTGATATAATACCATGTTACCTTGGTAAACCGGAAATGACCATTGAACTACCATGATACTTTCTTGTAAGAGCAGGGAGGGAAAATAATGAAACACATCAACAGTAAACAGTCAAACAGGGGATGTTGGATGTAACACAAATGTATTACAATTAATTTTAGAAAATTCCATATTTAGGAAATACCATATACCCTTGAAGACACACATTTGATTCAAGGTTTTGTCATCATCATAGTTCCAGTCACACGCCAAGGAAATGTGTTCTGCCTGTTTGACACCAGTCTACCCAATGGAGAGAATGGTGGCCAATAAACTTATCCTGCACACCAACTGCTTCAGCTGTAAACACTGTAGAAAGAAGCTCAGGTGAGACAACAGACACGCTACAAACAATGGAAATCAGTCCTTTAAATTACTCTTAAATTATTCTTTCTTTCTTTCGATTGTTCGTTCTTTCTTTCATACCAGATTTGACCAAAATCAAAATACTCTGGACTGCGGCAAACAAATATAAGTTACTATGATTCAAAAGACGATTGGACAGGATTATTGGAGTGACTTCACAAATTCTTCTAATCATTAATGCAATTAAAATAATTCAAAACTGTTACTATAACTTAGTATTATGTAGTCTTTCAATAAGAAGTCAACCACTATGACAATTCAATAAAAGAGTAACCTTTTTAAAGGGGCGGTTATAATATAATATAATATTATATTATTATATATAATATATAATTATATATATAATAATAATAATTATTATTATTATTAAAAAGAAAAACTATTTAAATACATATTTTCCCCCTTAACCGGAGGTCTATCTGTCAATCCAATTTGTTTTGGTGTGATTGGCTTAGTTTTGGAAATATCTGCCATAGAGATCTCTGCTGTCACTCCAATATGGAGCTGAATGGCACTCAAAGCACGAAAAGATGCATTTGAACTAAAAAAAACTCAAAAGCAACATCTCTTTGCATCATTATGACCCATTTATTCAAGACAATCCACAGACCTTGTTGTGAGCAGTTTCATGTATAACTATTTTCATTATGGTTGTGTAATTTGGTTGAAAATTGTTCCTACATGAAACTGCTCACAACAAGGTCTGTGGATTTTATTGAGTAACCAGGTCATGATTTCTGGAAAGAGACGTTGGTTTTGAAATTTTTAAATTAATTTCTTTGGTGCTTTAAACGCCACAAGCTGAGCTCCACATTGGAGTGACAGAAGAGATATATATCTCCAAAATGAAGCAAATCACACCCAAACTATATATATATATATAGTTTAGTTAGTTTAGTTTATAATATATAATTATATATACTTACTACTGTATATATAACTTTTTGGGTTATATCCATTTTGGGTGAACTGCCCCTTTAAGTGCATTTAACATTACAACAGAGTTTGTTCTTATTTTCCACAGCATTCACAACTATTCATCTCTTTACGGAGAGTTCTACTGCATTTTTCACTATCAGCAACTTTTCAAAAGGAAGGGAAATTATGACGAGGGGTTTGGGCACAAACAACATAAAGACCTCTGGCTTGAGAAGAACAAAAAAGCAGCGGATGAGCCGGACGCCATGAAGACCCTCAAAACCACCAGGGCCCATTCAGACACCGTCAGCGGCTCGAGGGAGCCCCCTGCTGGCAGCTTTGCCCCAAAGTCATCTGGGAGAGAACCCACACGTAACGACAATGGTCCTGATGTTGGGAGCAGGCTGAAAATGAGTTGGCCGCCAGAGAGAAAGAGTGTTAGGGGTAGTCCAGGGCAGCAGGCAAACGTGCCGACTCTAAGAAATAAGATATCTGATGTAGACAAAGCTGCCAAAGTGTTTCCTAGTGCTCCTGTTTCAAGTCGTCACGCCAACGTGAGTGAGTCAAAGGTCATCGGCAAGGGCGCAGTGAAGACATTAGAGAGGGAGAAAAGGTTATTATCGAGTTCTTCCGTCTCAAGCGTGGCTGAGCGATCTAAAACGGCAGGGTTTCACTCCGCTGATAAATTACCTCCAGTGGAAACAAAACCGTGGAGTGTTTCCACCAAAAGATCACTCTTCCAACACAGTACCTCTGCGACAGAGGTTGATTTTTCTTCACCTTGTTTAAGAAAGGGCACCACTATCATGTCAAAACAAAAAATAGAACACACGAATGTGACAGCCCCTGCGATTATGAGCCGTAATTCAACACCTGACAGGAAGACGGCATCTCTGGGCAAATCAAAGAAATCCGTCCGCTTTGCTCCGAATGTCGATGCCGCTGATCGAGATGGCCCTTCGCCCTTTGAGATGAGTTCGGAAGCTGGTCGAGATGGCCCCTCGTCCTCTGAGATGAGTTCGGAAGCTGGTCGAGATGGCCCCTCATCCTCTGAGATGAGTTCGGAAGCTGAACATGAAGACCAAAGTAAGCGTCGGTCAGGTCAAAGTGAGGAAGACCACCCTGTCGTTGATATGTCTAAACAAGGGAACGAAATCAGCACAAAGATGGAAGCTGAACATTTGTCACCTGAGTTTAGAAATAAACAGGCAGAAAGTGAGGTTATTCTCAATCCCTACGAGTGCAGAGATAATGTAGATAATGGGAAAACAGCAGAATTGACTGTAAATGTCTCAGTATCATCAGCTATAGAACCTGTCAACATGGAGATCAGTCAGGATAGTTTGCATACATTTGGTAATGGATCAAAAGCTGTGAAATACAATTGTAATTCATCCCTTGATGAAAATATAGCGACACACCAAGAGCCAACTGAGAAAGTAGATATCGTAGCAGAAAACACACTAAATGAATTTGATTCAGTAGATCAAAAGATGATAGAAAGTCAGGCACAACATGAAACTACAGACACGAAGAGTCTTACGAATAGTGAAAATCCAATTGATGAGGCCAGTTCAGTAGACGAGCAAGAGGCCACTGTTGTCCAGAACGGTTGTCAGCAGAAAGGTGTTGCAAGATCTGATTCTCTCAAGGGTTCTACAGACACAAGGCCAAATGTAAAAAAGGGATCCTGGTCCAAGAGGCCCTTTTCCATGCTTTTCACATCTGGTGGCAACGAAAAGACAAACAAGGCCGACCCGACGGACAAGAAGAAACCAGAGACCAAACCAAGGGGCATCTTGGGACGGCTGTTCCAGTCGTCATCATCAGAGAAGACCACACCCGCAGGCACGCAGGAGGAGAGGAGCGAAACCACGTCTGTTCAGGCTGGAGACAAACCCGTAGCGGAGGCGGAGATGGAGCTTGAGGATGAACATGCTAAAGATGATGACATGTCTCAACTCACACATGTGGAACCGGGAGTCGTAGGCAGTATAATCCACAACTCACTCTCCACTGACCCCAATCCACTGAATAGCACAGTAGTCGAGGGTAAAACCACAGAGCCGTCCCCCCTCACAGTTAGTGATATTACAGGTGGGGTTCTATCGATCAAAGAACCAATTTCATCAACTCCGGTACAAATACTCAGTGTGGAGGACACTGACTCCATTAATCCATTCGCTACTCCAGAAAGAATCTTACAGAGCAGTGAAGCTCGGTCTCTCGCTGTTACCGGCATGTCTGTCTCTGATGATGTGATTTCTAGTGTTTCTGACAAATCGATGGCCCAAACATCCGACGTATCCTCCAATCTGACAACAACCGAGAAAAGTGGTCAAATGTTGGGCGATGCATTTCAGGAGATACCCGATACCAATTTTGGAGATTGTTTCAGTCCGGCTCCCATTGAGCCACCGCCCATGCAGATGGATACGGGTAACAACATCCGGCAATCAAATGATATGGTTGAGGCGCCAGAGTTTGGAGGGAGGGGCCTCGGTGATGGGATGCTTTTTGATCTGGACAGCAACATCAGTAAAGATGCCACCAATTCACTTGGCCTGTCAAAACTCGATGACTTTGATATATTCAGCTCAGAGGGAAATATTCCTGCTCAACCCTCTGCCGACCATGTTTTTTATCAAGGTGGAGCACACCCAAAGCTTTCAGACACTCCTGACGATATCTTTGGGATGAGCGACATCGTAGCGAGTACAGATGTTTTCCCAGCACAGCCAAGTCAGACAAATTCCAACACATTTGGCGATTTCCTGGGTTTAGATTTTTCAGCCACAGCTAACCCTACCTCCAATGATCTTTTCTCTGATGGCATGTTTGCAACAGAACCAGAAATGCAGGCCGCACCTGCACAGAGTGAGACTAATTCATTTATGGACATGCTTTCAGGGCCAGTGAGCAGTAATATTGAAACAGAAAAACCCAATACCAACAATAGCTGGATGGATGACTTGCTTGGGTAATATGTCAATAACTTGTATACAGATTAAAACAAATGCAAAATTATTTGATTTAAACCTGTACTATAAAAATTATTTCATGAAGAAATGTTGCTCACTCTGCAAGTTAAATCACAGAGTTGGACCGAGTTGGACTGAACAAGAGAACATCCTCCCAACAGTGATGCATGAAATTGCCTGTATGAGCTCTAATGGTCTGACATGACGATTGGTGCAAAATCGGTAGAAGACTACAGTCTCCAGCTTGAAGAAATGTCTTTTTTTGTTGCAGCTATCTCTTATCCTCCATGTTTAATCATGCGGCAGTTACTTCTCACGGCCACAGGCAATCGTACACAGTGCAGCTTTAAGCAAGTGGGTTGCATGATTGATGTTAAGAATCAAGTTTAAGTAATATTTTGTACGCTGCTTCAAATGCAATTTTTGTTTTACAAAACAGGAAAAGTTCAAAGTAAAGACAATCTATAATCTTAGAATTACACGCACGCATGCGAGCACACACACACACACACATTCACGCACACACGTGCACGCGCGCACACACACACACACACTTGAATATAGGTGCCCTTTTATACTGGAGATAAAATTAACAGTTTAAGTACCCACAGTGAAAATAAAAATGATTTGTGTAACCAAGAATAACTGAATTCATTGAAATATTGAATTTCCTTCACCTATAAGTAAATGATAGGATGTGATGTGTACATACATGTATTCAACTATAACACTACCGCATAGCTGTCCATTTCAAGGTGATGAAAAAAATCATAATCATCATAAGACTGTGTGTAAGCAATACAGTATGTGCAAAATAAATATTATTCTAGTTTAAAATGTTATCTACATGCTGAAAAACCTGAATGTTTGAATATGCTGATGAACAGAATCGTCTTGTGCAACATGGTTAAGGTTTGATCAATAAACTCAGATTTTCCTCCGGTGGCCTTGTTTTGATGAATGACAGTCACAATCAGATCCACAGGTTCGGTATAGCCCTTTAAGCTGCAAATGACATGTCATCACCAGGGAGTATAAAATGCTTGTGACCAGATAATTGCCTAACTTGACAATACAAATTTGATACTTTATATGAAAGCATGATGGATTAATTATATTGATCATTACAAAAATAGTAAGAAAGGAGATTGAAACAATGGCTTCAATGTTGTGATGATGACCACAACTTACATGTAATTAGCGATATGTAATTTAAAAGGTTCCCATATGTTGCAAATACACACAATGCACACGATATTTATTATTTTTATGTGACAGGTGTGTAGGAGAACAAGATACAAGATACCTTTATTGCCACACAACCAGGTTGGTGGTGTTTGTGTTCGGTACAGAGTGGTTGAAGCTCTGGATATACATGAAACATACAGTTACCCCCCTTCCCAGCAGAGAAGACTGATGGTTGACAAAAAAGAGATGGTAAACTTTGACAGAATGTGGAAGTGACAGCTATACATGTTAATAATGACTACAGCAGAACCTCAGACTTCTCAACTGACCAATAACTGATGAAACATGTGGTAATGTGGAAATCAAATGTATTTATTATACGCAATGGATTTTTGTTGTTGTTGATGCATTCAAAAGCTTTTCAGTGGAAAATTAGACTACAGGGGATTTTACAATCTGTGTATTTATCATATTTGTAATCAGGTTTGGCCCATATTTCTGTCTTTCAGTCATTGTTTCACTGGTTTGAACAACCTCAAAGGATTCAGATGAAGGACATTCTACTCCTATAGGCAAAAGATAACTGCATGAAGTGATAACAAAAGGATTGTGGATACATTATTTTACGTCACAAATTGCACTGATTTAATATGAGCACATTGTGGTAAATCTAACGTTTTCACATGTTTCCAAATAGCAAATTGTTGTCGTAAGATATTTGAAATACATTGGAATTGTGAAAAAAAATTACATTGTCAGTTATGTAGATTCTATGATCTCTAATTACATTAGTCAATTTATCTCAGTTTTTTTATTTGATTTAATTACATACATGCTGCTTTTTGTTTTCTGTTAGAATTACTTAACTCATTTGGATGGAAAGTTCATATTTACAGACTAAAATATTACTTTGAGTGTAGGCTATTGTTTTTCTAGTTAGTGCTACACAATGCTATCTGTCTGTTAAGCAGCAACACGACATATTCTCAAAAAAACGATACACAGAGTTGGAGAAAATAATTACGTCATTTAATTTAGTTATGTGTACATTTTGTACAAGATGTTTCAAAGTAAGTCAATTATTATTAGCCTGTCATCACCATCATCATGTTAATGTGATATGCTGTTATCATGCCTATATTGTACAGTATATTTCAACAAACAAAACAAATAAAATATATGTATTCATTTTATTATCCAAATGGTGAGGGAGAAGGAGGTCAGTCAGGTAGGGGGAGCCAGGCTATGGAGGGCTTTAAAGATGAGGAGTAGTAATTTTAACTGTATGCGTTCCTTAATCGAAATATCCTAATCGTGGGCAATGGGGCAACATTTAGCTAAACTCATCCAATGGTCATTACGCACAACAGCAACCAACTCGTAAATACGCACAACAGAAACACAACCAATTCGTAATAAAGCATGAAGCAACCATGTTATTTACAGTTTGATACTATTTTCTGTACAGCAGATAGACCTTTAAACACACACACACACACACACACACACAGAGATGACCAATTCAACAGAAAGTGCTCTGTGAGACAGAATGTCTCAATTACCTGCGAACACACACACTGTCTCACACACAACACACTGCAGCACCCACTCTCCACACTTTAGATCACACAAACACACTTTATATTTATTGATAAAGGATTTGCACTACAACTCGTACACCTACTGTAAATTGTACCTAAATTGCACCTCATCCCATTTCTGCACTATATAGTATTGTATATTAGTACACTGCATAGTATTGTATATTATATGGTAACTCATTTACGTCTATTCTGCATCGAACATTGTACATATGTCTATACTGAACACTGTGACCTCATTTTTTTACTTCTAATTTACATGCTATACTATGTTATTTTATTTCATACTTATCTTGTCTTGCAAAGTCTCTGGAGCGTAACAGTAAGAAGCATTTTGTATAAAAGTATTCTGTACTTCTGTATGACAACTATTAAAGAAACTTGAAACTTGAAACACAGGGGCGGAGCTACCTAGGCTACATAGGTGGTTGCCTAGATCACCACTTAGAGGGGGGTGCCAAAAACTGCCCCAGCTAAAGAAATATATTATATATATTATTAATAAATTATTTTGAGTTTTTTGTGCCCCCTTCCATATCTGCAACCAATATTTTGACATAAAGAAAATCGAACACAAGGGAAAAATCTAAAATGTTAAAGGTCGGTCTGGAATAGGTAGAGTTGTCATTGATGGGTATCGGTCAAGTGTGTGTTAGAAGCGAGCGTCGAGGAAAGACTAGAGAACTATGAGGAGGCAATCCATGGTGCGGACAAGAAAAGAAACGTGCCAAGCAGAAAGGTATGCCATTTTGATTGTATTGTCAACTTTAGCAAATGGATCATGCTACTGTAGCATCATGTTGTCTAATCTGGCTAGTTATAGCTAATGTTAGCTAGCCAGTGAAGGGGTGTGACGTTCGTTATTGCCATTTAGTCGAAACTGACATCAGGCAATTCTTTTGCTAAATATAGCGCAAGTTTACCTATACAGTCATTTTCGTTGTGTCATGAAATAAAATTTTTTTTTTATAATAACAATGTTGTAATGTTAGCGTTAGCTTGCCTAGGGCACCAACTGTGCCAGGTCCAGCCCTGCCCATACTCATATTGAGTATCATGAATGTCCCTTGTCCAGTCATAATGCATCAAATAAATTGTATAAGCCACTTCATCACTTCAAATATGAACCCATAGCTGACACACATTATAATTCTACATGGAACCCATGAATGGTTTTATATGGAACCATTAGGGGCTATATGTTTTTATTCATTCATTTATTTTAACCAGTGAAGAAGTAGAGGTTTAATTGGTTCTGTGAATAGTAAATCTATGAAGCACAATCTTACTCATAATAACCTGTCAAGTATTGATTGATTGATTGAAAACTTGGGTGCAGGGGGAGGGGGCGGGGCCTTAGTGCTCAGGGGTTTAGGGGTATCCTCTAATTGATTGATTGAAAACTTTATTAACAGATTGCAGAATGGGTACAATAAAGTACAGCTCAATACACACAATTGTTAAGGGGATGCAGACCAGAGAAAGACTTTCGTCTTGTTTACATCAGGGTCCCCCATTTTCAATTCATCAGGACATATGACATACATGACATACAGATAGCCAGTACTGCTACATCTATACACATACAGATCGCCATGTATTTTGTCCCTTTAAAATAAATCAAATAAACTAAAACCGCGTAAACATTGTATAATAACTAAAGGGGTCAGCAACCTTTACTATCAAAAGAGCCACTTTTCCCCCGTCCCACAAAATAAAATGCTCAGGGAGCCGCACAACCTATTTACCCTTAAAATGAAGATAACACAGTGTATAACGTTTTATATATCCCCAAGCATACCCCACATTTAGCATAAAACGCTTGACAATTGCATACCCAAAGTAATTTGCGATTTATTATACTTTATACTTATAGCACACAGTTTGTTGCATTAATGGGATTATAAAGCAACAAAAAGAAAAAAAATTACTTTTTAATTGCTGTTTTTACCTGTTATAACAAAGGAAAACCTCAAACTCTTATGAAGAGGAGAAAAAATACTGTCTGTGTAGACCTATTTTTTAATAAAACACAGAAGAGGAGACGAAACACTGGTGTCTGTAGACCGACTTTGAAATAAAACCCCGAACTATTCAGGTATATTTGAGTCCTTCCCTTATTTGTGGAACATTTATAAAATAGAAAGTAGTCCACTTTGAAAAAAGAATACCATGTGTAGACCTACTTTGAAATAAAACACAGAAAAGGAGAAAGAACACTGGCATCTGTAGACCTACTTTGAAATAAAACCCTGAACTATGCAGCTCTATTAGAGTCCTTCCCTTATTTGTGGAAAATCTATAAAATAAAAAGTTAATTTTTCATTGTTCGCAAATTTCGCACCACATATCAGGCATACAGGTAAGCCTTTTGTTGACTAAATATCTTAGTTGATGAAATATTTTTTTCATTTCAGTGTCACAGTATGACATCGATCTCCAAAATAAAAAAAATAAATAAAAAATAAAAGTAAATTTTTATTTTTATTTATTTTTTGGCCAGGGAGCCGCAGCTGATTGGCTAAAGAGCCGCAGGTTGCCGACCCCTGAAACGATGCGTTTTGTATTTTTTTTTTAAAGAATGTGTAATATATATATATAATTGAATAAGGAATATACTTTCATAGTTATTGAGCCTGCCTTTGTTTTCTTGGAGTGTAATTCTGGATGTTTTGTAAATTCTGACATGTTCAATAATATTCAGTGCCTGTGAACAATTCATATACAATATATTAAAATGAGTGGGGCTTTGGAGATGAACAATGAAAAATATATAGACCATTGTACATCATATACACCATGTATTTTGTATGAAGTGAGTAAAACGTTTTCAAGAATAAACCCTGTGTATACAGTACAGTTCTACAGTTTGGTTTCATATGGATATTCCTCAACTTTATGGTCACCAGCTTTGTCCGTGCTGCTCACATTTCTGAAAGATAAATTAGAAATGATGTAATAAGTGAAATGGGGACATATAAGAGATATGGTTTATTTTATTATTTTGTAATAAATAAATAAATTAACCAATAAACAAGAAAACAACACAAGCGTTAGTGAATGCTGACCAGAGCAGGAGCGATAGAGCATCCAGGATCAAAGTGGTCCAGTGCACACCAGGAATGTTCAGATACAAATAAGATTAATTTAATCTAAAACATACCGCTAACATAAAACCTACTGTCATAAAGCATAGGAGTGAACGACGTGTTTTGCATCGCGGCTTCTGACGCTGTGGTCACATTTGGTCTCTCATTCACCACCATTCAAAACCGCCTGGCTTGCTCGGTCAAAGTTCAAATGAGTTCAGCTTTGACCTGCGAAATAGCTTGACCAATGTAGGAGCAGCTGAGAGCGGTGGATGTGATTGGTTTAACACAACGCAGGTTCATGAGGTACAGCCCACTTTTGATGAGCAGGTTGGTACCTTGCATGGTTGCCCCTGCCGTCCGTCAGTGTGTGAATGTGTGAGTGAATGGGTCAAATGTGAGGAACAAATTGTAAAGCGCTTTGGATAAAAGCGCTATATAAATGCAGCCATTTACCATTTATTCTGTACCTTTCTAAAAGCTCTGTGGATGTATTTTTTTAATGATTACTCTACATATAAATGTTATCTATGTAACGGTTGTGACAACGTCGCCTCAAACTTCGATACCCCGAGGGAGTTTCGAACACGGGTCTCCCACGCCACGTGCAACAGCACAGACCACTATACCAAGAAGTGAACTCACTGCTTTGTAACGTGTCTATGTGTCTTTTGAGGATGAGAGTGAGTTTAACCCATAGCACCGCTATACTCACCCCAGCCCTTCGTGACTGCGCTTCACGATACCATCCGTATAATAGCTTTAACACATTCCTGGCCAACCACGTATATATACGTGATTGGGAGCCGACGCTTGACGGCCAACCACGTATACTGATACTATGATGTTATTTGATACTATCTTGTCTAGCACAGTCTCTGGAGCGTAACAGTAAGAAGCATTTTGTATGAAAGTATTCTGTACTTCTGTATGACAACTATTAAAGAAACTTGAAACTAAACTTGTATACGTGTTTAACTCGTTATTTCTTTTATTCGATATTTTAGTCAATACTGCCCCCTAACGCATTGTGGCAGCAACTGCACTACATTAGAAATGCTGTGGTTTGTTATCTTGGCGAGCTGAGCCGTGCGGGCGGGGTTTAAATACTCCGGCGAGGTAACCTGTTTCAACGATACATCTGCGAGGCTGCCCCCCCGAAAAATTACAACGTGTTTAGTGGATTCCACTAAAACGCTATTATCGCGTCTTTTCCTGGGATTACTAAAGTGGTCCGCACACGGCGGGCGACCAACGTCGCCTGGCAATGCGATCGTCTGTCGCTCAACGACAATCGCCTGGCCCCCCACACCAGATCCGACCGTTCAGGTATAATAAGCTATATGTGTCGCTCTGTTTAGCTGGGGGTGTGGTTTCCCCCCGGGAGATATCAGAGGACGGACCGGATGTTAGTTTGTCGTGAAGCAAGCGTATAGCTGTGTTGTGCATTACGAGGGAATATTAACCTGTAAAACCCATATTGAGCTGGAATTAAACCACCATATACGAATACAACCTCTCCTCATTCTTCCTGACATTACTGCATGACTGATCGCTACAATACGTTCATTACCACCGATTGGACAAGTATTATGCACCTGCTGAGAGAGGATGTTTTTTTCACGGAAGACGCAAACTGTTTTGTTCTCAACCATTATTTCTTTGGACAATAAACCTTACAAACTACATCAGCTGCAGCCTGGACATTAAACTCTGTCAACATCCACAACTTATTTTGTTACCCGAGTACAAAAACATCTAGTAGGTGCATCGTGGCGCATTATCAATTTATTAGTTAATGACAAGCGGCCACTAAACCTTCTCCAACTAACATTATTTATTTAAATTGTTCCTATTAATAATAATTAACATAAGTAACATGGTAATAATACGTAAGTTATTGATCAATGAATGTATTGATAAATTTATTTATATTACAAATGATACACCAATAGAAGTAATGTTATTTCCTCATTGTCCTTGCTGTGTCGCCTGCCGTCGCCTAAAAAAATAGGATCGAGGCGATTTTTTGCCAGGCGACAGAAGTTGCTGCGCGATCGTCGTTCGAAAATCTCCTGCCGTGTGGCTTCTCTCATTCATAACAATGGAAGCGATACAATTCTGTCGGTCGCCTCGCAAAAAAGGTCGGTCGCCTGACAAAAATCGCCCGCTGTGTGCGGAGCACTTAACACAATGGCGCCCAGCCACGGAGATCTCCGTGTTTCGAATCGGTTGAGGACCAACCACGGACATGTCCGTGGCAAGGTTGTTTTGGCTTTTATTCCATTTTAATAACCTACTCGATGTCACTGAGCAGCACTGCAGAAGTACCCTACTCTTTGAATTCGAAAAAGTGCATTACCGGCCAGATCCTCTTAGGGGCGCTATCTTGATAATGCAGTGTTCCCTGTGGCAGAAGTTGTCTTGTTTTTTCTGGATCTCCAATGTAGTTTTCTGCTAACATGAAACGATGCCTATAGCCTGTAGCTTGGAATACGTTTTGGGACGCGGATTTCAGTGTGCAGTAAAGGAATATATCATCAGCCAATGGACATATCGATCTACCAGATGGCGATCGATAACTGGGAAATCCTTTGGGGGATCCAACCGGCCCACGGTAAGATCTTTTTCACGTAAATTACATGCTGATCAGGCATTGTTATGATAGCCATCCACCCGATCAGCGAATGTGGCTACTGAGGCTAACGCGGTTATTGGTAATCAATAATCAGAAACGACGTCCCCCGGCCCCCCCCCCCCCCCCCCCCCTTTCATGCATTCATGGTGGACCATCATACCGATCATATGCAGTTTGAGTTTTAACTGTAGCTTCTGTATCCGAAATGCCATTGGATTTAACGTTAGTAGCTTAGCGGCCTGTATCTCGCCTTCCAGGAAATATACTAGTTCAAATCCCTTATAACGCTTATATTCAAGACGCTATCAAATGAGAACGTATTGATGAAAAAATTATTTCTTTAAACCATTTTGAAGGGACGGTTTATGGTGTCAATTGACAATGAGAATGGACAGATAGCAATACTATAAAGTATAGATTTAGCTCTACAAACAGCCCCACGGACTATGCAAGTCTATTATGAAATGCTGGCCGTTTAAAGTGATATTAGACGGATCCAAGTGGCCGCGAAAGTGTTAAGAATCACCAAAACTATACTTATATTCAAAACGGTATAAAAACGAAAATGTACGGATGAAAAAACAATCTGTTTTGTGCATGTTGACTGGAAGCAACTCACTGACAATCGACGGGTGTATTAGATCCATAGCTATAATATAAGATATATTTTATTTTTAAGCACTCGCAAGTGAACAAAGCGCCCCATTGACTTACGGCGTTCTATACAGAAGGTAAACAGCGACCCCTGGCCGTGAATGTGTTAACACATTCCCTGCCACGCACTTTGAGCATCTTATACCATTCTCTGCCAGCACTGTAAGTCTATGGAGATGTTCACCTTCTTTGCAGGGCTATAACTTTTTAAATTGTATTGCTAAATTGACATTACTATGGCCCATTCAACATCGATTATCTATCGTTCAGGATGTAGGAACGTTTTACTTTTTCATTCATACATTAATACGAAAATACCGTCTAGAATATAAATATGTTTTTATCGTTTTCTGCAGTAATTCCTAGAACGTGAGATATAGGCATAAACCGCATATATAGATTATCAAATGCCGTTTGTTGCCGATCCACGCTATATAAAAAATGTCAACTGTACATGATCCTAAACGTTATGACTGATCATGCGCGAATTAACGGAGGGGGGGGGGGGGGGGGTCGTTTATAATTCCGTGATCGTCGTTAAATGCTTTATGTAGTATGGGTGATATATTGATCAGAGCAGTTTGCATGGATAATAATAAACAAACAGGCTGAAAGTAACGTCAGCGTCCTCTTACCGTTCGACGATGAGACTGGAGGAAAAAGATCCCACTTATTTGACGGCGATCGCCTAAATCCATTTCCGGTTTGTATAATCATAATACACGGCCAAATCGTATCGATTATTGCGTTATGACAGCGATCGCTACACACGGACGTGTGTATACAGTCCCGCAACAATATGCGAGTGGCCGGACGCATTTCGGAGACGCACCGAGATCGACTCGTCCATTTCCGGTTTGGCAACTCGCCGATCATCCACCAGGGGGCAGTATTGAAGCGTTGCAGAGTTGTGCCGGCTCACACTGCATCAGACCAGGCTCCGTGAGGGAAATATGAATAACATGGCGAATTTGTTTTATATGATCTCAATAACGTTGTACGCCGTGGATTGGCAGAATTAGCATGAACTTGAAACGTTGTACGACGTTTTTGGCGCAGGCTGTGTTAATGTCACACAACACCACTACCACCACCAACAACAACAATAACAACAACAGCAACAAAACAATGTGTACCTGTTGCCCTCTGCCTCATCGGTTGTTTCAGGCAGTTCCATTCTTCTGGTCTCAGGAAGCAGGTAGATAAGCGCCCCGCTAACCAATGAGAGGCTGCTAAACACCACAGTGGGTATAGACCAGTGGAATACAGCCAGCAGGTTGAGCAATGGAGACAACATCCCTGCAATTCGAATTGCTATAGACCCTAGTCCTGTGGCAGTTTGTCTGAAATAGTGAAGAGAAAACACTGTATATTATATTAATAGTTTATAGATGAAAACAACAACAACAAGGCTTGAAGTTACCCGACAAAACTTACCGAACTGATGTTGGGAAAAGCTCCTGAACATATACATTACATATAGATCCTGCCCAGCTCAAAAAGAAACGTCCTATGGTAGCTAAGGTAGTAATAGCAATGGCACTACCTAAAATAAAATAACAGAGTGACAAAAAGGTAAACAAACAAACAAACAGACATATTCTTCTTTCAATAGGTGATTTTTTTAAGTCCCCAAGAAACAGCTAGCAGAATGCTATTTGATTCCACATTTATGTGTTTCCTGTAAAAACAGGAAGCTAGGGAGGGACATCACATGTTGTAGATATTGATTGGCATTTAGTGCTGAATGTGCATTACGGTCAACCCATTAGCTAGCAAGCTAATGTTAGCAACATAGGTTAGCAACGTTACGCAACATTAGTAACATTAGGATTAGCTAGCAAGCTAACATTGAACATTTAATGTAATGCTAGCTTAATTACAATGTGCTGTAAATGTGGCGGCTGGGTGGCGCAGCAGAGATTGCGCTCGTCACCAATGCAAGAGACTCCGGTCTCGAATCCGGGTGTCAGCATTGCCTCCGGCTTGGGCCAGCCGTCATACTAACTCAAGTGGCAGAGTTAGAGGGTGGAAGTCGATGGGTGGGGATTTGGACGTTGTGGACAGCGACTCCTACAGGTCGGTTGGGGGACGCCTGCACAGCAGAGACAGGAAGTAGCGGGGGTAGTGTGAGCCTCCCATGCGTTACACCTCGCCAATGAGAGTCCGCGCTGGCAGGTGAAAAGATGTGACTGGCTGCCTCCTCGTGTACCGGAGGGGACACATGATGCAAGGCTTCTATCCTCCCTATAACCGACCAGTGGGGGGCATAGTCGAGCAACGTTCAAGACAGGGGAGGGGAGAATTGGAAATACGAAATTGGGATGGGAGAAAAATAGAAAATAAGGAGAAAAAGTGGATAAAAAAAATAAGTGCTGTAAATGTCATTCTAGAAAGCA
The DNA here is from genome assembly GCF_963971535.1 of Notolepis coatsorum. Taxonomy (NCBI): domain Eukaryota; kingdom Metazoa; phylum Chordata; class Actinopteri; order Aulopiformes; family Paralepididae; genus Notolepis; species Notolepis coatsorum. The sequence goes on along the minus strand of NC_140177.1, from coordinate 32,499,426 downwards.
TTTCATTTGACGCAAAATGAGTATACGGATACGCCCCCATGTGCAGGCTGACTCATCAAACGTTTTTTTTTATCGTTTTCCAGGAAATAACTAACTCTAAAATACCATTAACAATACCTACAAAACAACTTTTTTTTCATTGTTGGGACAGATACTGTACTGACGTATAGTGACAATCAGTGCAAGTGATAAACATGTGATAAAAGAACATACATCTATTTAGATTTTTTTAAGTATCTTACCTTGAGGAACGGCTACAATGAGAATGCAGAAGAGCCCAGCAGTCAAGATGGTGCCCATTAGGGATAATCTTCTCCCCAAAACCTCTAACAGCCAGATGCAAAGCACATGAGCCGGGAGCTCAGAGAGACCGAACGTCAGCTGGGTCAGGAAGATGTCCAAGCCAAAGTTCCCCACGTTTAACATGAGGCAGTAGTAGGAAAGGTTTATTGAAAACCTGGATTTTCAACAGGAAAATAAATGGTTATGCATGTTGGTCAAAACAGCATTGCTGACACTGACAGTAGTTACTATTTTTATTGTAAAACATTGGGTAGTTAATGTTAATGCAACTTACCATGCAAATGTTATAGTAAGGAAATACTTTCTTAGCACGGGTGATCTGATAAGAACTGCGATGCCTGCTCTCTCCACTGTTTTTTTCTCAACTATCTGTGAAAAGTTATAAATAAATACACAATTTATTTACCAACAGCCGTGATCAGCCAAATGTTTATCAAAAGATTCTCACAACATTAAATGAGTTTGCGACTATCTGAATGTTAATGCTTTGTTGCCACAGTAGCCAACAGAGTGCATTCGTTTTACAGGGCCGGACACAGAAATGGCTGGGCCACTGACAAATTCCAGTGAATGGGCCCTCCCCCCAACTTAACTTGTACCATACAGTTGCGTGATTTTTTTCCGTAGCCGCAGTTTGCGAAGATGATTGGCTAGCCCGCATACAGCGAAGACCCTCTCTGATTGGTTTAGCTCCGAAGGGCTCTTCCGCCTTATATTCTCTGCTTCGAAGTGGTTATGCTTTGGCCCTCTTTCGAAGTGGGTTATGCTTAGAGTTAGGGTTAGGGCTAAACCAGGGTTAGGGCTAAACCAATCAGAGAGCGTCTTCGCAAACTGTGGCTACGAAAAGAAATCACGCCATACAGTCAGGTCCATAAATATGTCATAATTTTGGATCTGTACACCATGGGATTTGAAATTAAACAATCAAGATGTGTTTTAAGTGCAGACTTTCAGCTTTAATTTGAAGGTATTTACATCCAAATCAGGTGAACGGTGTAGGAATTACAAGAAATTCTTAACCTGTTAAGCTGATAAGGGGACCCTGCTTTTTTATTTTTATTTTTGTATCATAAATCGATCAATAGAGACCGTATTAGATCCCCATGTGGGTTATCATTGGAAAGCCACACTCATTGGCTACAACCCTGTCCAAAATATTTCGAGATCGCCAAATGATTGACGGAGCTAGAGCCCCGGGAGTTGTGTATGTGTCATGTACTTTGCCGTGTATTTTGGCGCACGCCTCACATATCGGCATGTAACTGGAGAACCGCTGAACGTATTTTGTCGGCAATCAACAGGCAACAAATAGGGCTTTAATTCTATATATACATTGTATTGTAAGAAATGCACACCCGAGCCGCTAGAGGTCGGCAAAGTGGTGCGTCGCGAATTGTCCCACATGTGGGCCCTTGGATGTTAAGAGCCGAGGTGTTGTGTTTTTTTCTCTCAATTGTAGCCAAGATCAAAGACCTTAACCCTATCAAAACAGCAGTCAAAGTGTATATTTTCATTTTTACCAATGTTTTTAAGATTGACCGAAAATATGAATTTATCGTAGAAAATGCTAATTATATCTCTTTTATCGTAAAACCGTGAGGAAATGACTAAATCCAGATTTAACACTGCCATTGGAAAGAGGAGCTTTTCCCCTATCCATAGATGTATGATTTGGCAGGGTGCTCCAGTAGCACACCACATAGCTCGCTGAGTCGCAAAGTGGTCGCCCGGGTTCGATTCCCCGACCCGGTGGCCATATGCCGCATGTCTTCCCCTCTTCTCCTCCCGTTTCACCCTCTCTCCTCTGTCGGTCCTGCGTGGCCAAAAGGTCCTGTGTTGACCAAAAAAGCTGAAAATGCTATAAATAAAAAAAATACAAAAAAATGTATGATTTGGCCATAATAAGGTCAAATATGAATTTTGGATTACAATTTATTACTGTATCTACAAATCCTTCTGTTTAATCATCTTCCCTTTATTCATTTGCTTAGATTTTATGTACACTTGATCTCAACAAGGTGGTGAATGAGCTCAGTGAGCGAGCTCGGTGGCTGCACAATTGTAACAAAAGATGCAACAAAAATTCATAATTTATATTCTCCTTTGTTTCATCACAATTTACTCAAGCCTAGTAACAGACACAATATTTCTGACACTGGGAATACATACCCCCATGTCCCTAGATGTTCCTAGATACCAAGAACATGCAAATTGACCTTGTAGAAGTGGCACAATCTTCCATTTACTTGGGCATGTACCTTGGGCATGACATTTCTGAAAATAGGGCTACAGATTAACAGGTTTTAAGGGATCAAAAGTAATTGGTCAATTGGGAGCTGTTCCACGGCACGGTGTGCGTTATCCCTCATTATCTAATTTACAAGGAGCAGATAAAAGGTCTAGAGTTAATTTCAAGTCCATTGTGTCAATGTCCAAATATCTATTTTATTTTATTTAGTTGTAATGCTTTTTTGTAACAATAAGCATTTTGTAAGGCAGTCTGTTCTGTGATTTGAAGAGGTTGTTGCCCAGTAAATGCACTTGAGCTCAACCTGAACGTCTGCATTATTTGTCGAACCAAGAAGAGTTACACTGTGATTGTCATGTAACGTTTGTTGTTACATGCAATAATGATATGTGGACTCCAGTTTAATGAATCCAAACAGACGATGTGGTTGTTGTTATTGAAACGATGCCGCTATCGACCTTATAGCATAACGGTCCCATATTGCAACGCATTATCAAAACAGGTTGTAAAAGAAAATAATAATAATTCTGACTTGGCATCTTCAGTCATGTTACCCACGCAATGCCACTGCGTAGCCTATGTCTGCATTCTGAATGAGGGAGGGGTGAGGGGGTCGGGGTTGGCCCGCCAAGTAATTTGAATCCTAGAAAGTGGACCGGGCAGAAAATGTATTGGGAACCCCTGATTTCAAGTTTGTTTATTATTTGTCACAATAAACTACATGTACTTTACGGTGAAATGCTTGGTTCTGTATGACAGATTTATAGTCTGATTTGTGTTATGCTACACCCATTCTTCGTTTTTTTCATTTGTAGTGCCCCCTAGTGGTTGACCTGAATATGTGGACATATCCTGTAAGTTTTGTGTGGTGATTGGCCAAATTGTTGACTTCTATTCATGGTCTATTTATGTGCTGAGCGTAAAAGTTATGACCTTTCAAAGTTTGACCTTTAATTATAGTGCCCCCATCATGTCCCTGGCCTGCTGTCAGCCTATGTGGCAAGTTTCATCCACTGCAGCCTTTTAGTTGGTGATTAGCTCTGGATAGATGCACAGACCCACAAACAGACCCACATAATTTCCTATTATAGGTTAAAGGGGTCAGCAACCTTTACTATCAAAAGAGCCACTTTTCCCCCGTCCCACAAAATAAAATGCCCAGGGAGCCGCACAACCTATTTACCCTTAAAATGAAGATAACACAGTGTATAACGTTTTATATATCCCCAAGCATACCCCACATTTAGCATAAAACGCCTGACAATTGCATACCCAAAGTAATTTGCGATGTATTATACTTTATACTTATAGCACACAGTTTGTTGCATTAATGGGATTATAAAGCAACAAAAAAAACATTTTGACTTTTTAATTGCTGTTTTTACCTGTAACAAAGGAAAACCTCAAACTCTTATGAAGAGGAGAAAAAATACTGGCTGTGTAGACCTATTTTTTAATAAAACACAGAAGAGGAGACAAAACACTGGCATCTGTAGACCTACTTTGAAATAAAACCCTGAACTATGCAGCTCTATTAGAGTCCTTCCCTTATTTGTGGAAAATAATTTTTTCATTGTTCGCAAATTTCGCACCACATATCAGGCATACAGGTAAGCCTTTTGTTGACTAAATATCTTAGTTGATGAAATTTTTTTTCATTTCAGTGTCACAGTATGACATCAATCTCCAAAATAATAAAAAAAAAAAAAAAAAAAAAAATTGGCCAGGGAGCCGCAGCTGATTGGCTAAAGGGTCGCAGGTTGCCGACCCCTGGGTTAACCTATTATAAGATATTATACAACGGCATGCAAATTTCTCGATTCTGATTGGCTGAAACAGTCCATTTACACGTATGTATAGTGCTCAATCCATGCTCCTGGTCCCAGGACCCGCCCACAACCAAATCACATCACCAATCTTTAACAAATGGATATGTTGATAGCGTCATAACGACTAAATATAAAGCGATTCTGTCACGGCGAATGTCTTAGTCCTTTAAACAATGTTGGATGATGTAATTGATGGGTCATGAGTCATTGTAGAACAAAAGAAAAATAGCGGATTGATTGATTGATTATTTGCAATTCTATTTTAAATTTCTTCTCTCTTTCCCCTGACTGCAGCGCTCACTCTCACACTGTCCGACGCTGGCGTACCCACCCACCCCCCCACACACACACACACACACACTAACGACCACCCCTAGACATGGTTTATTGTTCACAAACCACTCCTGCGCGTGATGTAATGCTTAAATAAGCATAAGTCATTTAGAGGTTTAGTATACATCAGTGATACTCAAGTATTTTCAAAAGAAAAGTCTTATTTCAAAAGATTTGGTCCAAGACATTTTCCAGTCATGATAATTCATTAAAACATAATTTTTGTTCTTTCTTTTTATCTTTTTCCTCCTTCTTTTTCCGTTTTTCTCCCATCCCAATGTTAGTCGTTATGACAATTCCCAATCCCCTTCCTGGTCGTTGCGCACTCTACCCTCTACCGTCGGTCCGGGAGGGCGGAGACTATCACATGCTTCCTCCGATACATGTGTACCCAGCCCACCGCTTCTTTTCACCTGGCTCACTGGGAGAGTGTAATGTGTGGAAGGTCACACTACCCCTCCCAGATCCTTTCCTTGCTGTGCAGGCGCCCCGACCGAACTGTAGGAGTCGCTGTTTACAACGACCAGGACCCACCCTTGCCGGGTTTTCCCATCCTCTAACACTGCCAATTGTGTTAGTATGGACGGTCGGCCAACCCGGAGGCACCACAGCCGGATTCGATCCCACTGTCTCTGTGGTGGTAGACAGACGCTTAGTCCACTGCACTACCCGGCCGCCCATTAAAACATAATTTCACATTAGTTACAACCACTGACCTATGAAAATCTGATTATCCTATTATTAGATTCTAGTGTTTATTATAACCATATTTATTGTAATGTATAATATAACTGATAGGGCATAATTACAGACCCTCATCTGCACCTTGATTACACTGCCTACTTGCTCATATGCATATATTCAGAGTTAATTGCATTGTTTACACTGCCTTTTTTACTTTCTACTGTACTATAATTGTATTGCCTATAGTATGTCTTCTACTATTACCCTGCCCATACCTGTACCTCCTTTCCCCCTCCCCCATGCTGCTATGATGCCTGAATTTCCCCAAGGGGATCAATAAAGGAATATCTTATCTTATCTTAGGGTGCTTTCACACCAGAGCTGTTTGGTCCGGACTATCGGACCAGAGTTCGTTTTCTCGGATAGTCCGCTTTTTTGAGTCTGGGCGGGGCTTCGTGGCTTGGACTAGGTTTGAGGCGGGACTTCGTGGCTTGGACTAGGTTTGACTGTGCGTGGGCGGGGCGTTGTCTCTCCCCCCCCCCCCCTCTCTCTCTCTCTCTCTCTCTCTCTCTCTCTCTCTCTCTCTCTCTCTCTCTCTCTCTCCGCGGGCGGGCGTCTCTCTCTCTCTCTCTCTCTCACGGCAGTTGCGAGACTCAGGGAAACGCTCTGATTTTTTTTCTTTTTGCGCCTGACCAACCCCCCCCCCCCCCCCCCCGCTCCCCCAAAGATCCTGATATGGATCGCACACTGGGTTGGATGCACTTCCGAGCTGCTTCCACATGAGGCAACTTCTCTCAATCATTCCAATAACACACAGTTGGATGTGTTAGTTGGTTGGATGCACTTCCGAGCTGCTTCCACATGGAGGCAAATTGTCTTTTTTGTTGTTGTGGGAACAACTTTTTCTAGCGGATGGTTTTTTCAATAAATCTTCGATTAATGTGTGTTTATTGTATAGCAATAAGGTTGGATGAATGTGGCAGTTGTATAAAAGCATTACACCACTTGCAGTCGTGATTTGTGAACAATAAACCATGCCTAGGGGGGTCTAACGACCACCCCTAGACATGGTTTATTGTTCACAAACCACTCCTGCGCGTGATGTAATGCTTAAATAAGCATAAGTCATTTAGAGGTTTAGTATACATCAGTGATACTCAAGTATTTTCAAAAGAAAAGTCTTATTTCAAAAGATTTGGTCCAAGACATTTTCCAGTCATGATAATTCATTAAAACATAATTTTTGTTCTTTCTTTTTATCTTTTTCCTCCTTCTTTTTCCGTTTTTCTCCCATCCCAATGTTAGTCGTTATGACAATTCCCAATCCCCTTCCTGGTCGTTGCGCACTCTACCCTCTACCGTCGGTCCGGGAGGGCGGAGACTATCACATGCTTCCTCCGATACATGTGTACCCAGCCCACCGCTTCTTTTCACCTGGCTCACTGGGAGAGTGTAATGTGTGGAAGGTCACACTACCCCTCCCAGATCCTTTCCTTGCTGTGCAGGCGCCCCGACCGAACTGTAGGAGTCGCTGTTTACAACGACCAGGACCCACCCTTGCCGGGTTTTCCCATCCTCTAACACTGCCAATTGTGTTAGTATGGACGGTCGGCCAACCCGGAGGCACCACAGCCGGATTCGATCCCACTGTCTCTGTGGTGGTAGACAGACGCTTAGTCCACTGCACTACCCGGCCGCCCATTAAAACATAATTTCACATTAGTTACAACCACTGACCTATGAAAATCTGATTATCCTATTATTAGATTCTAGTGTTTATTATAACCATATTTATTGTAATGTATAATATAACTGATAGGGCATAATTACAGACCCTCATCTGCACCTTGATTACACTGCCTACTTGCTCATATGCATATATTCAGAGTTAATTGCATTGTTTACACTGCCTTTTTTACTTTCTACTGTACTATAATTGTATTGCCTATAGTATGTCTTCTACTATTACCCTGCCCATACCTGTACCTCCTCTCCCCCTCCCCCATGCTGCTATGATGCCTGAATTTCCCCAAGGGGATCAATAAAGGAATATCTTATCTTATCTTAGGGTGCTTTCACACCAGAGCTGTTTGGTCCGGACTATCGGACCAGAGTTCGTTTTCTCGGATAGTCCGCTTTTTTGAGTCTGGGCGGGGCTTCGTGGCTTGGACTAGGTTTGAGGCGGGACTTCGTGGCTTGGACTAGGTTTGACTGTGCGTGGGCGGGGCGTTGTGGCTTGTACCTTGTTTTGTTTCCTGTAAAACCCGGATGTAGTCAGTGCTGTTTATTTTTAACCCTAACCCTAACCCTAACCCTAACCTTAACCCTAACCCTAACCTTAACCCTAACCTTAACCTTAACCCTAACCTTAACCCTAACCTTAACCCTAACCATAACCCTAACCTTAACCCTAACCTGCAACACGGAACACAGAAATGCAAATGCTGTCGAGTCTTCACTGCTTGTAAAAATAAACAGCACAAACTGACTACTGCACAGTCAAACCGAGTACAAGCCCGAATGCACAGTCAAACCGAGTACAAGCCACGAAGCCCCGCCCACGCACAGTCAAACCTAGTCCAAGCCACGAAGTCCCGCCTCAAACGTAGTCCAAGCCACGAAGCCCCGCCCAGACGTTGGGCTTGCGGCTCTGCAGATATCCCCTATTGGCTTTTTTTGGGGTGGTGTGAATGCTCAGTCGAACTCTGGTGTGGACCAAACACGCAAACTCTGGTCCGCCTGAAAACGTAGGTCTCGGTTCGCTTCAGCAGACCAAATGCGGACCAAATATAGGAAGTGAGTCACCTCTCACGAGCAGAGCGCTAAATTACTACCTAACCAATCAGATCTGCGATATGAGGTAGCATCACGAGCATAAAGCTGGGAACGAGGTTACGAGCAGGCATGCGTTGCTCTTGGGATGGGGTTGCACTCCTTGCAGGGTACGATTTTTTTGCTTCGAAAAGAGGGACATCCTCTCAATACGCGAGTAGCCTCCAGCTGCAGTGCCGGAGAATCCTGTGGCAGCCATGGAGGTGGTTGGGTGGGCCGGTGGGTGGGGTGGGGGGGGGGGGGGAGGGGGTTGGGTAGGAGGGCTGGGTGGGTGGGGGACACTGTACAACTGTACAAGCAATACAGAACTGTGTAGTAAAAAGAGATGATGAAAGTATTTTACTGTATTGTACCCATTCTGCAATCTGTTAATAAAGTTTTCAAATAATTCCAGGCCGCGACCCTCTCTCCAACCGTATTGTACCCATTCTGCAATCTGTTAATAAAATGTTCAATCAATTCCAGGCCGCGACCCTCTCTCTGCAATCTGTTAATAAAGTTTTCAATCAATTCCAGGCCGCGACCCTCTCTCCAACCGTATTGTACCCATTCTGCAATCTGTTAATAAAGTTTTCAATCAATCAATTCCAGGCCACGACCCTCTCTACAACCGCACGACTCAACCGAGCTTGGTCAATGTAGAGTGACGTCCCTCGCCGCCAATCAGCGCAGACGTACTTCGAGATACTTCCGTACTTTCCGCTAATCAGCGTGAGTCCTGTGGCTGCCACAGGATGCCAGTGAGAGGATTCTCCGGCGCTGCAGCTGGACCCTATTGCAATACGCGGGACATTCGGTCAAATCCGCGCGGGCACACAGACCCTCCCTTCTGCGTTGCTCTGATTGGCCAGCGACCTACGCTCGTTTCGCCCCTACGCTCTTAATTCGCCCCTACGCTCTTACCACCGGTTAATTCGCGATTTTTTATTGGTTTGTCATGACAAACCAATTACATAATCCAACATATGTGTAAAGAAACAACATATTCCAGTTAACGGTATATTTTTTTAATGATTCGTTATGGCGAAATCAATACTTCCATTTGTATAAATTAGGTTAACTCGAGTTTAGTATTCCTGCCTGCCTGAGGGGCTTATCGCGGCTCATGCGCATGCGCGGGCGTAGGGGCGAAACGAGCGTAGATCGCTGGCCAATCAGAGCAACGCGGAAGGGAGGGTTTGTTGCCGAAAGGATACAAGCGTTAGGGCTCTGTCACACACACACATTTCCACTCTCTATTGTGTCCAATAGACGAGTGCCCTTTTCGACCATGTGACATTGTTCAGAAAGTTTAGTGCGCTTGACAAATTGCAATGTGAATGCAGACGAACCAAATGAAGAATGCAACAATGTTGCAACTTCACCCCCCGAACCGCACAGAGTCCGCACCGAGTCCACCAAAACTATATGTGAAAGCGCCTAACGGTACCTTTTCCAGTAAAGAGTCTGGAACCGTATGTTTGTTGATGGCGGCGGCCTTGAGGAGCAGCTGTTTCACCTCCTCTGTCCTTCCTCTGCCCAGTAACCACCTGGCAGACTCAGGAATGAACCTGGTATGAGAAGTTCAAGTTTTGTTTTATTTGTCACATATAAGGTACAATATAATGAAATGCTTGGTTCTGTAGGACCCTCCTGAGATTGTGCTTCATACAGTCAAAAGTAAAAGAATAAAGACCAAACACTATACAAAATATACAATGTACAAAACTAGAAATGTACAAAATGCAAAAGAAAAAAAAATGCTAAATGAGCTAGAGAGGTAGTGCAAATCTTTAGTAATAAATAAATAGATAATAATAAATAGATCAAATATGGTGTGTTAAAAAGTGGACTTTTATCCAAAGCGCTTTACAACTTATGCCTCAGATTCACCCATTCACTCACACATTCACACACCGATGGCAGAGGTGCAAGGTGCCGACCTGCTCACCGGGAGCAGTTAGGGGTTAAGTGTCTTGCTCAAGGACATTTCGACACACAGCCGGGAGGAGCCGGAATCTAACCGGAAACCTTCTGATGACCAGACGACCGCCCTACCTCCAATAATATGGGGGCGACAGTGGCTCAGGAGGTAGAGCAGTCGTCTGGTAATCTGGAGGATCCCGGTTCGATTCCCGCTCCTCCCGGGCAGCTCCCGATGTGCAGGGTGGCACCTGGTTGTCTCCGCCATCAGTGTGTGAATGTGAGTGAATGGGTCAAATGTGAGGAACAAATTGTAAAGCGCTTTGGATAAAAGCGCTATATAAATGCAGCCATTTACCATTTACCATTTAATCCATAATTAACCCTTTAGGTCATGGAAGAAGGACACGACGTGGTAAATACACACCATATGTAAACAACGACCACCGCAAGCGGTATTGCCATGACCGGCTGGGCCAGTCTCCAGTCACGTATGAGGAAGATCACGCCGGCAAGCAAACACTGGCCGAACCCGCTAAACAGCTGACTCACGCATGCTCCCAGAGATCGCTTTGTCACTCCGATCCATTCAGTCGCTGCACAAAAGAAGATTCATTAAAGATTTACGTTTGACCATTTTTATGAACATCTTGTTTTAGCACACAAAGAGTTTTGTAATAACTTTTTGAAAAACACGACACCTACTCTTACAAAACGATTGGTGTCGTGACTGTTGCATGTAAAGCACTGGGGAATAAAACAAATAAGCTTTAGGAGGTGGTTTTGTATTCTTTTTATTGCAATATATTTTCAGTCACATTACTTTTTTAAAGTTTTTAATATTTTGGCATGGCATGTGGTGTGCTTGCAGCTTTAGAGGAACGTTTAGTGAGGGTCCAGTTGTGCGTTAGTCCACTCTACCATGGGTGTCTCTAGCGGGTGGAGCATGGCATTACCACTGGGTTAGGAGTTTGATTACCACTGGGACCAGCCATCTTATGAGACCACCCATCAGAGGTGAAACTGTTACTTTTGCATTGGTTTGGTTTCACCATGCTATGTGATCATACAGGTCACTCAGCCCTTTATTGGACAACAATTTCTATCTCCCTCTGTATTGATTTCAATTGATGGTGGATATAAAATACTTGTCGTTGACCGATTTTGAAAAATATTTGAGAATGCAGATCCTTGGTCGTGCTGTCAGTCTATGTGCAAAATGTAATCCAAATCGGTTCACAACTCTGGGAGGCTAATACGGACGGACGGACGGACGGACGGACAGACAGACAGACAGACAGACAGACAGACAGACAGACAGACAGACAGACAGACAGACAGACAGACAGACAGACAGACAGACAGACAGACAGACAGACAGACAGACAGACAGCAGACAGGAGTGAGTACAAAACCCCTGTCACACTGCATGCACAGGTGTAATAAATAGTGGAACAACACCCAGGACAGCATGGTGATTTGACTGGGATATGGGTGCATTTTATGATTCAGAGCTGTAAGTCCTATATTCAAATAAAACTTGGATGCAATAGCTTACACAAATTGTATGAGCCGGCAAAGTCGGTCGCTACTTCAAACATCAAAGGAACAGCTCCATAAAGTGACATCATAAAGTCTTGATGCTCTGATTCACCGCATAGGGAGACAGTTATCCAGGGTTAGAACTGTCCCAAATCACTGGAGTAGCACAATGTAAATTCTGTTTTAGGGTGGATTTTCCCTTGAACCCTTTCAGAAGGTTAACCTTTCACTACCACACTACAGATGATATAGTTTAGTGACTTAGTGTGTGAATTTCCAGACCTCTCTTGGCAGGACCTGAGGTGTGGCCATAGCAATAGCCACCGCTCACCTATCCATATCAATAAATTGTTTAACCATATTTAATTGGTAAAAACGTAAATTGTGTTTTATGGATATAATCAAATTGTCCAAATTGTCAAACCGTTGAGGGCGGAGTATTAATGAGTGCAATTTGAGTGACAACAGGCTTTGGCCGTTCTTTCAAAATAAATTATTTTGCTAACATTAGCGCGTAACGTAGCACTGTCATAGCTTATAGGAACTCCAGCACAGGTCTTTGTAAGTAAACGAATAGCTACGCATTGATAATGGAAAGTATTTCATACCACTCTATGTAAAAAAAAATCCAAAAAAGAATAAATGAACTATCCCTTTAATATCAAAATCACAGGCCACTATATGTGTGTTTTTTTATTGACTGCATGTTTCAAGCCATATGTGGGGAAGTATGTCCTAAATTGAATCAACAGCAACCACCTTTCAAAACAATAGAGAACAATAGAGAAATGTGTACTAACAGAGCATACCGTACCTAATACAATAGAGTTGACCCGAAAGCCTCCGTATCCGGCAGCCACCACAAACTGTGACGCTGCATAGAAATAGAAGTTGGGGCTCAGCCCTGTTGTTACAGTACATATCAACATCAGCACCACAGGAATCTGAGTTGCCCGTTTGCGCCCAAATCTGGAAGATTTGAGAATGAGAAAACATCTTACCATGACAGGGTTGGGTTCAATTTACTTTCAATTAAATCAATCTTGTTGAAATGTTTTATTAGAGTGAACGTGAATTGAACCCTATTTCATGATGGCTTGTCATTGAAATGGACGATGAAGCGAAAACATTGAAATACTCTTACGATTCAGCGAAGGGTCCAAATATGAGTGAACCAACAAGAATACCAGCCATGGATATCGTCTGTGCCACTTCCACCACGTTAGCTTTGCCACAAACGAGATCAAACTGTAAGAGAAGAAGTCTGTTATCATAAAAGCGAGCTGATCAGAAGCACCTTTTGCATTTACATTGTAGCAGATGTTCTGGTGGGCGGCACAGTGTGATGCAGAATCCATTTTTCAGTTTTATGGTGAGTGCCATCTTAAAAATTATCATCAAGACCAAGGAACCTATAAAAGAAGGAGGGTCATTATGTCACTGTGTGGCGCGTGAACGCATATTGGTGCCAAGTGTGGAAACCTTCAGTTCGGCCAGCATTGAGTTGAATGGGATCAGCCGTCTCCTCGTTTATGACCTTTAGGTTATTACCTCTGGTGTCAGAATCATCAGCGATTTGTTGCATTGTTAACCTCTTGATCCCTAGCCTTATTTTCTGAAAATCCGCCTAAAAATACATACCGAAGTAAATGGAAGATTGCTCCACTTCTACAAAGTCCATTTGCATGTTCTTAGTATCTAGGGACATCTATGGATCTCATGGAATGTATTCCAAGTGTCAGAAATATTGTGTCTGTTACTAGGCTTGAGTAAATTGTAATGAACCAAAGGAGAATATCAATTCTATTTTTTTTTTTCATCTTTGAAGGTGAATAACACCATGCTAAAAATGACCAGACATGAGAAACTACCACTGAGCTTGTTCAGCACCTTCTTGAGATTATATGTACAAATAAATCTAAGCAAATGAATAAAGGGAAGATTATTAAACAGAAGGTTTTGTAGATACAGTACTGAATTCTGCCATCCGGACACATGCTAATTGAAATATTATTATAGAATATAGAATATCAGGCTTATAAATGACCTTATTATAGCCAAGTCGCACATCTATGGATCAGGCCAGATCTCGTCTTTCCAATGGCATAGTTCAATCTGGATTTAGTATCACCAAGCGTGCAGCAAAGACCTTGAATGAAATATACTGAGTACAGTTACTTTTTTATTATGTCGATTTCTCTGCCATTTTTCATCAAATTGCAAGACCGTTTTTTGCCAGACGTTCACAGAAAGGTAGAGAAACTAACTGTGTTCTAATTTATGCCAATAACATTCAGGTTTGTGGTAGATAATCCCAAAAAATAAGATAAATAAAAAAGTTAATCCACAAGTCATTTGATTGACAGGGGCTGGCTTGAGCTGGGCAGTGTCGTTTTTCGAAATTCCAACACCCATTGAAAGCCCTGGGTCTCCTCTCCTCATATGACTACAAACAAAATGGTGGCATGCATTTCCTGGCGTCTATATTCGCTAGTTTCTGAATACATTTCTAAAACTCATATTTCACTAATAACGCTTTAACCTATTGGTAAACAAACATATTGCAGAAAATATACACCATGACTGCTGTTTTGACAGGGTTAGGGTCTTTACCCTTGGCTACATTTGAAAAAGAAACGCAATATTAATTCATACAGTCTGTAGAGATGGATTTATGGCGTGATGTCATTTTGGGTCCGGTACCAGACCCATCTGGCTCAAGAGGTTAACTAGCTAACGTTTTATATATTGGTTGTATATTGGTTTACTCAGATAGCTTGTATATTTAGAATTTTAATACAGGCTCCAATAGAACTGGCACCAAGCAGAGCATAGAGCGCTGGTATTCTGATGTGACGACCCTTCCTTCTTTTATAGTTTCCTTGGTCAAGAGTAGACTCGGTCACAACCCAACTTACATCGGTGACTATGGTGGCCTCGTACAGAGACTTGTCATACACCCATCCATCCTGGCACTCCGTGGTCTCATTGAGTCCGTACTCTCTGATGCCGTCAATGTCCCGGTCCACAGGGACGAACATCAGACACCTACTGAAGGTCCCGTCCTGCTCCCGGGGCAGGGTCAAGTTCAGCTGCTCGTCTGTGGTCAGGTTGGGGTCGGTTCTGAGGATCCAGTCTGTGTTACAGTGTCGGTCCGGATCTGACTGGACGAAAAGCACACTGGCTAATTGTAAAGGTGCGATGATATTCGGAAAGGAAAGAGCGAACAGAACGAGCTTCTGGAATAATCCAAAATCTCCAATGGTCCTAAGGATCTCTCCAAAATCAGCCATGTTGAGGGTGTTGATTATCTAATTTGATGTGAGCGTGGTATGAAAGGACTCCGCTTTAGACACATGGATACATTAATATTTAACCATGCTGGGGTTTTTTCCCCACCAATGATGATTCAGCACATTTCACTTGTAAAAAAAAAACGTTGTCAGAACAGCAGCTGACTGAACTTGGCAGTGGGTTACAACAAACAAACGTGCTTCTCATCTTGACTAGCTCATCGTAGAGGGGGTGGGAGGGATTCTCCAGGATAGCAGCCAGCTTCCTTCTCATCCCCCTCTCTGCCACCACCTCTAGTCTGACCAGCTCGACTCCCACCACGGAGCTAGCCTTCCTCACCAGCTTGTTCAGTTTGTTGGTGTCCCTTGAGTTGATGTAGCCCCCCCAGCATACAACAGCATAGAAGAGGACGCTGGTCACTACAGACTGGTAGAACGACTGCAGCAGTCTATTGCACACATTGAAGGACCTCAGCCTCCTCAGGAAGAACAGCCTGCTCTGTCCCTTCCTGTAGAGAGCCTCTGTGTTGTCCGACCAGTCTAGTTTATTGTTTAGGTGTACTCCAAGGAACTTATATGTCTCCACCACCTCCACCTGATCCCCTCGGATGGTGATGGGAGTCGGGGGGGGGGGGTCTCTTCTTGCCCCTCCGGAAGTCCACCACTTGGTTTTGCTGATGTTGAGTTGGAAGTGGTTGCTACAGTTCCTTGTGCTGTCTTCTGGGAAAGGACACACCGATGGTGGATGCGACCATGCACGGTGCCAACCTGCTCATCGGGAGCAGTTAGGGGTTAAGTGAATGATTGAATGAATGACATTTATATAGCACTTTTCTAGACACTCAAAGTGCTCCCCACAATGTAGGGTGGAAATTGCCTCCTTCACCACCACTGGTAGCACCCAAGCTTTGGCTATGCAGGCTCAATGGGTGCCATACACTGGCACCAGGCACACATCACACTACACAGTGGCTGAACGGCTCAGGAGACAGAGATTGATATCAGCCAATTAAGGGGGGAGAGATGATTAGGTGGCCTTGATGTCAGAGACCTGATTGGGAATTTGGCCAGGAACGTCGGGGAACCCCTTACTCTTTGCAATAGACGCCCAGGGTTCTTTAACGACCAAATTCAGTCAGGACCTTGGTTTAGTGTCTCATCCGAAGGACTCGCAGCTGTATGGTGTCCCTATCTAGTGTAAGTGTCTTGCTCTAGGACACTTCGACACGCTGCCGGGGGGAGCCGGAATCAAACCTAGAACCATCTCATTACCAGACAACCGCACTACCTCCTGAGCCACTGTCGCCCAGTAGGCTCACTAGTAGGAGAAGAAATACTGTTGAGCTGATTAGCCCCGACTCATCCTCTGCAGGCCTTTGTGGACTCCGGTGCCGACGAGTTTTTTCATCGATTTCAGCCGTGGTGGAATGTGAGGCAGCTGTAGTGTGGTAGTGAAAGGTTAACCTTCTGTAGTGTGGTAGTGAAAGGGTTAATGAACCTGATTCGTTTGAACCCTTACTATTGTTGTATAAGTGAAGTTAATGAATGTGTTTGACCGTGAGTTAGGTTGTGCTCTCTGTGTCATGTCTTCTTACTTGAGAACCTGGCTTTGCCACAATGTTATAGTTGATATCATGTGATATTGATGTTTAATTGTTCAAAACTGTTTTGCTCTACTTGACCAATTTTTTTTGGGAGTGAGAGTGGGGTAAAATGTGTTGCCGTGATGACGTGTGACCTTTGGGACAAGTTATGAGAATTAACCCATCCTTGGGGGTTATTTCTGCAGTACAATTCACACCCAGGACTATTACAACAGTTAACGTTTACTACTGTCTGGACAGTTATGTAGTCCTTCACTGAACTTCTGTAAGCTGATATTATGCAACTGAGTTTATAACTGATTCACACTGAACATTGTTCTGCAGGGTAACGTGCTTCAAGATAGAGAATTGAACTCCAAAGGATTGGCAGGTCAGATAGTGTGAAATGTCACGTTTATATTCATAGTGTGTAAAGACTTTAGAATTTCTGAATGTGAATAAAATCCTAATTACCTATAACTTAACCTTTATTTACCCAGGGTAGATTAACTAAGCATTTTCAGTGACAATCTGCTTCACGCACAGTTACACACATTCACACATGGGATAGGTGGTAGGCCAAGTCCCAAAGAGGTGTTTCATTGATCCGGGGGGAAAAACAAGCAGCTTTTTTTCACAGAGAAACTCACGCAATCAGAGCGGTGCCCACACTTCATCATTAGAGAATGAGCCAATAGGAGAATACCAGTATGTGCGCTAGTGAGAAATGCCAACAATCTGCAATGTGTTCAGAGAAAAATAAAATGCATCACATCTAAATGGTGCAGGTTAAAAAAATATATATTTTAAGGATTTATCAACTAAAAAAACTAAAGGAGATCAATGGACTTGGCCCACCATTGTCCTGGACAACCAGAGTCTTCTGCTATTGGTCACAGTTCCATCTCAAGTTCCACCCTCTTTTCTTGATTCCTCCAGTCACAGCTGTTGCTTTCCCTCAGACAAAAGCAACGGTTGTGATTGGAGGATCAAGAAAAGAGCGCGGGGTTTAAGGCAGGTCAGTGTGGGATTGGACACTTCAGTGGTGGGAGATGAAGGAGGGAGGGAAGATCACTATTCATTCATTATCCTACAGGTCACAAGCTCTCCTCTCAGCTTCAAGGCCACCGCTGGCCTCAATCCACCACAATAAAACAAATTATATGTACGAATCTTCAGCTTAGAATGACATTTACTACCCTGTCTACAATATTATGGCATACAAGCACAATGACGTAATTTGAGTCTTTACAGACACTATAAACCCTGGCGAATGACCATATAATTCTGTTCATTTACAACAAATACACCTTGTCGCGTTTAGGTAAGAGTGTCCTTCATACTGGAAGAGTGGAAGACTGGAAGTGTCCTTCATACTATGATGCCCTCAGCTACGCTAGTTAGCCACACCGCTCCAGCTGTTAGCTACAACTAATGCAAAGTCAATGGGGCCACGCTCCAGTCTGTATAAACCCAGAAATAATCCTGAAACCTACTTTGGGTCCACTGTAGGTTTCAGCGTTAATTTCAGGGCTTGTACAGTACAGACTGGAGCGTGGACCCATTGACTTTGCATTGGTTATGTTACTACTACTACTTATTGTTATTTATTGGAGACACACACATACACCCTGCACTGCACCTTATCATGCACATACACTACACGCATGACACTTTCTGTAATTGTATATTTAATTTGATGTTACTACTACTACCTATTGTTACCATTCTTTTTTTTTATCCACTTTTTCTCCCAATTTTTTCAATTTTTCTCCCATCCCAATTTCGTATATCCAATTCATCCCTCCCCTGTCTTGAACGTTGCTAGACTATGCCTCCCACTGGTCGGTTGTAGTTTCCCACCCTCTAACACTTGCCAATTGTGTTAGTATGAACGACCGGCCAGCCGGTAGCAACGCAGAGAGCTGGGCTCGAACCCAGCGTATCCTGCTTTAGTGGCGAGCGCCTTGCCCACTGCGCCAATCAGCCGCCCTCCTATTGTTACCATTCTTGTATTCATTGATGTTTCTTAATTGTGCACTGATGAGTCTGAGCTCGAAACACAAGAATGTCATTACCTGCAATGCCCCTGTATTATTGTGTATGTTAGGGTTTGAAACCGACCTCAACAGCACGGCACAGACAGGTAGTTCAGAGTTAGCCAAATACTAGGGCGTATTTATTTACAGAGTCAAAAAGAGTCAAGTAACAAATTCTGAACAACAAAAAAGGAGACTGCCTTCGGCAGAGTTATCTGCGGCTCTGCAGATCCTCTTGGTGTTAGAGGTGGGGAATCGGCGTTGACGCCGTTGCGGCTCTGCAGATACTCCCAGCTTCAACTCGACGTGGAAACGGAGAGAGAGAGAGATCAACAACAGTCCAACAGTACACAGAGGCAGTGCAATTCCGTCCTCCCTTAGCTGAGTCCAGAACAAAACAAAATGGTACTTCTTCAGTGTTTATCCAAAACACACAATTTAGCTGAGTCCAGTACAAACAAAAACGATAATCTTCAGTGTTATCCAAAACACACAATTTAACTGAGTCCAGTGCAAACAAAAACGATACTCTTCAGTGTTTATCTTAAACACACAATTTAGCTGAGTCCAGTGCAAACAAAAACGATACTCTTCAGTGTTATCCAAACACACAAAAACAGATAATCCAAAAAGGGTTTGGTTCCAACTCACCAAAGCGCAAACGCGCAAAGCGGGCAACGAGGCGCAGCTCCAAACGGAGGAACAAGGTATTCACCAGCGGCAATCCAAAGATGTCCTGGAGGGAACGTAGACGAGGCACAACAATGGGGGGAAAGCAGGCAGAAGCAGTAGTATTCAAAACGACCCGACATCGATTGAAAGAAGGTCCCAGTATAAGAAGCCTCTGGGGCGCTAATCACAAACTATGACAGGTGCGTGCTGGAATTGGTACTTGCTCCAGAAGCATGTGGCGGGGAATGCACCAATCAACACAGTACCTTAAAAGAGCGTGTGGCGGGGAACGAACCAATCCTCACAGTATTTGACAAATAAATAACTTGAACTAGCTGGAGCTGCAGGTATACAGTATGAAGAACAGCATGGTTTGTGCTGAGAAAGGAATCTTAAAGGTGCACTATAGTTTTGAGAGTCAGAGAAGTCAAAAGATTCAAAGCTATATATTTTTTTATAATGTAATAAACACTCACTGTCCTAAAATGTGTGCATTCCTGGAACACTGAAGCTAGAACGCTACCTGAAAAGTTTCTTCTCTTTCACAAAGGCAGGGCCTGCAATGTTGTTGGTTCAGAGAATCTCATGATGATTTAGTTTTGATTCATGACGACATAAGATACAATAGTTGTAAGAATAGTAAGTATGTTTTGTAAACTAATTGCAGTCTCTGCAATTGTAAATAAATACCCGTCCCTGGAAACTGTAAAGTGCATCTTTAAGAATTGGTCATCTCATATAAACATTACTTTTTACACTATGACTTCCCAAATCCCTTCAAGTTCCATGTTCTATCTTGAAGTATACTGTCCATGTTGCAAATGAATGATAGACTCAGTTGCATAACGTCAAGGTACAGAAGATGAGTGAAGAATTCTACAGAACTGAGCATAGTAGGAAACCTGACAGTAGTACATTTACATTTAGTCATTTAGCTGAAGCTTTTATCCAAAGCGACTTACAAGTTCTGTACGACAAGTCATCAGGAAGGGCACAACTCTATCAGCTGAGTAACAATGTTAATCAAAGTGTTGAGTGCTACAGTGTAGGTTAGTTTATTAGGACAAGTGCATGACAGTAAGGTTAGTTAGGGTTAGATTATTTTTATTTTTTTTATTTTTTTACATTTTTTTTTCAGATACTGGTTGAAGAAGTGCGTCTTTAGTCGACGGCGAAAGATTGGACGGGTTTCGGCTCTCCTAACTGGGGTGGGTAGTTCATTCCACCATTGTGGGGCAAGGACTGAGAATAGGCGACTTCTCTTTGATGACCCTCCCGGAGCTTGGATAGGAGTAGGTCTGAGGCGGCCAGAAGATGCAGAGCGTAGGGGTCTTGAGGGTGTGTACTGTGTAGTTAGAGACCATTGACCGGAGGTAGGCGGGAGCGGTTCCCTTTGCTGCACGGTATGCTAGGTCGAGGGCCTTGAAGCGGATTCGTGCAGCAATGGGGAGCCAGTGCAGGTCCCTAAGAAGTGGGGTGACATGGGCCGACTTCGGTAGGTTTGAGATCAGGCGGGCCGCTGCGTTCTGAATGAGTTGAAGAGGCTTAGTGGCAGTGGCCGGGAGGCCAGCGAGCAGTGCGTTGCAGTAGTCGAGGCGGGAGATGACTGTTGATTGGACGAGGAGTTGGATGGCTTCTTTTGTCAGGAAGGGGCGGATCCTTCTGATGTTGCTCAGGAGGAATCTGCAGGTTCTGGTTGTCGCTGCGATGTGAGCAGAGAAGTTCAACTGGTCGTCGAGGACAACACCAAGGTTCTTGGTGGTCGGGGACGCGGTCACAGCTGCATTCTCGACTGTGATGGAAAGGTCGGTCAGGGGGGAGGATTTGGCCGGCAGGTGGAGCAATTCTGTTTAGCTTAGGTTCAGTTTGAGGTGGTTGGTCGTCATCCAGGCGGAGATGTCGGACAGACAGGCCGAGATCCGCTCAGAGACGTGGATATCTGAGGGAGGGAAGGAGAGGAAGAGTTGAGTATCGTCGGCATAACAATGATAGGAGAAGCCATGAGACGTGATAATGTTACCCAGTGATTTAATGTAGAGGGAGAAGAGAAGGGGTCCTAGAACCGAGCCCTGGGGGACACCCGTCCGCAGGGGGCGGGTGGCCGACAGGTCCCTCTCCATGACACTTGGTAGGAGCGGTCATTGAGGTATGATGTCAGCCATGTCAGCGCAGAGTTTCAAGTTTCAAGTTCAAGTTTCTTTAATAGTTGTCATACAGAAGTACAGAATACTTTTATACAAAATGCTTCTTACTGTTACGCTCCAGAGACTGTGCAAGACAAGATAAGTATGAAATAAAATAACATAGTATAGCATGTAAATTAGAAGTAAAAAAAAAATGAGGTCACAGTGTTCAGTATAGACATATGTACAATGTTTCGATGCAGAATAGACGTAACTGAGTTACCATATAATATACAATACTATGCAGTGTACTAATATACAATACTATATAGTGCAAGGCAGAAATGGGATGGGGTGCAATTTAGGTACAATTTACAGTAGGTGTACGAGTTGTAGTGCAAATCCTTTATCAATAAAGTGTGTTTGTGTGATCTAAAGTGTGGAGAGTGGGTGCTGCAGTGTGTTGTTTGTTTAAGTGAGTGTGTGCGTGTGGGTGTGTGTGCTGTGTGCATTTGATGGTTGTTGCATAGTGTTTATTGTTCGTTTAGCAGCCTGATGGCCTGGGGATAGAAGCTTCTTCTGAGTCTTTCTGTGCTCGCCTTAAGACTCCGGTATCGCTTGCCTGACCGCAGCAGTTATAAGAGGCAGTTGTTCGGGTGGCTCGAGTCCTTAATAATTCTCTTAGCCTTCCCCCTGCACCGCTTGTTGTAAATGTTCTGGAGGGTGGGAAGCCCCCCTCCAATTGTGCGTTCGGCTGAACGTGTCACTCTTTGTAGTCTGCTACGGTCTTGTGCAGTGCTATTCCCAAACCAGGAGGTGATGTTGCCAGTCAGGATGCTCTCTATTGTACATGAGTAGAAGTTCCTAAGGATCTTCTGACTGACTTGGAACTTCCTTAGGCGCTTGAGGAAGTAGAGGCGTTGTCGTGCCTTCTTCACAACACTGTCAATGTGTGTGGTCCATGTCAAGTCCTCGGATATGTGGGCTCCGAGGTACTTGAAACTGTTCACTCTCTCAACCGGTGCCCCGTCGATGCTGAGGGGGCTGTAGTCCTTGACCCCCGACCTCCTGAAGTCCACAATCATCTCTTTTGTTTTGCTGACGTTCAGGGAGAGGCAGTTCTCCTGACACCACTGTGCCAGATTCTCTACCTCTTCCAGGTAGGCCCTCTCGTCGTTGGCAGAGATCAGGCCCACCACTGTCATCAGCAAATTTGATGATTGTGTTGTTGTTCCGCTGTGCCACGTTGTCATGTGTGTACAGGGAGTAGAGGAGGGGGCTCAGAACACAGCCCTGGGGGGCCCCTATGTTGAACGTGATGGATGAGGAGGTGCAGTTGCCTGCTCTTACCACCTGGGGTCTGCCCGTCAGGAAGTCCAAGACCCACTGGCAGAGGTCATAGTTCAAGCCCAGGTCCCTGAGCTTGGCTATGAGTTTGGAGGGGACTATGGTATTGAATGCTGAGCTGTAGTCGATGAACAGCATTCTCACATAGTTCCCCTGCCTCTTGTCCAGGTGTGATGCTGCTGTGTGCAGCACATGGGCTATGGCGTCCTCCGTGGACCTGTTGGGGCGATATGCAAATTGCAGGGGGTCCAGGTTGATGGGGAGGGAGGAACAGATGTAGCACTTCACTAGCTTCTCAAAGCACTTCATGGCTATGGAGGTGAGGGCTACAGGGCGGTAGTCGTTGAGGCAAGCGGGCGTAGATTTTTTGGGTACAGGGATGATGGTGGACTTCTTCAGACAGGTGGGGATGACAGCCTGTTCCAAGGACAGGTTGAAGATGTCAGTGAATACCGGGGCCAGTTGGTCGACACAGACTTTTAGGACGCGGCCGGGGATGCCGTCCGGTCCTGCTGCCTTCCTGATATTCACTTTTTTAAAGATCCGTCTCACCTCATGCTCTGTTACCCTGAACACTGAGTCTCCATCAGCAGACCCCCCCCCCCATTGCCGTGGTTTGTAGGCTGGTGTTGTTATTCACAGCCTCAAACCTCGCATAGAAGGAATTGAGATAATTTGCTAAGGAGATGTCACTGTTCAGTTTGAGGGAGGTGCCTTTGTAATCTGTCATTGTTCTGAGGCCCTGCCACATGCCTCTAGAGTCAGCCTGTTCAAACTGAAGTTCAACTTTATCCCTGTAACGCCGTTTTGCCTCTATTACTGCTCTCCTGACGTTGTATCTTGCCGTCTTGTGTTCTTCCATGTTGCCTGTCACCAGCCCGGTGTTGTAGGCTGATGTGCGCACTTTCAGAGCCTCACGGACGGATTTATCTACCCAGGGCTTTTGATTTGGGTAGATTCTAATTGTGGTAGAGGGGATTGTTTCTTCTACCAGAGTACAGACAAAGTCAAGCACCGTTTCAGTGTATTCGTTAATATTGGCTGTGTTATTACGGAATACCCTCCAGTCTGTGCATTCAAGTGCAGCTTGGAGTGTCTCCTCTGACGTCACGGTCCAACGCTTAACCTCTCGCGAGACCACCGGCGTTCGCTTGAGACTTTGTTTATACTTTGGCAAAAGAAAAATGGCCAGCCACTCCCATTCCTGCGAGGGCTGCGAGGAGGATCTGGTGGTTGACTGTGTCGAAGGCTGCAGATAGATCTAGGAGAATCAGGACAGAGGAGAGGCCTTTCGCTTTTGCTAAGTGAAGTGCCTCTGTGACCGCAATGAGGGCCGTTTCTGTGGAGTGGCCAGTCCGGAAGCCAGACTGATTAGGGTCTAGGAGGTCATTATGTAAGAGATAAGCAGTAAGTTGGTTGGATACAGCACGTTCAAGTGTTTTAGAAATGAAGGAGAGAAGACAGAAGAGAGACAGGACGGTAGTTGCCTATGACGGTAGGGTTCAGGGTTGTTTTTTTATGAGCGGCGTGACTCTGGCTTGTTTTAGGGAGGTGGGGACCACCCCCGAGTTGAGTGAGGAGTTGATGGTTGCAGTTAGGAATGGGAGGATGTCTGGTGCTATGGTCTGGAGGAGTGGGGCGGGTAGCTAGTCCAGCTGGCATGTAGTCGGACGGTTCGACGTTACCAGTGTCAGAGTCTCGGGTTCTGTAATGGGAGAGAAAGATGACAGAGTGAAGGATGAGGTTCTCGATTCAGCATTTGGAATGGGTGGGGGTTGGGAGAAGGAGCTGCGGATGTTCTCCACTTTTTCCTCAAAGAAGATCGCGAAGTCTTCGGCAGAGAAAGATGAGGGAGGGGGGGGTGGAGGGGGCGTGAGGAGGGAGGACATGGTAGCATGCAGTTTGCGAAGATTCTTGGCAGAGGCCTCAATCCTATGGTGAAAGAAAGAAGCTTTGGCATTAGTAATGGTTTTGGAGAATGTTAACAAGAGGTTGTGATATGTGTCGATGTCAGCAGTGAGGCGTGACTTTCTATACTACCTCTCAGCTGCTCTCAGGACCTGTCTTTGTTCTCTCACTGGATCTGTCAGCCATGGACTGGGTGGGGAACGGCGGGCAGGTTTCTCAACGAGGGGACAGAGCTTGTCGAAGGAGGTTGCAAGGGCTGAGAGGAGGGTGGAGGTTGCCATCTCTGTGGAGAGAGCAGAGAAGGTGTCACTCAAAGGTAGAGCGGATAGTATGTCAGAGGAGAGCGTGGAGGGGAATAGGGAGGGCAGGTTGTGTCTGAGTGAGACGGTTTGAGTTGGGGTGAAGACCTTTCGGTTAAGCATGAGAGTTAGTGAGAAGGATATGAAGGAATGGTCAGATACATGTAGGGGAGTTACCGTGGTGTTAATGATGCTGGAGTTACGGGAAAATATGAGATCCAAAGGGGTTGCCTGCTTTGTGGGTGGGAGGCATGGCAGTGGGAGTCAGGTCAAACGATTGTAGGAGGGAGACCACTATGACTGACTGAGATGAGTCAGGCAGGTTGAAGTCGCCCAATAGAAGGAGAGGGGTACCATCTTCCGGTAAGGAGCTTAGAAGCATGTCCAGCTCATCTGTGAAGTGATCGAGCGGACCTGGAGGGCGATAGAGTGTAACAATGGTGAGATTGAAAGGATTAGAGACAGATACTGCATGATATTCGAGAGAGGAAAGTGACAGTTCTGGGAGTAGTGTTAAGTTTGTAGCCCATGAAGGAGATGTCATGAGGCCAGTGCCTCCACCCCGTCTGGAAGGTCGAGGTGTGTGAGTGAAGTTATAGTTTGTAGATAATGCTGCAGGTGTTGATGAGTTATTGGGGGTTATCCAGGTCTCAGTTAGAGCCAGGAGCTGCAGATTTAGATTATAGGCATAGGCAGTAATGAAGTCAGCTTTCTTGACTGCTGATTGACAATTCCATAAGCCTCCCGTACTGTGACAGGTGTATTAGTGGCTGTAGGAGGGTAGGAGAGATTAGCCGGGTTGCTAGCAAACTGCCGTGGGTGGGTTGAATCTGTTCTGGAGGAGCAGATTGTGGATATAGGTATGAGACACATTGTGGTGTCAAGAGTGGCAGGGGGGAAGGGAGGTAGTAGAGAAGTAGCAGAGTGGGAGGTAAAGGGACATTTTTCAGAGTGGAGTGAAAGATAGGACTAGGGGGTACTTAGCACTAGGTGGATCGGTGGATCCCTCGGCAGAGAACTCCAGGAAAACTCCTCTTTGTCCCTCTTCGTTTTTTGGCGCTTCGCTGACGCCAAGCCAGCAAGCCTTTAAATCTCTATCACTAATTAATGCTGTCTTAACACCTGGCCTTTAATGGGGGCACTTAACAAAACAAAATGGCCGTTTTAAACATGCCCATTTAATCAAGTCAGCTGGTTACTCAGTTTTAAGATTCACTAATAAACTTAAAATGGCTTACGCTAGGTTTCAGTATAAAGCAGTTTCTCAGTGAGTGTGTCCTGTCCTTCCTTAACAGATCTCAGTACAGAGTGATTTTAACACAGACTGGACTTCTGCTTTTAAACAGGACCTTAATGGCTCACTTAGCAAAACAGCTACTGCTGGTAAACAGGAAACAGTCCCTTAATGGGGCACTTAACTAAACAAAATGGCTGTTTTAAACACGCCCCTTTAATCAAGTCAGCTGGTTACTCAGTTTTAAGATTCACTAATACACTTAAAATGGCTTACCCTAGGTTTCAGTATAAAGCAATGTTTCTCAGTGAGTGTGTCCTGTCCTTCCTTAACAGATCTCAGTACAGAGATCTGTAAAATATTTCACCGGGCAAATTGCATAAGACGTCAAAGATCCAATACAATGTTTTAAGTCAGAAAAAGCTTATTGTGGAATGTTAATGTCATGAGTATAATCTTTTCAGCTTCAGATGTATCATTTGATTTGTTATAAGTGTTTTAGGTCACTCTCTCTCTGAGTACAGCTAACTCTCAGTATGATGAGGGGGCGTGGCCTTCTGTTCGCTACATGCTTGATTGATTAGGGACACGGCAAGGGTGGTGAGCTGATGGGCCAATCAGAGTAACTAGATGTGACTGATAGGCCAATCAGAGCAGCTAGATGTGACTCTGAATATCTGCAATGGTTTGATTCTGTTGATATCCAGGGGATAGACATCAAAGGGTTTTAGTCATAATTTTCACAACAAGTTCTAACATTTTGGATAATCTTATGTCAACATACCGAAAATGTAACAAGATTGAAAAACACGCTTTTCATTGTACTGAAACTTAATTATACAAATAATAATTCAATTAATTCCATCTTTATTTAAACTCGAAGATCGCAAAATTAATCGCATTTTTTTATTTGAATTTTTTTATCTACCTTAACACTTTTAGAGCCCAAGCTTAACCTTGATTTACCGGTTGAATGCCCACCATCCACTTCAATGTTAGCGTTAAAAACGCCTAATCTATGTTTTAAATTATGTGTCTAATCTGCCCGTCGCTTATCAATGACTCGTTTTCCAGTCAACATTGTCGAAGCGGATTGTTTTTTTATCTGTTCATTTTCGTTTTATAGCATTTTGAAAAGCCCTCGTTTTCAAGGAAAATATAAATATTCCATGATAAAAGACGTTTACTGGATATTTCTAGAATACACATGAATCGTTTTCAAATAAACGCTAGATTATCGATAGTATATGTGTACTTATGCACGCTATAGAGGCGATCTGAAAAATCTATTCTCTCATTTCCTCATCAGCGATCACAGCCACACAGCCACATACACACATAGGGCAAACGCTTATATCTCCGTGAAAACAGGTCTGATTATCCTAAGACTGGTAAAATAGATTCCTTACCTGAGATTAAGATTATTCCAATTCCTGATCGCCATTCCAAATATCGATCACG
The DNA here is from genome assembly GCF_963971535.1 of Notolepis coatsorum. Taxonomy (NCBI): domain Eukaryota; kingdom Metazoa; phylum Chordata; class Actinopteri; order Aulopiformes; family Paralepididae; genus Notolepis; species Notolepis coatsorum. Next base: position 32,471,794 of record NC_140177.1, on the reverse strand, counting down.
CTTATTGATTACAGTGTTGTCATGTAAATACATAATCCACAGGTTTTCCGGGCTGGCGAGCACAATCGATCCTTCAGATGCCTTGAGGGAAAAATAAAATGAGGAAACTGACCACTCCCCCTGCATCAGTCAGAACTGATGGGGTGCAGTTACACAGGGAGAGACGATAGGGGGCGGTATCTTCCCAATTGAGCTCAGAGACTCTGCAGCACTAACCCGAGGCTCGATTGATGAAATATGAATTCAAATCGCCAATAAAAAAAGAATACGGCAAACAAACGGCATTTTACGTCGTCGGCACTCAATGGGGGGTCTGATAAGATGACAATTGTCGTGACTGGCATCCAAAGTGTTAAACGGATCTTTTTCAAGTTCCATGTTTTAATACTCTTTTTTTTTATCCACTTTTTCTCCCATTTTCTATATTTTTCTCCCATCCCAATTTCGTATCATCCAATTCAACCCTCCCCTGTCACGAACGCTGTTTCTTGCCTCCCACAAGCCGGCTGCAATGTGGACTAAGTCATACATAGCACAAGTCCCCTCCGGTACTTGAGGTAACAGCAGTCGCATCTTTTCACCTGTGCAGCTCGATCTCTCAGTGGCGAGGAGTAACGCGTGGGAGGCTCACGCTGCCCCCGACACTTCCTGATTCTACTGCGCAGGCGCACCAACCGACCTGTAGGAGTCGCTGTCCACAACGCCCGATCCCCACCCATCAGTTTCCCACCCTCTAATACTGCCAATTGTATTAGTAAGGATGACCAGCCAAACTGAAAACAATGTGGAGAGCTGGATTCGAACACGCGAACCCAGCGTCTCCACATTGGTGGCGAGTGCCTTGCCCACTACACCACCTAGCCGCCCCATGTTTTAATACTCTTATCAACATGAGTCAACAAATGCTTGCTTTATGCAGCCATTTAACACAAAAGGATGACCCTCATGCATTGCAAATTTGCATCAAATTCAAAACAGAGTGATGCACAAAATAACTTAAAGGTGACATGCATTATAAATATCATTTTTCAGTCTCTAGCATTGTATTATAGTAATAGGAGTTAGTATCAATGTGTTTTAGTGTCTAAATACCATATTGGCGGATTGCTCTGATTCAGCTCAGATAATTTCCTGCTCCAGTAAATTAGTCCATCCTGATTTGAAGGCCTGAGTCACGTCATTCAGACTCTGGGTAGAAGACAGTGATGTGATTGGCTCTGTGGTTGTAGCTAATGCCCGCCCACAATCTACATAGACGATACACGCAGACTAGACAGCGAGTGGAAAACCACTTCCTCATACTGCGAGGCAGTGAAACCCGACACCTCTGCATACTCTGGAGGGAGAGAGAGAGAGATAGAGAGGGAGAGAGAGAGGGAGAGAGAGGGAGAGACAGAGAGAGAGAGAGAGAGAGAGAGGGAGACAGAGAGAGAGGGAGGGAGCACTTGGGGGGGGGGGGACCTGCCACGCCACACGGGAGAGGGGAGGAAGGGAGGCCCCCCCCCCCCCCCCCCACAAGCTGCCACTGGGAGAGAAAAAACGAAAGGAAGAGACGGCCTCTTTTTTTTCCTCTCTCTCTCTCTCTCGCACCCCCCCCCCCTCTCTCTCTCTCTCTCTCTCTCTCTATCTCTCTCTGTCTGGAAAATGATGGTTTTGAGTACTTGATTAGAAATATAAAACAATTCTAAATTGTATCGTATTTTTCCCTATTACTTGGTTATCTAACAAACATAATTATGATTTATTTTCTAATTAAGAGTATCCTATACACGTATGCATCAAGGTTTCCCTCTCTCCTAAAATGTCCATGCAAACCCGGGGGGCTGGGAGGGGGGTTAAGAAGCGACCTGGGCTGTCTCGCAGCCACAGGACCGCCAGAACGGAGGAAAAGACTGTCACAACTGCAACAGGCAGGCTACACAGTATGAATATACTGACGGACAATCTATACTGAAAAGACACTTTTTATGCCACTGTGTGAATTAATATGAAATGCTGATGTGAATGTCTTTCCTCTGAACTTGTTTTAAAAAAAAAGACAAAATAAAAAAGTTGGTCACAAAAAAAAAATATATATAAAACAATGCATTTTTTGGAAAAAAAACCTTACAGATGTCTTCAATAGACTAACAGGAATTGTGTAAAGTTGCCCAAATAGTGCTAGGAATAGCAGTACATGTCCCCTTTAATGTTTTATCCTTGGTAACTATTGTACAATAATCTGTTTATTTTCCCTTTCAGAAATATGACCACCGTGAATGACGGTGGTCGGATCACAGAAGTTTAAAATCAACCAAACTCTAAATCTACATTCTTCTCTTCAGAAGCTTGCCTATACTTTGTCTCTTTGTTAACGTGGATTATTAATAATAAAAACTTTGAGTGAATGGGTGTTTGTCTGGGAAGCTATACTGTAGCTTGCTGTCTTACATCTGGCTCATGATGTGTGGCCACTCTCTCTCTCCTTACTTTCAGTATTTCTTCAGTGTTTTATTGATTGATTGTATTGTAAATGAGAGCTATTTTATGGGGAAATAAAATTGACTGCATTTATACAGTATAGTGCTTTTATCCAAAGCATTTTACAACTTGTGTTTCACATTCACCCACTCACTCACATTCACAAACCGACAGTGGAGGCGAACATGCAAGGTGCCGACCTGCTCATCGTGAGAAGTTAGGGGTTGTGTCTATTTTTACTGCTGTGAAGCACTTTGGGCTGCAATTCTTGTATGAAAGGAAAGGGGCTATACAAATTAAGTTTATTATTATTATTATTATTGATGGGGGAAAAAACACTGAATGACGGTGGACTACCCCTTTTCTTTGGAGAAAAAGAATGATCTCTTCTGTTAAGATAGCCCACAACTGTGCTGGAGAACGTGCCAAGAGAAAGAATTCAAGTTCTAAACACCGGAAAGCTAAACTTTATCTCATGCACAGCACAACATGATATGATATAACACGAAGCATTCATACACTCTTTGAAGGAACTACATCAAAACACTGAGGCGCTTCACTGGCGGGTTTGTGGATGCATTCCATGTGTGTCTGGAGATTCAGGCCTGGTGCCGGCGGGACGGAGAGAGCAGAGAGGCTCCAGTCAACTATTTGGTCTTTAATGACATGTTCATCAGTTTCATCAAACACACATTTCCTATTTTCCTTATTTGCAAACCCATTCAATGAAAGGCAGCTGCAGCATAAGCCGGTCCCTGAGGCTTCTAGCGTGTCCTAGGGCTGTAGCTACACGGCTAGATCAGGACTTTGTCAACTAATCAACAGGTTTAATCGACGAATCTGTGAAATTGTAATTCCCACATCATGCAGAGGCACCCCTTTCAAGCTAATGGATACCAGAGATATACCTATTCTGTCTATACTCATTCCATGTCTGCACTTTATGTCTTTTATAGATTTGAATGTCCGAAATCTATCATCTCTATCTCTATCTAGGTCGTCCTCGGATGGGCCCTCGATCGATGCTTCAGGTCCTCCCGATCCTCCATGTATCCGGTTAGCTCGCCGGTACTTCCTGCTCCTGCATCTTTCTTGAGTACATCCATGTATGTTAGTGTGGGACATCCTCGTGATCGATGCCAGTGTGTTGGCTCCCACAGGACAAATTTGCAGACTGGCAGCTCTCTGTGTCTCTGGTAGTGACCTGACAGCCAAATTTTCCTGACTAGATAAAGTCATTGAACCGTCTTATTTGTCATAATAGAACATTCTAGACCATTTGTGATGTCACAGTATGATGTCATAATCAAACATTCTAGAACATTTGTGATGTCACAGTATGATGTCATAATCAAACATTCTAGAACATTTGTGATGTCACAGTATGATGTCATAACCAAACATTCTAGAACATTTGTGTATCTATATAATAGTCAACAATTCTCTCAGAAGAAAAAGAAGGAGAAGAAGGAGAAGAAGGAGAAGAAGAAGAGCCCATAAAAAGAATTGCGGAGGGCAGTAATACGCCACGATGCGTCTACTCTGCCGGAAATTCAAATAAGAAGAAGAAGAAGAGAAGCTCAGTGTGCATCTTGAAACAGTGCTCAGCAGTACTGAACAGATAGGCTAAACAACATGGACTAAAGCCTGCATTTCTAGACCAGGGTGCCAAGCCTACCGTTTGCTGTGGAAAGAGCCGGCAAGTTGATTTACGGCTTTCAGGTGTGGAGGAATTTGTCATGTGTCGAGTCAGCAGTGATTTTGGAGACTGGGAAAATACAGTTTTCTTACCTTGTAGTAGTGACGTGAATATTTAGGAAAATAGCTTTAGGATCACTTCTGTAAAGAAAGACTTAGCTATGGAAGAGAAATAAACCATTTGGATATCTTTGTTTTACACTGGAGCGGCTGTGGACATTATTTTTCTTTATCAATGAATGTACTACTCACGAGTAAGCAACTTTAACCAGTAGAGTGGAACGTCGGCCCTCATAGGAATCAATAGGTGTCTTCCTCTAGCGGTAATGGATGTTCACAGCAAATGATATGGTGACCTGGCCATCATGGGGTCACCAAAATCACCAGGGCTACATTCACATTTAAAGACGTTAACGCTAAATTGAGATTTTCTTGCTCCCCAGTGCTGAGAATTATCTTCTTTTTTTTCTCAACGTGGAGATCTGACACAGAATGTTGAAATTTCAAGCTACACATCCTGAGCCTATACGTCTTCATTATGTAACACTCCTCAAGCTGACTCATCCTTGCAAAGTGATGTAATGTGGTTAAATATTAATTTCTCACAGTAAAAAGTGATGGGATGACAGACCATTACTGTTATCAGCTCCCGCTTCATGGGTAAGCGATGTTAAGTTGAGTTGAGTGGGAAACACTGGAGCACTGGAGAGAGCACATGAAATACAATCTTTAATCGCATTTGGCTGGGAAAGATGTGCAATCAAAAGGCTCAGCTGAACGTGTTGCTGGGCCAGTATTCTTAATCTGCCTTGAGGTAAAACAAAAACATAATAATTGTGGGGTGTCCAAGTCTTAACATTTGATGTTTGTATTAGAAAATCCAACACCTACCGCACCCTGCTGGTGTGAGGAGCAGTATCAACAGAGATAATACTACCTTGAGTTATCAAGCGTAATGGTGAGAGAGAGACTTTTAGCACACTAAGCTTTGAGGCTCGGCACACAGTGCAGCATTGTCTCTTTCAAATAGTAGTCTGTATACATTATGCCAAGTGTCAATGAAAGTTGATTTGTGTCCCTTTTTTTTCTTGACAGCTGTCTGTTATTTGGTTGCCATGGTGTCCATTAGACCCTCCTAGTGAGCAGTCAGCCTGTGAACTCTGACTCTTAACAGCAGAAGACCGCCACTAAATCAACATGGTTGATTTTGGTGAAATCCTGACGACCGTCGGAGAATTTGGATTGTTCCAGAAACTTCTTTTGCTTGGACTATGTCTCCCAAGTCTTATTCTGCCACTCCATCTGGGCAGTCTGACTTTCATCCAGTCCGATCCGGACCGACGCTGTGACACAGACTGGATCCTCAGAACCGACCCCAACCTGACCACAGACGAGCAGCTGAACTTGACCCTGCCCCGGGAGCAGGACGGGACCTTCAGTAGGTGTCTGATGTTCGTCCCTGTGGACCGGGACATTGACGGCATCAGAGAGTACGGACTCAATGAGACCACGGAGTGCCAGGATGGATGGGTGTATGACAAGTCTCTGTACGAGGCCACCATAGTCACCGATGTAAGTTGGACTAAAGTAATAATAACCATGAATGTCTAACATCTAATATCTAATGAACAAGCTAATATGGTACATGCCATAATTTCTTCTTTTTTTTGTCAGTTTAATCTCATCTGTGGCAAAGGTGACATGGTCCATGTGTCACAGATGGTGTTCATGGCTGGTATCTTGGTCGGTTCACTCTTGTTTGGGCCTTTTGCCGAATCGTAAGTGACACCTGCTGTTACAATGATAAAATTGTGTCCGTTCCAACATGCCTAACGCAAATATGTTATTTTCGAATGACATTTCAATGTGGTCTTCTTCTTCTAGGTTCGGTCGTAGACGTGCCTGCCAGGCCCCCATGGTGCTGATGTTCCTGTCCACCGCTGCAGCCGGCCTCGCACCAAACTTCTACTTCTACGCAGTGTCCATGTTCGTTGTAGGCGTCTCGTACGGAGGATATCGAAGCAACTGCACTGTTCTGGGTAGGTGCGCTCCCTCCCTGTCTGCCTTTAAATCCAGGTTTAAAAAATCGAGCTGTTTACCCAGCAGGCCTTTTAGCTTTTAAACTGGGCTTTTTAGCCTGGATAGTCTGATCTCACACCTACCCTGTTTTATGTTGTGTATTTTTCTATTTCTTATTTTTTAATCGTACTTGTTGTTATATTTGTTGTATTTGTATTGCTTTCTTTACCATGTTTTATTCGAGTTCCATGTATATGTACAGCACTTTGGGTGTAACTACAGTTGTTGTAAATGTGCTTTAGAAATAAAACATACTTACTTACTTCAAGTTCACACTACACAGTAAAAGGATCAATGGATTACATACAGTTAAACATTGAAAAGTTAAACATTTTAATACAATGTGTAACCAGCCTCTAACTGCTACTTCTTTCTGTGCTGCTTGGGCAACCATGACAACACAAGCATTGATAACTCCTCAGTCTGGAGGCCTAAATTATGTTGAGCAGATACTAACTCAAGTTTTAGATGATGAATTGAAAATGGGGGACCCTGATGTAAACAAGACGAAAGTCTTTCTCTGGTCTGCATCCCCTTAACAATTGTGTGTATTGAGCTGTACTTTATTGTACCCATTCTGCAATCTGTTAATAAAGTTTTCAATCAATCAATTAGAGACCCCTAAACCCCTGAGCACTAAGGCCCCGCCCCCTCCCCCTGCACCCTGCCGCCATGCCTCACAAGACACGCCCACACCACACAACCCACGACTACAGCCATTAAACTCCACCTTAATTATTCATTATTTTGCCCAGGTAGCCCATATGGTAGATCCGGGCTTGGATATTAGAAAGCTCAATAAAGTTTGAACCAGAGATAGATACATGCATGATGCACAAGCATACATGCATAGACCTAAGAACTCATGAGGAACTTCTGTATATGTTAACAAAGTGTGGAAATATATATTATTTAACTTAGTGACAGTTAACTTTTAGAATTAGAAGTAAGCAGATAGAAAATGGGAATTTGAGAGTCAAAAGCAGTTTTTAATCCCGCAAGGCCACACGGTCAATGGTCTCTAACTACACACCCTCAAGACCCCTATATGCTCTGCATCTTCTGGCCATCTCAGACCCACTCCTATCCGAGCTCCGGGAGGGTCATCGAGGAGAAGCCGCCTATTCTCAGTCCTTGCCCCACAATGGTGGAACGAACTGCCCACCACAGTTAGGACAGCCGAAACCCGTCCGGTCGCAAGGCCACAAGGCCACAAGGCCACAAGGGGCTCTAAGGATGCTGGGCGGTCAGTTGGCTGCATTCCTTCTAAGCATTAGGGCACTAGCTGTGGCAACGACCCTAGAGGGCTTTTAGAATCTTTATTGATCCCATTGGGGAAATCTGGGCGTCATAACAGCATGGGAGAAGGGGGAGGGGAGGTACAGTTATGGGCAGGGTAATAGTAGAAAGACATAAATATAGGCAATAGAAATAGATCTGAATATAAAAATATGAAAAATAAACAGTGTAAACAAAGGTGCAGATGAGGGTCTGTATGCCCTATCAGTATTTAATGTATATATTTAAAAACAATTCAAATCTAATTTAATTTCATCATAAATCACCATCACATTAAGTTACTCCTGTGCATCAGTGTTACATCTACTGTTAGTATGGCTGCTTGTTTCCTTTTCCTCATTATATACCGTTAATATGTTATTCTCCTCTCCTTTGCCCTCTTGTACTAAAAAAAACACAAGTTGTGATTGTGTCAATCTTCCATGTTTTTGCTATAGTGTCTGCCTTATGTCTCTGATCCTGTTTTGTAGTTTATTTTATAGACCATCATCATCATTAGGTGGCTTCTTCGTTCCGAAGGTTGCCTATCACTCTCCAACCCATTCTGTCCCCACTTCTTGTCCCCCCCGCCTCTCACTCCGCTCCAATCACAGACATCGTCTACCCAGCCTCTTCTTGGTCTTCCACTTCCTCTCTTTCCATCCACCTTCCCCATCACCACCTTCTTGAACATCTCCCCGCTGGATCCTCTCAGAACATGCTCGCACAACTCCATCTTTCTCTTTTTCAACCTCTCCAGCAGCTGTCCTTTGTGTTTAGCGACATTCCATAGTTTTTGCATTCGACATTCAGCTTATTCATCATGTCCTGTAGATCTTCTTGACAGTTACAGACTATAGCAGTGTCATCCGCGTATCTTATATTGGTGATGTTCTCTTCGCCAAGTTTTACTCCTTTCCCTCCTCTCAGACCTTTTTTCATCAGTGATTCACTGTACATATTAAAGAGTACAGGGGACAAGATGCATCCTCGTCTTACACCCTTCTCCACCGGGAAGTCTCTTGATTTCTCCTTTCCTATTATTATTATTTTTTTTTTTTGGTCTTTTTCCCCCTCCATTTTTCCTCAGATTTTTCTCCCATCCCAATGTTAGTCGTATGCCAATTCCCAGTCCCTTCCTGGTCGCTGCGCACTTACCCCCCACAGTCAGATCATCTGGGAGAGTGGAGGCTACCACGTGCTTCCTCCGACACACGTCCAGCCAATCACCGCTTCTTTTCACCTGGCAGCGCGGATTCTCATTGAGAGGGCGTAGCGTGTGGGAGGACCACACTATCCCCCTCACGTTCAATCCGCGCTTAGCAGGCGCCCCGACCGAACTGTAGGAGTCACTGTTTACAACGACCCGGACCCACCCCGCCAGCTTCTCCCATCCTCTGATACAGCCAATTGTATCAGTGCAGACGGCCAGCCAAGCTGGTGACAACCCCGGAGCTGTGAGCTGGATTCGAACAGGCAAATCCAGCTCAGCTCCGGGGCTGGTGACGAACGCAATCTGCGCTCGGCCACCTAACCGCCCCTCTCCTTTCCTATTCTAACATTAGCCTTCTGCCTCCAGTATAAGTTCGCAATTATTCTTCGGTCAGAAACTGGTATTTTGAATTCTTCCATTGTTCTCATCAATGTTGTATGTTCAACTCTGTCGAAGGCCTTCGTGAAATCGATGAAGCAAATATACAGCTTCTTCTGTTGGTCTATCGATTTTTCACCAATGATTCTGAGTTGGCAGATTGCATCTCTTGTTCCTTTTCCTTTGCGAAAATCCATTTGGCTATCCGAGAGCTGATGTTCAATTATGGGTTCTATTCTGTTCTTGATGATTTTCAGGAGTACTTTTGATGCATGAGATATCAAACTGATAGTCCTGTAATTGTTGCATTCTGTGGCTCTTCCGGTCTTTGGGATCGGAATGAACATTGATTTTAGGAAATCATTTGGAATATTTCCTGAGTTATAGATGTTGTTTACCAGTTTCACAAGGAGCTCGATGCATCTGTCACCAGAGTTCTTAATCAGTTCAGCCGGGATCTCATCCTCGCCGGGCGATCTGTCCGTGGCCAGTGACTTCACAGCCTCTTCAACTTCTTTTTTCGTGATCTGGACTTTTTCTATCTCTTCTAGACTAATTCATGTGTCTGATGTTCTGTTCTGGTCTTTGTATAGTGTTTCCACATACTCTGCCCATCTATTGATTATTTCCTTCTCGTCAAGGAGCAGTTTTCCTTCTTTGTCTCTGACACCTTGGGTTGTTTTTTTTCCTCTTCCTTGTTAGTTGTTGGATCTTGTTGTACATAAGAGGGTTGTGCTTCTTGTCTAGATCTTCAATTTCCTTGCATTTCTCTTTGTAATACTTCTCTTTTGCATCCCTACACATCTTCTGTACTTTTCGTTTTGCTCTGTTGTATTCAGTTTTTCTGTCCGCATTCTTCATGTCTGCTCTCTTTTTCATCTCATCCAGAATGTCTTTCGTCATCCACTCTTGTTTCTCAACTTTTTCTGGTTTACCACAGATTATGTCTGCAACGCTTCCCAGTTTTTCTTTCAGTTTTGTCCATAGTTCTTGTGGATCTTCAATATCTGCTAACTCTCTATTTTCTAATGTTTTGTTCACTTCGTTTCTGTATCGTCTCTTCATGGTTTCTCCTTTCAGACTCTTCACATCCCATCTTTTGTGTGTCGTTTTCTTTTTCTTAATGGTTTTCAGTTTGATCTTCATTTTCATCACTACTGGAATATGATCTGAACCACAGTCTGCAGATGGTCGTGCCTTAGAGTTTGTTATTCCTTTCTTGTATCTGTGGTTTATCATAATGTAATCAATTTGGTTTCTAGTGTTTCCATCAGGAGATTTACGTTGTTCAAACCAAGTGTTGGTAACCCACAATTGGTTCTTCCTGCAGAAATCCACTAGTCTATCTCCTCTATCGTTTCTTATACCCAGACCAAAAGGTCCGACAACACCATCAACTTTTTCTTCACCTAATTTGGCGTTGAAATCGCCCATGACTATTTCCACATCTCCCCATTTCTTTTGGTCTTTCATCGCTCTCTCAATATTTTCATAAAAGTTGTCTATTTCATCATCCTCAGCTTCTCCAGTTGGTGCATATGCTTGTGTGATGCATACACTTGCTGGTGTTGCTTTCATTCTCAAGGTGATAATAAGTTCCGATATCGTTTGATAACTTTCCACGCTTTTTGCTGCTTTCTCAGTCAAAGCAAAAGCTACACCTTTTCTATGTTGTTTTCCACCCGAAGATATGATTCTAAATGATTGTCCAGTTGGTAGGGTGTATCTAAAGTCATCTTCTCCTCTCCTAAATGTTTCAGCAATTCCCAATATATCTATCCCCATGGTATCCATCTCTTGTAGGACATTCGCCAATTTTCCAGGTGTTCGCAGGCTCCTCACATTCCAGGTTCCCACTTTCCAGAAGGTTACCATGCTTACATGTATTTCGTTCATATTGTTTATGGACAATGAGATGGGAGTGGAACTTTGTACAAGCCCTTTGGGCTTCGTTCCCTCCTAGCACTGTTTTTTTTTTTTAAATAATGTGCTAAATAAATAAACTAAATCAGTTATATTATCAAAATAATTATCAAAATAATTTGAATCTAGAAGCCATTCTGGGAAGATTTCCCTGCACTGATACATCAGGTTAGAGACAACATACTAGTTCCTCATTAGTTGGACGCGGGCAAATACTGCGGCATGGTCATGCTGGACCTACAAAAGGCCTTCGACATTGTCAATCACTCTATTCTGATTGACAAGCTAAAAGCAATTGGTTTTGATAGTCTATCAGTGAGCTGGATGCAATCCTACCTGGAGGGGAGAGAACAGATGGTGGAGGTAAACGGTACCCTACCCCCCCCCCCCTCCCAGTGAGCTGTGGTGTTCCACAAGGAAGCATACTAGGACCGCTACCTAATTTATGCAAATTACATGTCGTCAGCTTGTGACTGCAACTTGTTCCTGTTCGTGGACGACTCAGCCCTGCTGGTCTCTGACAAGAACAAGTTACAGGTTGAAAAAACCCTCAGCTCGGAACTAGGCAAAATCTGCACCTGGCTCGCTGACAACAAACTATCATTACACCTGGGTAAAACAGAGTCCATTCTCTTCGGTTCAAATAACAAACTCAGCAAGGCCGACGGCTTCTCAGTTACAGTGGGTGACAATATTGTCACAAGGAAAGATGAAATTACATAGCTAGGTTCCATCCTAGAAGCAAATCTTTCCTGTGACAAAATGGCATCCAATGTAATAAAAGTCAACCAACGAACTAGATTCTTGTACCGGATCTCCTCTCTGGTAAACAAGAATACCCTGAAGACTCTGGCAGGAGCACTCATTCAAGGGTACTACGACTATGCTTGCACCTCATGGTACCAAAGCACCTCAAAGGCGCTAAAAACTAAATTACAAACATCTCAAAACAAACTGGTCAGACTACTACTTGACCTTACCCCTAGAACCCACCTCACCCCTGCCCACTTTGACAACCTAGGATCAGAGTAGACGACAGAGTACAGCAACTTGCAATGGGCCTGGTCTACAAGATACACTACACGACTAAGGTACCCATGTACATGTCAAAATACTTCCCAAAGGTCAGTGAATACCATGACCACAACACCACAAATCATGTTAAACCCAGATTCGGCTCAAACAAGGGACTAAACACGTTTCGCAATTATGCCACATCAATGTGGAACGCCCTACCCACAGCTGTAAAAGAATGTGAATCACTACCCACTTTTAAAACCACTCTCAAGGAGCACCTACAAGAGACTGTAATTCGAAACTGGCCCCTGTAAATGTCCTAACCCAACCCCCTCCAATGTACAGTAAATGTCCTAACCCAGTAATACACGAGACCCTCTTCTTGGACCAAGTAAGGTTTCGTCGATAATCCAATGTACAGTTACCCCCACCCCGCCTACACATCCCCCCCCACCCCCCACCCCACCCACCCACCTCCAATGTACAGTTCCCCCCCCCCCCACCCCACCTCCTCCAATGCACAGTTTCTTCGTCAAATGTATATACTCTCTTTTTTGTATCACAAACAGTACTGTATTTGTATATCTGGTATGTCATAAATGTATAGATGTAGCAGTACTGTCTATCTGTATGTCATGTATGTCATATATGTTATGATGAATTGAAAATGGGGGACCCTGATGTAAACAAGACGAAAGTCTTTCTCTGGTCTGCAACCCCTTAACAATTGTGTGTATTGAGCTGTACTGTATTGTACCCATTCTGCTAATACAATTTTCAATCAATCAATCAACTTCCTAGGCACTTAAACCATTATTACTCTGCTCTTAAGTGTTACCCTATATTCTCTCACATCTGTTGTGTGATGGCCTGACACGTGTTACGCTTTCCTTTTATAGTAACTGAATGGGTTGGGATGACAAGGCGATCGTATCCATCGTGTCTCTGCCAGCTGTTTGTCGGGGTGGGGCAGGCTATCCTCGCTGGGTTGATGTACCTCATCCGTAACTGGAGACTGGCTCAGTTCATCATGGCTCTACCTTCAGGATTTGTTCTTTGCTACATTTGGTAATAAGCTTTCTCACACAGTTTAAGACCCTATTCTCTGAAAACACCTTCTCACTGATAACTCTTCAATCAGATAATGGTTATGTGTTAATAGTGGGGCGATCCTTGACAAACATTATTTCAATAACTCATAGGATTTTTGAAATTCAACAAATTGAATATCTATAAAATTATGTTTCCCACATTATAGTCATTCTGCAAATTTCTGCTGTCATGTAAAATTATCTTGTGCCTGAACGAAAGCATATTTGTAAATATTATTGAGTTGGCAGATGTTTGCTTGTAATTCTTTCTGACATAAAAATGTAATTGGCGACTGAGGGCAACCCTGTCGTTATGATAATCAAAACATGATATGGATGGCAAGTTATATCTGAATGTAAATACCATTTGAATATGAATAACATTTTCACTATAATTACCTTGCTTCAACCCAGGCTCATTCCTGAGTCAGCCAGATGGTTATTAGACCGTGGAAGGACAGAGGAAGCAAAGGCAGAAATACTCAGGGCAGCCTCAGTAAACAGACGCATTATTCCAGACACTCTACTAGAAAAGGTAGGGTTGTTCCATCGTGTTCCTCTTCTAATCTGACTTCTGCAGTGTTCATTTAACTTTACTTCATCAAATAGTTGGATGTTGTCAAAAGAAATTAAACTTCAAACAATACTTATTACTTTTTTTATTTATATATTTGTTATTTATTTTTATTTGACTTCTGCCAGCTACTTTTGTTAAGAAGCACCATGTCAATCATGTTTTGTGTAAAGGAAATATGAGAAAAGGCCCATTTAAAAAAAAATCAGTTGCTTGCTGTAGCCTACATGCAGTTTGTAAGAAAAAAAAAAGAAAAAGAAAAAAGTATTCATAATTGCTTTTAATGATAGATTTTTTTAAACTATACTGTGAGTGTAGAGGTAAAATATTATAATATCTCAAAATGGACCTATCTAGCCAAAATGACCATTCGCCTTAAGTGACAGTATCAGAGATGTCACCTGTCTTACAGATTGCAGTCAAAAAGACTGTACAAAGGGGAGGCATACGAGTTCTCATCAGATCGCCTATACTGATCAAGTATTTCCTGCTTGTTGCAGTTGCATGGTATGTAAAAATCCTATTTTTACAAATATCTTTTAGCTTCATGTTTGTTTGTTGAGGACATACAAGGTCTTATCAGAGACATACGGTACAGCTAACAGCACAGTAGATGATTCCCAATCCTTTTGTGTTCATATGATTTAAAAAAAAATATATATATATTTGTATTCAAGGTTTTCACTGAACATCGCCTACTTCAGCCTCTCCTTCAATGTGGGAAACCTGGGCTTGAACATCTTCTTGGCACAGCTCATGTTCGGTCTCTCTGAGATACCTGCTCATCTACTCAGCATCTGGCTGTTGGAGATGTGGGGTAGAAAGAAATCTCTAATTTCCACCCTTCTGATTGGTGGACTTGCCTGCATTCTCATGCTGGCAGTTCCACAAGGTATGGTGAAATGTCTTTACAGCATATTCAGAAATCAACCTTTGATTAAGCAATATCACACTCAGGATCGTACTGCTATACTGAATATATTAGTTATTTATTAGTTATCATTTATTTAGCTCTGCCATCAAATAGTTCCACAACTGTGCTCTTGAACTTGAATAAATTAATTTCACTACCACACTACCAAATGGTTAACCCTTTCACTGTGACAATACAGAAGGTTAACCCTTTCACTGTCACATGACAAAGGGTTAACCCTTTCACAACCACACTACAGACGGTTAACCCTTTCACTACCACACTACAGACGGTTAACCGTCTGTAGTGTGGTAGTGAAAGGTTAACCGTCTGTAGTGTGGTAGTGAAAGGGTTAACACATGTGCGGCGGAATGATAAATATAGTTAAAGGTCCCGGTGTTATTATACTGAATATCAGCACGCATGGAATGCCTTTTGTCCAATCACATGACTTGGTTGGAATGAACTGAATTAACTAACTTGTACATTGAAATTCCATTCTAGACAATGCAGTCGCTCTTACTGCACTGGCTGCTCTGGGCAGGCTCTTCCTGAACTGGGCTGGTTCAATATGCAACATCTACATCCAGGAGCTGTTCCCTACATCCGTCAGGTACGTACTGTGTGGACAGCAAGGAATACACAGCATGCCAAAAGCAGGGATAATTTGTTGTCTTAAATAGGCATTATTTTGTCAAGTCAAGTGTTCCTTTATCAATCCCCTTGGGGAAATTCAAGTGTCATAGCAGCAAGGGGGGTACAGGTAATAGAACTTGGAACAAAGTGCAAGTAGTAATGATAATAATGATAACAGTAGTAGTAATAGTAGTAGTAGTAGTAGTAGTAGTAGTAGTAGTAGTAGTAGTAGTAGTAGCAGTAGCAGTAGCAGTAGCAGTAGCAGTAGCAGTAGCAGTAGCAGTAGCAGCAGCAGCAGTAGGTGGCAAGATTCAATTCAATTAAGTTAGTTTTAAATTAAATGTAGCTTTGATACTCCCTGAGCCGTGTTGGCAGACTGTTCCAGGTGTGGGCTGCTCTCACGGAAAAGGCTGCCTGACTAAAAGCAGACATCCTGTTTGGGACTACACAGTCCCCTCTGACTACAGACCTGGTATATCTGTCAGCAGATGCTTTCTGTTTTATGAAAGTACAGAGGGGGGGGAGGAGCCAAGCCATGTAGGATTTTATAGGTAAGGCAGGCATCTTTGAATTTGACGAGATTGTCCCAGCTCAGTAGGTTCTGATTTGCTATGCTATGACAATGGTGGTGGCTGTTTGTTTTCCTGTCCAGAACTTTCACAGCCTGATGGTAAACTACCTGTACAGATTGTAGTGTTGTACAGGAGGCTTGTGTCCAGCTAGTCAGACAGTATGTTAAATGTGACATAATAATGGCATTAAAATACTGTGCTGCTGCTTTTGTTGACAGAGAGTTTCTGATGTGACGGAAGTTTGATAAGTGAAACTTTTCGTTGTTTACTACCGATTTGATTTGTTTTTTAAATTAAGAGTCAGATAGTCCTAACAGTGTTTATTATTAAGAGACAGATAGTCCTAACATTGTTTATTATTAAGAGTCAGACAGTCCTAATAGTGTTTATTATTAAGAGTCAGATAGTCCTAACAGTGTTTAATATTAAGAGACAGATAGTCCTAACCAGTGGCGGACTGGCCATCGGGACGTTCGGGACGAATCCCGATGGGCCGGAACCAAAGTGGGCTGGCCCAAAAAAAAAATATATATATATTTTTAGTTTTTTGCTTTATTTTTTGGGCCAGTGTGTGGGCCAGTGTGTGGGCCACTAATGTGGGCCGGTGTGTGGGCCAATGTGTGGGCCAGTGTGTGAGTCGGTGTGTGGGCCACTAATGTGGGCCAGTGTGTGGGCCGGTGTGTGGGCCAGTGTGTGAGTCGGTGTGTGGGCCACTAATGTGGGCCACTGTGTGGGCCAGTGTGTGGGCCAGTATGTGGGCCGGTGTGTGGGCCGGTGTGTGGGCCAGTATGTGGGCCAGTGTGTGGGCCAGTGTGTGAGTCGGTGTGTGGGCCACTAATGTGGGCCAGTGTGTGGGCCGGTGTGTGGGCCAGTATGTGGGCCAGTATGTGGGCCAGTGTGTGGGCCGGTGTGTGGGCCAGTGTGTGGGCCAGTGTGTGGGCCAGTGTGTGGGCCAGTGTGTGGGCCACTAATGTGGGCCGGTGTGTGGGCCGGTGTGTGGGCCGGTGTAGTGTGTGGGCTGGTGTAGTGTGTGGGCCAGTGTGTGGGCCGTATGTGGGCCGGTGTGTGGGCCATTATGTGGGCCGGTGTGTGGGCCAGTGTGTGGGCCGGCAATAAAACAATAAACAAGTTGCATAAACTAAATCAGATTAAAAATGATCACAGTTCTGGTTTGCCTTAAGATGCAGTTTAAGATGGGTCTTGAACATGGAGTATGTAGGGCACTCTCTAATCACAACTGGTAGGCTATTCCAGTAGTTACCACCTTTTGATTTGAAATCTTTATTTCGAACATGCAATGAATACAAACAAACAATAACAAAAGCAAAACACAACTCAATCTACATGTTCGAAAAGGAGTAGGAAGAAGTATACACTTATTTAATCCTACCCCTTTTCCACTACTCAAATGAGTGTACTATTTTAAAATATAAAAAAGAAAAGAAAAATATATATAACCTTTAACAGAGAACAGGAAGGTATGGGTTCTTACCTATCTCGATGTGATTTATCTAGAGATATCTACAGCAAGAATTTTAGGCAGGCAGGCAGGCAGGCAGGCAGGCAGGCAGGCAGGCAGGCAGGCAGGCAGGCAGGCAGGCAGGCAGGCAGGCAGGCAGGCAGGCAGGCAGGCAGGCAGACAGACAGACAGACAGACAGACAGACAGACAGACAGACAGACAGACAGACAGACAGACAGACAGACAGACAGACAGACAGACAGACAGAGAGAGAGAGACACAGAGAGAGACACACAGAGAGAGGGAGAGACACACAGAGAGAGAGAGAGAGAGAGAGAGAGAGAGAGAGAGAGAGAGAGAGAGAGAGAGAGAGAGAGAGAGAGAGAGAGAGAGAGAGAGAGAGAGAGAGAGAGAGAGAGAGAGAGAGAGAGAGAGAGAGAGAGAGAGAGAGAGAGAGAGAGAGAGAGAGAGAGAGAGAGAGAGAGAGAAAACAGGCTCTTGGAATGGGTGTCTGGGAGGAAGTGGGGGGGTCTTTCAATGTTGATTAAACGGCAAGCAACTAATGTCATGAGTGCCAAATTAAAGGACAATAAATCCAATCTAACTGAAATTGTGTAGCACAGACCTTTCTATGGATCAAAACCTCAATATTATTATGGTGTAGTTAATACTTCATGTATCCTTAATCCCTAGGCTAATGAGGCACTAAGATGTTAGTAAAAAAAAAACATATGCCAATGACAGGAAGTAACGGTATATGTGTGTGTGTGTGTGTGTGTGTGTGTGTGTGTGTGTGTGTGTGTGTGTGTGTGTGTGTGTGTGTGTGTGTGTGTGTGTGTGTGTGTGTGTGTGTGTGTGTGTGTGCACTGTGCACGAGTGCACATCTAGGGGCGGGGTGTAGATTTGGTCTCCCTGATGTTGACTCCTTAGCCACAGCCTTGGGTTGTTTAATACTGGACAAGTGTTTCATAACGGCCGTTGTGTGGGCCGGTTTCGGGGCCGGTGCGTGGGCTGGTGCGTCTGAATGTCCCGGGCTGAATTTGTGTCCCAGTCCGCCACTGGTCCTAACATTGTTTATTATTAATAGTCAGACAGTCCTAACAGTTCTCAAGTTCACCAGTCGACTCTCTCTCTGTTTCAGGCAAACAGCCAGTGGTCTGGGCAACATAGTTATCAGAACGGCTGGCTTGTTGGCTCCATTACTCAACACATTAGGTTCGCTCTACTGGGCCATCCCCACCATCGTCTTCAGCAGCCTCTCCTTGGCTAGTGGGCTGCTCAGCTTCATGCTCCCTGAGACGAGGAGAACAGAACTGCCCGACACAACTGACGAGGTCGTGGGCAACAGGTGAGCTACGATTTGCCACGCCCTGTTACAAACATGAATTTGTATATTTTGTGAGACAAAACAAATACATTTGCATTCAGTCACTAATGTAGAATTGTTTCTTCTTCTCTATAGGCATAGGTCCGTTGACACAAAGAAAGTGTCCATTACAGGCAATGAAGTGGACAATTGGGCTATTGAAAAAGCAACAAAAATGTAAAGGGTGATAATGTCAGTTGTTGTTGTTGTTGTTGTTGTTGTAATAACCATTGTGTCCTGTATAGTAGGGTTGGATGGTCCTAGTAGAGAGGTGAGAGCTGCATTGGCATCTGTTTCGATTGGAGATTGCCAAATTGATCTCACTTCTCTGTTGGACCCTATATCTGGACCCTATAGTACACGTTCCAATGACTGGCTCTTACACTTAAAGCACCAGCGCTACAGTAGGTCCTAGACTCCCAGAGTCTGTACTGAACTTGGGAAATCTGCTTTTAGCTTCTGTGCTCCTGACTCGTGGAACATCATATACAACAAACTCAAAAACGTAATACTTTGGTCTTCTTTGGTCAGTTTAAATTCTTAATCACTAACCTTTCCACCATAATCTGCAGCTGTTTTAATTTATTGTACAAACTCTATAATGATTGCACTTATTACATTATTGTTTATTGTATATTTATTGTATTTATCATGTATTTATTATTGTGTTTGTAATAGGCTGTGTGGCAATTCCAGGTGTAGGGGTGGCAGAATAAACAACACACAGACAGGTTGCAGTTCCCAAAATCATGCTCTTTATTTTCTAGTCAAATAATAACGGTTTGCTGGCGGTAATCTGTCGGCCGGGCGGCGTCTCCGCTCTGTGGCCTTTTGCCTTGCGCTGCTACGGGGGACTGAGAGGAGGCTCCTCGGCTCCATTAAGTCCCCCCTCCCCAACAGGCGCACCGCGCCGTGATTCGCTAATCACGTAATCACTCTGATGGGTCTTTAGTGACAGGTGCGTCCGGAAGCGGACGCCCAAACATGGGCAGCGCCCAGCCATTGGGTCGCCACATAGCGCCCATCAATCACCAAGCCCAGGGGTGGCTTGGGGTTGCCACAGTACCCCCCCTCCAGCTCCGACCGTCGGGGAAGAGCGTCCGACGCCCAACAGGCATCCTTCCTGGAGAGGGCGTCTGCGTTGCCATGCGCCACCCCTGACCTGTGAATGACAGAAAAGTTAAATGATTGCAACTCCAGAAACCATCGAGTCACCCTGGCATTGGTCCCCTTTGTCTTGGCCATCCAGACGAGGGGGGCGTGATCCGTCACCAGCGTGAAACGCCTCCCCAGCAGATAATAACGGAGCGTCTCCAGTGCCCACTTAATTGCCAGACCTTCGCGCTCCACCGCAGAATAGTTGCGCTCGTGTGGCAGCAGCTTCCTGCTCACATATAAAATTGGATGTTCCTCACCCTCCAGTTGCTGGGAGAGGACCGCTCCCAGTCCCACCTCTGATGCATCTGTCTGTACCGTCATCTCCTTGTCGAAGTTCGGGGAGATCAGCACCGGTCCCGAACAGAGGGCAGTCTTGAGGTCCTCGAACGCCGCCTCCGGTGTCCACTTCACCGTGAACGGCCGCCGCGCCTGGGTCAGATCTGTGAGGGGAGCAGCGCGAGCAGCAAAGTTAGGGATAAACCTCCTATAATAGCTCGCTAGCCCATTAAATGTCCTGACCTGCTTCTTGGTTAAAGGGCGAGGCCACTCCCTTATCGCATCAATTTTCCTCTTCTGCGGTTTTACATTGCCCCGGCCTATTGTGAACCCCAGGTACTCTGCCTCTTCTAGTCCCAGCCTGCATTTCTTTGGGTTGGCGGTGAGACCCGCCTCCCGGAGGGCACCCAACACCGCTCTCACCTTTTGGAGGTGGGTGTCCCAATCTGACGAGTGGATGATAATGTCATAGAGATATGCGGCTGCATACTCCCGATGGGGCCGTAGTACTCTGTCCATCAGCCTCTGAAAGGTAGATGGCGCCCCATGCAGGCCAAACGGGAGAACTTTATAATGAAACAGCCCATCTGGGGTGGAGAAAGCCGTCTTCTCCCTCGAGGCGGGGGCCAGAGGGACTTGCCAATAACCCTTCATTAGGTCTAGTGTCGTGATAAACCTGGCCAGGCCCAGTCTGTCAATGAGCTCATCCACTCTAGGCATGGGATAGGCGTCAAACTTTGAAATGTCATTAAGCTTCCTGAAATCATTGCAGAACCTGGTTGTTGAGTCGGGTTTCGGCACTAAAACAATAGGACTGGACCACCCGCTATGAGACTCCTCAATCACTCCCATCTCCAGCATGACCCGCACTTCTCTTCTGACTGCCTCTCTTTTTGCCTCTGGGATACGATAGGGCTTCAGCTTTACCTTGTCTCCCGGGCTGGTAATGATGTGGTGCTGGGCCAATGTGGTGCGGCCCGGCGTGGCCGAAAACACGTCCCGGTTCTGTTGGACCAGCTCCCGAAGCTCCTGCCGTTGGGTCGGGGACAACTGTTCCCCGATGGGAACATCGGCCGCCTCTGCCACCTGCTGCGCAAAAGGGGGAAGAGGGGGGGGCGAGAGCAACACATCCCGGGCATGCCATTTCTTCAACAGGTTAACATGGTATAACTGTCGATGCTTCCTACGGTCGGGCTGGTGGACCTTGTAGTTGACGGGACCCACTTTCTCGATTATGTCGTAGGGTCCCTGCCATTTGGCTAGGAATTTGCACTCTGCTGTCGGTACCAGTACTAGGACCCGGTCCCCCACATTAAACTCCCGTGGCTGTGCGCCCCGGTCATAAATGCGCTTCTGTGCGTCTTGGGCCTGTTGCATATGCTCTCTCACCACTGGCCAGAGCGCCTTCATCCTGTCTCTCATTACCTGCACATGCTCTATGAGAGACCGGTGGGGCGACGGCTGTTCCTCCCAAATCTCCTTTGCGATGTCCAGGAGACCCCGCGGCTTGCGGGCGTAGAGCAGCTCAAATGGCGAGAAGCCAGTGGAAGCCTGTGGGACCTCACGCACAGAGAACATCAGAAAGGGCAACAACTGATCCCAATTCTTCCCATCCTTCTCCATCACCTTCCTTAGCATGCTTTTTAGGGTCTTGTTGAAGCGCTCGCACAGCCCATCCGTCTGGGGATGGTATATGGAGGTTCGCAGCTGTTCCACTTTCATCAGTTTGCACATTTCTTTCATGACCCGCGACATAAAGCACGAGCCCTGATCAGTGAGAATAGAGTCGGCAATTCCCACCCGACTAAACAAATGAAAGAGCTCCCGTGCCACAATTTTGGCCGTCACCGTGCGTAACGGGATGGCTTCGGGGTAACGGGTAGCATAATCTATGATTACCAGTATATACTGGTGGCCTCGGGACGATTTAACTAGAGGGCCCACCACGTCGAGGGCAATTCTTGAGAATGGGGTCTCAATGATGGGCAGCGGGATCAGAGGATTTTTATATTGTACCTTTGGTGCTGCGCGTTGACACTCTGGGCAGCTCCTGCAGTAGTCCTCTACCGCTCTCTTCATGCCCGGCCAATGGAAACGCGCCCTTATGCGCTCCATGGTTTTGTCCACGCCCAGGTGCGCTCCGAGGATATGTGAATGCGCTAGCTGGAGTACAGTGGGAATAAAGAATTTCGGCACCAGCAATAGATCTCTAACCTCATCATTCTTTTTTATGACTTGGTACAGCAATTGTCTTTTTATTGCAAAGTGAGTATATGACAGGTTACTCACCCCCTCCACCGGATTTCCATCTATGGTTTTGATATTCGCCCGGGCCTGCGTTAGGTTTGGGTCTTCCAGCTGGGCCGTTCCGAACTGACCCGCCAGGTCCCTCCCCACCTCGTCCGCCTGGGGGAACTCCGCAAATGGGTCCTCGTCACTGCTATCCGTCTCGGGGCCCGCTTGGGGCGCCGACGCGTCGTCACCCACACCTGATGCCGTCTCAGTCTCACTCCCCGGTATATTCAGGGGTTCCGGCGCGTCGTCACCTACATCTGATGCCGTCTCAGTCTCACTCCCCGTTACATTCAGAGCACACACCTTCGGCTGACGTAACCCTTTCTTCTTCCTCGGTTTACCCGCAGAGGGTGGGGTGCGCGGGGAGATGACGGCTGAGCACAGCTGGCGATACAGGGGGCAGTCTCAACCAATCAGCAGCGCTACCGGCAGGTTAGGTATGACGCCGGCTGTCATCGAGCAGACCCCCTTGGTGGTTGTCAAGGTGATCTGCGCTGTAGGATACAACTTTGTGTCCCCGTGCACACAGGACACTGACACTTGCGGAGCCTCTGCGTCGCAGTGTGCCAAATGGGGCTGAACCAGCGTTATGACACTACCCGAGTCCAGGAGCGCTACGGCATCTTTGTCGCTGACGCGCACGGGTAAAAGTGTCGCCGATGTTTCCTTATGGGCCCAACAGGCTGCGCCATAATTGCACGTCTTTCCGCGGGGGTCTGAAGCTGCCGCCGACGGCATGGACACATCCCGGCCTGGGCAGTTCCACGAGAGATGCCCGGGCTCGCCGCAGTCATAGCAGCGTCTTTGGTCCTGGTCGAACAGCGGTCTTCTTCGGGGTAGTTCGGGATCACCTGCGTTCCCTACCCGGCCCCTTGGGCTGGGCTCGTCGGGACCCCTCCTTGTTCTCGGCCGCTCTGGCTTTTCCCCTCGCCCCCCTTTGAGTAACTCCCGCGTTACCTGGTGGGCCTCCACAATATTCACCAGCTGCTCCACGGAGCGGGGGTCCGCTTGACTCGCCTGCTTATTCGTGTCATAGGGGAGGGCTCTGACAAAGCGGTCCATAACAATCCGTTCCAAGACCGTGGGCCCTCCGGGGTCAGTCATTAGCCAGGCTCGGCTTATGCGGACCAGGTCGTGCATCTGGGAGCGCGGGGAGGCCTGTGCGTCATACACCCAGTCATGGAACCGCTGCGCACGGGACTGCAGACTATGGCCGTAACGGGACAAAATGTCCTGCTTTAGCCGAGTGTAGTTCTCGGCTTGCTCCGGTGGCAGGTCCTGGTAGGCCTTTTGCGCATTACCCGACAGGAAGGGGGCCAGCAGTCCCCCCCAGTCGTCTTCTGGCCAGCCCTCCCGGCCGGCGGTGCGCTCAAACGCTAGGAGATAGGCCTCTATATCCTCCTGCTCCGTCAGCTTGGGGATGAAGCGCCCGGGGTTAGGCCGCGTCCCGGCGGCCCCTTCCTCCCGCCGGTGAGAGGCCATCCGCTGGAGCTCCGCGTGGATCATCCCCGTCTGTTTCCTCTGTTCTTGCAGGGCCTCTTCGTACCGGGTCTGTTGTTCCATGCTCGCCTGTACGAGCTGCTGCACCAGCGCGTCCATGCTTTTTCCGATATTAAATATATATTTTTTCTTCTTTTTTTTTTAATTTCTTTTATTCTACTTCGATAAAGTCTATTGTTGTTTATTCCGCACCCCTGATTGCCAGTAGACTATGCCCGCATTCTCCACCACTGTGGCAATTCCAGGTGTAGGGGTGGCAGAATAAACAACACACAGACAGGTTGCAGTTCCCAAAATCATGCTCTTTATTTTCTAGTCAAATAATAACGGTTTGCTGGCGGTAATCTGTCGGCCGGGCGGCGTCTCCGCTCTGTGGCCTTTTGCCTTGCGCTGCTACGGGGGACTGAGAGGAGGCTCCTCGGCTCCATTAAGTCCCCCCTCCCCAACAGGCGCACCGCGCCGTGATTCGCTAATCACGTAATCACTCTGATGGGTCTTTAGTGACAGGTGCGTCCGGAAGCGGACGCCCAAACATGGGCAGCGCCCAGCCATTGGGTCGCCACATAGCGCCCATCAATCACCAAGCCCAGGGGTGGCTTGGGGTTGCCACAGCTGTCAAAGTTAACGCGGTATTAACGCGTTATCACCCGATTCTATTAACGCCACAATTTTTTTTAACTCACGATTAACTTTTTAGATTTTTTTTCTTTTTTTTCTTTTTTAACTAGACTTCACTCAGGTGTATTATTGATGCTCTCATTGATACTATGTTTGTTTCTGAAGTGTGTGTGTGAGATATATATAGAGAGAGAGGGGGGTGAGAGAGATGAGGAAGGGGTAAGAGAGAAAGAGAGCTGGGAGAGTGTGTGTGTGAGAGAGAGAGGAGGGTGTGTGATTACTCAGCCCTTGTGTGGCGGTGGGTGAGCTGGACATTAGGGTAGGCTATAGATGGGATGGGACTCGCGCGGAGCGCGTAAAATGTTTCCTTTTTCTTTTTTGCTTGCACGCAAACTGTAACTGAGGGGTACAATTCCCTGACTGTATTACTAGATATGATACTTACTACCACTACCTTTGTACTTAATATTCGGCCACCCAGTACACGGCATAAATATATTATCATGAACACTCTCACGTAGATGAAACGGATCCAACACAAATGTACGAATTAGAAACAGGTCTTTATTTCTACACAGCGATGGTGTGTAGAATAAGCACTTAATCACTTAATTACATTTATGAATTGAAATAGTATGCACTTTTATGGCAAGGAGTATTCGTCGGTATATCAATAGAGAATGTCCAATCTCTGAAGGCGCAGGTGGTAAATATACGACCTGGAATAGTTAAGGAATAACAGCAATGATACTTTAATGATTATACTAGATACACTAGAGGGGGTTAATCCGGTCGCTTGTAAGCCGACAGGAGTAGGAGGGGGGGGGGGGTAGAATCCGGCTGCCTCGTCCGGCCAAGGGTATCCCAGGTGAACCCACTGTAGTGCCGTTCAATGCGCCGGCGATCCTTGGACCACAGATGAAAGCAGGTGGACTCTTTGTGGGCCGGCTCTCTCCGGTCCACGGGGGAGAGACGTGAAGCGACCTCGTCTTGCAGAGCGTCTCCTCACCTTGCGTCCTCTCCAGGGGGGGGGTTCCAACACACGGCAGTGTCGGGGGTCTTTATCCATGGAATAATCAAAGCATCCAAAGCATAATCCGTGCCTGGGAAGGCGGGCTGTCGTCGGTAGAATAATCCGGTATACAGGTCCACTCGCTCGTCGGCTCTGGGGCTCCTCGGGTGCAGCTTCACATAGGGTCAACCACCCTGGGTAAGCAGCCAGTTCTCTGCCCGAAACGATGGGGTACTGACTACGGTAGTATTCTCACCGCACGAAGCACTATATATTAACAGACTATTATTAGCTTAATAGACTACGTCCAACTCGACGATATAGTGCCAAATATGACTATTCAAATATTAATATACACGATGTCTCAATACCGATGGTAGGCGAACTTGGCCTTACTCCCACACGTGGCGTCGCGGGGAGGCTTTACGTCTGTGACTCTATTGGAGGGTAAGAAACTGGACTGAAAAGAAAGTCCTACTTTAGTAGCGCAGTATATATACGCACTATGAACAATCCCATTAGTGGTGCGGTAGCCAAATTCCTACGCGGAACTAGGACTTGTTCGTACATGTCGAGCGGTACGTTTGAACTGGGTCTGAGGGGTATGGCAGCCTGGCACCAAGGTCTCGACCAATAGTAGAATGGAGACTATTATGGGATGTTCAGTAGGCTAGAATGGATATTCAATGCATATTGTACAAGGAATATACAAGGGATATCAGGGAATATTAGAGAATATACAAATACAATTAAATATATATATATAAATAAATATATATATTCGGTTTAATCTGGCCCTTCACAACACAAACGGTGCTGTCCAGGTTCTGATTTCATACAATACACCCACTAGGCTACTACAGCGAGCCCCACTAATTTCATATAGTGCAAATCAATTGTTCAAATGAAGGCATCCAATATGATTAACTACCTCGCTACAAAGGATCGGCGGGCGGAGATTCAGAACGCAGCAAACCGAACGCGGAAGTGAAACTGCGTTGGGGAAAATATACATGCTGCGGGATCATGTGAATGATGATTGGCTACATTATTTAACCTGAGCCTATGCGTGATTGGTTACTGCCTGTACCTGGAATGTTAAACGCTACCACCGATTGACACCTTCGTCGTTGACACCTCGGCCAGCGGGCTGCAGCACAAGACACACACAATAGCCAGCAGCCTGCGCACATATATTATATATACATTTCAAAATTCCCAGCATAATATTTGGGGTAGGCATAGCCCCCTCTGGCCTAATAGACGCACCGCCGAATGTAACAAGTTCCTAACGTTTTCTTTCCCCTATTATTTCATGCACACACTATTCATTGTTTTAAATTATTATTTTCTTTTAAGAATGTAGGCAGCGTTGTTCGTTTTATAACCAAAAGCACTTAAATGTATATCAAGTTCTATTGTAGGTGGCAGAAGAAACTACAATTATTTGAGTAAATACATTTTAGATTAGATTATCGTTATTATCCTTCCTCATGCAAGAATGAAATGGGTCCTGGAGCGCGGCGCTCACCCCCCCCCCCCCCACCGCAGCCAACGGTAAAAAGCACAACACAGTCCACACACACAGCTTCAATCGCGGGAGAAAGAAATATCAGATCAACGCAAGATTTGATAATATAGTGTTCTTACTAGGGATGCTCGATATTGGCTTTTTTACCGATACCGATATACCGATATTGTCCAACTCTTAATTTCCGATACCGATATCAACCGATACCGATATATGCAGGGTTCCCCCCCCCCCCCCCCCCCCCCCCCCCCAAATGGAATAATTTCAGGTAATTAACATTACATATCTCTTGTTGTGGAATTAACACAACATTATGCATACTTTTGACAATAAATAAAATCAGAATTTGTTCTTACTTGCTTGCCTGGGTAAATAAAGGTTATAGAAATGTAAAATAAAAAAAATAAATTATTATTCTTTTTTTTTTTGAAAACCGATACCGATATTTTCCGATATCACATCTTAATGCCGATATCGGCCGATAATATCGGTAGGCCGATAATATCGGACATCCCTAGTTCTTACCTTGTCTCTGATGTAATGCAAAAAAATGTATCCAATTATCTGATCGCCATTTGAAGTACTGTGCGCAGAGGTGCATATGGAGCGGGGGGGGGGGGGGCAGCCTCGCAGATGTATCATTGTAACAGGTTACCTCGATGGAGTATTTAAACCCCGCCCGCACGGCTCAGCTCGGCCCAGATAACAAACCACATCGTTTCTAATGTAGTACAGTTGCTGCCACAATGCATTAGGGGGCGGTATTGACCGTCTGCAATCGCAGACACACTCAGAACAGTATGCACAAGATGCCTCGATAAATTATGAATGGCAACGAGTTAAACACGTATATATACATGTTTGGCCGTCAAGCGCTGGCTCCCTCACGTATACGTGGATGGCTCCGGATGTGTTAAAGGAGACATGCATTGCTATTCCTTTCACTATTTGGGCAACTTTACACAATTCCTGTTAGTCTATGGAACACATCTGTAAAGTTTTTTTCAAAACAATTCATTGTTTTATATTTTGAATCAAGTACTCAAAAGCAAAAAACTTCAACCTCAAGATTTCAAGCTGTTTGTGCTGGGCTCCGCCAATAAGTGATTTGAGTGACAGTCACCCACAGTCTGCGACTGGCAGACAGAGAGAGATAGAGAGATTGAGGGGGATACTAATTAATTTCGCCGCGGGGGGAATAATCCCACAGGACAATGCATTGGTAACTTGTTTCAAATGACAATATACCTCTGTGAATATTATTGCACGTTTCAGAATACGGGCGTCCGTGTCGGAGCGTGCACAAAGATATTTTGACAGTGATATGGAGTGCTCCAGACTGCGGGGAGAAGACCCATCCCCACGGCGCACACACATTTACACACACTCCTGCGCAGCGGTCCCTCTCTCTCCCTCTCTATCTCTCTCTCGTTCTCTGCTGTCTGTCGGCACCCTCTGTTTGAGGAAGTAATTCCACTGCTCTGTTGTTGAGCTAATTGTGGGCGGTGACTACAACCAGTGCCTTATTCACATCAGCAAAACAGTCAAATCAGAATGGCTTAGTTGAGTGAGGGAAGATCTCGTGAACTCAAGACTAGACTGATGAGTCAATATGATAATTAGAGACACATACCACATTGATATAATCCCCCATTGCTAGGAAACAATGCTAAACATTGGAAAAGGCCATTTATAAGACACGGGACCTTTAACTCGCTGACATCTTGACGGAATCTTGCTTGGAAGATAATTCTTTACATATGAAAGTCTATTATAATAAGTATGCAGTATAACTACATCTCTGAAGTTTTTAACAAACCAAACGGTTGAAAATTGAGCACGCTATGGTTATTTCAATAGTACATGCACCATAGACATGCATGTTATGAGTGGGCGTGCTCCACCTACGCAAGATGGCCACCATGTGGCAACACCGGTCTCCGTTGGCCAGCAGCGATATATATATCTATGGATGAGGTGCCCTGGTATCTCCATCACCTCCAGACACCACATGCAGAGGAGGTGCCCTGGTATCTCCATCACCTCGAGACACCACATGCAGAGGAGGTGCCCTGGTATCTCCATCACCTCCAGACACCACATGCAGAAGAGGTGCCCAGGTATCTCTGATGTGGTCCTTTTCTTTAAATGTTATACTGTGAATTTTATGAAATTTTTATTTGTAATTGTCTTAATTGCAGTCTTCTTGGCCAGGTCAAGAGGTTTCTAACTTCAATGAGACTAACCTGGTTAAATAAAGTACAAATACAAAATAAATACAATTAACAAGTTCGATATGAATTGAAAATGGGGGACCCTGATGTAAACAAGACAAACGTCTTTCTCAGGTCTGCATCCCCTTAACAATCGTGTGTATTGAGCCGTACTGTATTGTACCCATTCTGCAATCTGTTAAATAAAGTTTTCATTCATTCAACAGTGATGTGTTAATAGGTGGAAGGGGATTCAATATCTACTAAGGGCCAAAATGTGTCTGTCAATGACATTCAGTCAATGTATTACACTTAATTAAGTCAGATAAAAGGACATTATTGTCCTGCAGGAACATTTACCAAGAAAATGAATAAATACACACAAGCAGACAATTATCAGATTTAAAATTGAATTACACACAGATTTAGCAGTCAGTCGGAGGAAAACGGTTCTTGAAACCGTAGGTGTAGGGGAGGTTGCAGGGGACATGTTCCCCTCATATAGGCAATGAAAGGGGTCAAAACATTTATATATCCTTCTTACCTGTAACTATATATTAACCATTCAGACAACCCTACAGGACCGTACCATCTCAACCTTGATGCAGAAAAGTACACCAGAAGGCAGGAAATTAGTGTTTGAGGCTCAAAGATTTCTGGGGGAGGATCCAAGTCCCCACTTAAAGTGGCAAGACTTGTAAGTGTGCCCAACTGTTTCAATGAAAAGAGGTAGAAGATCTGTTTGAATTCCATCATGTAACTTTATTCAGGTACTAAAAATCTATTTTTTTGCATTGACAATTTCCAACAATACATGTACTGTATACAATTTTGCTTTATTTCTATTTTTGTATGACATCAAGTTCTGCAATTTAATCACAAATGACTCTCTTCAAACTAATTAAGTTTGATTATATCCACATTGTGATAAACATGTTCAACATTTGAAATCATAAAAAAAAAAATAGTTTCAAAACACAAAATCATATTTTTGCCAATCACCTGGTAAAATGAACACTAATCATTGAGAGACCTCACCTTGAGAGAGAAGACGGGCTTTCTGATTAGTCAATGACAAAAGGGAAAGAGTTTTAGGACGTGAATTATCAGCTCAAACATTCTTTTGATCGACTAATCTTACCGCCATCCCGTCACCTGCGTCACTTGTCTCATTACTTGAGGGACAAACATTATGCTTCTATTTTTTTTTCTTTTCTTCAATGCACTTTCATGAGGAAAAATAAATTGGACAGATTTCAGTGAGAACATTTGCATATATCTTCACATCAAAGCACAGAATGTGTGATTATGACCCCGCCCCCCTGGCATACCATAATAAGCATGTTAACATATCAATAAGGTGCCAATGGAACAAACAATGAGTGTGCATTATTAGTGATGCTCTAACATACAAAGGCCAAAAGTGGAAAACAAAAAAATATATATATAAAAAAAGAAAAAAAATGATATAAGTTTTAATTATTCATGTGCTGTGCTGGATGATTTTCTGATCAAGTATACCAGTTGTTTGCCATAATCATTATTTACAACCAAAATGTTTCATTTCCTCTTAAATGGATTTGAAGAACAGATGCGCCGACCGACTATCGTACAAACCCCATGCCGTTTTTTTTTGAGTGACAAGCGCATGGAGTTGCCAATAGCATACATTTATTTTCTTCTTCTTTTGAAATACATTATCTTTAAATACACCATTTACAACAGTACCTGAACGATGAGGCGTCACACGGCCCCCGGTACAGAGCACATAAAACAACAGCCGACAGGGAGTGATGACAGTGATTCTTAAGGTGAGTGTTTATGAAGCACAGAGACTACTAGTATTAAACCCATCGACGTGCCTAGCGATGAAAAAAATAAACAGAAGTAAAAAGAAAATATTTTCTTCTGGAGACATTAAGAGCCAGTGGTCATAGTCGATGGGGGGGGGGGGGGGGGAGTATTGCATAGTACGAGAAAATAAGCTTGGTCTCAATCCATGATAATACTCCTATCCTTGGAATAGCTCTGGAGGGCCTGTTTTAACAGAGAGGCGTGTTGCGGCTGCACTCGTTGGGGGTTGGTGGGAAAAGCTGCGACAGTGTGTACAATAATGTTCAGCTGTGCACTCAGGAGTCTAAACTCTGGTTACTGCCATGAACAAAAAACACCATAATCTGATGCCGTGGCGGCAGATATTCTTACCGCTGGCAGGGAGCCATCTTACCAAGAATTCTTAAAGATACTATTATTATGTTTATTAATCTTCCAGGAACTGACAAGAGACTTTATATGGAACTGTAGCCAATAATAGTTCTGTAGCTTACATCAGTGTGTAAGATGATGAGGTCATTATGGTATTGGCTAATGGAATCTCTTTCAGTCAGTCTTAAATCCTTAATGTCAGTGGTATATCCATGCACAAAATACAACCAAAAATCACCAAGTGGACTCAATCTTTTATCAATCACACCAGTAAAATCCATAGCTCTGCTAACTAAGGCTCACTTTACACTTTACAGATTCATAGAATAGTGTAAAATGCCAAATAAAGGTGGCACGACACTCTTTGTGAGTTTTGTGGCACGTTTAATAAAAAGGCAATTCATTCCAGTACTGGCAGGAGTTGGTTTGGATTGTGCTTATGAAGGGAAAGAAAGAAAGAAAGGGGGGGGGAATGGAAAAAAAAGATGATAGGGTAATTAGAATTCGATGTAGTTGATTGCGTCTGTCCTCCCATTTCTAGGCGCACTGTAAACTTTTCAAGAGTGATTCCTGTGTTGAACTGGGCCCCGTTTTCAATGTGGTCCACGTTGCACCCCTGCAGTCGCTTTCACACTTCTGCCTGGGGGGGGGGGGGTTGACCTCTCTCTCTCTCTCTCCCTCTCTTTCTCCCTCTCCCTGCTTCTTCTCTTTGGCAGTAGTGGTTTCTTGGAATTGAGTACTATGCAGCTGTGCAATACCATTTCTGTTGCTGTCCTTTGTTGTGGAATCCACTTGAGTTAACTGATGCTGAGCTGCGCGAATCCCATGAGTTTCACATCGTCGGGTATTTCAGACTCATCCAAGCCAGATGCCTTACAGGGGGGAAAAGGGAAAGAATTCAATATAAACTGAGCTCATATATTTGATAACATGAGGGGGGGGAGACGGACACGCTTTCATCCTTTCTCACTGAATCATTCCATCAGTGTCCGGCTTCCGAACTCACCAGTTTGAAGGTCACATTTTTGTTGTTTTGTGGATCGTCAACGATCTTCTGCAGATTCGCAGCGACTGGAGAGGAGACGGAAGCAGAGAAATAAAACTCTGTACATTTATGCTGTACATACCGTATACATATATTTACTCTTACCGAATATATACCTATCCACATCAGTCTGTACATACCTGCATAATATATTATAATCCTTTTCACATATCTGTAGATAATATATCTATATCTGTACATATCACTTAACTACTTTTACTAGTTATCCTGCCGGCCAGTATGACTTACTACCATACTGTCTTTTTTTTTATCCACTTTTTCTCCTCTTTTTCTATTTTTCTCCCATCCCAATTTAGCCGTGCCAATTCTCCCCTCCCCCGTCTTGAACGTTGCTCACATACGCCCCCCACTGGTCGGTTGTAGGGATAATAGAAGCCTTGCATCACATGTCTCCTCCGATACATGTGGAGGCAGCCTGTCACATCTTTTCACCTGCCAGCGCGGACTCTCATTTGGCGAGGTGTAACGTATGGGAGGCTCACACTACCCCCGCTATTTTCCTGTCTCTGCTGTGCAGGCGTCCCCCAACCGACCTGTAGGAGTCGCTGTCCACAACGTCCAGATTACCACCCATCGACTTCCACCCGCTAACTCTGCCAATTGAGTTAGTATGACGGGCGGCCCAAGCCGGAGGCAACGCCGACAGCCGGAGTTGAACCTGGTGTCTCTTGCGTTGGTGACGGGCGCAATGTCCGCTGCGCCACCCAGCCACCTTACTACCATTCTGTCTTTATACCTGCATCACTGTACATATGAATACTACAACTCTGTACATACATCTGATTAGCACTACACTCAGTAGTTGGTCTTTAGTCTCCTATCAAACCCTGTTGCTCTTTACTTTCCTATCAAACCCTGTTGCTCTTTACTCTCCTATCAAACCCTTTACTCACCCACGACAAGGTCTTTTCCATCCACCAGACCAGCAGAGACCAACTCCTGAGACACGCCATCAGCAGAGTCTGAAGGAAGACGTGAGGAGGGATTATTTGGTGTACGATGTACGAAATCACAGCATGATCTTGCTTACGATACGTACAAAAAGAAAATACTTTTTTCGTATTGTATACGTACTATATTTACGCTTCGTACGGGTGAAAGTCCCCGAAAAAACCAGTGTGAAACAGTGCAATCGTGAGTCAAACTAACGATGCTTGTGGTGGGGGGCGAGTGCACTCACCACTGGACCAAGCCACCCACGCTGATACAAACGCAGCAATACTATGATGATGGTTTGTTCACAATTATAAGCGAGATCGGGCTGCTCAAGACTACCGAGACACACCTTTCTGAGCCTCGCCCCAACTCTAACCCCAACTACTGGTCAAACTAACCATAAACTTAACCACACGGTTACCTTAAACTAACCTTAACCTTCTATCTTAACGTTAAAACATCATCGTAGTATTGCATCAGGGTGCATCAGGGTTTGTATCAGGGTGGATAGCTTGGTCTAGTGGTGAGAGCACTCACCTCCCACCATAAGTATTGTTAGTTTGACTCCCGATTGTGCCAGTTTTTTTTTGGGACTCGCCGATACGAAGTGTAAATATATGACGTATAAAATACGTAAATACATTACATATTTTGTACATTACGTAGCGTTTTTCCCTGTGGTCGAGATTAGTACTTTATTTAGGGTTTTCTGACAAGACCGTGTTGGAAGTCAACAGTACGACACCGTGGCGTGACACGACCTACCTCTGCCGGGCATGAACTCAAATCGGATGTCGTTCAGCTCCTTCTTCAGGTTCCTCAGCCTCAGGACCAGGCTGATGGGGACTTTGGGGTTGGGCGGAGCCGTGTCCTGCAGTCACACAGAAGGCAACAGGGTAGTCGTTTTCACATTTGATTTGGTCTATTTCGGTGCGACATTCACGGAACAGATAATAAAATTAAAAGGTGGAATCAAATAAAATATGAACTAAATTAAGATAGAAGCACAATAGAATAGAATATAATTATGAAATAAAAAATAGGCCAGGGCTGTACACAACTGTAAAATAAAAATTTGGAATAAAATAAAATGGGATATAAACTAAATTAAATAGAAGCACAATAATATATAGTATAATTATAAGTAAAAATAAAAAGGGCTGTACAACTGTGCAAGATGTGGTCAAGTATATAAACTAATTAGAATAAAATACAGTGGGATGGGGTATTTACTAGGTTTCTTAGAAGATATGGATCCACACAAAGGGATAGCTTTCAACAATACACTTGACAGTGTTCCATGGATCAGATGATAATCCAATGAGTAGAGAAACGTAAAGCAGCGGTATTGGGTGGAATTTGAATCTAATCTAATGGAGTAGGCACGTAATGACACACGGTTAGAACAGGAAAAGTCGAAGTGTTCTGGCGAAATGCGTTGGTCGTCTTTTATTATGAGACACAAATATGTATGGAATTATGGTTATGCATCATTTAAGTTTGGTCTGGTTCTTTCCTATGGATGGGAATCATGAAGAGGTTCAGTTATTTAATAATAGAAAATTATTAAAAAAATAAAAAGTATATATACATATATGTTTTTTTTTTTTTGTATCCACTTTTTCTCCCATTTTCTATATTTTCTCCCATCCCAATTTCGTATCATCCAATTCAACCCTCCCCTGTCACGAACGCTGTTTCTTGCCTCCCACAAGCCGGCTGCAATGTGGACTAAGTCATACATAGCACAAGTCCCCTCCGGTACTTGAGGTAACAGCAGTCGCATCTTTTCACCTGCGCAGCTCGATCTCTGTGGCGAGGAGTAACGCGTGGGAGGCTCACGCTGCCCCCGACACTTCCTGATTCTACTGCGCAGGCGCACCAACCGACCTGTAGGAGTCGCTGTCCACAACGCCCGATCCCCACCCATCAGTTTCCCACCCCCTAATACAGCCAATGTGTATTAGTATGAACGACCAGCTAAACTGAAAGCAATGTGGAGCGCTGGGCTCGAACAGGCAAGCCCAGCGTCTCCGTCATTCGTGGCGAGCGCCTTGCCCACTACGCCACGTAGCCGCCCCCATATATACATATATGTTAATGTTCCAGCATTTCTGGTAGAATTTGAAACTAAATGTAGTATAAGTGCTGAATGTTGTCTTTGTTGGAACACAGTACTTTTCCTGACGGTGATCATTCCTACGGTTCACAGCTCGTCCCTACTAGACTGGATCATCTTGGAGTCATGCCCGGCGGTGTTTCCTATCTATATTCCCTTTAGGCCATAATACTCCTGGCATTTAAGAAACGCATGATGCAATGCATGTTGGCAGTATGTCCCTTTGCAGGCAGTGACTGATGTTTTTCTGTGCTAGTGTTAGTTCTGGTGGTTCTGTGTATGTTGCTAGTGATAGTTCTGGTGTTTTTCTGTGTATGTTGCTAGTGTTAGTTCTGGTGGTTCTCCGTGTATGTTGCTAGTGTTAGTTCTGGTGGTTCTGTGTATGTTGCTAGTGTTAGTTCTGGTGGTTCTGTGTATGTTTCTAGTGTTAGTTCTGGTGTTTTTCTGAGTATGTTGCTAGTGTTAGTTCTGGTGGTTCTCTGTGTATGTTGCTAGTGTGTGTTAGTTCTGGTGTTTTTCTGTGTATGTTGCTAGTGTTAGTTCTGGTGGTTCTCTGTATGTTGCTAGTGTTAGTTTTTTTGTTTTTCTGTGTATGTTGCTAGTGTTAGTTCTGGTGTTTTTCTGTGTATGTTGCTAGTGTTAGTTCTGGTGTTTTTCTGCGTATGTTGCTAGTGTTAGTTCTGGTGGTTCTCTGTATGTTGCTAGTGTTAGTTCTGGTGTTTTTCTGTGTATGTTGCTAGTGTTAGTTCTGGTGGTTCTCTGTATGTTGCTAGTGTTAGTTCTGGTGTTTTTCTGTGTATGTTGCTAGTGATAGTTCTGGTGGTTCTCTGTGTATGTTGCTAGTGTTAGTTCTGGTGTTTTTCTGTGTATGTTGCTAGTGTTAGTTCTGGTGGTTCTCTGTATGTTGCTAGTGTTAGTTCTGGTGTTTTTCTGTGTATGTTGCTAGTGATAGTTCTGGTGTTTTTCTGTGCATGTTGCTAGTGTTAGTTCTGGTGTTTTTCTGTGTATGTTGCTAGTGTTAGTTCTGGTGGTTCTGTGTATGTTGCTAGTGTTAGTTCTGGTGTTTTTCTGTGTATGTTGCTAGTGTTAGTTCTGGTGGTTCTCTGTGTATGTTGCTAGTGTTAGTTCTGGAGTTTTTTTGTGTATGTTGCTAGTGTTAGTTCTGGTGTTTTTCTGTGTATGTTGCTAGTGATAGTTCTGGTGTTTTTCTGTGTATGTTGCTAGTGTTAGTTCTGGTGTTTTTCTGCGTATGTTGCTAGTGATAGTTCTGGTGTTTTTCTGTGTATGTGGCTAGTGTTAGTTCTGGTGTTTTTCTGTGTATGTTGCTAGTGTTAGTTCTGGTGTTTTTCTGCGTATGTTGCTAGTGATAGTTCTGGTGTTTTTCTGTGTATGTTGCTAGTGTTAGTTCTGGTGGTTCTCTGTGTATGTTGCTAGTGTTAGTTCTGGTGTTTTTCTGTGTATGTTGCTAGTGTTAGTTCTGGTGGTTCTCTGTGTATGTTGCTAGTGTTAGTTCTGGTGTTTTTCTGTGTATGTTGCTAGTGATAGTTCTGGTGTTTTTCTGTGTATGTTGCTAGTGTTAGTTCTGGTGTTTTTCTGTGTATGTTGCTAGTGTTAGTTCTGGTGTTTTTCTGTGTATGTTGCTAGTGTTAGTTCTGGTGTTTTTCTGTGTATGTTGCTAGTGTTAGTTCTGGTGGTTCTCTGTATGTTGCTAGTGTTAGTTCTGGTGTTTTTCTGTGTATGTTGCTAGTGATAGTTCTGGTGTTTTTCTGTGTATGTTGCTAGTGATAGTTCTGGTGTTTTTCTGCGTATGTTGCTAGTGTTAGTTCTGGTGGTTCTCTGTATGTTGCTAGTGTTAGTTCTGGTGTTTTTCTGTGTATGTTGCTAGTGTTAGTTCTGGTGTTTTTCTGCATATGTTGCTAGTGTTAGTTCTGGTGTTTTTCTGCGTATGTTGCTAGTGTTAGTTCTGGTGTTTTTCTGCGTATGTTGCTAGTGATAGTTCTGGTGGTTCTGTGTATGTTGCTAGTGTTAGTTCTGGTGTTTTTTTTTCTTTTTCTAATCACAACTGTTGCTTCCTTGGGACAGTGGAAATGAAACGGGACACCTATGCATGGCTTGTGACTAGAAGATGCTGGTGGACATCCAGCTATAAATCTTTCCACCTATCTCTGGTCCCCTTCACTGAAAAGCTTCCATCACAGCGCTCACAGTCCCGCGGGAGAACTGGGTTGAGGAGGCCTATGAATGAAAGAAGCTGCGGCGCGCAGAACTAGCAGCAGCGGCGAAACGAACAGGTGTACCTGTCCAACAGGACCGTGTGAGGGGCTGGCTACCTGGGCGGCGGCTTGTGACGGAGTATCTCCTCCTGGCTGGCCGCCCTCCACAGGGACCTCCTGCGCTGGACCAGGCAGGTGCAGATGAGTGGTACCATCTGTGGGCGGGAAGATCTACCAAGACACACGTACACGCAAAACCAGTGAGTGCTTTCAACGTCACATCAATGGAAGAACATTTTAATGATGAAGACCGGATGAGATCCATTACCCCTGCAAGGGACGTTGCATTGATGTCAACAACACTACATAAAGATAATGTACGTACAAGTAGAAAACATAAAAGATATGAAATAAAGAGATAAAAGAAGTTAAATTCCTATTTTCATGACGAGTAGCAAACAACACGTAGCAAACAACGAGACAGTCATGCAGATCTCCAGGTATTGTGGACGAATCAAGACCATCCAGGTCACGTCCACTAGACTCACCTCTAAGTTCTGAGACCCGTCCTTCACTCTGGGGGACTGCAGGATGGACATGATGACAGAAATCGTCAGGATTAAAAACATGCAGTTTTTTTTTTTTTACCACCACCACCACCATAGGAATGCACTGTATTATAGGATTGGTTTCATTTTGACCCAGAATAACTTGGATGAACTGAGATAACAGTGAAGGTAATGGGAGCAGTAAACCCAACGTCCAGACATGAATTAAGCTTTAGGGTCGACACACATCACAAGATTTTTTTCAACCAAATTAAAGACTGAAGTTGCAATCAAGTGCAGTCGCCAGTTAACTCCTCAAGATCAGTACGTTCTGAGAAAAGTCTGAAAGAACAATGACGACACAATATTTTCATCCCAATCTTCTAGATTTGTGTGGGACAGTGTGTGTTTACATTTAGTCAAGGCAAGATTATGACCAGATGTATCTGAAATGTATCATTAAAATGTTTTTAGGTAGTTGTTTCGATGTCATAATCATTACATCTAACCATGGTTGTTACAGGGGGTTATGTTATAGGTTGTTACAGGGGGCTATGTTTATTAGACTTACTGTAGACTATATTTTTACTGTATATTTTATCCTATTCTTAGGCAATTTGTTTTGTTATTCTTATTTGTGACTTTGTACGTCTAAATGTTTAATGCATGCGATTTGTAGTGTCAAATTTCCCTCTGGATGATTAAAGTATTTCTATTCTATAATAGGTTATGTTACAGGGGGTTATGTTACAGGGGGCTATGTTATAAGAGGTTATGTTACAGGGGCTATGTTATAAGAGGTTATGTTACAGGGGCT
Organism: Notolepis coatsorum; assembly: GCF_963971535.1. Lineage (NCBI taxonomy): Eukaryota > Metazoa > Chordata > Actinopteri > Aulopiformes > Paralepididae > Notolepis > Notolepis coatsorum. The sequence goes on along the minus strand of NC_140177.1, from coordinate 32,432,629 downwards.
ATGTTATAAGAGGTTATGTTACAGGGGGCTATGTTATAAGAGGTTATGTTACAGGGGGCTATGTTATAAGAGGTTATGTTACAGGGGCTATGTTATAAGAGGTTATGTTACATGGGGCTATGTTATAAGAGGTTATGTTACAGGGGCTATGTTATAAGAGGTTATGTTACAGGGGCTATGTTATAAGAGGTTATGTTACAGGGGCTATGTTATAAGAGGTTATGTTACAGGGGACTATGTTATAAGAGGTTATGTTACAGGGGCTATGTTATAAGAGGTTATGTTACAGGGGGCTATGTTATAAGAGGTTATGTTACAGGGGCTATGTTATAAGAGGTTATGTTACAGGGGGCTATGTTATAAGAGGTTATGTTACAGGGGCTATGTTATAAGAGGTTATGTTACAGGGGCTATGTTATAAGAGGTTATGTTACAGGGGGCTATGTTATAAGAGGTTGTTACAGGGGGCTATGTTATAAGAGGTTATGTTATAGGGGGCTATGTTATAAGAGGCTATGTTACAGGGGGCTATGTTATAAGAGGTTAATGTGACATACAATGCCTCGTTTATTTTAACTTGTCTGTGTATCTCGATGTCATTGCTAAGGAGGTTAACCTTGATTATCTTTATCGAGACTTGTTTTGAATGAAAAGCCCCTCTTGGCAGCAACATGGCACCCATAGAGCAAAAATGACCAAACTCTTTCCATCAATGTCTCCAGGCCATACGACACAATCTTAAAGGAAAAAGCTTATTTGCCATCTACCCTGGAGTTAGACAAGAAGATGCATACCTTTTTTTCTTCTGTGCATGCAGTAGGAGTAGGAAGACGCGCACCGTTAGCCTAGCTTAGCATCAGTCACTGGAAGTAGGTTCCTCCATTAGCCTAGTTCCCAACGTCTTCCTACTCCTACTGCATGCACAGAGAAGAAAAAGACATGCATCTTCTTGTCTAACTCCAGGGTAGATGACAAATAAGCTAATTTCCCAAAATGTTGGAGTGGTCCTTTAAAGAGGATCAGGAGGAAATTCGTAATCTTATTTCTTCCTCAATAGCTTTCACATAGTAGTACTTGTGATCTTGAAAGATTAACTGAGGAGGGTCAACTCCTGCGCCTGGTTGTCTGTCTTGGTGGTGTGTGCGGAGCCTCGAGAGGGTTGATTGACACGGGGAGGAAGGTGAGCGTGCGTCGCCTCACCCTCAGAGCAGCCACCGCTGCCATGCCCTCCTCGCTCTCCTCATCCAGCTCCTCGTCACTCCACTCCCACTCGCCGTCCTCAGTCTTGTGGAGACGCCCGCTGGAGCCGGGCACACGCCGCACCTGCACCACGCGTTAAGTTAGTTAGTGAAGTTTAAGTTTACGTTTATTTGGATCCCCATTAGCCACAGCAGTGCTGTGGCTATTCTTCCTGGGGTCCATAACACGTCAAATACAGTTACAGACTTTATACACACAAACATTCACATGGCATACAGACAATAAACAATACATACTCCTAATCAAATTCATAAATACAACAATAAATTCATAATACCTATTCATAATACAATACAGCATAATATACAATTCAGCTTTTTCATACATTATCTAAAGACTATCTATTAGATATTATCTGAAGACATGGGATTATAGTCGAGGAAATATAGACCACTGCACTTCCACGTTACATTGAACTCATGGGAGAGAGAGAGCGGGGGGAGAAAATCAATGCATGTGGATGAGAGCCTTGACATTAAGTGGTTGTAGCTACGGCTGTGGGGGTGCTGGAGACATGATCCAATAGACTTGTATACGCCCGAGTCTTCTGAACACGGAGAGACCAATCCCAAGTCGATCAGCACTTTCTCGGCCGAGCTATAGTCACTTTTTCACACATACTCCCGAACTCTGCATGCACAGATTGATAAACCTAGATCTCTGGACAATCCAGAGAGACTCCGTGGGCAATCTGCGCATGCAGAGTTCGGGAGTAAGTGTGGAAAAGTGAATATAGCTCTGCAGAGAAAGTCGATCGACTTGGGATTAGTCTCTCCGTGTTCAGGAGACTCAGGCGTATAAAAGTATAATGGATAATGTCTCCAGCACCCCCACAGCCGTAGCTACAACCACTTAATGTCAAGGCTCTCATCCACATGCATTCATTTTCTTCCCCCGTTCTCGCTCCCATGATTTCAGAATGCCAGGAGTGTTGCGGTGGTCTATAGGTACATTCTCAATTGATTGCGATTATTTTATTTCCGTGTCATGCACACAAAAGTGCCCGACCCTCATGGGTTTATAAGACACCGGAAATGCTGTTGCAGTGTTGCATTATTACATTAGATTTCGTTATCTAAATACGGATTACAGCTCGGTCTTAGTATTCTGCCTTCTCTCTCTCAAGCTGGATTACAATTTGGTTTTAGTATTCTGCCTTCTCTCTCAAGCTTGACAAATAAAAGCTGCTAGAAAAATATTCCCTTCCTGAGGCACAACTCAAGTTGTTCATATTGACCCAGCTCAAGAAAATCTACATAAATGGATTTTCTACATAAAACGACTTCCCTTTCTAGTATGTCGATAGTTCCAATATCACCATAATGGGCATCTGACCTTTTTCGATCTCTCAGACATCGACGGCCCCTTGTGAAGAAGCCTCTCCTCCAGGTATTCATTGTTCTGGAACAGCAAGGTGGAAACGTTACTTTATGGTGTATTTGCGATTGTTCTTTAAAAAACTGAGACACAATGAAGTGCAACAAAACGCGTCCACCTGAATTTCATACAGCTTACCTTGGCTTTTGTGAAGAATTTGTGCTTTAGTAATTCAGCAGCAGTTGGCCTGAAGAGAGAGAGCGACACCAGGGCAACCTCAAGTAAAGCAACTACAGAGGAGCGCTGAACTAGGAATGTGCCGTGGTTGCTATGACCAAATAATCGATTACTCTATATAATCTATATTTGTCTGCTTTTATTAGTTTGTGAACATATAGGCATCATTGGATTGGAATTAGGCACAATCGCAGGGTTTATCCTTATTTAGATTCAATAAAGTAAAGTACACCGATTTGGTTTGCAGACCGATCAGTGTGTATTTATAATTGTGAAATTGTGAAGGGTTTTCTTTCTTTCCAGCAAAACTATAATTTTAACTGTCCAGCTATAAAAAGTCAGAAAAAAATACTTCCAAATCTGAAAGTTGATTGTCAAGCAATCAATCGAATATTTGAATAAACAATAATTCCGACACATCCACATGCATTTCATGGCTTGAAGGCATTGATTGTTACCTTTTCTCAGGGTCTTTCTGTAAACACTGGGAGATCATCTTCCTAAAGGACTTGCCGTACTTCTTCACCATTTCCTTGTCTGTGATGCCCGTCTCCAGGCATGGAGGGTCATTCTGCAAGGTCAGCATCAGCACCTGCAGACGCATGCACACACACACACGTCAGCATCATCCTGCTGCTGCTACGGCTATCTGCTGCTGCTACGGCTAACTGCAACTGCTACGGCTAACTGCCGCTGCTATGACTAACTGCCGCTGCTACGGCTAACTGCCGCTGCTACGGCTAACTGCCGCTGCTACGGCTAACTGCCGCTGCTACGGCTAACTGCCACTGCTATGGCTAACTGCAGCTGCTATGACTAACTGCTACGGCTAGTTTATGGCTAAACGGGCGGCAGTTAGCCATAGCAGCAGCAGTTAGCCGTAAACGGGCGGCAGTTAAAGCTAGCTAAGCTAGCTAGCACTACTTTTCATAACAACTAGACACTACGGCTAAACTGGCGGTAACTACGGTCTTCATGCAGAGTAATTTCCTGGAAACAATCATATTCATTCATATGCTTTGGTCTCCAATCAGACCCTGATTTCAAGTCCCTCTGCAATCATTTTAATTAAAAAGGGAAAGCATTACATTCTACAAATGTATGAATGAAAAACTATTTGATTAGTTGACAAACTCCTATGACTATTAGTGGAATAAGATGTTCTTTGGTCAAGGACAGCCCTACCGTTTATACAGCACATATACCAAACAGCAAGCTAGGATATACCTTCATGGGTGGGTATTTGTGATATGGTGCGGCGCCCGTGGCCAGTTCGATGGCTGTAATACCGAAACTCCAGATGTCGGCTTTAAAGTCGTAGCCCCGGACCTGTGGATTAAACATAATTACCCCATTATCAGCAAACAATAACAACCATGTGAAGGCAAAGGCCCAGACATGGTGGCGACACTAATCAACATTCCAATTGATATTTTTAACTGTAAGAGAGAGAAGAGTGTGTTCCAGAGTGGAAACAGGGGAACTCGTAAGAGAGAGAGATGTCTACATGCAAACCCACCTGCTCCATGACCTCCGGGGCCATCCAGCATGGTGTTCCAACAAACGTCTTCCGCACCTTGTTCCTAGTCATGTCACCCCCAGCTGCTAGAAAGGCACTCACACCAAAGTCTGGAGAGACAACCGGGATTAGTGCACGAGTGAGTGAGTGTGAGAGAGTGAGAGCAAAACAGAGATGATTAGATTAACCTAATAGGATTGAGAGAGATCAGACAAACAACAAACCAGGGCATTGTTCTCCTTCTGGGCCTGTAATTTTTAAGTTCATTATAGTTCATTGAGTATTTAGCTGAATACATTAACAACATAAAAACAACCCGATATCTAGTTGTTGTTTTTTGTTGTTTCTTTAAAAGGAGAAACGTCAATGGTTACACTCGATAGAACAGTCAGTAGAAAGGTTCCTAACAGAAAGAAAATAAAATGAAAAACTATACCTGCAATTTGCACTGAACCATTGTCCCCAAGAAGAATATTTCCAGCCTTCAGATCCCTGTGTACAGAGAAATTAGATCAATGATAACCTAGAAAATATATATGTACAACTGAGTAGCTCCATGACCAAACTGACCAGTAGCCAACAGAGGACTTGGGTATATTATCAACAAACCAAACAAATAAACACACACCAGCATGTTAAAGCTGCGCCTCTAATCTGCCTGATCTCTGCCAGCCCCGTCACTGTTTGCATACATACATAAAGAAGCAAAGTGGGCAATATCCCCAGCAGAGTGGCCGATTCACGCGTGACCCGTTCTGGAAAAATTTCCTTATATCCGTCCCCAACCTCCTCGTTGAGATGTAACCGAGTTAGTCGCAGCATCTGATCTCAATCAGCGGCCACTTTGCCCTGTTTTCTGGTGCATCACTCCTGATGTACTGTGTTCTAGTGCATCACTCCTGATCTACTGCATTCTAGTGTATCACTCCTGATCTGCTGCCTTCTGGTGTATCACTCCTGATCTGCTGCTTTCTAGTGTATCACTCCTGATCTGCTGTGTTCTAGTGTATCACTCCTGATCTACTGCGTTCTGGTGCATCACTCCTGATCTACTGCTTTCTAGTGTATCACTCCTGATCTGCTTTCTAGTGCATCACTCCTGATCTACTGTGTTCTAGTGCATCACTCCTGATCTACTGCTTTCTAGTGTATCACTCCTGATCTACTGCTTTCTAGTGTATCACTCCTGATCTGCTGTGTTCTAGTGTATCACTCCTGATCTACTGTGTTCTGGTGCATCACTCCTGATCTACTGCGTTCTGGTGCATCACTCCTGATCTACTGCGTTCTGGTGCATCACTCCTGATCTACTGCTTTCTAGTGCATCACTCCTGATCTACTGCTTTCTGGTGCATCACTCCTGATCTACTGCTTTCTGGTGCATCACTCCTGATCTACTGCGTTCTGGTGCATCACTCCTGATCTACTGCTTTCTAGTGCATCACTCCTGATCTACTGCTTTCTGGTGCATCACTCCTGATCTACTGCTTTCTGGTGCATCACTCCTGATCTACTGCTTTCTGGTGCATCACTCCTGATCTGCTTTCTGGTGTATCACTCCTGATCTACTGCTTTCTAGTGCATCACTCCTGATCTACTGCTTTCTAGTGTATCACTCCTGATCTACTGCCTTCTAGTGCATCACTCTTGATCTACTGCTTTCTAGTGTATCACTCCTGATCTACTGCTTTCTAGTGTATCACTCCTGATCTACTGCTTTCTAGTGTATCACTCCTGATCTACTGTGTTCTAGTGTATCACTCCTGATCTACTGCTTTCTAGTGTATCACTCCTGATCTACTGTGTTCTAGTGTATCACTCCTGATCTACTGCTTTCTGGTGCATCACTCCTGATCTACTGTGTTCTAGTGCATCACTCCTGATCTACTGTGTTCTAGTGTATCACTCCTGATCTACTGTGTTCTAGTGCATCACTCCTGATCTACTGTGTTCTAGTGTATCACTCCTGATCTACTGTGTTCTAGTGTATCACTCCTGATCTACTGTGTTCTAGTGCATCACTCCTGATCTACTGTGTTCTAGTGCATCACTCCTGATCTACTGTGTTCTAGTGCATCACTCCTGATCTACTGTGTTCTAGTGTATCACTCCTTGTCGTGGAATTAACACAACATTATGCATACTTGACAATAAATAAAGTGCGATTTTTATTTTATTTTTCTCAATACCGATCATTTCCGATATTACATTTTAATGCCAATATCGGCCGATAATATGATCGGTAGGCCGATAATATCGGACATCTCTACTCCTGATCTACTGCTTTCTAGTGTATCACTCCTGAATGATCTACTGCCTTCTGGTGTATTACTTTTGATCTACTGGGTCTATCCCGGCCCTGTGACCACAAAGACTCTTGAAAAGGAATCCATTCTGTTTAAATGTTAAAATGCATTGGACAGATGAAAAGGTTACAATCAGGCCTACATATGTACAGTATGTGGGGGGGGGGGGACAACATGATGCCAAACATGTTGAAAAAAAGAAACAACAAACAAAGAGTAATTGTTGACAGCATCGGTTGACGGCAAGATACTGGATTTCAAAACGGGACCAAACGGTATGAGTGAATGAATCCATGCGTTTTCCAACGACCGGGGCTACAAACGAGGAGATTTGTTAATTGGAAACAACTCCACTTGTCACACGAACAGGATATAGAGAGGCCTTTATCCTCCGTCTCCACTGTGTTAGCGGCGTTCCGGGGGAGGAGCCGTTATGTAAAACAAACCTCCTCAATAATGCATTAGCAGTGTATTAAATATTGAAGGACTCGGGACAATGTGAAAGCCAAGGGAGCGGCTCACACGTAGGGATTTGTATGCAGGACGTAAATCACCCAAGCGCTGGGCCGGGTCGAGAAGCGAGGCTATCGGACGTGTCATACGGGCTACTATGATACAAACGACATCGGGAGCACGGTGATAAAACAGCTTAGTCATGCAACCACAGCAGATGTTCCAGAGGCTGGGGGTGGGGGAGGGTGGTCACAAAGCAGGATTACACAGTTAGCCAGATAACTTATTATGTACTCGGACTAACTTCTGATGTTCTCTTCAGAATTAACAATTATCATTTACATTTAGTCATTTAGCTAACGCTGTTATCCAAAGCAACTTACAAGTTCAACAAGTCAGCAGGAAGGGTAGAAACTCTGGCAGCTAAGGGTAAGTAAGATTGTTCGTCAAACAGGGTCGAACTTGAGTGCTACGGTCTTGAGTGCATAGTAGTATAGACATGCTAGCCTAGTAGGTAGTAGTATATACCTATTAGCATAGTAGGTAGTAGTATAGACATAGTAGCATAGTATGTAGTACAATAGTATATACTAGTGTTGTCACGATACTGGAATTTCGACTTCGATACGATACCTTGAAAAGTATCGATACTTCGATACCATTTCGATACCCAAAAAAAAAATATATAATATATATATATATATTTTTTTTTTTTATAAACAAATTTTGCTTTTGTTGCTGGTTGATTCTCCTCAGCTTCGAGTCTGGTACTATAAGAGAAGATAAATATAACACTTTTAAAACCCTTTGTTTATCTTTAGATCACACATTTAAAAATAACTGTTCATCTCACTTCAATCATTTTTATTGCAAATGCAGAACATGGTATTTTCTCAAGCAGTAAACACTGTAATCTGTGTTGCATGTACCTCACAAACTGAACAGTTAGTAACAGTTTCGATTTTTATTTAAAGATAACGAGAGCAAGCGAGAGAGAGAGAGAGAGAGAGAGAGAGAGAGAGAGAGAGAGAGAGAGAGGTATCGGTAGATAGAGAGAGAGAGAGAGAGAGAGAGAGAGAGGTAGCGGTAGATAGGAGAGAGAGAGAGAGGTAGCGGTAGATAGAGAGAGAGAGAGAGGCTATGCTCGGAGCATTTTAGTAACGTTACATTTTCAACAAGATTGCTATTTAAACACTTGATGGAAACGGGGTAACGTTAACCTTATGTCGACTGTAGTATTGTATGACCTCGACATAACGTTTACACGTTAACGTTACTCCGTTTCCTTGCAGTAATTATAACGGTGGCCAGCTAAGCTAAGGGAGCTAACTGCTAGCAGTAGCTAACGTTAGCTGGTAGCTGTAACGTTACAACGAATCAGCTGTTGATATTATGCGCCATCAGTAGACAACGTATCATGTATTAAATTAGAGTTAATGGTTTAATGCTTCAGTCACAGTGACGTTGAAAGAGCAGCTGTCACGAACCTCTTTAATTTCTTTATGGAGATCCGCGCTGGCACTGCTCTAACACCGCTTGCAAATAGCATTGGGGAAGCTTTAGCTTGTCCTTCGTTGTTTACTTCAAACCCGAAGTACCTCCAAACAGCACTTCTGCTGTTTTCTTTATCCACAAGCACAAGTTGCGGAGGCTCTGCATTTGCCATCATTTTCAGCTAAAAGCTCTTGTTTACAAATACAAACTGAAGACTGCTCTGTGAGGGGGAGGGCTGGACTCGGAGCAGGCGGAACAGCGCGTCAACAACTTGCTGTAGAACACTCGCCAGCTGGTACCGATACTGCAGAAAGTATCGATATTTCGGGAAATGAGTATCGAAGCCGTTTTAAATATTCAGTATCGATACTTCGATATTTTTGACAACACTAGTATATACCTATTAGCATAGTAGGTAGTAGTATAGACATAGTAGCATACTAGTAGGTAGTAGTATAGACATAGTAGCAGGTAGTAGTATAGACATATTAGCATAGTAGGTAGTAGTATAGACATAGAAGCATAGTACAGTAGGTAGTAGTATAGACATAGTAGCATAGTAATATAGACATATTAGCATAGTAGCAGGTAGTAGTAGACATAGTAGCATAGTAGGTAGTAGTATAGACCTATTACTAGCATAGTAGGTAGTAGTATATAGACATATTAGCATAGTAGGTAGTAGTATAGGCAAGGTAGATTCCTTAGTAGCAAAGTGCATAATAGTAAAAGACAGTATGAAGGTTAGTAGTTTTATCGATCGGAAATATCAATTATCAATATGTATGACTGTTAGGGGTGTAAAGGTACACGTATCCGTACCGAACTGTTTCAGTGTGTACTGTACCGTACCAAACGGCTGTGTACCGAACGAATACAACGGTATGGTAACCACTAACGACCGCCCACCGGGGGCTGTTTTTTTCACAATCTAATATATATATATATAAAAATGTAACAAGTAGATTATTCATTTCAATATAGAATATTTGTTGACAGCCCTACAAGTACAATTAGTTACAGCACACTACATCACCCTTGAGTGGAACATGGAAAGCCAACCTTTCCCCCACTGTACCAAAAACCCTTACCGAACCATGACTTCAAAACCGCCGTGGTTTTTGTGTACCGTTACACCCTGACTGTATTACATTCTTAGACCTAATATACACATTTAGACAGGTCATGATATAGGTCTAATTAAATATTTGATTTAAGTTATTAGTCATCTCATTTGCTAATCCAGCCTGTGTGAAATAGTCCCCTGGCCTCACCTATGAATCTGCCCGTTCTTGTGCAGGTACTCCAGCGACTCCAAGACCTCTTTCAGAATGGTGGCTATACTGGCCTCGTCCAGCACCCCGGTCTTGTGCTCCCCGCGGGAGATGATATGCTTAATAATGTCCAGCACGGAGCCTGAGGAGAGAGGGGGGGCGAAAAGACAACAAAGAGGACTTTTACGGGCTAATACTTACCGGAGAGGCAATGGAACGGAATCTCAGTTTCTCAAACTCTGCCAACAGGTGCGTTTTGGAGGATCAAGAAAAGAGGGTGGGGTTTGAGATAGGTAATTTATGAGTTTCAATGTGGAAGATCAGACATCACTGAACATGATATTCATTGACTCGAGTATGTTCGACGTCCCTGAGGGAGAATGTAGACGGTATGACACGCCCTCTTTTGGATGTAGTATAACATGTAGCATGGAACGACTGGTCTAAAAGACTGCAAGGAAGCCTGTTCATTACTCACCACTAACATAACTTGGAGTGACACATTTGGAGTGCAGCTTTTGCTAGTAGGCTAAAGTTAGAAATTCAAACATTAAGTCCCAGGTTTGAGCCTCGGCTCATAAAAAATTTGCTATAAGTGGTATTTATTTGTTAAAATAAGTGTTAAATAGCTCTACATTCTGACAGCAATCATGGTCAGTAACATGGGTCTCCCAGTCCCTCTGCAGTAAACATCATCGCGTTCCCACTTTATCCAATCAGAAGAGAGAACCCTAGATATTTGTACTTATTTCAAGAACTCAAGAAGAAGCCAAATTCGCTTACTGCACTGGCAGATTATATTACTTGTTTCAAGCACATATTTGCTCAACGCTTTTTATTTCTTATTTTGGTCAGACCATTTTTGCTGTGAAGAGTTCTGGATAAAGTGGGAACTGTATTCCAGAAAACATCTTTTTTGCAGAGCAGGAGGGACTGGGAGGAGACCCACGTTACTGACCAAACGCTCTGTATCAGTGACGGCTGTCAGAATGTAGAGCTATTATTTGAACATATAACCACTTAGGAGAAGGTCAAGCCAATGTGGAGTTAGTGTGAGAGTTGGTGAGGACAGGTCCTCCAGGCTCCTCAGGCGGAGCACAACTCACCACCACTGAGCAGCTTCATCACCAGCCACAGCTCGTCCTTCACCACAAACGAGGTGTAGTAGGAGACGATGTTTGGGTGGTGGCACTGGCTCATGGCTTGGATCTCTTTCTGCAGAGGGAGAAGACGTGAAAGGGAAAGCTTTACAGAGCGAACAGGGAGGGAAGGAACGAACCAAGCGAGCGACTCGGTTGAGTCCGTTTCACGATCTGTAGAGGGCGTTCGCTGGTGACGAGGTGTTGGGGGAGTCTCGTCCCTAGTCTGAGAAGGACGTCGCGGCGAGATCTTTTAAGTTAACGCATCGACCGCTTTCAGACATTTTACCTAAGCGATAAACAACCCACGACTTCAGGCTCCCTTCTTTCCCCAAAGAGCAATCGGGTGAAATTACGACCACATTTTTTCCCCTTGTGGCTGGCAAATTAACAATCAAGACTCTTTTCTTCGCTAAATCAATTTGGCTTGTAGGAATTAATTAATTGAGCAGTCTATGTAAAAGTCTCCTGCGCTGCCACCTGGCAATTGCTATTCTCTTCAGTGTCTGTTCAGAGTTTGGATAAATCTCACCCTGCTGTCGAATTCCGACTGAGTCAACATTGAGCAGGGCTAGGAGCTGGAGACTGCCTTGGTTATGTCACTGCCAGGCCACCTAGCCAAGACATCCTTAACTGATGCGACAAGGCTGGGGTGAATTCCAGAGAACAAGTTGCGTTACATAAGGACTAAAAGTTTGGTTTGTCTTTGGTTGTGGTATCCTGCCGACGCTCCCACCCAGACAAGACAGCGGGATCTGGTTAGAAAAGGCTACCATGTAGAATATATGTAGTGCGTCAGTCAACTGGCTATTAATAATAATGGCTTGAATTTATATAGCGCCTTTCACATACCCAAGGCGCTTATTGTACGTCTTGCACAGTCTCTCCACACTTCACACTGAACGTGATGTCCTGCTGTCCGCTCACAGCATCTTGCCATCTTGGCATCTTGATCTTGCCTATCTGACTAACTCAATTATCATGAGTAATTTGCCTATATTTACGTCTTTCTACTATTACCATGCCTATACCTGTACCTCCCCTCCCCCATGCTGCTTTGATGCCAGAATTTCCCCAACGGGATCAATAAAGGAATATCTTATCATAAAAGAGATCAACACAGCGCAGGCATTTTTTTTTACCAAGAGCTCGTCCATGCTGGTCTGACACTTCTCCAGGTTGATGCGTTTGATGGCCACCCTCTCCTTCCTGGGTTCGCAGTAGGCTGCCTGGACCACGGCTGTGGCTCCGCTCCCTGGAGAGCACCAAAGTGGGGAATTAAAGGGGAACACCACCAAAATTATTAACTCCAACATGTCCTTCCTATGGCCGTAGGACAGTTCAATCAATATGTGTGAACACAAGCTCTCTCTCTCTCCCAAAACCAGAAACAATAGTCTCAAACTTGTGATTGTCATCAGGTATAAAGTCTGGAGCTGTTCCATTGACAATGAAGGGGAGACTGATGTTGTGGACCCACAGAACGTTTGTTTTCTTTTTTTATACGCAAATTACTTTTATTCCATGGTAGTGTTCTCAGTTCTGAAACAGAAAATGTACCTGCATACCCCAATGTTTACCCGTATACATTGTCCTGGGTGCTCTCAGTATCACCGTAACCACCTTTCTAAAGTCATTGTCTATGGAGCAGCTCCAGACTTGATGAAATCACAAATTTGAGTTTTATATATTGAGTTTTTGAATTTGAGTTGTTCATGTTCATTAATATGTGTGGACTGTATGAATTATTTAAGTGTCTACACAACTCTGTAAGAGTACATTTTGAAAGTTAGTTTGGACCCAAATACACACCAAGCTCTGTACTCGTACAGAGTCTAAATACACTGTGTGTGTGATGTGGTAGAGAGCAGAGGAAGCCTTTGATGGATGGATGGAGGGGGGGAGGGATCAGTGAGCATAGGACAGGTTGACTCATCCAACTCCTGTTGGACATTACCGACAGCCATCGGATGTAATCACGTCATACCGATGTATATTAACACAACATGAGTCATCATTAACAATCATACGGTCATTAATTTTGTCATACGCGACTTCAAAGTATAATGCAACCACACATCTAATTGTACTACTCGAGTTTGCATCAATGAATTTGCCAGGCTGACCAGTTATTTTTCCAAGATCATTCACATGTAATCCGGAATGATCCAAAGTATGCATGACTCACTAAGCCCTATCATGCCTCGAGTTGAGTCCAGCAAGAGAGAGAGCACCACCCATTCCAACAGTTCACCCTTCAGCCTCCATGCCCTGTGAGCTAACTGGCGGTAGCTAGTTAGCTTAATGCTAACTAGTTAGCTCAGATTGTGCTGGCTTGTGCTGTCGCGCCAGCGTGCTGCGGATGGAAATGTTCAGGCTAACCATGGAACGCTGCTAAGTGGCTCTAGGATAGCGAGAAATAGTGGCTATGCAGCGTTTACATTGATCAAGAACAACTGGCCTTCTAGTAGCTGCAAACTACTGCTGCTAGCGGCTAACTGCCGACAACGTTAGAACGGGGTGGTTCGTTAGCTAGCTACCTAGCTAGCATGCTACTAGCGTTAGCTTAGCCGATGTTACTCACCTATCACTTCATTGAGAACATAGTCATCCTTGTCGATTGACCAGGGTTGAGAGCTCTGGTCCTCGGCCATTGTTTCGTTGTATTCCCACTGTAACAACAGTGTTGTTAAAATCAAATAGCGTGGTTTTCTTTAATAATAATAACGGTACGTTCACTCCATTCGTCTCTCCGAGGATGCTAGCTGAGCACTCCGCTGACAGTTCCTGCTGCTACTGTCAACACAACTTTACGGGCACCTTACGCGTCACGGACTCTGCTCGAAGAGGAATGGAAAAGACGCCATATTTAGTGTGGCAAGAAACGCCGCCCATGCGCAGTGCGGTGCGAGGTCGAACCGGGTTGCAATGCAATGATTGGCCACGAGGATTGTTTTTAGTTGAGCTTATGAATGAATGAATGAAAACTTTATTAACAGATTGCAGAATGGGTACAGTACAGTACAGCTCAATACATACAATTGTTAAGGGGATGCAGACCAGAGAAAGACTTTCGTCTTGTTTACATCAGGGTCCCCCATTTTCAATTCATCGTAACATATATGACATACATGACATACAGATAGACAGTACTGCTACATCTATACATTTATGACATACCAGATTTGCAATTACAGTACTGTTTGTGATACAAAAAGAGTCCAGAAAGAAATGAGTATATACATTAGGCGTAGAAACTGTACATTGGATTGGGTAGGTGGGGGTGGGGGGGGACTGTACATTGGAGGTGGTTGGGTGGGTGGGGGGGGGGTTGGGTAGGAGGGGTGGGTGGGGGACACTGTACAACTGTACAAACAACACTGTACATTGGATTATTGACAAGACCATACTTGGTAATTTACTGTACATTGGAGGGGGTTGTGTTCGGACATTTACAGGGGCCAGTTTCGAGTTGCAGTCTCCCTTAGGTGTTTTTTGAGAGTGTTTTTGAAAGTGGGTAGTGATTCACATTCCTTTACAGCTTTGGGTAGGGCGTTCCACATTGATGTGGCATAATTGCGCAACGTGTTTAGTCCCTTGTTTGAGCCGAATCTGGGTTTAACATGATTTGTGGAGCTCCCTCTGGTGTTGTGATCGTGGTATTCACTGACCTTTGGGAAGTATTTTGTCATGTACATGGGTACCTTGGTCGTGTAGTGTATCTTGTAGACCAGGCCCATTGCAAGTTGCTGTACTCTGTTGTCTACTCTAAGCCATCCTAGGTTGTCAAAGTGGGCAGGGGTGAGGTGGGTTCTAGGAGTAAGGTCAAGCAGTAGTCTGACCAGTTTGTTTTGAGATGTTTGTAATTTTGTTTTTAGCGTCTTTGAGGTGCTTTGGTACCATGAGGTGCAAGCATAGTCGTAGTACCCTTGAATGAGTGCTCCTGCTAGAGTCTTCAGGGTATTCTTGTTTACCAGTGAGGAGATCCGGTACAAGAATCGAGTTCGTTGGTTGACTTTTTTTATTACATTGGATGCCATTTTGTCACAGGAAAGATTTGCCTCTAGGATGGAACCCAGGTAGGTAATATCTTCTTTCCTTGTGACAATATTGTCACCCACTGTAACTGAGAAGCCGTCGGTCTTGCTGAGTTTGTTATTTGAACCGAAGAGAATGGACTCTGTTTTGCCCATGTGTAATGATAGTTTGTTATCAGCGAGCCATATGCAGATTTTGCCTAGTTCTGAGCTGAGGGTTTTTTCAACCTGTAACTTGTTCTTGTCAGAGACCAGCAGGGCTGAGTCGTCCGCAAACAGGAACAAGTTGCAGTCACAAGCTGACGACATGTCATTTGCATAAATTAGGAACAGTAGCGGACCTAGTATGCTTCCTTGTGGAACACCACAGTTTACTGTGAGGGGGGGGGGATAGGGTACCGTTTACCTCCACCATCTGCTCTCTCCCCTCCAGGTAGGATTGCATCCAGCTCACTGATAGACTATCAAAACCAATTGCTTTTAGCTTGTCAATCAGAATGGTGTGATTGACAGTGTCGAAGGCCTTTTGTAGGTCCAGCATGACCATGCCGCAGTATTTGCCCGCGTCCACCTCTTGTTTGATGTGGTCGTTTAAATAGAGAAGGCATGTGTCAGTGGAGTGGGATGTTCTGAAGCCAGATTGGAATTCGTAGATTAGATTTTTTTCCGCAAGGTATTTTTCGACCTGTTCGTATACAATCTTTCGAGATGGAGGTAAGGATAGAAACAGGGCGGTAGTTGCCTGGGTCTAATTTACTGCCTTTTTTGTGCAGAGGGGTCACTCTCGCAATTTTGAAGTCCTTGGGGACGTGTCTTAGGGCTGGGCGATATAACGATAACGATAAATATCGCGATATATTTTAATAATCGATATCGAATATCGAAATTAAAAAAAATCGAAAAATCGTTTTTTCTTTTTTTTTTTTTTTACCTGAAACAGGGCAGTTTTAAAACCAGAGACAGTGGACAGACTTGTCTTTCTTGCCTGCAACTTAAAGTAATGGCTTTGCTTGTCCAAATGACAATACTGACCAAATTCAGATTTCTTTTTCTCTTGTCCATTTATTTTGTTTGCTTTCTAATTTAAAATACATTTTGAAACCGTCTGTACACAGTAGGCTATGTGTGCTAGCAGAACTAGACTCCAGTCACGAGTCACAGTGCACATGTGAGGTGGTTTGTCCACCAAAAAAGCGCCAAAAGATCGAAAATAAACTAGCAGAGCCAGAACTGTTCAACTCCTCTGGAGCCACAGCCAGCAGAGAAGCCGGTTTACTTTAGCTTTTAAACCAGCTGCAGCCTGAGAACTGGAGTGTGAGGGGATGTAACACTAAAGATGGCGGCAATGACAAAGAATTGCTGCAAAATAAACATACATCTGTTTCTTTTTTCTTTTTTTTTAATTTTTTTTATACTTATAACAATTCGATAATTATCGATATCGAGAAATAAAATAAAATTATCATATCGTTATCGCGATATGATTTCTTTCCATATCGCCCAGCCCTAACGTGTCTCTGTTTTATGGAGAGGTTTATTATGTGTGTGATGACTGGGGTGATGGCGGCTGCTGAGTCTCTGAGGAATTTGGAGGGGATGTTGTCATGGCCACGAGATATCTCACGAGATAAAGCTGGGAACGAGGTTAAGTTGAGCTAGAGCTATTTTTCCCGTTTTTATTTATTTATACAAAATGGCTGCAATCCCCCCCCCCCCCCCCGTGACAACAGGTGACAGGAGTGTAGATTAGAACGTTAGCACAGGAAGTCAGACCGGAAGACGGTTGCCAACAAACTGTCGGGCAAAGTGGGGTTGTTAAGAGCTCACTCTCTGTGATTTCTCAGTGTATAATGTATGGTGCTCTCCCTCAACATGCGAGTATGGTGAGACAACACCATTCTTTAGTCCAAATAATACCCTACTTTATACTGTTGACAGAATCAGGCTATAGGGCGACAATAATGTGGTCAAGAGGCATGGTTTCTATCTTGAGCCTTAACTGGCGTGGTTTATTTATTCACATGCCAGAGCAGTAACACATGAATCCTTCTCGTGAGAGGTAGGTGGGGGAAGATAAAGAATGGGAGGAGACATCTCTATTTATACTCGCCACCTGGTGGTGTCCTTGAGTGGCTCCGCCTAGAGCGCCCTCTAGTGGAAACAGTTATATATGCAGTTAGACAGTTACTAGTGGAAACAGTTATATATGCAGTTAGACAGTTACTAACAATCCTACCTAGAACCTCTGACTTAAACACTCCCACTTAGGTTTGTATTAGCATACTGGGTAACTTCTTCTAAAGACTTTTTACAAAGGAAATAATATACTCCAAAAACATCAAAATAATATGGCAGTCAATATCTACACACCAAACATGGCCTCTGCAAATCTCTTCAATTTCAATTTGGAAGCAGGTTTCGTCATAGCGTCTGCTACCATGTCGTCTGTTGGACAATACATCAGTGTCATCCTTTCTTCTCTGATGACAGATCTGATGAAATGGTATTTTATATCGACATGTTTACATCTCTGTCGGCACACAGGGTTTCTAGCAATCGCAATGGTTCCCTGGTTGTCCTCGTAAACAACAGTCTTCTTATATACATAGGTATCCATCTCTTCGAGCAGTTGTTCCAGATAAATACACTCCTGTATGGTCATAGCTAGAGCCATATATTCGGCTTCACAAGTTGATAGAGCCATGGTGGGCTGCTTCTTTGTTTTCCACGAAACCAGTGAGCTGTCTGCGTTCAAACTCACACAATATCCTGTGGTACTCCTTCTATCTGTGGTGTCAGCTGCCCAGTCTGCATCACTGTAGGCTTTAAGTCCTAGACCCTCGCTGCTCTTTCTGAAACACAGTTGTCTGTCTGCTGTACCTTTAAGATAACGAAAGACATGCTTTACTGTGATCCCATGCTCCTCTGTGGGGTCAGCGAAATGCTGTGACAGTTTACTCACTACAAAACATAGGTCAGGGCGTTGTACATGTTGTTAAATAAATGAGGCTACCCACAGCTTCTCTGTACATTTTTACATCTGTCAGTTTCTGAGCATCCTCCTAGTTTTTGATCACACAGTGTTTCCCTTGATCTACACTCTTGCATGTGGAAACGTTTCAGGATCTTTTCCACATACCTCTTCTGGGATATTTTTACACAATTGGCAGACTGTTCAAAGTCCATACCTAGAAAATGCTTTAACCTCCCAAGGTCTTTCATTTTGAATCTGGTGGAGAGCATCTCTTTCACCTGTGCTAGGCTTCTGGCGTTGTCTGCTGCTATGATCAAATCATCCACCCAAATGACGATGATCACTTTTCCTGACTCCTTTGACTCCCTCGAGTAAACACAGGGGTCTACTGGGTTCTGTAGGAAGTGATTTTCGATAAGGCATGTATGAAGCATCTCGTTCCAATTTTGCCCAGCCTGTTTCAGGCCGTAAATGGATTTTTCCAGTTTACACACTAGTTTCTCTCCTTTCTTTTCGTAACCCTCAGGTTGTTCCATGTATATCTCCCTATCTATGGGTGCGTGCAGATAGGCTGTTTTCACATCCATCTGATGTAAAATTAAATTGTCCTCAGCTGCTTTCTGCACCACTACCCTTATACTGGTCAGATTGGCTGTGGGGGAGAATGTTTCACCGTAGTCTATCCCCTCCCTCTGACTGTAACCCTTAGCTACAAACCTCGCTTTGTACTTATCGTGGCCTTCAATACCCTCCTTGATTGAATACACCCATTTTCCTCCCACTGTCTGTCTGCCCTCTGGTAACTTGGTTAGAGTGAAGGTGTGGTTGTCCTCTAGGGACCTCATCTCCTCATCCATTGCTCTCTCCCATTTACTTGATTCAGGGGACACTATGGCCTCTTTAAAGGTCTGAGGTACCCCACTAACTACCCTGTAGCAGTAATCAACGGTGGTGGGTGTACTGTCCTCCTCGTCACTCCCTTTCCGAGCATAGTCTGTCAGATACTTTGGGGGTCTGTGTTCCCTCGAGGGATACCTCCCACTGCTTGGGGCACTTGACGTCACCCTCGGGTGCTCCTCGTCGTCGCCCTCTGGGGGTGGCTGACTGTCTGCCTGCACGACCGTGCTAAGTACACTGGGCTGATGTGTCTCTGTTTCTACACACCTTTCTCTGGAGTCCAGCTCTGGCTCCTCTGTCTGTGTCTCGCCCTCACATGTTGTCTTTGTGACAAACTTGACTAGCCTGTGTTTCTGCACTACCCCTTTACCGGGATAATAAACCAGGAAAGCGGGGCCTCCCTTGTCATGCCCTACAAAGAGTCCTTTTACACATCTGGACTCGAGCTTTCCTCTGTCCTGCAGGTACGCATAACACACTGATCCAAATCGGTGCATTCTGGCTAGATTACACTTCTTTCCTGTCAGTGCTGTATACAGGGTGGTGCCCGTGTGCTTATTGAAGCACCTGTTTCTGGTGTAAGCGGCTTCTTGCACCGCATAGTGCCATAGGCTCTTAGGTAAGTTACTATATACTAGTTTACACCTAGCCATCTCGAAAAGAGTGCGCCATTCTCTCTCTGCCACTCCATTCTGGTGTGGGGAATATGGACATGACGTCTCGTGTCTTATCCTGTTCCTCCTCAACAGTGATTGGAACTCTCTGTTTGTGAATTTGGTCCCGTTGTCGGACCTCAAACATCTTACAGTACCATAAGGGGCTATGTCCGCCAGGAATTTTTCTGTGGCCTGGAGTGTGTCACTCTTTGCTTTAAGAAAGTAAACAAACACTGCCCCTGTACACACGTCTGTAAAAGACTGTACATATCTAAAGCCTCCTATTTCTGTTTCTCGATTGAGCAAACTTCCCCTTTATGCACACGACACATTCTTTATCAGGTCTACGCTTTTCACCTTCAATGTGCATGCCCTCTGTCACTGCTTGCAGTTTCAGTAAATCCTCGTAATTACAATGACCCATAATCTCATGTCATGTCTGAATATCGTGGCTGACGGTTACTTTACACATATCATTGTCATTACACTCTGTTTTCAGGTAATACATTCTCTGATACACCTCTATGTCAAATCGCGTACCGTTGGGCTCTACAAGAAAATGTTTACCTTCAATGAAGAACACTCTGGCACCGTTCGCAGTAGCAGCTATTACAGAGAATAGTCCTTGTGGGAACGATGGTACATAGAGAGCGTTCTTTAACGTCACTGTATGCCGGCGCCCCCCGCTGTCCGTGAGGCATACCTGTGCGTCTCCTCTCTCTTTCGCCAACCCGTAGGTGCGCTTTCCGTCTGCCAGCTCCATGCTGTGTCTCTCCGGGCGGAAAGTTCTGTCAAAGTTCTTGAACCGACTCCTGTCATTGATGACGTGGGACGACGCACCTGTGTTCACGATCAGTCCCTTCCTTTGGGCCTGTTGCAGCTGCGTTGGCCTGGTGACGTACGCCGTCTGCGCCCTGGGGATGAAGCCCTCTTGTTCCGCTACTCTCCAGTCGTCGCCTCGATCCGTCTCACGCCGACCATCGCCGCCATCTTGTCCATGCGCGTGTCGTGCGCCCTGGTCGCGTTTCTTCATGCACGCTCTGCCTGCGTGCCGCATGGATCTGCAGGAGCCACACCAGACAGTCCTCGTGCAGTTACTTCTCCGATGGCCTTTCTCTCCGCATCGCCAACACGCCAGCTCCGTCGTGGGCCTGGTCCTTTCTGTTGGCGTTGCTCGGGCCCTCAACACCCTCTCTCCCGTCTCCGCGGCGGCTGGGTGGGTATCTTCTGAGGCCTCGAAATTTCTTAACTTAGCCTTGAACTGTCCCAGCGTCATGTCCGTTGAACCGTGTGTTACCAGGAGTATGAACGGTTTGTACAGCTCCGGTAGTCCTCTCATCATCATCGCCATCATTAGCCCATCGCTTGGTGCTTCTCCGGCACTCCTCAATGGCGTCGTGATTTGCTCCGCTCTGTTGACGTATTCGGTCACAGTCTCGGTGTGCCCCTTCCTCAGGGTCGTCAGTGATATGTAGAGGGCCATGACTCGGGGTCTTCCTCGCCTGATGTAATGCTCTCTCAATACCTCCAGGCTTTCTCGGCCTTTGTCTTTAGTGTCACGGAATATCAGCCCCAAGCTGGTGTCGTCGAGCAGTGGCGCTAACTCACAGTACGCGTCTGCGTTACGCTGGTCGTCCAGGGCTTGCTCTTCCGCCGCCAGGTCTCCCGTGGGGGCTGCCAGGATCGTCTCCTTCAGTCCCGCACCGTGCATGCAGCATAGCATGCGCTCTTCCCAGAGCTCGTAGTTCTCTGCTTTCCCATTGAATGAGGGCCATTTGTTCCTCCCTCTGGTCGCCACGCGTTCTAAGATGGGGTTCTCCCCCTCGCCTCCATTGTGTTCAGCAGGCGCCACGCTTTCTAAGGCGGGGTTCTCCCCCTCGCCTCCGTTGTGCTCAGCATGCTCCGTCTCCCCCGGTGCCGCCTCCTCTGGGCTCTTGGCTGCTACCTTCCAGTGACTCCCGGCTGCTACCTTCTTGACCCTCCTGTGAGACTTCTTGGCTTTCATGTTGCTTTTTGATGGTGGGCGTAGTTTTAGCTCCTGTTGGCCTAGCGTCTAGCCACGCGGTACTCCCGGTGCTAACCTAGCCTATACTTTAGCTAAACTTGCTATTATATATGTGACCCGGTACAATGGTAGCATATTAATCACACTGGATACGCTGTTTACAGGGACTACAGACTATGGCTGTAGCTGTCTTTATTGCCATAACAACGAACCTGGAAGCGGGCTGAGCTGTCACCTTAAGAAGTGCTCGCCCTCCCCCTAGAGGGCAGGAATAGGAATGGTGAGGTCGTAACACACCAACAGCCACATACATCACACTCCTCCCCACTTAATCGTATCGCTGTCCCCACTTCCAAACCCAGTACCTAATATAGTGACAAAGTGCCCCTGAATGACCCCTCCTAATATAACACCAAAAAACAATAGTGCAATAACCCCCATAGTCCAACTGAGACTGTCAGAACGTCCCGCTCAATATGTGAGACGATCAGGAGGCCTAGTTACCCTCACCGGGTACCTCCTACTAGTCTCTGTAGATGTTCTGGTTGGCTCTAAGTCAGCTGCCTCAGTGTGAGTGACTGAGGGACCGGTTAGGGAGGACTCCTGTCCGCCCGCTGGGGAAACGGTCACTGGATCTGGCATAAGGACTGTCGTAGTTTGTGCCAATGGGGCTGGTGGTATAGGCTCCCCTGAAGTGAGTAGCATCGGGTCACAGGCCCGCATCTGTTCTGTGTGGCGTTTCCAATGCCCCGAGCCTACCCCGACTGTGTAGGACACTGGCCCCTCCTGGGAGACCACCACCCCTGGCATCCACTTATCCTCCCCCCGTCTATAATCACGGACCAGCACCGGGTCTCCCGATGCAAAGTCCTTGTCTCTGGCGAACTGGGCTCTGCGATCCTGCTGGACTGTCTGAGCTTGATCCACCACCGCTGCCACACTGGGTTTGAGAAGGTCAAGGCGGGAGCGGAGTCGGCTGGCGAAGGAAAAGCACCGCCGGAGACTCATTAGTCGTGGCGTGGGGAGCATTTCTGTAGCTGAGCAGAAACGAATCCAGTCTGTGCTGCACTGTCGTCGCTCCTCGGGACGCTTTCAATGAGCGTTTTAGTGTCTGTACAAAGCGCTCCGCTTGACCGTTCGTGGCCGGGTGAAAAGGAGCAGAGCGCATGTGCTTCACTCCATTTCCCTTGAGGAAAGACGCAAACTCATATGAAGTAAACTGCGGCCCATTGTCGCTCACCAGAACTTCTGGCAATCCATGGCGACTAAACAACCCCCGCAGCAATCCGGAGCAATCAAACTGCGCAGTAACCCGTATGTTGTTGCCCCTATTAGACTCAAAAACACCGGAAGCCTCTTCTCATCGGAAATGTCATTTGCAGCCACAAAATGTTCAAACCGTTCCACATAAGTCGGCCACTGCTCCGTCGATTCATCAAAAGCCACGATATGCCCGATGATACCAGCCATCCCTCTGTGTGATTGTCCCGCGGCAGATCCGCCGACGTTAGCCCCTTCGCTAACCGGCGTCAGTGTAGATTCCTCTTCCACTCGTTCCGTCATCAAACAAACGTTAGCGTGGATTCTTTTCAACCAGTGCCGTCACTGGATGAACCGTACTCGTCGCCATTTATTATATATGTGACCCGGTACAATGGTAGCATATTAATCACACTGGATACGCTGTTTACAGGGACTACAGACTATGGCTGTAGCTGTCTTTATTGCCATAACAACGAACCCGGAAGCGGGCTGAGCTGTCACCTTAAGAAGTGCTCGCCCTCCCCCTAGAGGGCAGGAATAGGAATGGTGAGGTCGTAACACACCAACAGCCACATACATCACACTTGCTACCCTTATTATTTCGCCCCCGGCGTGATCTGGGCCCATAACCTGTTGACAGAATCAGGCTATAGGGCGACAATAATGTGGTCAAGAGGCATGGTTTCTATCTTGAGCCTTAAAGGGGAGATGAAGCATTGAACAATGTGATCCTAGTTTGTTTGTTGTGTACCTTGTGTAAGACAGGGTCCTATAATCAAATGTGAAATCCTGCTTATTTGTCTGAAAAATCTAATATAATTTCCCTGTTTTCGCCATGGGCGGCGCCATTTTAGATGGTGACGTCACGGTGTTGGTTTGGTGTATACACTGCTGGTTAGCTGCCTATAGTAAACATGGATTGTCGGGTCAGTCAGTAAATAAAACGGGACCGCGGTGGTTCTTTTTGTATTGCTCCTGGCTGTTCAAACTAATTTTACCGTGTGAAAGAGAGACGAAAGTTGGTTCATTTCCACAAACTACCAGTGAAAAAAACAGTGTTGTTGGCACGTTGGCTTGCTGCACTCAAGCGGTGCGATCAGCCTGTTGGACAGGGAATGAAGATCTGCAGCGAACACTTCATTGCCTCGGATTATGTTGTTGGGGGTGGGAGTTTTGTCCAGAAGACCACTAATCAGCTGAAGCCCGATGCGGTTCCCTCGGTCTTCGACAGACAGACCGGTGCAGGCAGTTCAACCAGCGTCGCAGAGCATTTAGCTACCTGGCTACCTAGCTGCGGTTCAACCAGTGTTGCGGAGCATTTAGCCTGCTGGCTACCTAGCTCCAGTTCAACCAGCGGTGTGTGATGTGTCCAAAAATGAATGGGCAAATGTGAGTGAAATGGTCGCACTGTATGCAGCTGTTTGTCTGCATTGCATTCCCCCCCCCCCCAACTCAGATTTAGGGTTGATACAACCATCATAATAATATTGTTAATAATAACAATAACAATAATGATGTAATAATGTAAAAATTATTATAAAAAATACCTGATTATGAGGAAAAAAATGTACGATGCATGGAATATTATTGAGGCACACTAGTTACAACTATATTTCAAACAGGCACTCCATGTCAAAAAGGTTGCTGACCCCTGCTATAGACACATGTTAAAAGTCAAAGTCAACTTTGTCATTTTCCAATTTGTGCAAGACATACAGAAAAATTCAATTACGTGCCCCCCTTTCCATGGTGTATATAGAAAGAGACAATAAACACAAAAGTAACATAGGACACAATATACAACACACAGGACTATGTACAATATAAACAGTACCTACAATTAAATTAATGAATGAATGAATAAGAGGTAAAAGAGAACTTAGTGTAAATATTCCTTAATTTGTTTCAACGTTATAAAAATCCTATTGTATTCAACAAATTAATTATGATACACCACAATGTGCCCTTTCTATCTATTCTA
Organism: Notolepis coatsorum; assembly: GCF_963971535.1. Taxonomy (NCBI): domain Eukaryota; kingdom Metazoa; phylum Chordata; class Actinopteri; order Aulopiformes; family Paralepididae; genus Notolepis; species Notolepis coatsorum. The sequence continues at coordinate 32,407,817 of NC_140177.1, read as the reverse complement.
AATCTATGGCCTTGCGATTCCACGGCTGCGCAGTGCCGACAAGAGCAGGCGTTCCATCTCCTCTACAGAAACACTGACACGTCCATTCATTTAATTCAGGGATGTACACAGAATTTCACTTTCAACCAGGTATCTGATTGATTTAATGTAGCAATTAGTAGTTCACCCAGTCCTTGGGTACATACAGGTTTTGACCAGCAGATGGCAGCGACGAGGCAGCTCAGCAGAGAGCAGCTGTCAACAAACATCCTAACAGAAAATATATACATACAAGGGGGAGGAGACTACATTGGGAGGGGGCAGGGGAGGGGGGCGGGGCGAAATCTCCAGTTTTTTTCGAATCCCAATGTTGACAGCTATGACTAGACTAGAGGATAAGGTGTTTCGAGACACAACCCGTAATAATCTAAATGTAAACAAATAAGGTAACTACTTAGCCGCACCACAAAAAAAGGTTTCAGGATCTATGGGTAACAGTACTGTATATTTGCATATCATATATGTCACAAATGTAACAGTACTATATACCTGTGTCCCAGGTCCTATGCCATAAATGTCATGATGTCATGTATGTTGTGTATGTCATAAAAGTCACTATGAATTGAAAATGGGGGACCCTGATGTAAACAAGAGTTACAAGACAAACATCATTCTCTGGTCTGCATCCCCTTAACAATTGTGTGTATTGAGCCGTACTGTATTGTACCCATTCTGCAATCTGTTAAATAAAGTTTTCATTCATTCATTCATTGCATTACCTGTAGCCTACCTATTTGTAAACAGTGAAACAGACGCTGCTGAGCTAATGTTAAGAAGTTCCCAAAACGTGTATTTTCCATACAGACCATCCTCTTCCAGAATGTATAATGCGGACTGGGGCTTGATATTTCACATTAGCCCACCATGGACGCTTGTCTTTGTTTACAGTTTGCTCAGCAGAGGGCGTAAAAATAACCTGTTTTTTTCTTCCCGAAATGTTTGAATCAAGAAATTAAGTCAGCTGACTGGGAAGCAAACGTGATAAACTGCCAATGTGACTGTTTACAGACCATGTTGCCATGCCGACCAGAAGTAGGCCTACTGCATCCACTCAGTTGACTTAGGTCTACCACATGATGGTAGATCAATCAATGCAGCCAGAAATAAAATCAATCAATCGGTAAATCAACTTTTATTAATAAGCATATACCATGCAATGTGCTTTATAAATGTCAAAATTAGATATCTAAAATAAATTACAAAAGCAGTGATGGTTATGGCTATAGTACACTATGTCAAATATACAATACGTAAAATGTACAATATCCTGTCAGGGCTCTTCATCGGGGTATAGGAAGGCTATAAAGCTTGTAACCTGCTGATGTGGGACCAGCCAGACTTTAAACTGATTTGTAAATGTGTGTTCTAATCTAGATCAGTACTCATTCTTACAAGTCATAGATGCTATAGTCACCAAAATGCAGAAGATGATTGTAAGTATTGGAAATACTGTAGGCTACAAGTAAAAACAATAGTTACATTATTTTACATTAATAAAGGATCATCTTATCTTATTTTGGTTATTGACCATTGTTACTATTTATTGTGGCAAATGGCAATGTATTTTATTACACACCCACACCTCGAATTGCTATAGCCTTTTTGGCATGTCATTAGACCTTTGTAACCAATGCCATTGATTGATTGATTGAAAACTTTATTAACAGATTGCAGAATGGGTACAATACAGTACGGCTCAATACAAACAACTGCTAAGAGGATGCAGACCAGAAAAATACTTTCGTCTTGTTTAAACTTTACATAAGGGTCCTCCATTTTCAATTCATCAAGACATTTATGACATACAAGACATACAAATATACAGTACTGTGTAAGAAAAAGATATCATAAAAAAATATACAAATATACATCCGAAGGGGAAGAAACTGTACATTGGAGGGGGTTGGGGGGGGGGGTGACATTTACCGTGGCCAGTTTCTATTGCAGCCACCCGTAGGTGCTCTTTGAGAGTGGTTTTGAAGGAGGGTAGGAATTCACATTCCTTTACGGCTGTGGGTAGGGCGTTCCACATTATTGTGGCATAATTGCGAAACGTGTTAGTCCCTTGTTTGTGCCAAATCTGGGTTGCACATGATTTGTGGAGCTCCCTCTGGTGTTGTGGTCGTGGACTTCACTGACCTTTGGGAAGTATTTCGACATGTACATGGGTATCTTAGTGGTGTGTAGTGTATCTTGTAGACCAGGCCCATTGCAAGTTGCTGTACTCTGTCGTCTACTCTAAGCCATCCTATAGGTAGTCAAAGTGGGCAGGGGTGAGGTGGGTTCTAGGAGTAAGGTCAAGTATATATTTCTGGGGCTTGATATTTCACATTAGCCCATGGACGCTTGTCTTGGGCTAGGAGTAAGGCCAAGCAGTAGTGTGACTATATAGTTTGTTTTGTGATGTTTGTAGCCTTGTTTTTAGGGCATAGAGGCTAGCTGGGCTCATAGCCCTGAGCTAACTAGTGTTTCACAATGGCATATTCTAAAGTGGGCTAATCCTGATTTAAGCACAGGGCAGGGCTAGATTGTACCCTGGAGACTTTGCAGGTTTAACAACACAATTCTAGAGCTTTGCCCTGAGCTAACTGATGCAGCGTGAAAAGAGACCTTAAAGCTGGGGCCTCTGAGCCTATGAGTTGACTATATGCATTGGAATAGATATACGATAATAAAAAAAAAAAACGTTAATTTGTCTGCAGAACATAGTGCCATGAGAGAACTGGGAAGCGTTGTTCAAACTAGCTAAACGATGGATGGTATGCGTGGCATCAAGGGATACACCATGTCCTGTCACGACTTGAAAACCCACGGCCAATAAGTGAAGGAACAGACCCACGTAATGACGGCAGGATAATAGACCACTGCACTTCTGCATTACATGGAGCTTGTGAGGGGGAGGGGGAAAGGGGGGGAAGAGAGAGTGGGGGATAAAATGTATTAATGTTGATTAGAGCCTTGACCTAAGTGGTTTTTGTCTATCTTTACAAGAATATCATGCATTTGATTAAAAAAAGAAAAATAATGTCATTCAAATAGCTCATTGTGTCCATAACTCTGTTCATATATCCGCTGACTCCTATGTTAGTATGCAAATAGGAATTTAACTTGTGTGTCGCCCTCTTTTATCCATTAGTTTTATATTTTATATTATATTCTTGTTATCAGATATTTATCTGCCTTTGCACATTATCTTCCAACTATTGTCATGGTGTGCAGTTGGCAACAATGTAATTTCCATTATCTTACATATTGTAGTGGAAACACAATGTAATTTCCTTTATCTTACATATTTTCATAATAATATATACAGTTAAATTGTAATCTATTTAAGAAGGGGATCGTTGGCAGATAATCTGTCATTTCCCCTCACATCTTCCAGTAAAACCCATATCCGGTATTTTAACCATCTAAATTTTAGGGTAGTATAGGCAACATAATTATGTTCTTGAAGAATTTGACTGGATAATGGAAAATGTCCTTTTTTTGGAAGTCGTCATAACTCGAAATACACGTTTATTTAGTGGTTACAAACATTACAACAACATTTCAGGTTTAACTGTGACAGGAGTCAGGATCTCCGTCAATAAACTAAAATAATCCAAAGCATCCAATAACTTAATTTCTAGTTTTCAGTGGTGTGTATAAACATCACAGGCATGTTTGATTAATATCATCTCCCCCTTCTCTGTATTATAATGGTCCTCAGTTGAACACATATGGTTTCAAGCAACGAATGTGAAGTTGGCTTTGTTCATTGTATTTCCTCATGCGTATTCACACCACAAACAAAACCAAAAGTCAACGTTGGAATTTGTAGCTCTGCCTCTTTTCCCTGAACCTGAAATATGAAGGATTTGGAAGTTGATGTCTCTTCCCGGAAGCCCCCCCCCCCACACACACACACACTCGCCCGTGATGCTGTGTTCAAACTCACTCATCCCATTGCTGACAATGCGCCGGGGGTAAGCCAGGTCTGAAAGGGAACTGCTGAGGACCACAGGAGCACCATCCCACCCACCAACCAGTAACTCCGTTTCTATTGTGCGGCCGAGGCTGAGCTGCAACACGTGAAAAGGAAGGCAGAGACTTCCTTTACTCCGTCAAACATACAGGCATGCTCACACTGGCTGCTGGGTGGAGGTACAAGTACAACAAACATACCGGCATGCTCACACTGGCTGCTGGGTGGAGGTACAAGTACAACAAACATACCGGCATGCTCACACTGGCTGCTGGGTGGAGGTACAAGTACAACAAACATACCGGCATGCTCACACTGGCTGCTGGGTGGAGGTACAAGTACAACAAACATACCGGCATGCTCACACTGGCTGCTGGGTGGAGGTACAAGTACAACAAACATACCGGCATGCTCACACTGGCTGCTGGGTGGAGGTACAACAAACCAAAGGGACTTTTCTTATTGGTCTGACAGTGTCTCCATTTTTGTAGACTGTTGTAGCAGGCCTATACATCATTTGGATAGCCGTCAATTTGGTACCTTTGATGGGAGTCACAAAATGTTGAAATATTTAAACTTTTAGAAAACACTCTTTGGTATGAAAACATAGCTGCATCGCACTACCAGACAACTGCAGCTTTCATATTGTTCCCTCTTCAGGTCCATTATCGTCACCCATCCAGTTATGTAGCCTCAGGCTCTGACACTGTTTAAGTGTACCTTTCAGTCACTGAGTCACCTCGTCTAAACCAGCCTCTTCCTAGAATAGATCACCTATACTTTTATCACATACTTAGAATATTTATATAGGGTTGAAGCGATGTCTTATCGATTGCAGGTGCACAGAATAACAATCACTAGGATACTTGCTGTATTGATACTTGTATGTATTGAGCTGTACTGTACTCTACCCATTCTGCAATCTGTTAATAAAGTTTTCAATCAATCAATCAATCAATCAATGCTATACGCTTCACATGCAAATCCAACCCCATGAAGTGTTTGACTATAGAGATAACGTTCAGATGGGCGGCTACGTGGCGTAGTGGGCAAGGTGCTCGCCACGAAATGCTGGAGACGCTGGGCTCGTCAGTTCGAGCCCAGCGCTCCACATTTGCTTTCAGTTTAGCTGGTCGTCCGTACTAATACACATTGGCCGTATTAGGGGGTGGGAAACTGATGGGTGGGGATCGGGCGTTGTGGACAGCGACTCCTACAGGTCGGTTGGTGCGCCTGCGCAGTAGAATCAGGAAGTGTCGGGGGCAGCGTGAGCCTCCCACGCGTTACTCCTCGCCACTGAGAGATCGAGCTGCGCAGGTGAAAAGATGCGACTGCTGTTACCTCAAGTACCGGAGGGGACTTGTGCTATGTATGACTTAGTCCACATTGCAGCCGGCTTGTGGGAGGCAAGAAACAGCGTTCGTGACAGGGGAGGGTTGAATTGGATGATACGAAATTGGGATGAGAGAAAATATAGAAAAATGGGAGAAAAAGTGGATAAAAAAAAATAGATAACGTTCAGATTTATTTATTCACCATATTGTACAGGTACAAATGGAACGTGATTTGACATTTCAGTGCATGATTGATTTTTTCACAAATAGGAACAACATAATAATAATAATGATAAATAAATAAATAAATAAATAAATAAGTGCAAAACAGGACAGAACAGTGAGACAACAATAAGACAGTAAAGTGCAGTGGTAGGGGACATGGATACAGTGCAGCACAGTTCATGGTGTGTGACGGCTAGCACCTAGGGCTGCATTTTAAATTTCGTTGTAACATTGTAACAATGACAATAAAGATCATTCTATTCTATTCTATAAGAATATCAACTGCATGGATTTGCAATGTGTCATATTTAATTTATGTATTTTTTTTCAGCATGAGCTGATTTGCTCATTATAACTTTATCCTAAATAAACCAACTGCCTGAGTGAAATGTAGATTCAATAAAGCCACTCTAGGTGGAAAGGTGAAACCAGAACCCGTGTGACGTCACAAACCCTGAGCGCTCCCTGCAGACTCGTCAGACCGGTGTTCTGTAGGAGCGCCACTTCTGAGCGCACCTGTCCAGCCGCGCCGTGCGCACAGATTCTCGAAGCCCATTACTCTTTTAAACGGCGTCGAAGTCAAGTACATCAACGGTAATTGCGCACATGGAAAGGCGGTCCTATACCTTCGATGCAATTTGAGTCTGCGGTAGCCTATGTAGAGATAACGTTATAGTTGACATTGTTGAACTTGGTTAAAACAAGACCCTGGAAGAAGAATGGAGACGAATGGCCTCGCCCGTAAACATGGTAAGAAGAGTTGTGAGAAATAATGTGAATGATTTAAATGATGTTGCAATGTTTGAAAACGAGCGACCCCCCCCGACAAATGTGGCACATGACAATGTTTACTTTGCGATTGTAGTTGATTGCGATTTTACTTCTGTTCGGTTAGGATATCGTTTTGTTCAATAGTTTGTATCCTTACTGAACATCGTATTTATTGAACATTTTCACTGACGCCATTTCATCCTTATCGCAAAATAGAGTCACATTTCTTCAACAAATGCAAGAGGGGGTAGATACATTCTAGGATTGTATGTCACGACTTGCGCCAAAAAGGTGTGGCTCCTTAGTTTTGATCCTTCTTTCACCTTTCTGCAAACAAAACGTAACAAAACTGTGAAAGAGAAAATGTGCAAAACTAAAACCACCCACACTGTGCGTGGAAAGCATGGCTTCTTTCCACTGGAGAGAGAAAGGACCGTCAGACATTCCGTTTGCAGTCTATTTGGTACATATTTAGGGTCCAATCCCGCATGTATTATTCCCACACTGCTGTCGAGCCGCCTCTGGTATTTTGTTGATGCATTGAATGCAATTTCGCAATAGGCATACTTATTGGTTATAGGCCCAGCCCCAAGCAAATCGCCTATTGTATTTATATTTACATAAACATTGCCCCATGGCTTCAGACTGTATTGTTGCCTTGCCATGGCTTTTATGGTTTATAATGCAACAATAAACAAGGTAGACCTATATTGAAGTCCTCCATCAGGGTACGCTATCATGGTTTGGTTGACTCTGTTGTAAATTGTAATGCCTTTGCGCCTAGTAACCTATATTGATTGATTGATTGAAAACTTTATTAACAGATTGCAGAATGGGTACAATACAGTACAGCTCAATAACAACTGGATGAATACCAGGAAAATACTTTCGTCTTGTTTACATAATAAGGGTCCTCCATTTTCAACTCATCAAGACATTTATGACATATAGGCCTACAAGACATACAAATATACGGTACTGTGTAAGAGAAATAGATCATAAAAAAATATACATCCGAAGGGGAAGAAACTACATTGGATGGGGTTGGGGGGGGGGGGGGTTGTACTTGTAACCAATAACCTTGCTGCTATTATATTGATTGAAGTTGCCGACTGAAGAGATAAGCGTTTGTGTGGTATAGAAAAGAGAATGTAACGTGCACCGGTTAACTTCTATAAAGAAACGTTCGTCTTATAACCCGACGTTTGGACAGTCCATTATTTCGAATGTATATTATACAGACTCCAGCTGTCAATAAACCACATGCGCTCTTATTTTGAGTTGAAAATTAAAGGGAAAATACTTTAACTAAACTAAACTATCGCCTAGGAAACACCGCAGCGGAATTGAGGTTCGAGGACCAAGTGTGACCAGAAGGTTGGTGGTTTGAATCCCCAGACCGACCGACAGTCAGTCAGTCTTGGTCGGGGAAATTAATGAAAATTATCTACCCTCCCTCAACAGCTACTGCTGACGTGTCCTTGAGCAAGGCACTGAAAGCCCAACTGCTCCAGTGGAGCTGTTCGGTGACCAACAGCAGAGGACAGGTTGTTGTAGGTGTGACTGTGAAAAGAAATTTGATTGAGGTATTATTGTAAACGCCATGCGATGCTAACATTACACCACTAGAGGGTGATATTTTACAGCTCAATCATCGAGGCTAGAACCAAAGCGCACACACAATTTGATTGCACACGGATAATGCTGAGATAAAGATATTAATAATAACAAAAACCATAACAATAATATTACTATGAATAATAATACTAATTACAACTACTACAACACTATTAACGCTCACTTTAATTTCAAGCCCAATTCATTATTGATGACATTTCACCTCACCTCGAATCGAATGTGAACTAGTGTGTTATGCGAGAGAGTCTACCGGTATTACATGCATCTGATATCTGCGCCGCACAGAAGTATGCTAGAACACTTTCTGCTGAAGCCAAACTTGTTGAATCCACGGTGTGTAATCTGAACCGGTCAGATGTGCCTCCTAGCCGTGGCCAGCTGTCTGGCAAGAAACTAAAGGAGAGTAGACGAATGAGTAGTGAACTTTGTTTTGACGAGTAAACAACGCCCAACTAATCAGAGATCCTCCCAGATATATCGTCCCGAGTCTTGACCATTATAGCTCACTATGCTTAACGAGACAAAACAAAGCAAATAGACAGTGAGACACACAACCATGTTTTGCTTACAAAGACAACCATCGCGCAGCAGATCGGAAGAATTACTATCTTGTGCACGACGCAGGAAGATGACACGTAGGAACGTGAAGCTCATAGGTATGCTATTGTAGTATTTATTATCCACAAGGAAATTTTAACGAAATGTATAGTCGGATGTTCTGGACATGTTGCGTGTGGCGCTGTTAATGTTACGTTGTTGGCAGGTTTCAAGCCTGAAATCGAATGTAAAAAAGAAATGCTTACTGCCCTTACAAAAAAGTATCGTGGTAGTTTGATGGTCATTTCAGTTTTACCATGGTACCTTATGATGATGAATTGAAAATGGATGACCCTGATGTAAACAAGACGAAAGTCTTTCTCTGGTCTGCATCCCCTTAACAAATGAACGAATGAATGAAAACTTTATTTAACAGATTGCAGAATGGGTACAATACAGACCAGAGAAAGACGTTTGTCTTGTTTACATCAGGGTCCCCCATTTTCAATTGTGTAATGAGCCGTACTGTATTGTGCCCAATCTGCAATCTGTTAATACAATTTTCAATCAATCAATCAATCAATCAATCAATCAATCAATCAATGGTAGCCAGTCTGAAGCCTACCACTTAAAAAAGGGTTTGGTCATCATTATCATGGTAGTAAATAATGGAAATACCATGATGACACTATTTTGGATATACTTTATTGTAAGTATGGAAGACTTGATATGGAAAAAGAAGACCTGCACGTTGACAGGCTGCTATGCCATCAAAAGGTAGCATTTCATGTCAAAAAGAATAAATTAAGGGTATTTAATTCCGTCTTTGTCTTCTCTTCCCTGACCTCCTCAGGTATGGAGGGAGACACAGACCTCCAGTTCCTCCTGGCGGGAGGTGACCTCCTCAAGGTCCGTTCACCTTCCTGGAAGAAGACCCGCTATTTCAAACTCCAGGAAGACTGCAAGACCATTTGGCACCAATCCAAAAAGGTGTTCTTCAAGTCCAACCAGACCTGTGAGTGCCTTCCCAGCCACCACTGCCCGAACACATGTGTGTGAGACCTTCCACCAAATATCCTCTGTCTGTTTCTGGTGTTGTGGTGGATTAAGGGCTTGCATCTCTCTCTTACCTCTCTTCACAGTGTAATAGTGTAATAGCACATTAATGGAAGCGGATACGGATCAGCTAGGCTAGATGTTGGCCAAAAAACCCTCTACTGGAGTTTTAAGCTATAGGCTAGCTGATCCGTATCCGCTTAGATTCATTTGTGCTAAGCTAGGTTAGCTTGCAGCCGGATAGTTTTCTACTGGACGCACAGAGAGGAAATGGGTATCTATCTTCTTGTCTGATGGTAAGGGCATTTCCCATAATGTTGGCCTTTTCCTTTTAAGTCGAGGCTCCTCATTCCCCAAAGGTCTTGGTATTATCAACGTTTATTTGTCTCAGTGTACAAGTACAGTGGCAGTGGCAAATCAAGGATGTAGGTGGGTGTTCAATTAACACGCCTACAGTTACAGGAGATCAGGAATCAAGTAGTGTGTCGTGCAAATGTGGCGTTGAGTAATGTGCAAAGGCTGTGGGAGGCTGTAACAAAAACAAGGTTATGTACATGCATACAAGTAAATCAAATACAAAATTACAGTAGCAATAGTATACAAGGACAATTACAATAAATAAGGGAGAGAGAAGGAAAGAGAGGGAAAAAGAGAAAGGGAGAGAGAACCAGAGGGAGGGAGGGAGGGAGGGAGGGAGGGAGGGAGGGAGAGAGAGAGAGAGAGAAGAAAGGGGGATAAGGAGGGAGGTAGGTGAGGGGGCTTAGGTGGAGGAGAGAAGAGTCTGAGGGGCTATGCATGCAATTGGGAGGCAGTCAGCAGGTGCAATAGTCGGTTATGATCTGTTGCAGATGTTTAAAAGCAGTGAGGGCAGTGGGTTTAAGGGTGTTTTGTAAGGTGTTCTAGTCAGATGCAGCAGCAAATCGGAAGGTGTTGCGGACTTGCGGCCGGAAACCGTGTGGGCTTTGGGGATGGTGAGTTTGATGAAGTTGCTGGACCTTGGGTTGTAGTCGGTAGCATACAGTGACTGAGTAACGTCTTGGTACTAATCAGAGTCCTGAGTTAGGATTGGCTCGGGGACAGTAGTTTCTCTTGAGCCTCTCTGTGTTGGTCTTGAGACTACGATGGCGTTTGCCTGACTGCAGCAGTGAGAAGAGTCCATTGTTTGGATGGCTGGAGTCCTATAATTCTCAGGGCCTTGGTCTTGCACTGCCTGGCATCCTGTCCTTCCCCAAGGAAACTATAAAGGAAGGAAGGGTCATCACATCAGAATACCAGTGTTCTATGCTTTGCTTGGTGCCAGTTCTATTGAATCCTGTATTAAAATATACAAGCTATCTGAGGAAATATACATCAACCAATATATCAAATGTTAGCTAATTAACAATGCAACGAATTGCAGATGATTCTGACATCCGACTCGTAATAACCTGTTTAAATGACTCAATGCCAGCTGAACTGAAAGTTTCCACACTTGGCACCAATGTGCGTTCACAGTGATGTAATGACCCTTCCTTCTTCCTTGTACTTCCCCGGACGTCAGAGGTGGTAAAGGTGCTGCTGCATCTTCTTCACCATGCTGTCAAGGCCAGGTCCTCTTGAGACATGTGCGCCAAGGTACACCTGAAGGAGATCATCCTCTCCAGTAGAGCCCTGTTGATCACGAGGGGGTTGTAGTTCTTCGACCTGAAAGTCCACAGTCGGCTCCTCTGTCTCTGCTGACGTTTAGGGACAGGTTGTTTTCCTGGCACCGCAGTGGCCAGGTTCTCCACCTCCTCTAGGCAGGCATTCTCATCGTTGGCTGAGGTCAACCCAACCATAGGCATAGTTTTAGGGCGGGGTTGCAGGGGACATGTCCCCCTCAGAAATATAGCTAATATGAAAGAAAATCCCCTCCCCCAAAGAGGTAAACAATAAGGGGGTCAAAACATTTATATATCCTTCTTACCTGTAACTATAGTAACCAACGATTTCAGACACCCCTACATGACCATACCATCTCAACCAAATAATCAAATAATAGACATTTCTAGAACTAGTTAGATCGAAAATATATATTTTAAGATAATATAATAATAATAATCTTAAAATGTATTGTCATTATGCTGCACAAGTACAGTACAATGAAAAGAGGTTTGGCATCCAACCAGAGTGCAAATGTAGCAGTAAAGTGCAACAGTAATATACAATGTACAGGTGATTAAATGTAGAATATATAAATGAGTACTACTGAGTATAGTGCTAATTAGATGTATGTAAAGAGTTGTAGTATTAATATGTACAGTGATACAACAGGTATAAAGACACAATGGTAGTAAGTCATACTGGCCAGCAGCGTAACTAGTGAGAGTAGGTAAGGGATATGTACAGATATAGATATAGTAATTACAGATGTGTAAAAAGGATTATATGCAGGTATGTTCAGACGGATGTGGATACTAGATAATATATATGGTAAGAATAAATATAGTACAGCAGTATTGTACATGCTATCATAGAGTTATATGCAGGTGTATACTTAGGTATATAGAAGGATTATATGCAGGTATATTCAGACAGATATATCTGTCTATATATATATAGTACAGTATATACTATGCGGTTCATATAAATATAACTTGTAACTCTAAGGCGGTCTCTATAAACCTTTGACATCTGGTACTTAAATTCTCTATGATAAAATAAAGGTCCAGTCATCAAAAAGCATTCCTGTGTGTCCAGAGATCAAGATCAACACCTCTGCCTCTGGAACTATATGTAATCCTTGCTGGCTTAGGAACAAATCCCAGCAGAACATTCTCTCCCTTCTCTTCTTCTAGTCGATCCTACTCCTAGCCCTCCTACTAAATCTTCTTAATATCTACAAAATATACATGAAAAATACTACGGAGAGAGAGAGGACTGGCCACTCTCCTTCAACAACATCTGTGCTGAGTGAATGAATTAACCAGGAAACCCCTCGTTCTCTCGTAGTCTCCATCGATGACATCTCGGACGTACGAGGGGGCCGCCAGTCTGAGGGGCTGAAGAAGTACACAGACGAGCAGGTCGACGGCCGCTGCTTCTCCATCATCTTCAAGGCCCGTCGCAAGAACCTGGATCTCATCGCCAGCTCAGAGGAGGAGGCCAAGCAGTGGGTCACCAGCCTGGAGAAAATCATCTCCAGCATCAAGAACCTCAACCAGCAGCAGAAGACGCAACAGTATCCTTCTCATGATAATAAAGATTATACAGTACATTATAGCTGTCTTACAATAATACAGTATTATATCTGTTTTACAATGATACAGTACAGTGTATTATATCTGTTTTACAATGATACAGTACAGTGTATTATATCTGTTTTACAATGATACAGTACAGTGTATTGTATGTTTTACAATGATGCAGTACAGTGTATTATCTGTTTTACAATGATGGAGTACAGTATGTTATAGCTGTATTACAATGATACAGTACAGTCTATTATCTGTTTTACAATGATACAGTTAGGGCTGTCTTAAATACTTCGAAGCTTCGTTCGATGGCTTTTTTGGATTTTTTTTCTTTTTTACTTCGATTTGTGTGTGTGTGTGTGTGTGTGTGTGTGTGTGTGTGTGTGTGTGTGTGTGTGTGTGTGTGCATGGGGCCATTGGGTGGGGCCGGGGGACAAATACACTGGAGGAAAGTAACCCAGCTCAGCACTGCCCAAATTATATCATCACTATTGCCTGTTTGAAGGATATCATCCTCAAACACATATACACCTACATGCCTTGTAGAATTCCACACATAAGAAAGAAAGATACTGGGATGAATAAACAAAATAGGAAATAAAATGTAGAAATGCATGCAATACATAAATAAATATGAATCTCCATATATGAAATAGAACATTTAGATAAGGTGCTACTGAGAGGGGAGCTCCAGTAGCTCACCGCGTACCTCGGACGCTATTTCGGCGTCGGGGACAACCGTGCGCGTCACGGATCTGGGGTCAAGGCCAGATTAAGACTTCAGAGGCCCCTGGGCCAGATTCTTGTGGAGGCCCCCCCACACACACGTGCACGCACGCACAGTGGCGTTTTTATATGTCACTTTAAAAAATATATAGAATACCGTAATTCCTCTAATAGTAACCCCGGCTTGTATTTGTTTCAACTGTAGTGGATACCAGGCTTGTATTAGGAGGAGGCATGTATAAGAGAGAGGCCTATATTTCTAATTTTCGTATCTCTTTTATTTTTTTTACTGAATGAATGAATGAATGTATGAATGAATGAATGAATGAATGAATGAAAACTTTATTTAACAGATTGCAGAATGGGTACAATACAGTACGGCTCAATACACACAATTGTTAAGGGGATGCAGACCTGAGAAAGACGTTTGTCTTGTTTACATCAGGGTCCCCCATTTTCAATTCATATAGACATTTATGACATACACAACATACATGACATTTATGGCATAGGGACATATAGGTATTTAGTACTAGTACTAGTGTGTAGTGTGGAGGCCCCTAGTTGCGTTATTTCTAAACCTAGCCGCATTTCTGGCAAGACGCTCTCTGATTGGCCGATGCCTGTTTCTACACTGGTTAAGCTTAGGCACTCTTTCGAAGTTGGTTAAGGTTAGAGTTTGTCTTAGAGCGTGACGGGCTGACGGCAAGTTCTTTCGACGGTTAAGCTTAGGCACTCTTTCGAAGTTGGTTAAGGTTAGAGTTTGTCTTAGAGCATGGCGATAGAACGCCAGGTAGTTTGCAGGCTGTTTGACGAGGAAATGGGCAAAGACACAGCTCGTCACGCGATTGGGCAAACATGTCAGTGGCCAATCAGAGAGCGTCAGTCAGTGCCAATCATTCAGTGTCACAGTATGACATCGATCTCCAAAATAAGAAAAAAAAATAAAATAAAATGTGGGGCCTCTAGTGACGAGGGGCCTCCAAAAATGTTTAAAATAAAAGTTAAAAAAAAATAAACAAATATTTGGGGCCTCTAGTGACGAGGGGCCTCCAAAAGAAAAGAAAATAAAAGTAAAAAAAATAATAATAATAATTTGGGGCCTCTAGTGACGAGGGGCCTCCAAAAGGCCTCGAGTGACGAGCGGCCTCCAAAAAAATGAAAGTAAAAAAAAATAAAAAAAATAATTTGGGCCCTCATCACTCGAGGCCCACGGGCCGCGGCCCGGTCGGCCCGGTCGTTAATCCGGCCCTGTCTGGGGTACACGAGTTCGACTCCCGGACTCGCCGTATTTTCTCAGAGTGTCTTTCCCCCGATCTATACCCCATTCAACCTGTTTCTGTCGGTCATGCTTGACCAGAAAAAAGCGATAAACACTAAAAGAACCAGCTGACTGGTCAAAGTTTAAAAACCGTGCTACTGAGATGTTTTGGTGAGTTCTTTGTTTTTTTGTGGAAGTAGCCCTTCTTAAAAATGCATGAACATTAACTGATAATTGGTCTGTAGTGGAGTCTACAAGGTCTACATTGCCGGACCATGTAGAATCCGGACCTTGTAGACTGACATAATTCTGTGCATAGTTTAGTCTACATAGGCCATATTTCAAATAATCAAAATCTTACTTCATTCATCTTAAACATTCTTGATTTGGGGGATTGGTAGTTCCCATGAAATCTGAAGTTCAAACGACAACAGCGATCCACCTTGAATTAAATCACACAGCCGAGTGAAACCTTGTTGGTTGCGTCAGTCACGAAAGGGGCTACTTAATTAATTAATCCAATCCACTTTATTTATAGAGCACATTTAAAAACAACAAAGTTTACCAAAGGTACAAGTCCCACAACATAAGAAAAAAAAAAAAAAACGTTTTGAAGATTCGAAGCTTCGATTGCCAAAAAAAGCTTCGAAGGTCAGTGTGGCTGACCTGGGCGATAAAAGATATTGGGATACTCCAAGGGACTTTTCTCAATATCAATAAATGTATATCATGACAATGTTATCTCTTAAGGTATGGATTGGACTGCATGGTAATTTCTACTATTTCAATTGACATTCTCTACATTCTCAAATATTTAATTTGACTTAATATTATATCTATTTTTTTGAATTATGAATTTAGTCTACAAAATAGTGTATCATGATTCACAATATTGAAATAATTAATAATGGATACATAAATCAATTATAATCATAATAATGAAAAAAGAGATGATGGCCAATGTTAAAACCCAGCTCCTCGTCGCAACACTTTTCTTTGTGTGATTTTCTTTTGGGTGTCTCAGCAATTCGCCAAAAAGAGACTTGAGTGACACTTGTTTCAACCAATCCTTACATCACAAACCCTTCAGCTGGATCTTCAACTGCATGATGAAAGCCGACAAGAACAGCGACGACAAGATGAGTCAGCAAGAGCTGAAGGACTTCCTGCACTTAATCAACGTGGAAGTGGGTGATGACTATGCGGAGACGCTCTTCAAGGTGACGGCCTTTATTGATATAACTATGATATAACCAATATAGGGCATACAGACCCTCATCTGCACCTTTGTTTACACTGTTTATTTCTCATGTTTTTATATTCAGTTAATTATATTGTTTACACTGTTTATTTCTCTCATATTTTGATATTCAGAGTTAATTATATTGTTTACACTAGTTATTTTTTCCTCATATTTTTATATTCAGATCAAATTGTATTGCCTATATTTTATGTCTTTCTACTATTACCCTGCCCATACCTGTACCCCTCCTCCCCCATGCTGCCCGAATTTCCCCAAGGGGATCAATAAAGGAATATCTTATCTTATCTTATATTTACCATATTAACTCGGTAAGTAGTAGGTGATCTCTAGTAAAGGCCTCTAAAATGCACGAGCCATCGCCGCAGAATCATTCCAATGAATGGAGCCTCATGATTTTAATGAGATAAGATCAAATAAGATGAGATATTCCTTTTATTGATTATAAATTTTGCCCCACTTATTACAGGGTTTCTGTGGGATATTTAAAGGTCTTAAAAAGTCTTAAATTCATAAATCTCAATTTAAGGCCTTAAAAGGTCTTAAAAAGTTGTACATTTCATTTAACTTGTTAACTCGTGATCAGATACCCTGTATTAACTAAATATTTAATCCAAAATCTGATGAAAAAGTACAATTCACCTACCCACCACCGCACCCCACACATTCCCCATGGTGGCAAGCAACTACAGCCATGGAAAATAAAAGCCCCTGCAGACTGCAATCGCAACGCCGCTCCAAGACACTTTCATTACGGTGATTTCCATTGTATCTATGGAAGCCCTGCACACTGGCACAGCCACGTCTGCTGTGCCCGGGGTCCATTACGACGCGTGCCAAGCGCCGTTCACTCACTCGTTTGAATGAGAATCTTTCATTTGTTTGATTGAAGTAGGGTAGGCTATCTACAGTGGCAAAGGTACCTTACATTCGAGGCTGGGAGCCAGTCATTTACATACATAATGTACTATGTATGTAAATAAGCTATTAATGTATAATATTAAACATTTAGTAATGATTAACGTTTAATTCAAGATTATGGTACAGTACTCTGTTACCAATTATTTTTATAATTCAAGTTTATGGTACATAACTCTGCTACCAATTCTTTTTATAATTCAAGTTTATGGTACATAACTCTGCTACCAATTATCTTTATAATTCAAGTTTATGGTACATAACTCTGCTACCAATAATTTTTATAATTCAAGTTTATGGTACATAGGGCGGCTGAGTGGCACAGTGGGCAAGGCGCTCGCCGGTAGCGTTGCCGGCCGTCATACTAACACAATTGGCAGTGTTAGAGGGTGGGAAAGCCGGTGGGTGGGGATTGGACGTTGTGGACAGCGACTCCTACAGGTCGGTTGGGTGACGCCGGTGCGGCGGAAACAGGAAGTAGCGGGGGCAGCGTGAGCCTCCCACACGTTACTCCTCGCCACTGAGAGTTCGAGCTGTTGCGGTGAAAAGATGCGACAGGCTGCCTCCTCGTGTACCGGAGGGGACACGTGATGCAAGGCTTCTGTCCTCACTACAGCCGACCAGTGGGAGGCATAGTCTAGCAACGTTCAAGACAGGGGATGGAAGAATTGGATAATACAAAATTGGGATGGGAGAAAAATTGAAAAATAAGGAGAAAAAGTGGATAAAAAAAAAATTATGGTACATAACTCTGCTACCACTTTAGAATCATTAACCTGCATGTTTCTACCCTAATAGAAAATCGACACAACTAAATCTGGCTACCTGGCCGGGGACGAGATCGAGCACTTCTACGAGCTGCTGACCCACCGTGAAGAGATCGACGTGATCTACGGAGAGTACGCTAAAACCACCGGCTTCATGAGCGCCGAGGACCTGGTGGAGTTCCTGATCAAAGAGCAGATAGAGGAGGCCACCCTGGTGGACGCACGCAGGATCATCGACACGTGTGAGCCCGATGACAAAGGTGAAATAACGGAGCTGTACAAAAGGGGGTGTAGCCAGTGAAACGCAATAAACAAAGAGGATTATGCGGATACTGGACGTGCTTATAGTCTTAAGCTTAGAGGGCTGCAGTTTATTTTGCTACCGTAGAATGACTTGTGATCGCAACTGAATACCGTTTATGAAGCAATTGTGTCGCTTTGGATACAGATGAATGACTAAAGGGATAGTAGATATTAGGGGTGGGAATCACCAGAGGCCCCACGATACCATCATCACACCACTAGAGTGACGAGTCACAATATTGTAATATCACGATATTGCGATATATTGCTATTTATTACGGTTTTTCAACTGCAAATTATGTCCCCAACGGAAAACTCAATCCAATAATTTTTATTGCAGCAAAATGGGATTGTCATAAAAAAAAATGGGTGAGTCATCGTGTGTCTTCTCCTCAGCCAAGGAGAAGCAGCTGCTGTCCAAAGACGGCTTCCTGATGTACATGCACCACGCGGAGGGCAGGGTCTTCAGCCCGGCGCACCAGGACGTGTCCCAGGACATGAGCCAGGCCCTCAACCACTACTTCATCTCCTCCTCTCACAACACCTACCTCATGGAGGACCAGCTCAGAGGACCCAGCAGCACAGAGGCCTACGTCAGGTAACAGAGGCCTACGTCAGGTAACAGAGGCCTACGTCAGGTAACAGAGGCCTATGTCAGGTAACAGAGGCCTACGTCAGGTAACAGAGGCCACAGAGGCCTACGTCAGGTAACAGAGGCCTACGTCAGGTAACAGAGGCCTACGTCAGGTAACAGAGGCCTATGTCAGGTAACAGAGGCCTACGTCAGGTAACAGAGGCCTATGTCAGGTAACAGAGGCCTACGTCAGGTAACAGAGGCCTACGTCAGGTAACAGAGGCCTACGTCAGGTAACAGAGGCCTACGTCAGGTAACAGAGGCCTACGTCAGGTAACAGAGGCCTACGTCAGGTAACAGAGGCCTACATCAGGTAACAGAGGCCTACGTCAGGTAACAGAGGCCTACGTCAGGTAACAGAGGCCTACGTCAGGTAACAGAGGCCTAAGTCAGGTAACCACCCTCAGTACAGAGGCCTAAGTCAGGTAACCACCCTCAGTACAGAGGCCTAAGTCAGGTAACCACTCTCAGTACAGAGGCCTACGTCAGGTAACCACATTCAGCCACACTCAAGATGGGAACGAGAGCTTGTTAAAAGCTCGCTAGGCTACTGGTTGCATGGCAACTAGGCATCTCGCGAGTCGTGTATGAGATGGGTTCTCTTTCTTCTTGGGGCGGCCCCTCAATCCAATGTCGAAGTCCCTACACTGGCCCTCAGTCATCGATACATTGAGAACCCCTGTTCTAGGGGGGTATAAAGATAATGGATGCATCATTCACAATGCGTCCATTTGAATGTGGAAATCGAACCGTGTCGATCTGTGAAAACGGTATCAAAACCGTGTGTATCTTATCGAATTAATTCATAGAAACGTACTGCTGTGAACTGGTGTACCAGTAACGTGTAACATTGCACACAACCATGCTCACTGAACCAGTCCCACCTTTCTGTTACCATGACTACTTTACAAAAAAAATGTCAACTGTGTTTAAATGTAAACTAAAATGTCGTCAAAATGTTGGATTTAATAATGCCATTGAATCTTTTGCCTTGAGGAATGGAAATGGAGAACCTGTTGGATTGGGTTGTTGGTAACCCCCCCCCAGCACCTTGTTGACAGACGTTGAGTCAGATGAAGATAAAGGCTTATCGTAACCAACACCAGAGCCAAAAGTCTGTAACATTATGGTCATGAGGGATGAGCTGCTCATCATGACGACAGTGACTCAGAAGGCAGAGTAGTTGTCTGGTAATCGAAAGGTTCCCGGTTCGATTTGGGCTTCTCCCGGCAGCGTGTCGGAAGTGTCCTTGAGCAAGACACTTAACCCCTAACTGCTCCCGATGAGCAGGTTGGCACCTTGCATGGCTGCCTCTGCCATCGGTGTGTGAATGGGTGAATTTGAGGCATGACTGAATGCGGTTGTTAAAGAACCCAGGGCGCCTATCGCAAAGAGTAGGGAGTTCCCTGACGTTCCTGGTCAAATTCCCAATCAGGTCTCTGACATCAAGGCCACCTAATCACCCCCCCCCCCCCCCCCCCCCCTTAATTGGCTGACATCAATCCCTGTATGGCAGTCATTGAGCCTGCGTAGCCCAAGGTTGGGTGCTACCAGTGATGGTGAAGGAGGCCATTTCCACCCTACATTGTGGGGAGCGCTTTGGGTGTCTAGAAAAGCGCTATATAAACGTAATGATCATTCATAAGTTCTAAAGCGCATATAGATGCAGTCCATCAAGTTCAAGTTTCAAGTTTGTCTATTAAATATCACAATAAAATACACATACATTACGGTGAAATGCTTGGTTCTGTATGAGCCCCTGAGAGTGTGCTTCATACAGTAAAAAAAGTAAGTAAGAAAGTAGTAAAAAGTAAGTAAACATATATACAATATACAGTACAATATACAATCTAAAGTACAACCTAGGTACAGTCTAAGTACAGTGAGTAAAAAATGAGTAAATAGTGCAGAAAATGAGGTGCAAACTTTGAGGTAAGGTGCAATAATTGCAAATGAGGTATGAATGTAGTGCATCATGACAGGCTGTGATCCACCATGTGATCCACCATGTGATCCACCACAGGGCTCTGCTGAAGGGATGCCGCTGTGTGGAGCTGGACTGCTGGGACGGGTCGGACGGGGAGCCGGTGATCTACCACGGCTACACGCTCACCTCCAAGATCCTCTTCAGAGACACCATCAGAGCCATCAAGGAGTACGCCTTCGAGGTGCGTTCGTGAGACGCTGGGTAAGCGGTGGGTGTTGGTTCTCTTTTGACTTGTCTCCTTGTAACACTGTCCGGCTGGCTCCTCAGGCGTCCGACTACCCGGTGATCCTGTCCCTGGAGAACCACTGTAGCGTGGAGCAGCAGAGGGTCATGGCCCACCACATGAGCTCCATCCTGGGCAGCGCCTTGCTCACTGCGCCCCTGGGGGACACCATGCCCACTGACTTCCCGTCCCCTGAGGTTAGTGTCTGTGGCACATTTGCACATTCTTCTTTTTGACAATTTGAGATGGTTTATATAAAATATTGTTACAGATAAACACAATTTGTTTTATATACAGTATATACAGGATTTATTTATATATCCATAACAATATATATATATAATATATACACACACACAAATAAATCATGTTAAAGGAGAATTACACCCATTTTCAGAATTCATACATGTTATTCCTATAGTCTAAGACGGTCCAAAAATATTAGTGAGAACAAACAACTCTCTCCCTAATCCAAAACCTAGAGCACTAAAACTCAAACTGGTGATGTCATCAAGTATAAAGTCTGGAGCTGCTCCATAGGCAATGAATGGGGAAAGATGCTATATGTGACACTGAGAGCACCCAGGGGAACGTTCTGTGTGTACAGATGCATTTTATGTTTCAGAACTGAGAACACTACTAGAGAATAAAGGTATTTGAGTAGGAAACAACTCCAACACCAACATTCTGTGGGTCCACAAAATCAGTCTCCCATTCATTGTCTATGGAGCAGCTCCAGTCTTTATACTCGATGACAACGTTTGGCAAAGAGTCTTTGGAATCTGGCTTTGGGGGAGAGTAATATCATTCCCTGGGCCGTGGAAATAGTTCTTAATTCAGGTGGCATGTCAAGAGAACTATGCAGCATATAGTTGTGATAACACCAGTACTGTTCCAGGATGTGTTGATATGGTGGTATTAGTAAGGCAGATAGGGTGCATACTGTATGTGTGTAATAACTGAAATTCCTACTCATACGATTTCACCTTAGTTCCCCCTTTGACTTCCCCTTTGGTGAATAAGACATGATGAGAGTTCTGAGTGTGTCACTGTGTGTGTGTGTCACTGTGTGTCTGCGTGTGTGTGTGTGTGTGTGTGTGTGTGTGTGTGTGTGTGTGTGTGTGTGTGTGTGTGTGTGTGTGTGTGGGTGTATGAGGGCTGCAGGTGTTTGGGTCACTAACACGTAATAGGGACTGTTATTTGTAACAAATAACTTGTTTAGCCTAAAACAAGAACGGCTACAATGAAAGGCTAAATGCTCAACAGGGCAGAGAACAGCACTACACTGAATACTAGAGAGCCTGACCGGAAGGATAGCCAACACAACGCAGCTAACCCTGCAAGATTCAAACGTATCTATCATACACACAGCTGCACTGAATCAGGTGTAATCAAGCCGACACACCTGCCATAATAAGATTAGATTAGATTCATTGTCATCATTATACAACACAAGTACAGTACAATGAAAAGAGGTTTGGCATCCAACCAGAGTGCAAATGTAGCAGTAAAGTGCAACAGCAATGTACCGGTGATTAAACTGGGTACAAAATATACAAATTAGTACAACTGAGTGTATGTTAGAGTTGTAGTATAATATGTACAATGATACAGGCGTAACGAAAGTATGGTAGTAGTCATACTGGCCAGCAGCGTAACTAGTAAGAGGATATGTACAGATATAGATATAGTATCTACAGATATGTAAAAGGAAAAATGTGCAGGTAAATACTATGTGCAGGTAAATACAGACAGGTGTGGATAGGTATTATGGGGTGGTCGGGGGTCGGAGTTGTTGAAACCTTCTAAGGTTTCTCTCCTCCACATTGCCTGTGGTGCTTTTTTCCTATTGCTAGGTTTTTCCTTACCTTCACTGGGGTATGTCTGGGAATGTTGTTTTGGATTTCATAATGGGTTTTTTGTTCTTGATTTATTGTGATGTTTCTTCTTGACTTGTTTAAAGAAGACTTGTCCAGCCCATGGGGACATTAACGTGTGATTGCGGGCTTTACAAATAGATTTGATTTGATTTGAAGTGCTCTTCAACCCTTAGCTTGTGACTGTACTTGGCCTGCATGATTTCCTTATTCAGGTTAGCCCTGGCAATTAACCACGGAGTCCAGTGATTGACAGCTGTCCATCACGGGAATAAATCCACAGCATCCAGTGATTGACAGCTGTCCTAACAGTGTGTGTGTATGTGTGTGTGTGTGTGTGTGTGTGTGTGTGTGTGTGTGTGTGTGTGTGTGTGTGTGTGTGTGTGTGTGTCTTCTGTTTCCAGGAGCTGAGGGGGAGGTTCCTGGTCAAAGGGAAGAGGCTGAACAAACTGGAAGCCAGCTACGCTCCCGAGGCTCAAGACGAAGACGAGAACGACGTGACGGAGGAGGACGAGGCGGACGAGCAGGAAGAGGAGGAAGTGAAGAGTAAGGTGGGCCGACATCACCGACGACAACGAGACGACTTTTACACAAGTGCGTTTCAGTACGAGACGGATGTTCCGGTTTTTACTTATGCCTGTTTTCCCACTCTACCCGTAGAAGACCAAAAAGCTGAAGCTGGCCAAAGAGCTCTCGGACATGGTGGTGTACTGCAAGAGCGTCCACTTCCACGGCTTCGAGGACGCCAAGGACCACCTGGGCTTCTACGAGATGTCCTCCTTCAAGGAGGGAAAAGCTATGAAACTGGCGGAGGAGTTGGGTAAGGAACGCCTTGTGTTGTCCCTAGAGGATGACCTCGTCTGACTCCAGAGTGATACTCGCTCACCCTGGTGACAACCAAGGAAACTATAAAAGAAGGAAGGGTAGCGGCCGGGTAGTGCAGCGGACTAAGCGGCTGTCTACCACCACAGAGACAGTGGGATCGAATCCAACTGTGGTGCTTCCGGGTTGGCCCGATTGGCTGTGTTAGCGGGTGGGAAACCCGGCGAGGGTGGGTCCTGGTCGTTGTAAACAGTGACTCCTACAGTTCGGTCGGGGCGCCTGCACAGCAAGGGAAGGATCTGGGAAAAGTAGTGTGACCTTCCACACGTTACACTCTCCCAGTGAGAGTCCGCGCTGCCAGGTGAAAAGCAGCGGTGGGCTGGGTACACATGTATCGGAGGAAGCATGTGATAGTCTCCGCCCTCTCCCGGACCGACGGTAGGGGGTAGAGTGCGCAACGACCAGGAAGGGGATTGGGCATAACGACTAACATTGGGATGGGAGAAAAATTGGAAAAGAAGGAGGAAAAAAGATAATTCAAAATAAAGAAAAAAAATAAGGAAGGGTCATCACGTCAGAATACCAGCGTTCTATGCTCTGCTTGATGCCAGACTTTGGTGCCAGTTCTATTGAAGGCAAGCCTGTATTCAAATTCAAAATATACCAGCTACTGCCAAGCACAAAGTCTGCCAAACACAGTGACACGATGACCCTTCCTTCTTCTATAGTGTCCTTGGGTTTCAGCTTGACCTCAACACATCTATGTCGACCCTATTGACGCTCGAAAAGGGGATGTTGACTCACCAGTGATGATGTTGATTCTCGATCCACACCGTTCCTCTTACTAGCTCTGGAGAGTTAGCCACGATCCAGTGCAAAGTCAAGGGAGTCGAGTTCCTCTCTGAACGAGCTGACTCACTGAAATCTACGCGCTGAGTAAATGTCGGTGAGCCTCAGTCATCTTGTACAAACAGGAGCCCGACCCCCATTGACTTTGCTTTGGTTTGTGACTTACTAGCTGGGGCCCGTATGAGGACGTTTGAGGAACAGCTTTGACTGTACTGAGAAAGGGCTTAGGGTTCTGAAAATGAGGGATGGGCAAAACTCACGAAATTACTATTCGATAGTCACTGGGAACTATTTTATTACTAATTGAAAATCTTTGAAATTTTTTTGTGTGTCAATAGCGAACGTGATATAATGAAACAAGCGAGCTAGCTGGCTGCTGTCATTGCAAATGGCTAGTTTCAATCTGTCACATCAGTATACATTCACAGTGTTCGACTTACGTAATGATTTGCTCCATTTTGGTCTGAAACGCAGACAATAATCCTCACAAAGCGAATGTTGATGTTATCCAGGTGAACGTTCTTCATTCAAGCGAGGCATTGCAATCAATACAGCTGTTTGGCAAAGCACCAGCCGCCGAGTCCCCCATTCCTTTGCTCGCTCTAGTCACATAACGTGACGTATTAGATTGGTCGTGTTGAACGCAGCTCTGTTCTTTCCTCCACGCGGAACGTCCGCCTTGCAAACATTGCACCTGGCTATTGGACTGGCTTCGGTTTCAATTTTAAAATGCTTCCAAACTTCTGACATTTTGTCTAGCTGCTCCGAGTCATCAGGTGGACCTGCCGGTGTTGCGGGAGCGACGCGTTGTGAGGTCTGCTATTTTCGGCATACGTCACTGTCGTGCGACGGTGTAAATCAAAGGAAATGCATTTGTTTTGGCAAATTCTTCTGCTCTGTGCGACAATAAATAAATTAGTGAGGATATGTAATTTAAAACCAAAACTAAGGCCTCAGTATGAGTTTAAGACGTGAACATGGTCATGTTTGTTGAATAAAAAAAGATATTTTTATTTTTTACTCCCGATTTCCCCCCCCCCCCCCCCCCCCCAATCCCGATCTTCTGGAAATCATGTGATCGGCCCCCGATCCCGATCACGTGATCGGATCGGGACATCCCTAATCATTGATGCTTGAAATGTGTGAACTTAGTGAAACAACAGCTAACACTAATGCACCAAGCTAGCGTATTTCTGGGAACAAAAGCATTCATTCTGAACGTTACATCACTGATACTTAAAATGTGTGAAACAACATGGCAAACGTACAAAACGTTGCTACCATGTGAGTGCCATATCCAGTCTCTCTTTCTTCATCTTTCTTTTCTGTTCTCCCAGCTGTTAACAGACTAGTTATGCTACCTGTCTAGCTAGCAAGCTGTACCCAGCATGCCGTTCAGCAGTGTAACAGCTAATAGGGTCCCCTCTCAATACACTACACATTGTAGGTGCCGGTAAAAACAAGGTAATATTTGTAACAAATATAGAATATTCGAAAATCAATGCCCATCCCTACCAAAATATTGGAATTATCAAGTGGTGCACGGTATATCGGCCGCCAATATAATATCGGCCGATATGGTAATTTCTTTACACATCGGTATCGTTCAGATGTCAAAATATAATATCGGCCGCCGATTTAATACCAATAGTTTTGGCTTTGGCCATTTAAGGCCTACTACTGTACTTTAAAGTTTTGAACTGTTGTACAATGTTCACAGAATAGTAGAATACAGTGACTTGGTCTCAAGTGAGTTAGATGTCTATTGAGAATACTCAGGGTTGGCTTATCCATAGTGTGAATTCAGGACACACTTGTATCCTTTATAAAAATTTATTTTTATTTAAATATTTATTTTTATTTAACATGTTTTGGTCTTAAATGGTTTCAAAATATCAGTAATTTCTGAAAATAAATTACAAAAGTTAAAAGAAATTTGTTTAGGAAAATAGCTATTTATTTGATTATCATAAAAAAGTGTCTATACAGAGATATCGACATTGGTAAATATCGGTATCGGCCAGAACAGCAATATTAATATCGGTTATCGGTCACAATTTTCACATCGGTGCATCACTAGAACTATGCCTTTAAAATGTTGTTGTCAGAATGTGACGACAGGCCGGGTCTGTTTCTATTCTTTGTCTTGCAGTAGAGGACGTTGCTTTATCGTCAGTAGATGACGTGTTGCTTCTCTCCTGTTCTCTACAGCCACTGGTTACATCCATCACAACGTGGAGAAGCTGAGCCGTATCTACCCAGCAGGCAGCAGGACCGACTCCTCCAACTACCATCCAGTGCCCATGTGGAACGCTGGCTGTCAGATTGGTACGCCAACCCCAACAGATACTTTGAATTTAATTTCAAACCTCTATTTAAACTCGAAAGGCAACCCGAGGATGCCCTCATTTTACAGTCACGTCGAGTGTACGTACAGGAATTAGCATATAAAATCACACAGCGTATGACTCGTAACAATAACACAACAAGACGAGGCAAAAAGCAAGGATAAAAAGTAAATGCAAACAGAGGGAAGAATCTTAAGCTTTAAGCACTGTTGGAGTTCATTCCATGAGCTAGAGGGGCATCATAGCAAAATGCAGATCTACCCTGTTCCGAGCAAACTCTGGGGACCTTAAGGACCGGCCAGTCTTTAGAACGGGTTCCATACTGTACGTTCCAATACTTGCAGAAGAAGGACATTTCACTGTCACATTAACTGACCAAGACTTGTTTTCACAGCAGACATCTTTTACTTGTCATAGATGGGTAAACATAGGCGACGTAACAACAGAGAAATGCACGTCCAAGATAAAGTGCGACAGGTGCTAGAGGAGAGAAGGAATGTCTGCACACTTTCTAAATAGCTCTGAATGTGGATTAATTTATGGCACAACGTGTCGTCCTGTGTGGCCTTCACCAGGTGCCAATTCACATTCCCTCTCTCATAAACATGGGTGTGACCCTGTGGTTACACCTGTTTAACCATCGATGATGAGTCAAAAGGGCCTATCGCTGTCACTGTGTGGGCGGGGCTTAATGCCACCCACTCTCATGGAAAAGAACAGAAGCTGTATTGAAATGACCCCCCCCCCCCCCTTCCCCAAGACATTCTAATTTCATAGCAATTGAATAAGGAAATAAGGAAATAAGGAAATTATGCCATAATATCACATGTATGAATCAGAAACGCTGTACTGGCCAAATATCAAGAATGTACAGGAACTAGTTTTGATGGCAACAGTGCAAGTTTCCCAGTGTGACAGACACCCATTGTATAATGACACCAGGACACAACTAGATGCTACTATTATCCTAGTTATATTTCATCTATAACATAGCTGTGTTCAAATAGTGACAAAGGGAAAAAGTAAAAAATAAATAAAACATAAATAAATGTGTATACGTTTTGTACATAAAATTATGAAACGTTTGTAACCTTTGCTAAATGATATACTGAATTATGTTTCTTTTTTGTATTTGATTGTTTTGTGTAAATAGTGTAATGTAATGTAAATAGTGTAATGTAATGTAAAAAGGGTAGGCAATTATAAGCCTCGGCTTCAGCCTACACCTTTTCGGTCATTTAATTTTTAGTTTTTTTGGAAGTTCTACTACTATGCTTTGTATAAAAAAAAAGACAGAAATAAAATCATTCATTAATTCATTCATGCATCACTCTCCATATTAGTACATTAACTTTACTATGGCTATCACTACTGTACTATAGCTCTCTCAGTGCAGTTCTGGTTGCAGCTGTGAGAAGTGAAGAGTGGGATGTGTTGGTTAATACTGAACAGAATGCATGGGGTAGTGTTGTTAATAGATAGAATATAAATACTTTATTTATCCAGAGGGAAATTCAGTATTCAATAATACTGAATAGAATGCATGGGGAAATTCAGTATTCAATAATACTGAATAGAATGCATGGGGTAGTGCTGTGTTGGTTAATGCTGAACAGAATGCATGGGGTTGTGTTGGATGTGTTGGTTAATACTGAACAGAATGCATGGGGTTGTGTTGGATGTGTTGGTTAATACTGAACAGAATGCATGGGGTTGTGTTGGATGTGTTGGTTAATACTGAACAGAATGCATGGGGTTGTGTTGGATGTGTTGGTTAATACTGAACAGAATGCATGGGGTTGTGTTGGATGTGTTGGTTAATACTGAACAGAATGCATGGGGTTGTGTTGGATGTGTTGGTTAATACTGAACAGAATGCATGGGGTTGTGTTGTGTTGGTTAATACTGAACAGAATGCATGGGGTTGTGTTGGATGTGTTGGTTAATACTGAACAGAATGCATGGGGTTGTGTTGGATGTGTTGGTTAATACTGAACAGAATGCATGGGGTTGTGTTGTGTTGGTTAATACTGAACAGAATGCATGGGGTTGTGTTGTGTTGGTTAATACTGAACAGAATGCATGGGGTTGTGTTGTGTTGGTTAATACTGAACAGAATGCATGGGGTTGTGTTGTGTTGGTTAATACTGAACAGAATGCATGGGGTTGTGTTGTGTTGGTTAATACTGAACAGAATGCATGGGGTTGTGTTGTGTTGGTTAATACTGAACAGAATGCATGGGGTTGTGTTGTGTTGGTTAATACTGAACAGAATGCATGGGGTTGTGTTGTGTTGGTTAATACTGAACAGAATGCATGGGGTTGTGTGTTGATTAATACTGAACAGAATGCATGGGGTTGTGTTGTGTTGGTTAATACTGAACATAATGCATGGGGTTGTGTTGTGTTGGTTAATACTGAACAGAATGCATGGGGTTGTGTTGTGTTGGTTAATACTGATGGTTAATACCCCTCTGTGTTGTGTTGGTTAATACTGATGGTAAAATCTTAATAAAACAACGAAAATCTCATTCCTCTCTCCTCAGTGGCCCTGAACTTCCAGACCCCCAGCACAGAAATGGACTTGAACCAGGGCAGATTCCTGGCCAACGGGAAGAGCGGTTACGTCCTGAAACCATCGTTCCTGCGGGACCAGACCTCTGAGTTTGACCCCATCACGCTGACTCGAGGGCCGTGGCTGCAGCACAAGACCCTCTACATCATGGTCAGACCCTCGCCATGACGACGTGAAATAGAATGGACCTGTCTCAAACACCCGCCCTCTTTTCTTGATCCTCCAATCGCAACTGTCGTTGCTTCCCTCCGGGGGATGATGGAGAAAAGAGGGCGGGGTTTGAGACGGATCAATTGCCCATGAAGATATACTCTCAATCGTAATGTTGATCGTCTAATGTTTGTATAAAGAAGATTTTTTTAACAGATATTTTTTAACTGATGCTTTGTACCAGGTCGTATCAGCCCAGCAGCTTCCCAAAGTGAACATGAAGAAGACGTCCATCGTGGACCCACTGGTTAAAGTAGAAGTCTATGGAGTACCGGCTGATGTCGCTTCGAAAGAGACTAAATATATCGAAAACAATGGTACCTTCCTTCACAGCATTACTCTGTTTGAACATATATAAAACAATGGTACCTTCCTTCACAGCATTACTCTGTTTGAACATATATAAAACAATGGTACCTTCCTTCACAGCATTACTCTGTTTGAACATATATAAAACAATGGTACCTTCCTTCACAGCATTACTCTGTTTGAACATATATAAAACAATGGTACCTTCCTTCACAGCATTACTCTGAACATATATAAAACAATGGTACCTTCCTTCACAGCATTACTCTGTTTGAACATATATAAAACAATGGTACCTTCCTTCACAGCATTACTCTGTTTGAACATATATAAAACAATGGTACTTTCCTTCACAACATTACTTTGTTTTTGATTTTGATTTGAAATCTTCATTTCGAACATGCAATGAATACAAACAAACAATAACAAAAGCAAAACACAACTCAATCTACATGTTCGAAAAGGAGTAGGAAGAAGTATACACTTATTTAATCCTACCCATTTTCCACTACTCAAATGAGTGTACTATTTTAAAACATAAAAATATATATATATATATTATATATATAAGCAAAACAAAAAAACAAAAACTATATATGTAAAACATGAAAGAAATAAAATAAAAATGTAAACACCCGTGAATATCAAGTCCCTTCCTCATCCCTGTACCTTGTGAACATCATTTCCTTATTTTGAACATATATAAAACAATGGTACCTTCCTTCACAGCATTACTTTGTTTGAACATATATAAAACAATGGTACCTTCCTTCACAGCATTACTCTGTTAGAAGAACATAATATAAAACAACGGTACCTTCCTTCACATCATTATACAGTTTGAACATATATAAAACAACGATACTTTCCTTCACAGCATTACACAGTTTGAACATATAGAAAACAATGGTACCTTCCTTCACAGCATTACTCTGTTTGAACATATAGAAAACAATGGTACCTTCCTTCACAGCATTACACAGTTTGAACATATAGAAAACAATGGTACCTTCCTTCACAGCATTACTCTGTATGGACAGTACAATGACTGTCTGACTTGGGTCTGTTGTGCTCCTCTAGGTTTTAATCCAGAGTGGAACGAACACTTCCAGTTCGACGTGTACGTGCCAGAGTTGGCGCTGGTTCGCTTCGTGGTGGAAGACTATGATTCTGCGTCTGACAATGAGTTTGTTGCCCAGTACACACTGCCCTTCAACAGCTTACAGATGGGTGAGTTGAGGCATCAACGCTGCACATGGATATATTGGGGGAGGGGAATAATATCGTACCGCAATATATCGCAATATTTTGCATGCCGATATTATATGGATATAGTCAAGTCAAGAGTCACTTTATTGTCCCATCAGCTGGAAAATTTGACTTGGGCTTAGACCCACACTACAGCCACAGACACATACATACAGACATGACGTAACTGACTCCAAACAGAGGAGATAAACAATGTAAAAGATACAGTAAACACCACATATATATAGAATAGTATACCCAAATATCGGTTATCGAATATCGATAATATAACAACCAAATATCAGTTATTCGATAATTGCCGGCCATTTATCTGGCACTATTTAAAAGTTGATGTGGGCAGTAGGCAGCTCATACTCGGCATGTAAAACATGGGAGGGGTCCGACTCCGAGACAATTCTATTGGCTTGCCTTAGAGTAGCCTGATCAAAAATAGACTGCAGGGATGGGTGACCTTTCACCCCTATGACCTTCCATGCAGTCTGCATCAGACAGACCAGTTTGGACTTTAGTTGTACAGACAGGTTACCAAACCAAGATGTAATACCGTATCTGATGAGACTCTCTAATACAGACTGGTAAAAAAGTAACATACATTTTTGATCTACACCATGAACTCTAAGGAGGTGTAGAAAGTGCAGTCGTTGTTGTAGTCTGCTACACAGGCTAGTGATGGATAAGTATCGATATAAAAGAATGTGCTTGACAATCCAATACAAATGATTGGAATGAGGTGAAGAGACAGAAAAAGTTAACCTGTTAGATCAAACAGATGTAGATTTGTTTTTATTGCCAACGTTAACAACGTTTTCCATTGGGGACATAATTTGC
Source organism: Notolepis coatsorum (assembly GCF_963971535.1). NCBI lineage: Eukaryota > Metazoa > Chordata > Actinopteri > Aulopiformes > Paralepididae > Notolepis > Notolepis coatsorum. The sequence continues at coordinate 32,375,874 of NC_140177.1, read as the reverse complement.
AGTTGAAAAAAGGTAATAAATTACAATATATCGTGATATTACAATATCATGAGTCTAGTATAGTGATACTATCGTGTCGCCTAGGATATATATTCCATGAAACAAGGTGTTTGCCACAATCACCGTCCCAAAGATGAAAGTGAATATTTTATTTCCCTGTTGAGATTGTAGTCCGATTATTTTTCCTTCTCCCTCTCTCTCTCACACACTCTCTCTCTCTTTTTGTAAATGGAAAGGGATATGGACAGAAGTATCCCCTATCTAGTTAAGCGTATAGAGGAGCTATTCATGCCACACATCGTCTTGTTGTCCAGCTGAAGTGCTGCTCATTCACTGACTGACTGACTGACTTTCTCTGCTCCAACTCACAGGATACAGACACGTGCCTCTGCTCAGCAAGAATGGAGACGTCCTCCTTTCAGCGGGACTCTTTGTACATGTCAGGGTCCTCGACGCTCAATAGGATCACCTCTCTGTCGTGTGACTAGTAGGACGGTACAGTCGGTACAATAACACAGCCACTCCCAGAGTCCAGTTGTTTTTAATTGGATTTTATATTATATATATATTTTAAATGTATTGCATTACACAATTTCACGTTATCATTAATTTATTGGCTTAATTCGGGGCTGGAGGAACCGTGAAGTGGCAGATGTGACGCACAACATCCTCTCTGCGTACAACAGTGTCACTTTTAAATTAAAGAGCCCCGATCAGGAGATGGGGATCTATTGTTCTCATGGGAAGCAGCTTCTCACGGACAGTAGCTTTGCTACACTTTATAATACTGCATATTCAATCACATTATGGGGACTGTGTTGTACAAACTATGCTATTAACGGGTTTGTATTTGAGCTATTCTAGTGTTGTATACCATGTTTAATTTGCAACGGCGATGGAATTTGATTCCAAACTGTCCATCATATTTCTATTTAAGTATTGTGTTATCTGTCTATTTAAATATTTGTATTAAAATGATTATTCTATTAGTATTTTGGACAAACGAAATAACCCAATATAAAAGGATACGCACTCTGCATCAGCTAATTGTATTCATCAGTATTTCACATTTCATGTGATATCGACCTGAGTGTAAATCTTGATATTCTTTTTGTAGATCAAACATTTGATAAAAACTGAATACATGACCTGCTTGTTCTCGTTATTGCTTTCATTGGAACTCAGCCTTGTGTAAAATGTCTTGGGAGCGGTAATGACACATACTCGCATTACAATACACGGACTGTATTGTTAATGGAGTATGGACTTTGTACCTTCACTAAGATAAGACTTGTGAGCTACCTGACTACATAATGCACAACCCTGTCATTTAAAAACCAGATCATTAGAGCGCTGCTGTAATAACCATGAACTATCTATATTACAGATCGAAGGGCTTATCAAGATTTTGTTTCAGTTACCCCACCGAATGGGAGCAAGGAGGCTACGGATCGCTTGAGTGCTGATCTGGGGTGTGTGGACACTTGTCTTCATGACCTTGCTCAGACGTGCTGAAACTGATTACTTATCGGTGCTACGACTTTAAGAGGCTTTGTGGATATGGAGGTCAGAGCTCAAAACCCTGTGATTTCTAACAGTCCCACTGTGCTACATTTAGATTAATAATATTTTTAGCAGGGATCATGGCATACTCTGTTGTAATAGAATAGAATAGAAACCCTTTAATAATAATCCCAAGGGAAATTCGGCACTACAGATCGCTCACATTGAACAACAATACACATTTAGGTAAAAAAGTACAATAAAAACGTAGAAGTAGACGAAAAGTACAGAAACAGGTAGAGCGATCTGCAGCAGCGGCTGTCTTCGGCGACACTCTACTCTCTCTCTAACGCTTGTGGACCCATAGGGTCTGGAGATTATATCAGGTTTCAAATATTTGGCTCTTGTATGAGGAAAAAAACACGATTGGCAGTAAAAGAAAAACTAAAAACAAACAAACTAGAAGTTACCTGTCCAGTGGTGTTTGCAACGTGTTACATACAGTAATTATACTGTCATTGTAACTACTTGTAGACCTACTGTTTACCTGCTGCTCCCCCCTGAACGACTGTCAACGTGGCTCACTATTCTATACCATAGTGTTGACTTTTAGCGTTTTAGTGCACTACTGTGGCCAAGAGATGCTCCTCAGGAAGTAACTCGTCACCGTGGCTCTCTGCCGAAGGAAAACTGAATTGCTGGTGAACTTTGAATAGTACACACCCTCGGCATACAGATTCTCAGCTCGGGCGTCAAGACGGAGGTGCTATTTTAAACATTAGGAAAATGTTTTGACACTTAAAGGTGCTATAGATAACATTCAGCCACTAGGTGTCGCACTAGAGCACCAGCATGGCATTTATCCAATCAAGTGCATTGCATGTGGGGAAATGGGAAGTAGGGAAGGGATACATGCACACAACATGTAAAACATTTTTAAATGTGAAATTCATTAAAAAAAATTGGGAAAAGCAATACATTTATTTTACACCTTTCTAAAAGCTCTGGATGTTTTTATTGTTTTATCAATAGCATCTTTAAATAACACTTAACTTAAGGCATTCATCTATTAAGTATTATAAGGACAATGGGTCTCATTCACCAAGGACTCACGACAAAAAGTTATGTCATTCACAAAGGGGTCACGTGGTGTCGTAGTAGTAGTAAAAGTCAGCTGTTCACTGGCGAGTTTCAGGTACGGTAATGATGAGGGGGTGAACCGGGGAAGTCATACCTTGCTGACCGCACGCTACACTATGATAAATCAAGCCGTGATTCACTTTATTTTTTATATTGAACTGTTTTTAACTTCAAATACGGTAAACTAACCAAACGCAGTATCCTGGAGCAGTGATTTTATGACAAGCGGCGCGTCTGGCAGGTGTAAAGATTTTGCCCAACCCACTTTCAGTTCCGCGTTCGGGATACGCAATCTGATTGGCCACTGACGTTTCTCTCAGCGCCAATCGCGTTACGCCTAGTTCTAACGTATTGTTTTCATCTCTCTATATTAACGTGATTCCATCAACACAACATAAATGTTCAAAACACGACTTCATTATTGCGCGATCTTGCAGTGATTTGAAGCTTATCTCTGCTCTGTTTACGTTGGGTGGACGGGCAGTGAGTTTATACAGAGTGTAGCCATGTATGCTTTCGAGCTGTTTCTACTGTATCTAGGTTTGAGCAGCTGACAGGTAGCCATTCAATATCGAGCTCTTGTAGAGTGGAGTTCCATAAGAACGGCAGCCACATCAGACAGACGACTGGTGTTGAAACATGCCAGTTATTAGGCTATTCTAACGCCGGAGTGAGCACGGCATAAGAATAGCCTACCAGTAGCCTAAAAACCGCATGAGCATTCTATTTGTAGGTAATATGCTCTTGCATGTGACGCGACTTTGGGCTTCATTATTCAGCCACAGTCTTTAGATCACAGGCTGGTCATGCATAATCTCGCCCACCAGACTCTTCTACCGAATTGACTAGGACCGGTCATGCAAGTCAATCAATAGATTACACTTTCTGTAGGCCTAACACTCACCTACTCATTCTGTTGTGACACAACATGACATGTTAGGGTTGTCACCTTCCAAATCTGTTTTAGATTAGGCTGTAAAAATCTGTTCCATATATTTAGTCTAGTTTATTAGACATAAAGCATTTAAAAATACTTTGATGAGTCTACATCAATAGCATTAACCATACATTGTCAAGGTTGACAGAATAAAGTCTATATCAACTTATTTCCATCATGGACCTTGGTGTAGGCTAATAACAGAACAGATTGACAGGTTGCGACAAAGCACAAGACTGGGCAGCAACCAGCATTTAAAAAACATACATGCAGAACATGAAAGAACAGACAATCATCAACAAACACAACAACCGCATTGGCCATGGGAGTCTTATACAAGGCTATACTCCTATGTCATTCTTTAACTATGTGAAATGCCACATACCTGTTCTGTATGTGCATACATAATACATTGAATAACTAATAGCATGTAGCCTATAGGTCTACACACATACATCAACAGATCTGACTTCAGAACAGAGAGTTGAAGCAAGGTAAGTAGGCCTATTGGGTACGTTCAGCAACATATATTCATTTAATCCAGAACCAGTACCAAGAGGTAATTAACATGTCATTTAGCAACAGGTAACTTCATATAGGCCTAGGCCTACAGAGATTTCTACAATGGCATGCAAATGTATTGATTCTGATTGGCTGAAACCTGTCGAGCAACTAGAGTCTAAACAGTCCACCCTTGAGTCTAACCCTCCCACAACCGCATTTCTTTAATTACCGTGTTTATTTTATAGCAATAGGGTTGGGTGGCTTGGGCCACTGTAGAAAAGCATTAGGCCACTTAAAGTCGTGGGTTAGACTCTTTAGATCACGCCTAGGGGGGTCTAACAGCCACCCCTAGGCGTGATCTAAAGAGTCTAACCCACTCCTCGTGATCTAATGCTTAAGCAGCCTACGTAGGTAGGTTTAGCAATAGGTAACCACATAACAGATATTCAAAAGGTAATTAACAGGCATGTTCTGCATCATATATCCACTCTTGAACAATGAAAAAATAGGAGGGCTTCGGCGTTCTTGCAGGTATTCAGGAGAATGTGCTCTTGGACGGCAGGGTGACATATGAAACAGGAAAGACGGATGTCCAGGCAGCTTGTATGCTTTCTACAACGCAGTTGGGCGATTTGCGATTCTGATTGGCCAGGTCATTTCTGGTCATGTGACATGTACGCCCAATCCTGGCACCGCAAGTGTCTACACTGGTTAAGCTTAGGCGCTCTTTCGAAGTTGGTTAAGGTTAGAGTTTGTCTTAGAGCATGGCGATAGAACGCCTGCCCTTCTTTCAACGGTTAAGCTTAGGCACTCTTTCGAAGTTGGTTAAGGTTAGAGTTTGTCTTAGAGCATGGCGATAGAACGCCACGTGCTTTGCAGGCAGTTCGACGCAGAAATGGGCAAAGACACAGCTCGTCACGCTATTGGGCGCACATGTCACATGACCAGAAACGTCAGTGGCCAATCAGAATCGCAAATCGCCCTACTGCGTTGTAGAAAGCATACACGCGTCCAGGCAGCTCTTCTCTTTCAAAGTTAAAAAGGCTTTTATTGCTTAGCTTAGTTCATCATAGAACATAGAAATCAACATGTGTCGGCTGGATAGCCTTCTAGAGGGTGTAACAGGAAGTCAGCACTCAATCAGTATATCCATGTGTGCATTAAATGAAATTGATAACAGCTGGTAGATAATTAGGCAGATAGACCTACATAGGAGTAGTAATAATAACGGATGACCACTAGGGTCCGCCTTGACATCAGAATATCATGAATCAGCACATCTTAATGCAGTAGGCAACACAAAGTAGATTCCAATTAAGATACTATTTCATGAACACAAACTCAATTACAAATGCGTAAAAATAATAATAATAATAATAATAATAATAATAATAATAATAATAATAATAATAATAATATATCCACTCTTTTCAGGTAGGTAGGTTAATGAACATGTACGTTGAGCATCACTCATCCCTTGACAGTTCTGTATCGTTAGTGGCTTAGCTTGGCATCACTACTGCACTATCTCGCGTACGTGCACGCGTACTGAATAAACCACAAATGTACCTCTAATACCAGTATTAGTCTGACCACACCCCTCATCAGCTTACCTTCATAAGCAGGTGTGTGGTCACCTGCTCTCCTCCTTCTCGCTTTCACCACAAGGAAGAGGTGCCTCGGTAGATCCCCACACTTGACACCATGATGGAAGAAATTGGATTAGGAACAGCTTGGGAAACAAGGATACGTTGACATCATATCTTTATTTTCTCTCTCACTATTTTTCGAGAAAATACGGCGATATTGTCTTCGTACTGGAGTGTCTAGAAGATGATGATCATTCTAAAAACCCTCCACCGGTTTTCGTATTGGGAGCACGCCGCTGCATGCTTCTCAACTGCAGTTCCTTGCTGTGTTTGTTGGGGTGAAACCTGTCAGGCCACAGCTGAACTGTCGGACATGCCGCTGTTGTGAGAAGCGGTGCGGTGTGAGTAGTGTTTGCTGGCGGGCTCCACTTGTCTGTTAGTGCTATGGGGGCTACTTGACAAAGTTTATGGAAACCGGCCCCAGGCTAGGGTCCTTTGTTTAGCCACCTAGGCGACAGAAGACCTTGGTCTGAAGACCATTATAGTTTTAACTATAGTGGGCCGCGACCATTGACACTGGTGATCCCTGTGTGTTCTGGACGAGTGGATTCTCTCTGTCACCGTGTTAAGGCCCCATCTTTCATATCCAAATGAGAGTATTCCTTCACGAGGGGATATGTGCATGTAATGTGCGATAGCGGCAGATTCATGTTTAAAGTCAGCTACACAGGCCAGTTGGTACTGTGCTGATTTCCGTCGGACGTGGTAATGTCACCGTTGTGAAGCGGTGTTGACGTCTTGTTTTCTCTTTTCTCTTAAAAAGTGAGGAGGGGTTCAGAACGGCGGCCTGTCTGGGTGAGTGTTATGTCATTGTTTACATGTTCATAGCTTACGGTTAGATGGCTGGCGCGGGGTAGCTTAGCTTCTCGCGCGCCGCCGGGAGCTCGCTTCTGATCGCCGTTGGCTTGATGCTATTCTGTTGAACGTGCTTTGATTTTAACATGTTTTACACTCTTGACCGCGACGTCATCCTTGACAGGGGATGTTTCGTCGACCCTGCCCTGGGCCTGGACGGGGATTGCGTCAACAAAAAGGACTGTAGCGACTGGTTGGAGCGGCGACGCTGCCCGGATCGAACAACACAGGACGGCTGTGTTCTACGGTGTCTTGTGACTGCACTTCGCTGATCTGCGTTCCGGGTAGGTACGGGGTTGACCAGACCTCATAACACGTCTTCTGGTTTTACTTTGCTAGATGTATTGTGAATAACGGTGTTTTTTCCCAAAATGTGTGTTGTTGCAAATACATTTAGGATACGTTGCGGGTTATGTGTGGGCTGTTTTTGTCACTGGCAGTTAGCTTCTCCGTGCAGATCGTGATGTATTGATCTGGTTGTTGTGTGAGAAACATCATGGTGTTTATGTGTACCGTGTACTCACTACTAAGGCAACTAACCTATGAAGCTATGCTTGGTGACAAGTGAGTAAAAGAATGTTCTTTCTCAGACTGTAATGACAATGAACAGTGTGTTCACACATTAACAGGTTTTCCTGTTTTAACTGGCCGTATTGAGGGTAAAATAGGAGGATTGTGTTTTTCCCCCCCGGTTCCCTGGGGACTTTATCACCTCCTATCAGACATGTTGTGCATTAATTGTGTCTTTTGTGTGGTAGGGATACGATGTAACTCCTAGCTTGATTGCTGAGGTTGTGCTAAACCAGCTGGAGAAACTTATTTCCTAAAGGGAAATTGGTTTGGTTGCTGTCATGTGTGCTTAGCAAGGCCTGTGGTCGATACTAATCAAGAATGATGTATTCTCTCATTGTGAAAAAAACGGCGTTCCTCTGTTGAGTGTTTTTGCCATTTTTTGTAGGTGATGATGGGTTGTGTGTGTCATGTGACCTACAACTGGGTTGTACTGGCCACAGAAGCACATGTGTATGTTGGACCGGGGTTCTTAGAGCCCTCTCTATTCTGTGTTTTTCCTTAGTAAAAATCAGATAGCAGGTTAGCTCATGCGCTGTGTGGAGCTGTGAAACGCTTCATAGAGCTGACTATGACTGTGTCATATTCTCTTTTTGTCGTTACGTCGTATCATGGGTGTGGGGTCGTAAAGGGGTGAACTGGTAACCTTTCCTCTCCCCATTGTTCTGTCGGTCAGGGGTACACCCCCTGTCCTTCAAGGTTCCCGTCACGTGGCGGTTCGGCACGTTACGGGGGGGGGGGGGGGGGGGGGGGGAGGGAGTTCCTGGTCCCACGGCCTGGTATATTGGGCGTGTGCACCGCAGGAATTCCCCCGCCATAGAGTACGTCACCGTGCGCGTCTCTGTTGGTAGGACTTCCGTGTGCTGTTCAGGTCCATGTGATGGATCTGTTTTCAGGGGGGGTGGTCAGGGCTCCTCCTCACCAAGCGCCTATTCAGGCCTTCTGTGAGTTCGGACTCCTTCTTCCATGTGAGGAAGCCTCCATCAGAGTACAGAGCCTTCCTCCTCAGATTGTCAAAGTGAGTGGACCCTCTAGAAGGGTCCTTTTCTATTGTATGTATATTCGATTCAATTCGTTTATTGAGTGTGTATGGGTTCAGTGCCTCTTCCCCGGAGGCCCTAAAACCAGTTTTTTACATGGCTCAAGGTGCAATATATTCTTTTCAATCTGTACAGCTCGCGTGGGAAGTCTCTCTGGGGATCCCCGTCTCTTTCCTATGGGAGGGTGGTGGGATGTAAAAATGTGACCATTTTTTACCCCGGCTGTGTAGACTGGGATACATGCTGTTGATGCTTCCTTCTTTCTATTCCAGAAGTGTTGGAGTTAGGGAGTGTCACACCCCTCTTGTCGTTCCCCTGGGCGCCTTGGGGATTCAATGACAGGTCTAAGTAGCCTGTTCATTGATGGGGGTGTGTCCCGACGCACGTATAGTGCTAGCTCGCTGTAAACAGGCGATTGACTGGCACGCCTTGGTTGCTTGTGGTTGAAACAGCGTTTTTATAAAGCAACTGAGATGGGGGTTTTTCCTCTTCCGACGACCACATCCCATGACCTGGGTGGGTTGTCGACGGATTCTCGTTCATGTCTGGGGGATGATGACGGGATGGATCTGAACATATGTAGTGGGGTCTCACGCCCTTGGGGTGGGCCACCAGGCGCGGTTCGTCCGAACGTCTGGGTGGCGCCTTCTTTTCATGTTAAGATCAACACGCATATCTGCCCTTCTCCTGGAGTAGGCATGTCGGCGTGGTTAGGGCACGGGACTGGTTCTGGTCACGCTGGTCCAGATCAGTTGAACCCGTTGTCCGCCGGGGATGCAGATCTGCTGTTCTGGTACCCTGAGGGACTTGGGCTTTTTTCAGGGGGAAAAAATGCCAGGTCGGTCTGGGTGTCACAGGGTTAAGCGCTATGGAGACCCTGGTTGGGTATGTTTTTACTCAGCACTGTCGTCATGGCTTACAGCCATGCCATTCTGTACGCGCTCGATCTCGTCGGATCTCGGCCGCTACACAGGTTGGTCCTGGTTAGTACTTGGTTGGGAGACCGCCGGGGAATACCAGGTACGGTGTGCTTAGGGGCTGGTTCTCCATTGTTTTTCGCTCCTCTCTCACGCATGGCGAAGAGGGGCCTGTGGGGGTGGTTTTTTGACCTCCTCTGGTGACCCTGTGCTTCCCGTACCGCCAGGCCCGGTCCGAAGTGATGTTTGCGACCCGTAGGCCTGGGTTAACCCTTTTTGGAAACTGAAACACTTGTACTGCGGTATAGCCGGTGTATACCCGCAGGTGTGTTTTGGAGTTTTTTCTTGAGGGGTTGTAGGAACGACCACCGCATTGGGTAACACCGAGGTGGTTGATTCCCTGGTGTGTTGGAGCAGTGTCAACTCCCGGGTTCACCGTTTGAGGGTGCCCCTGCACGTTCATGACGTCTGCCAATCGTGTCAGCCTTCTCTGCCTCGACCCCTCTGGGTGGGGGTTGTTAAATGGAGGCTTGGTCATGCAACACCGCCAGCTTACGCTCCTTCCGCCGGGGCGGCTGTGTTCAGCTGTCCCCTCTGGCGCCTGTCTCGTCCGCAGTCTCCAGGCTAGGGTTAACAGCCTGTTGCCTGGTTTTTCCCCGGTGCGCTGCCTGCTTCCGTTGGTTAACCTTTTTTGTGTGCTTACGGCCATGCTGACTGCCTGTTCTGCAGGGTCAGTGTGCCAGGCGGTGTACTATTGGGGGGACGGGGCCCGCTCGGCTTACGGCCATACCGACCTGAACACGCCCGATCTCGTCCGATCTCGGAAGCTAAGCAGGTTCTGGCCTGGTTAGTACTTGGATGGGATTCCGCCTGGGAATACCAGGTGCAGTAACTGAGGGGCCTTTGTCCGAATACGCTGGCGATGTGGGGGGCGGGGCACTGCGTGCCCACCTGGTGGGGTCTTGATGCTGGCATCATGGACTTCTCCGGGCCCCCATTCCAGGGAGTCCAGTCCTTTTGGTGGGTCTGGGTCTTCCTTCGCGCTCCGCTGCTACGGCCTTGCCACGGGGTTGGGTTTGCCCTTGGCCCCGTGATTCTGGGGGCAGTAACGAGGTTGTTCCTCCGTTCGTTCCCGGGTGGCATGCGGGTTGTGCGTGTGTGTAGTCGTGGGGTCAAGCCACGGTCTGCTCACCCTGTGCGTTAAGTTGCTTGAGTGCCTCTTCGCACGGTCGGGTCCGTCGCCTTCCCGTGAAGCCTCTAATAGGGGGGATACCCTCCATTAGGGGGGGTCGGGGGGGCTCGGCCCTCCCTGTTCTGATGGTTTTGGGGGGCTGTCAGCGGGGTGTATTTGTCAGCCAAGTGGCTCCGCTTGGCCTCCCTTGTGCAGTAGTGATGCCAAGCTAAGCCACTAACGATACAGAACGATAGGTTATGACTATAACCAAGTTCTGTTAGTTAGGGGCGATGCTTGGCATCAGACGGCCGCTGCAGCCCTTGTCCTCACCTTGTGGTGAAAGCTTGGGAAGGAGGAGAGCAGGTGACCACACACCTGCTTATGAAGGTAAGCTGATGAGGGGTGTGGTCAGACTAATACTGGTATTAGAGGTACATTTGTGGTTTATTCAGTACGCGTGCACGTACGCGAGATAGTGCAGTAGTGATGCCAAGCATCGCCCCTAACTAACAGAACTTGGTTATAGTCATAACCTATCGTTTTTTGTATCTTTTTCTTTCTTTCTATAGCAATGACGCATGTAAAAATGAATATGGTATAGGCTACAAATAAAATACTCAATGCACCCAAAATGTAAGGCCCCACAAGGCCCCACATCTACTGTGTGGTATAGCGCCATCAGTAGGCTACTGCAAGGGAGAAAAGGGGGTGATGTGTCAGATTGTTCACTCCGTTCTAACGGTTTTACTCTCAACTGGATCGTGGTTGCCAGTCAGGTCTAAGCCTGACAATATTGGGTTCTTGTCCCTAGTCATGCACCCAGCCTATTAGAAGTGCACCTCGACATGCATTTCTGGTGTCTGTGCCCTGGCAGCATTTCTGGTGTCTGTGCCCTGCTTGCCATGCTTCATGTGGGGGTGTGATTTGTTTGTCGTGTTATGCTATGTCACAGTGTGTGTAAATGTGCCCTGTGGATTATACGTGCCCCATGTAAAATAAAGGTTTAATAATTTCTTTTTTTTAAGTCAATTAACGACTGCTGTTGGTTGTAGAGAGCGGTGGCAGACTTTGTCTGATACAGACCGTTACACTATGAGTGAATGAATGAATGAATGAAAACTTTATTTAACAGATTGCATAATGGGTACAATACAGTACGGCTCAATACACACAATTGTTAAGGGGATGCAGACCAGAGAAAGACGTTTGTCTTGTTTACATCAGGGTCCCCCATTTTCAATTCATATTGACATTTATGACATACTCAACATACATGACATTTATGGCATAGGGACATATAGGTATTTAGTACTGATACATTTGTGATTCAAATATACAGTACTGTTACTCATAGATCCTGACAGAGTATATACATATGATGGGGAGGGGACTGTACATTAGGAGGGGGTGGGTGGGAGAGAAATATACATCCGGTGGTGAGGAGACTGTACATTTGGAGGGGGTGGGTGGGTGGGAGAAAAAAATACATATACGGCGGGGAGAGAATATATACATGCGGTGGGGAGGAGACTGTCTAATAGGAGGGGGTGGGGGGTTTGGACATTTACGGTGGCCAGTTTCGAATTGCAGCCTCCCGTAGGTGCTCTTTAACACTTTGATTGCCCAACCCGAGTTTTCTCTGGTTTACCCCCTGCGGGTTGAATGCCCATAACGAGAATATTCGTTTTTTCTTGTTTTTTATTTTTATTAACTGAATTCATATTTCATCAACCGAGTCTACCGTTGTTAAATCAGCCACCCCAGGCGCTCAGATGTGAAAAAAGCACCCCCTATCGTCTCCCAGATGGTAATTCACCCTTTTGGATTGGACTCAATGAAAAGGCATGAGAAAAAAAAACCCGGACTCCACATTTTACTTCTCACGCATGTGACCGGAGTCGATCAGCTTCATTCTGGACCCTCAGAGCAGCGGGGATTATGTGTTTTACAGTATACGCGGTGGATCAATAAAAGGATCGATTTTCGGAATGGCGATCAGGAATTGGAATAATCCATTTGGATACCATCTGATCTCAGGTAAGGAATCTATTTGACCAGTCTTAGGATAATCAGACCCGTTTTCACGGAGATATAAGCTTTCCCCCTATAATGTGATATGGCTGTTTGACTGTAAAAGCGATCAGGAACTGAGAGAATCGCTTTTCAGCGCGCGGCACCAGCGTGCACAAGTACACATATACTATCGATAATCTAGCGTTTATTTGAAAACTATTCATAAATAGGCAGAACAATTACAACGTTCTAGAATATTCCAGTACAGGGCGATTATCATGGAATCTCTTATTTTTCCGTGAAAACGAGGGCTTTTCAAAATGATATAAAACTGAAATGAACCGATAAAAAAACAATCCGCTTCGACAATGTTGACTGGAAATGGGTCATTGATAATGCGACGGGCAGATTAGACACATAGCCATAATTTAAAACATAGATTAGGCGATATTAACGTTAACATTGAAGTGGTGCTGGGCATTCAAGGGGGTAAAAAGGAAAACACGGCCGGCTCTGAAAGTGTTAAGAGCGGTTTTGAATGTGGGTAGGGATTCACATTCCTTTACAGCTTTGGGTAGGGCGTTCCACATTGATGTGGCATAATTGCGAAACGTGTTTAGTCCCTTGTTTGAGCCGAATCTGGGTTTAACATGATTTGTTGAGCTTCCTCTGGTGTTGTGGTCGTGGTATTCACTGACCTTTGGGAAGTATTTTGACATGTACATGGGTACCTTAGTCGTATAGTGTATCTTGTAGACCAGGCCCATTGCAAGTTGCTGTACTCTGTCGTCTACTCTAAGCCATCCTAGGTTGTCAAAGTGTGCAGGGGTGAGGTGGGTTCTAGGGGTAAGGTCAAGTATAGTAGTCTGACTAGTTTGTTTTGTGATGTTTGTAATCTTGTTTTTAGCGCCTTTGAGGTGCTTTGGTACCATGAGGTGCAAGCATAGTCGTAGTACCCTTGAATGAGTGCTCCTGCCAGAGCCTTCAGGGTATTCTTGTTTACCAGAGAGGAGATCCGGTACAAGAATCGAGTTCGTTGGTTGACTTTTTTTATTACATTGGATGCCATTTTGTCACAGGAAAGATTTGCCTCTAGGATGGAACCCAGGTAGGTAATTTCATCTTTCCTTGTGACAATATTGTCACCCACTGTAACTGAGAAGCCGTCGGTGTTGCTGAGTTTGTTATTTGAACCGAAGAGAATGGACTCTGTTTTGCCCATGTGTAATGATAGTTTGTTATCCGCCAGCCATATGCAGATTTTGCCTAGTTCCGAGCAGGGCTGAGTCGTCCGCAAACAGGAACAAGTTGCAGTCACAAGCTGACAACATGTCATTTGCATAAATTAGGAACAGTAGTGGTCCTAGTATGCTTCCTTGTGGAACACCACAGCTCACTGTGAGGGGGGGGATAGAGTACCGTTTACTAGGCTTGGGCGGTATCCTTTTTTTCACACCGTCATATTTTGATGACATAATACCCCGGTATACGGTATCACTTTAATTTTCATCAGCGGGGGGGGGGGGGGGGGGCAACCCGTGTTACCAAGTAAACAAATCATTCGTTAGCTCTCAGTCTCAGAATGGTAGAAGCCCGCACCGTTAACGTTAGCATGTAGCCTAGCCATGGCAGACTATTTGATTCCTTAACGGCTCGAAATTGCCTGGGTTTTGGTCATATGCTCCCGAAATGCTCGCGCTGTTTGGCTACTTCTATGTGCAGTGAAAACTACTCGAATGCTTTATAACCTAGTCATTGATTTAGTTCAGGGTAATCTAAGATTAGCCGCAGAGCTAACGCTAGCTAACGTGAGCTAACGCTAGCTAATCAAGCTCACAGAGAGAGATAAACAGCTGACAGCGGATAGTACAGGACGCGTGAATATTTTAGGCAACCAACTTGTGTTTAGCGTTTCTCTGATTGGCCAATACGCCCATGTGACCACGGCAGCGCGAGAGAGCGGCAGCGCGGAAATAGGCTGTCTATTGCCTCGCGCTGCAGCGCGGAAATAGGCTGTCTATTGCCATTCTCTAAGTCAAACTCTAACCTTAACCAGCTCCTTAACAGCGCCTAAACTTAACCCTTCTAACCTTAAGCAACTCCGAAACAATGCCTAACCTTAACCCACTCCGAAACAATGCCTAAACTTAACCGGCGAAATGAATGCACGTTAAAAAATATTGCCATTCTCTAAGTCAAACTCTAACCTTAACCAGCTCCTTAACAGCGCCTAAACTTAACCCTTCTAACCTTAAGCAACTCCGAAACAATGCCTAACCTTAACCAACTCCGAAACAATGCTTAAAGTTATGCCTAAACTTAACGGCGAAAGAATGCGAATGCACGTTAAAAAAAAAAAAAAAAAAAAATTGAAGGGAATCGAACTAGCCAGCAACGAGCCGTAGGATCCACAGCCATGCAGCTTTGCCAATTGAGCTATTTCTGGATACTGAATAAGGGGCGGTTACTGGCATATAATGAGCTCCGCTGCCGCTCCGCTCTGCTGCTGCCGCGTCGCCGCGGGGGCGTGGCTAGACGCAAGTTGGGCGTGGTTAGACACAAGTTGGTTGCCTTTAATATTTAGGCGTACAGGACGGTACAAATACAATAAAACAGCGGGTGGGGGCTGTTGTGTAAACCTTGTACTCTTTAGTTCACATATAATAAGAGAGATTATTTGCTTGCTCCACTAGTGCACCACAACACACACCAACTCTCGTCACAACGCTTTACGGTATTTTCACAGCACTGTCGCAACATTACCGTAAAATGTGAACACCGTTGTGACCCACTCGCTCCACTAGACTGGTCTCGCCCTCTGCTGGCGCGTGTGTGCACTACACTCAAAACTCTTTTTCACTGTAAAAGAAACTGAAGCGCATCTGTGATTTTGACGGTGACGATACCGTCGGGATTTCTAAATACCCTGGTATACCGTCATACCGCCCAAGCCTACCGTTTACCTCCACCATCTGTTCTCTCCCCTCCAGGTAGGATTGCATCCAGCTCACTGATAAACTATCAAAACCAATTGCTTTTAGCTTGTCAATCAGAATGGAGTGATTGACAGTGTCGAAGGCCTTTTGTAGGTCCAGCATGACCATGCCGCAGTATTTGCCCGCGTCCACCTCTTGTTTGATGTGGTCGTTCAAATATAAAAGGCATGCGTCAGTGGAGTGGGATGTTCTGAAGCCAGATTGGAATTCGTAGATTAGATTTTTTTCCGCCAGATACTTTTCGACCTGTTCGTAGACTATTTTTTCCATGACTTTCGAGATGGAGGTAACAATAGAAACAGGGTGGTAGTAGAAGGGCGGTTAGGTGGTCGAGCGGAGATTGCGTTCGTCACCAGCCCCGGAGCTGTGAGCTTGGTTCGCCTGTTCGAATCCAGCTCACAGCTCCGGGGTTGTCACCAGCTTGGCTGGCCGTCTGCACTGATACAATTGGCTGTATCAGAGGGTGGGAGAAGCTGGCGGGGTGGGTCCGGGTCGTTGTAAACAGCGACTCCTACAGTTCGGTCGGGGGCGCCTGCTAAGCGCGGATTGGACGTGAGGGGGATAGTGTGGTCCTCCCACACGCTACGCCCTCTCAATGAGAATCCGCGCTGCCAGGTGAAAAGAAGCGGTGATTGGCTGGACGTGTGTCGGAGGAAGCACGTGGTAGCCTCCACTCTCCCAAAATGATCTGACTGTGGGGGGTAAAGCGCAGCGACCAGGAAGGGACTGGGAATTGGCATACGACTAACATTGGGATGGGAGAAAATCGGAGGAAAATGGAGGGGGAAAAAGACCAAAAAAAAAAAAAAAAAAAACAGGGTAGTAGTTGCCTGGGTCTAATTCGCTGCCATTTTTGTGCAGAGGGGTCACTCTCGCAATTTTGAAGTCCTTGGGGACGTGTCCCTGTTTTATGGAGAGGTTTATTATGTGTGTGATGACTCGGGTGATGGCGGCTGCTGCGTCTCTGAGGAATTTGGAGGGGATGTTGTCATGGCCAGTGGCCTTGTTAGGTTGGAGGGCGCTCAGTTTTTTTGAGTACCTCATCGGTTGTTACCATTTCTAGTTTGAAGAACTAGAGCTTTAGGGGTGGGGGAAAAAATCGATACGTAGTAGTATCGCGATACTTTGCGTGGCGATACTGTATCGATACAGGGACGCCAAGTATCGATATTTAATTATTCATAAAAAAATAAAAATGTTGTATAAGGAAGTTGCATTGTTCATTTCAATACCTGTAATAGTACAGTAGTCCACACACACACACACACGTGCATTCAGTTGGAATATGACTGTAATACAAACAGTTCAGTTTGTCAGGTACATGCAACACAGACAGTGTTTACATCTGTCTGCTTGAGAAAATACCATGTTCTGCAATAATAATTATTGAAGTGAGATGAACAGACTGAACTTTATTTTATTAGATAAAACATGTTGACAAAGTTTTACTTTGCAGTTGAAAAAAGGTAATACATTAAATTTGATCCAAAAATAAAAATAAAAAAATAATTTCTCGCAATACTCGGCTTCAATGTTTTTTTGCCCCACTAGTGTTCAAAGCCACCGACAAGCTCAGGTTGTGTTGCTTCGCAGGTCGCCCAGCTGGAACTCGCGGCCTCCTTGAGCCGGCTGCCAACTTCCTGGCAGCCAATGATCGGGCCTTGGCGCTTTGCAGCCCTCCTCGTCGACAGGCTCCCGGACTTGCCGAATGTGTGGAGGGCTGACAACATTGCGGAAGGGTTTCTCTTCAGCAGCAGATACTGTTTTGACATGGCCTTGAATCCAGCAGTGAAGAAGGGGTCCCGACTGCGTCGCATCATATCTGAGATCACATCCTCGAGATCAGAGTCGTCATCATCTGAATGTGTGACAATAAGAAGGGAATAGGTTTATTTTGAATGTGTATGCTGGTATTGTACATGCAGTATAGTATAGGTAATAATTACCATTATGCACATTGCTCTCTGCTGAACCAAGGAGAACTAGAATGGTCTGTCTGTATGGTAGTCACAGGGTTTGAACAACTTCAAGGATGTACATCCTTCATATTATTATATCCTATTTAACACTTGTGGCTGGAGTAGGGAATCTAGTGTGTGTGTGTGTGTGTGTGTGTGTGTGTGTGTGTGTGTGTGTGTGTGTGTGTGTGTGTGTGACTGTGTGTGTGTGTGTGTGTGTGTGTGTGTGTGTGTGTGTGTGTGAGTGAGAAAGTGACACAAACACACGCCATGGGCGTACTGCTTGGTCCAGGGGGGGTGGCTTCTGTTGACACAAAAGACATCCACATATCAACAACTACAGTATTTCACATCTTATGGTGTGTGTGTGTGTTTGTGCGAGGGTGGTATTACTTACCCTGGAATGACTGGTGTGTGAGTGAGAAAGTGACACAAACAGACAGTTCATAACTAACCGGTTTCTTGCAGCTGTTCCATGGGCATGGGCGTACTGCTTGGTCCAGGGGTGGCTTCTGTTGACAAAAAGACATCCACATATCAACAACTACAGTATCTCGGTGGCTAGGTGGCGCAGTGGGCAAGGCGCTCGCCACCAACGCAGGAGATGCTGGGTTCGAGCCCAGCTCTCGCCGTTGCTACCAGCTTGGCTGGTCGTTCATAATAATACAATTGGCAGTATTAGGGGGTGGGAAGCTGGTGGGTGGGGATCGGACGTTGTGCACAGCGACTCCTACAGGTCGGTTGGTGCGCCTGCGCAGTAGAATCAGGAAGCAATAGGGGCGGCGTGTCCCTCCCACGCAGACCCTCGCCGCTGAGAGATCGCGCTGTGCAGGTGAAAAGATGCGACGGCTGCCTCCTTGAGTACCGGAGGGGACACGTGATGCAAGGCTTCATCCACATTGCAGCCGGCTTGTGGGAGGCATGGCCTAACAGCGTTCGAGACAGGGGAGGGTAGAATTGGACAATGCGAAATTGGGGACGGGAGAAAAATAGAAAAAATGGGGAGAAAAAGTAGATAATTTTTTTTTTTTAACTACAGTATCTCACATCTTATGGTGTGTGTGTGTGTGTGTGTGTGTGTGTGTGTGTGTGTGTGTGTGTGTGTGTGTGTGTGTGTGTGTGTGTGTGTGTGTGTGTGTGTGTGTGTGTGTGTGTGAGAGAGAGAATGACAGAAACAGACAGTTCATAACTAACCGGCTTGGTGCATCTTTTCCATGGGCGTACTGCTTGGTCCAGGGGGGGTGGCTTCTGTTGACACAAAAG
This sequence comes from Notolepis coatsorum, assembly GCF_963971535.1. Taxonomy (NCBI): domain Eukaryota; kingdom Metazoa; phylum Chordata; class Actinopteri; order Aulopiformes; family Paralepididae; genus Notolepis; species Notolepis coatsorum. Next base: position 32,357,355 of record NC_140177.1, on the reverse strand, counting down.
ACATCCACATATCAACAACTACAGTATTTCACATCTTATGGTGTGTGTGTGTGTTTGATTGTTTGATTGTTTGATTGTTTGTTTGTTTGTTTGTTTGTTTGTTTGTTTGTTTGTTTGTTTGTTTGTTACTTACCCTGGAATGACTGGCATGCTGGCTGAGCAAGTCTCAGGGGTTGAAGGAAGTGGCATGCTGGCTGAGCAAGTCTCAGGGGTTGAAGGAAGTCCAAGGAGATGGTTGCTATAGTATACAAAATATAAGAAGAAGCGGCATTAAACATGACACAGTGTGACACACCTCCTCGAGATCAGAGTCGTCATCATCTGAATGTGTGACAATAAGAAGGGAATAGGTTTATTTTTAATGTGTATGCATTAGGCCTGCCACGATAACACATTTTGCTGGGCGATTAATTGCCCCCGAAAATATCGCGATAAGCGATATTATTGCGACCGGTTAGAGAATTTTTTTTGAGAAATTTATTTCCCAAAACTTTTATTTTGAAGCCCACCGCTCCGTCTTTTCCGGTTTTAGACTTTTATTTTGAAGCCCACCGACCGGAGCGGAAGTATTGTTGTTATTATCCTAGCAGCATCTCGTCCGGTTCTGTGTTTTTGAGCTAATGATAAAACAAATGTTGAGATTGTTGGTGAGCAACTAACTTTAGGTTAGTTTTAACGTTAGCTACTAACATTAGATGCAGCTACTACAGGCAATCAACGATGAGGAGGAAGCGTCAAAGCCGTATAGAATAGAATAGCCCTGTGGTGCGTAGGCACGGGAGCGCAACTCGATTACCTGTTATAATAAATGTATTCATGTTTAACTTGTCCCTGTGTCCAGTCCTTTGACTAGTCCCACCCGTTCATTGTAAACAATGATGCATGTAATTGTATTAACGTTATTCTGTGTTGTAGCTATGCTATACGTTGTATTTCGTTTGTTAGCTATTTAGCTAATGTTGTTGGCATTGAATGAGCATCAACACTAGATCTTTAATCTTTATTTAGCAGTCCAGTTTCTCCGGGCAGTAGCGAGTAACTACTTGGGTCTAAAAATAGCTAACGTTACACTACAAAGAACGCTATTTGGTTAAAAGGAGCAACACTATTGAGAAATGTAGTTAAGCTATATGTGGCGTTGCTAGTGCCCCACGGAGCTCCCGTGCTGTGCTCTGTAGTAAGGCCAGCGGCCCCCCACACGGAGTGACTGACGAGGGGTACTGGACTGGTTCCGCCTCATTAAAACAAACGCGCAAATAGCAATTAATCGCGCCCGTCAAAATCATTGCATTAATTTTAATTATCGCGGCAATTAATCGATTTATTGCTTATCGCGGCAGGCCGATGTATGCTGGTATTGTACATGCAGTATAGTATAGGTAATAATTACCATTATGCACATTGCTCTCTGCTGAACCAAGGAGAACTAGAATGGTCTGTCTGTATGATAGTCACAGGGTTTGAACAACTTCAAGGATGTACATCCTTCATATTATTATATCCTATTTAACACTTGTGGCTGGAGTAGGGAATCCTAAATAGTTAAACTAGTGTGTGTGTGTGTGTGTGTGTGTGTGTGTGTGTGTGTGTGTGTGTGTGTGTGTGTGTGTGTGTGTGTGTGTGTGTGTGTGTGTGTGTGTGTGTGTGTGTGTGTGTGTGTGTGCGCGTGCGTGCGTGCGTGTGTGAGTGAGAAAGTGACACAAACAGACAGTTCATAACTAGCCGGTTTCTTGCAGCTGTTCCATGGGCATGGGCGTACTGCTTGGTCCAGGGGTGGCTTCTGTTGACACAAAGACATCCACATATCAACAACTACAGTATCTCGGCGGCTAGGTGGCGCAGTGGGCAAGGCGCTTGCCACCAACGCAGGAGATGCTGGGTTCGAGCCCAGCTCTCGGCGTTGCTACCAGCTTGGCTGGTCGTTCATACTAATACAATTGGCAGTATTAGGGGGTGGGAAGCTGGTCGGTGGGGATCGGACATTGTGGACAGCAACTCCTACAGGTCGGTTGGTGCGCCTGCGCAGTAGAATCAGGAAGCAATTTACAGTAAGGTGTAATGAGGTATGGGTTGTAGTGCAAATTCTTTACCAATAAATATAAAGTGTGTTTAGGTGTTCTAAAGTGGGTGCTGCAGTGAGTTGTTTGTTTAAAGTGAGTGTGTGCGTGTGGATGTGTGTGCTGTGCGTGCATTTGATGGTTGTTACAGTGTTATTGTCATTTAGCATTCTGATGGCCTGAGGATAGAAGCTTCTTCTGAGTCTCTCTGTGCTTGCCATGAGACTCCGGTATCGCTTGCCTGACCGTAGCAGTTCAAAGAGGCAGTTGTTTGGGTGGCTGGAGTCTTTGATAATTCTCTTAGCAGGCTAGTATACCTACAAATACTGTATATCTTATGATCAGGGGTGAAAATTAACTTTTTGGCTCACCCGCCAGGGGGACTGGTAGATGAAAGAAAATCCACCGGCCAAGTATATTTTCTACCGGCCAAATAATAGTAAATTGTATTTGTCACAAATATCTGTTTTAGTAGGCTATTTTTTTTTTTAGCATTATATGCGTTCAATTACATAGCCTACTGAAAGCTTTGCTCCACTTAGCCCCTTACGTGACTGCGAGCCCCAGGCTTGCACATCGCAGTCATGTAAGGGGCTATGCTCCACTAGTCTGTCAAACTATTTGTTTTTGTGTGACTGGTACACACATTTACCTGCCAGAGTGGCAGGTAGCCTTCTGAAATCTAGTCGCCAAATGGAAGTTTTACCTGCATTTGGCCGGTGGCAGGTGTTAATTTTCAGCCCTGCTTATGATGTAGCCTACAGCAGGGGTTCTCAACCTTTCTGCTGCCAAGGCACCCCTGTGTTCAATAAAATATTCCAGGGCACCCCTACATACGATAAAGACTTTTCCGGTCCTGTCTTTTTTGCTACAATGATGACAAAAGTGCTTGCTTTCAAAATAATGTGTATTTAAGAAACCGGGAAACACATTTGTGTGTATATGCAGGCTATATAATGCATTATTAACAGGTGTTTCAGGTCTAAATGGCTTAGTACTGTTGAAATTACACTGCTTGTAGTAGTAAATCAAATAGCATATTTCTTTAAATAAAATTACAGAAAATTATCACTAAAGTGCTATCTGTTGCAGCTGCACACTTTTCCATAAAAATAGCATATTTGGATAAGTGTGACAAAAACTGAAAATCATGTATATATTTTTTTAAATACAGAAAAGGATCACTAAAGTGCTATCTGTTGCAGCTGCACTGTTCTCCATAAAAATAGCATATTTGGATAAGTTTGACAATTTCTCAAAAACAGAAAATCATGTATTTTTTTTAAATACAGAAAATGATCACCAAGTTACCATTTCTCAAAAAATATAAATAAATACAGAAAATAAGCACTCGTTCACTCAGTGGACATTTCTAGCTCAATGCGAGGTCTGCTGCTGCTGGCTAATAATACGGTCAATACGTGGGGAGATCTTTGACAAGGCAACATGCATGTCATCCTCAAGGCTCAACTTGGCCCTATATTTTGTTTTCAGAGCTGTCATGGATGAAAAGCCAGCTTCACACAGATATGTGGTGCTGAATGGTATCAACACCTTAACTGCTGCATCATGAGATATTTGGTACTCAGCACCACACTCTGAAACTAGCTCTCCAGGTGGCGTGAATACTTTCGACAACAAATGTTTGTTTCCGCGTGCGAGTTTTGCGCTCTGATTGGCCAGGTCATGTGAGCCAATCGTGGGACAGCAAGTTCTGCGCCTATTTCCGGGTCTAACAGCCTGCAAACTACCTGGCGTTCTATCGCCATGCTCTAAGACAAACTCTAACCTTAACCAACTTCGAAAGAGTGCCTAAGCTTAACCGTCGAAAGAAGGGCAGGCGTTCTATCGTCACGCTCTAAGACAAACTCTAACCTTAACCAACTTTGAAAGAGCGCCTAAGCTTAACCAGTGTAGACACTTGCGGTCCCACGATTGGGCGTACATGTCACATGACCAGAAATGACCTGGCCAATCAGAGACGCGGAAACAAACATTTGTTGTCTAAAGTATTCAGGCCTCCAGGTGGTATCAGATGAGATTTCAATGAGTTCTTCCAAGAGTTTGGATGGAGATGTGTCAGGAAGCTTTGTCTCAATGTTGTCTGTAAAGTATTTTTTTATCCAGAGTAACTTGGTGATGCTTTTCTGTGTTTTATTAAATAATGATTTTCAGATTTTGAGAAATGGTCAAACTTATCCAAATATGGTATTTTAATGGAAAACAGTGCAGCTGCAACAGATAGCACTTTAGTGATAATTTTCTGTAATCCAAAAAGAATAAAAAAAATTTATAAAAAATGTAAATCTCTGCAGCACCCCTGGCAGCTCTCTGCAGCACCCCTGTTGAGAACCGCTGGCCTACAGCCCTACAGCACACCAGGTTTTAGAAATGTGCCTCATGAATAAAATGCATTACTCTGATTGCTAGGGTAACAACACCCCTTAGCTGTTATAAAAACCACCATAAACCGCGGAATAACTATGTACTAAAATGTACCCACCACCTCCTAATAGACAGTCTCCTCCCCGCCGTATATATATATTTCTCTCCCACCCACCCACCCCCCCCTAATGTACAGTCCCCTCCCCATCATATGTATATACTCTGTCAGGATCTAGGGGTAACAGTACTGTATATTGGAATACCGTTTATGTCACAAATGTATCAGTACTAAATACCTATATGTCCCTATGCCATAAATGTCATGTATGTTGTGTATGTCATAAATGTCTATATGAATTGAAAATGGGGGACCCTGATGGAAACAAGACAAACGTCTTTCTCAGGTCTGCATCCCCTTAACAATTGTATGTATTGAGCCGTACTGTATTGTACCCATTCTGCAATCTGTTAAATAAAGTTTTCATTCATTCACCTAGTCTGCTTCTGCTTGGCTGAATAGCAGTGATCCTCCATCTTCCAGCACGAGGGTGGGACCGGTGGGTGGACTTAGCACGTGTAAAAGTGCGTGTCCTTCCTTGAAACGAAGGAAGGAAGGATTCAAGGATGAGATGAGTATTCGGATAGGCCCCAGCCCCCAGGTGTTGTCAATTAGCAGGGCCCACCTTCCATGGAGTGGAGTATAGGACTATTAGCTATATATACGCAGAAAACAAGTTGAAAGTGACTGAAAACGTACAGCACATAAAGTCATAAACGGAGTTGCGCGTAGAGAGCTGCCTGCCGCATCTAGTTTACAATTGAGAACTAGGCGCGCGTAACGCGATTGGCGCTGAGAGAAACGTCAGTGGCCAATCAGATCGCGGATCCCGAACGCGAAACTGAAAGTGGGTTGGGCAACATCTTTACGTGTCTGGCAAGTATCATTATTTCCCCGATGTAGTCTCTCGGTGACTACAGTTTGTTTGGACAGTCGCCATACACATGTCTTGCCCGAAAAGGTCTCAAATGGCCCTAAGAAAAAGCCCCTTTCTTTTAGGGGAGCTGCTAGCTGGCCTGAGACCAGGGAACAGTTAAAACATTAGAGGTAGGTAGAAGAGGCGAGCTGCTGCAGTGCTGCTGGTCTGAGACCAGGGAACAGTTAACACATTAAAGAGAGGTAGAGGGGAGCTGCTGGCTGGCCTGAGACCAGGGAACAGTTAAAACATTAGAGGTAGAGGGGAGCTGCTGGCTGGTCTGAGACCAGGGTGCCCAGACACTGATCACCAGAGGGTCCACACTCCACACTGAGGGACTAGCAGCAGCTGGATGGCAAAGAACTGGCAACCTATTAACATAAACACAAGGGTCAGGGTGATTGTATGACCCTTGTATGTACAATAGAGTAGTTCAAGTTTATTATTTGTCCCAAAATGGGCAATTTGTGCTAAAAACATACAATATACCACAACACATAGAACAGTTTATATAAACAACATAAATCTATCGTAACCCTCATCAGCATTGCATGCAAATTCCACAAACCGTGCAAATAATTTCTACAAATATAATATAATTTATTGCACCTCATATTAATAATTGTCGGTCTCTATATCATAATAATCATCATCATCATTCCAGTCACAGTCTCTGTTTCATTATCATCATCATCATCATCATCATCATCGTCATCATTATCACCATCATCATCATCGTCATCATTATCACAGAGGTTATGGGCTAAACATCAACCACAGCAGTTACCTGCCAACAGCATTCAGGGCACAAATGGAGACGTGATGAAGGGATTCTTATACCTATTGTTTGTGGCCATAGGGGAACTTAAACGTAGGCCTGATGGTAACAGCTTGTATTCTGAATGAAGAGGATGGGTGCGTTCTGAAGGGATGGTTATAGCTTTAAGCACCTGCTTGTTGAATATGTGATTTCGACTGAACTGTACTCCCACTGTCTTACTTGTCACCTTCACAATCGTATCCAGGGCATTCTTCTGTGGTACCAAGGTTACCAAGGTTACCATACCAGCAGATGATAGAAAAAGACACAGCTCTATAGCAGGGGTTCCCAAACTTTTCAGGCCAGGGCCCAGAAAATAAGGCGTCAGAGAGCCGCGGCCCAATGCACATCGTCTGGCTTTTTTTTTTCTTTTTTTTTGCCAGGCGACCGATTTTTTAAGCCAAATATCACTTCAATCCTATTAAGTTAGTTCAAGTTAGTTATTCATTTATATGTGCTATTTATGAGAGGGCTAACTTGTTGCAAAATAATAATGATAATAATAATAGCCTCATTAAAATACTATTGTTGCTTCGGTTGTTTTCAGCGTTTTATGTGCATAATCTGTTATTTAGTTTGAAATGTTCGTTGAAATAAGTAGATTTTTCGTTTTTGTTTATTTGTATTATAGAATACAACTAGAAACACTGTCCTGGCCTGCTTCTAAGTTCAGTGGCCTGACAAAAAAAATAAAAAATGTAAATCATCTCGCGGCCCACCTTTGGGTCGCGACCCCGACTTTGGGAACCACTGCTCTATAGAACAGTGTCATTAGAGTCCTATCAATCTGTAATTTAGCATGTTTCCTTAAGCAAAAAAGGCCTTTTATTTTGTTTCTCTTATTTCTTTTACACCATTTCAGTGTTGGAATAAAATTTTAGGTGGTTATCAATAAAGTAGATTGATAGACCAAATAAAGTCACTTTAGTGGTGCCACCCGCATGGGCGATTTTACCACTGGGGCACGTGCCCCTGCTGAAATCTCAAGTGCCCCTTTTTTTAACTTTTGACAAACAAGTTCTGACGTGTATAGCGACCGACAATGCTCTGACACACTTGAATCCTAATATTGAAATGTTTGTGCAATTGGTATTTAAATTTTTTTAATATGTGTCCAAATATGTGCGATAGCATCAGTTATTGGAATGGTGCTCAGATTTAGCATGACCCCTAAATGCTATGATGTTGATTGGAAACTAGATACAGGAGTAGGCTTGTTGTCAATGTCAAGTACATTGTATTTGTGTAACAGCTACCTCCGGAGATCGACGACGACCAGATACCTCAGACAACCACAGCCAGTCCACGTCTGAGAGCCCAATAGCCACAGAGGCCACTGGAGGCCAGAGCAGCCATGGTCCAATGTAATTAAAAGTCAACCAACGAACAAGATTCTTGTACCGGATCTCCTCTCTGGTAAACAAGAATACCCTGAAGACTCTAACAGGAGCACTCATTCAAGGGTATACGACTATGCTTGCACCTCATGGTACCAAAGCACCTCAAAGGCACTAAAAACAAGATTACAAACATCGCAAAACAAACTGGTCAGACTACTGCTTGACCTTACTCCTAAAACCCACCTCACCCCTGCCCATTTTGACAACCTAGGATGGCTTAGAGTAGACGAAATGTAACCTAATATACTCACATTTATACCTTACCTGCTACACTTAGGCTACCTGTCCAGGGGTGTCGTTTTGGTATGGTAAGGTATGGCACTCGCCATACCTTGGCAAATTAATATATTCGAATGTTGATTTAGAATTTGAATGTCAACATTATGAACGAAGCTTCGAACTATTCGGTACAGAGCCCTAGCATGTTTTGATATAGCCAATTATCTCACTTTTACTAGGTGACTTTTACTAGGTGACTAACTCAAATATGCCACCAAAAAAATAAAAGGAAAATGGACAGACGTTTTTTAGTCAAAGGGCAGCAGAGACAAGTGATACAGGGACACAGGTAAGGTCTTACAATGGCTTAGTGATTATAACAGTGCAGTTCAGCATTCAGTAACCCATACTTTTTATGAACGTGTTTTTGATACTACATTCTGTTGAACACACACCTCAAAACCTCAAAAAAAGAATAGACAGTTATGATATTACATTCTGCTCAGCATAATTTGTATGCAAAATATTGTGGTTCCCTGCTTTAGTCTGTTGACACATTTCTATACTAAATGCTTTTGTAGTCCTGTGTCATTCATACCTAAATGCCATATAAGTGAATTCAAATAGAAACAACTTACCAAAAGTGACTATTGCACAACTGATTTGACAAATTCTGGGGGGAGATTTAACCGATCTAACAGGTCCTAACACTCCTACTGCCTAATTAGCTTGAGCCAGGGCCAAGTGTGGCTGCCTAAATCAGCCATCCTCACTATAGACCTGCTCACCGTACACGTCAGACTCAGCGTGCATCACCAGGGCACCTGTATGTCCCTATGCCATAAATGTCATGTATGTTGTGTATGTCATAAATGTCTATGAATTGAAAATGGGGGACCCTGATGTAAACAAGACAAACGTCTTTCTCTGGTCTGCATCCCCTTAACAATTGTGTGTATTGAGCCGTACTGTATTGTACCCATTCTGCAATCTGTTAAATAAAGTTTGCATTCATTCATTCATTCATTCATTCATTCATTCATTCATTCATTCATTCATTCATTCATTCATTCACAGTGTAGGTTAGTATATTGTGCATGACAATAAGGTTAGTTAGGGTTAGATTATTATTATTTATTTATTTATATATATATATATATTTTTTTTTCATTTCAGATAATGGTTGAAGAAGTGCGTCTTTAGTCGACAGCGAAAGATTGGATGGGTTTCGGCTGTCCTAACTGGTGGGCAGTTCATTCCACCATTGTGGGGCAAGGACTGAGAATAGGCGGCTTCTCCTTGATGACCTTCCCGGAGCTTGGATAGGAGTGGGTCTGAGATGGCCAGAAGATGCAGAGCATAGGGGTCTTGAGGGTGTGTAGTTAGAGACCATTGACCGGAGGTAGGCGGTAGGGAGCGGTTCCCTTTGCCGCATGGTATGCCAGGTCGAGGGCCTTGAAGCGGATTCGTGCAGCAATGGGGAGCCAGTGCAGGTCCCTAAGAAGTGGGGTGACATGGGCTGACTTCGGTAGGTTTGAGATCAGGCGGGCGGCTGCATTCTGAATGAGTTGAAGAGGCTTGGTGGCAGTGGCCGGAAGGCCAGCAAGCAGTGTGTTGCAGTAGTCGAGGCGGGAGATGACTGTTGATTGGACGAGGAGTTGGGTGGCTTCTTTTGTCAAGAAGGGGCGGATCCTTCTGACGTTGCTCAGGAGGAATCTGCAGGTTCTGGTTGTCGCTGCGATGTGAGCGGAGAAGTTCAACTGGTCATCGAGGACAACACCAAGTGTAACTGAGGGGTACAATTCTGATTGATTGATTGATTGAAAACTTTATTAACAGATTGCAGAATGGGTACAATACAGTACAGCTCAATACACACAATTGTTAAGGGGATGCAGACCAGAGAAAGACTTTCGTCTTGTTTACATCAGGGTCCCCCATTTTCAATTCATCTGGACATATATGACATACATGACATACAGATAGTCAGTACTGCTACATCTATACATTTATGACATACCAGATTTGCAAATACAGTACTGTTTGTGATACAGAAGGAGTCAGGAAAAGGGAGTATATACATTTGACGTAGAAACTGTACATTGGAGGAGGTTGGGTGGGGGGGGGTTGGGTACACTGGGATATTGACAACCATACTGGGTGATCTACATTGGAGGTGGTTGGGGGGGGGGGGGGGCACACTGTATATACAAGCAAAACTGTACATTGAGGGGGGGGGGGGGGGGGGGACACTGTACAAACAAACAAAATTGTACATTGGACTATTGACAAAACCATACTAGGTAAATGACTGTACATTGGAGGGGGTTGGGTTAGGATATTTACAGGGGCCAGTGTTGAATTGCAGTCTCCCGTAGGTGTCCCTTGAGAGAGGTTTTGAAAGTGGGTAGTGATCCACATTCCTTTACAGCTTTGGGTAGGGCGTTCCACATTGATGTGGCATAGTTGCGAAACGTGTTTAGTCCCTTATTTGAGCCGAATCTGGGTTTAACATGATTTGTGGAGCTCCCTCTGGTGTTGTGATCGTGGTATTCACTGACCTTTGGGAAGTATTTTGACATGTACATGGGTACCTTGGTCGTGTAGTGTATCTTGTAGACCAGGCCCATTGCAAGTTGCTGTACTCTGTCGTCTACTCTAAGCCATCCTAGGTTGTCAAAGTGGGCAGGGGTGAGGTGGGTTCTAGGAGTAAGGTCAAGCAATAGTCTGACCAGTTTGTTTTGAGATGTTTGTAATTTTGTTTTTAGCGCCTTTGAGGTGCTTTGGTACTGTAATGGGAATTATTAAAGGACAAACGATGAGCCGTTTACATTAATCATTCTGAGTCATTATTAGTAATAATAAGAAGGTTTATTTAATAAAGAAAGTTCATGACAGCGTGGCCACGCTGCCAGGCCAGTCACCCGCCAGAGACAGACATGTTTACCCCCTAGCGTCTGACAGGGACTGACCTAGAGGCCTGGTCAGACATACAATTGAATACATGAAATTACGTAGAAGCAAACAAAATGGCTGGTTAGAGAAATTAATAATACGACTATGTTATGGCTAAGCCTGGAAGGAAAAACAGCTCCATCTTACAGTTCCCATGACCTTGGGTTATGGCTCTATGGCTGGTAGAAACAGCAACTTCGTTATGACTGAGAGAATGATAGAGTAATCTTAAAGAGACATACACACATTAACCAGTAAATCTGGTTGGACTGAAACTCAAGCTGTATGACATGATAAAATAACAGAGACTCATAATGACATGATAATATATTCCACGACAGTACCATGAGGTGCAAGCATAGTCGTAGTACCCCTGAATGAGTGCTTCCCTGACTGTATTGATAAGTATGGTATCATTAAACCACTACCGTCTTTATGTACATTCCTACTGGCCATACAGTACACAGGTATCTAATGATGAACAATTCCCCACAATGAATCGGTTCTACACAAAGTTGTATTTAAGTATTTATTGCAGCAAAAGGTACATAATATACTTTACTTTACTTCACTTTGAATGCGCTTATAAGGCAAAGGAATGTGCGTAGGCAAATCAATAACGAATGTCCATTCTCATATTACGCAGGAGGTAATCATACAACCTGAATCTTAGGGAATTATATCTATGGTACACTAGTAATATAGCGGGAGATACTGGAAGGGTCCCCCCGGTTGTAAGCCAGCAAGGGTAGAGGGTCTGTCGGTAGTAGAGCCTGGGTCAACGATGATAAGGAGACTCCGAGTACAGGAGACGGTGCAATAAGATCTTGATCCACAGACGAATACAGCTGTTCTCCGTAGCATGTAGCTCCACATGGAAGAAAGCTAGCCTGCCTCAGGCTTCTGAGGGGCAGACTCGACGTGGCTCCTCACAGGGTAAATCCCACACACTTGTGGGTGTCGGCGATTCTCCGCTCCATTAATTACAGGACCAAAAGCAAATATAATCCAGCCGAAAAGGGCTATGCAGTCGTCGGGTAGATAATCCAGTGTACATGTCCACACGGTCCTCGTCTAGGGCTCCTCGGGTGAAAGCGCCATGATAAGCAGCCCAGCCTGGATAAGCACTCTAGCTGATACGAAGAAACGTTGGTGATGCTGGTCACTGTAGAACTTTAGCCGCACGATACACTATACACAAATAGACTATTACTGACTTAATAGAATAGGTCGCACTCGACGGTACAGCGTTAAACTGTGACAATTCAGTTATTAATTCGCACGCGGTCTCAATGCTCTATTTGGGGCCAAACAGGCCATACTTCACCGCACGTCGTATCGTGGGTGAGGCTTCAACTTTAGTTACTAAGTGCTTCTGTATTCACCTGCGCCGTATTTATACGCTTAGGGGAATAAACTAGTACCAGCTTTATTCCTGTCTCATATCCTTGCGCAATACCGTTCATGTCCAGGCATATCCCCGGCGGTGACTTTGAACCTGACTTTGGAGGCATGGCCTTGGCGCCTGTGGACCGCTGTCCAATAGGAGAATGAAATATTATGGTCTGTACTAGGCTAAAGGGATATTCCGTGTATATGTACAAGGAATATACAAGGGATATCAAACGATATACAAATATTATGCAATATATATCAATCAATAAATATATATATTCGGTTTAATCTGATCCTTTGTAACACCAAGGTTCTTGGCGGTCGGGGACACAGTCACAGCTGCATTCTTGACTGTGATGGAAAGGTCGGTCAGGGGGGAGGATTTGGCGGGCAGGTGGAGTAATTCTGTTTAGCTTAGGTTCAGTTTGAGGTGGTTGGTTGTCATCCAGGGGAGTGCCATGGTTTCTCCATAGAGCCCTGTCGTATTCTTTTAGCACAGGTCCGGGGCAACTTAGTCACGTGACTCAGTTGGTATTGCTGATTGGCTCGAACATGGTATGTTTGTAAACAGCGAACAGGTCCATACCTCCAGCCTTAATTATAGTCTGTATATGGTTGTGCCTGGCCTGCAGCCTGCCTCTCCGTCCTGTGCTCCCGTCTCTGCTGAGTGTGCCTGGCCTGCAGCCTGCCTCTCTGTCCTGTGCTCCCGTCTCTGCTGAGTGTGGCTGGCCGCCTAAATATTAAAGGCAACCAACTTGTGTCTAACCCCGCCCAACTTGCGTCTAGCCACGCCCCCGCGGCGACGCGGCAGCAGCTCCGTTGCGGCAGCATTATGTAGCAGTAATCCCCCCTTTTTTACTATCCAGAACTAGCTCAATTGGCAGCGCTGCATTGCTGTTGCTGGCAAGTTCGATTCCCTTACATTTTTTTTTTTTTTTAACGTGCATTCGCATTCTTTCGCCGTTAAGTTTAGGCATAACTTTAAGCATTGTTTCGGAGTTGGTTAAGGTTAGGCATTGTTTCGGAGTTGCTTAAGGTTAGAAGGGTTAAGTTTAGGCGCTGTTAAGGAGCTGGTTAAGGTTAGAGTTTGTCTTAGAGAATGGCAATAGACAGCCTATTTCCGCGCTGCAGCTCTCTCGCGCTGCCGTGGTCACATGGGCGTATTGGCCAATGAGAGAAACGCTAAACACAAGTTGGTTGCCTAAAATATTCATGCTGCCTGGCCTGCAGCCTGCCTCTCCGCCCTGTGCTCCCATCTCAGGCAGATCACCCTGATGGACAACGTTGATAATAATAATAATAATAATAATAATAATAATAATAATAATAATAATAATAATAATAATAATAATAATAATAATAATAATAATAATAATAATAATAATAATAACTTTATTTGTATAGCACCTTTCATACAGGGGATTGCAGTTCAAAGTGCTTTACATCAGAAAGAAATAAGACATAAAATCAGTGTAAAACAAGCAGCAAGAGCAAAGCATAAAGTGGGATAAAATAATGCAGATATATTAATCAAATCATATCAGAACCTCACGTTCCAATAGGCTTTTTGAATTTCTGTAATCTGTTACAAAACACGATAAAGGTCATATTGTGCACCCAGCGGATAGTGGGGCGTACAGATAAAAGTAAAAATAAGTAAAATAATAGCAGGGTAAAATGAGCAGACATATAAAATCACATTAGGATCTAACATCCCAACAGGCCACCTTGTTTATGGTTTGATTCAGTTTTAGTAGAATAGAAAATACATGAATGATGAAAATGAGCACATAAAGTGCAGACATACTATAAAATCACAGTTTTCTACAGTGCAATAAAATAGTTCTGGATTACTCTTCAACAGTTCAACGTCGTCTTTACCTTCTGTTTGGTATCCAGTTTAAAACCTGACAGTCTCCCCTCTTGTTTGATACCCACTTTGATGCTCTCTCTAGGGACATTGTTTTAACCCCGTTTCCTCTGCTTTGTCCAAATAATTTTTTATGTGGAAAAAACATTATCTTCATTACCACTTGGTCAATAAAATATCCAACATGATTAATCTCTCCCTGGAATCTATGCATTGCTGTAAATATGATGCTTTAGTTTGAAGTGTCTCCTATACAGTAATATCGTATCAGGCCACCAGGAGGTGATGTAGCACAGAGGATTCTTGCACTAAGGTTCTGGGTCTATGATATAAATCTGCAGCAGGAGTCTGGAGAACTATTTCTGTGATCATTTCAGACAGCAGACATAAAATCAAAGAAAGAAACAGTATAATAACCAAATCAGATACCCATTGGTACATAACAATGCAAGAATCCCCTATATCAGTAATATAATTACTTAAAATAATTACTTTTACCTATATTTTTACTCTTACTCAAAGTATATTCAGATTCTAATTCTTTATTGTAACATATAATATAACCGATGGGGCATATAGACTCATCTGCACCTTTGTTTACATTGTTTATTTTTCTCATATTTCTATATTCAGATCAAATTCTATTGCCTATATTTATGTATTTATTTCTATTACCCTGCCCATACCTGTACCTCCCCTACCCCATGCTGCTATGATGCCCACATTTCCCCATGGGGATCAATAAAGGAATATCTTATCTTATCTAATCAGACTAAACTAAACTACAGCCATGATGGGCCCATTTCTAATTTGCATGATGAATAGACATAACATGTTATAAGAGCTGTTGACAAGAGCTTCTTATAGCTCCTCACACACTATTGTAACCCAGTAGATGTGAAATGTGTGAAATATTACTGCATCTCCATCAGCCACAAGGAAGTCAAGGAGGCGATGGGCATGAATGGAAAACTCTGGTAAACTCAGGAAAACTCGGGTAAACTCAGGTAAACTCGGGTAAACTCAGGAAAACTCGGGTAAACTCAAGAGGCTGTTGGCTCCTCTATCCTGAAGAAATCACTTCTATGTTGCTGTTTTAGCATAAAATAAACTGCAACTCTTTCAGTAGGAGACCAAGTCAACTGTTGTATCACATTAATAATAACAACACTATTATTATTATTATTATTATTATTATTATTATTATTATTATTATTATTATTATTATAATTATAATTATAATAATAATAATAATAATAATAATAATAATAATAATAATAATAATAATAATAATAATAATAATAATAATAATACATTACACTTATATAGCACTTTTCTGGGTACTGTGGCAATCCCAAGCCACCCCTGGGCTTGGTGATTGATGGACGTTACGTAGCGACCCAATGGCTGGGCGCTGCCCATGTTTGGGCGTCCGCTTCCGGACGCACCTGTCGCTAGAGAATCATCAGGAGTGATTATCGAATCACGGTGCAGTGCGCCTGTTGAGGAGGGGGGACTTAATGGAGCCAAGGAGCCCCCTCTTGCCACAGTACCCAAAGACACTTTACATGGTGGGGTTATATATTAAAAACAAATAAACATTCTTTCATATTGACAAAATGATTAAAATAGATACTTAAAATAGATTTGTCATGACGAAAAACAGGGGGGGGGGGGTGACAGCAGTTTAGGAGGGAAAGCCTGTGTGAAGAGGTGTGTTTTGAGGGCTGTTGACAGTGTGGGGGCATTTTCTATGTGGATTGAAAGTGCTTTCCACAGAGAGGGGGCAGTAACAGTGCCCTGTCACCCCAGGTTCAGCATTATGGAACAGAAGAGTTATAACGAGTCACCATTTGACGCCTCTATTCTATTACCTAACTCTGTCATGATGGGAGAGACACACCTCCATGTTCCCGTGACATTCAATCTGCAGAAGAAGAAACATAGCTAAAAAGCTGAAGGGAGGTGGGATGAAATGTCATAGCCAAGGACCTTCCTGGCCATGAGATCTAGACACTTCTTGTGAATTGTTGGTTGTTACTTGTTGGCCAAAACATAACGGCTTAACTAGTTAACTTAATAATAATTTTCACCCAAAAAGTTGTCTCTTACCTTTTTAACAGCTCACAGGGAAGGTCCTTCCTGGTGGTGGGATCTAGACACCATGGTCTATACACAAATGCTAAAGAAATATTTCTTAATTAAACACTTAACTAAAATAAACTTAACAAAAATTATTTACAAAAACTTTGTATTGAAAATTAGCATGACCCTCTTTTTCAACTTCTTCAAATAAGATATACATAGATTTAAAAAAATTACATGATGCCATTGTATATTTAAAGGATGTGATTTGGAAATTGAGAGATTATGCCTAATTCGGATGTGAAAGGAATGCTGATTACGTAACAACATGCCCGGGAGTCATTCGTCAAAATGACTTACATTTTGACGAATTACAAACCAATTACATAATCCAACATATGTGTAAAGAAACAACATATTCCAGTTAACGGTATATTTTTTTAATGATTCGTTACGGCGTAATCAATACTTCCATTTGTATAAATTGCGTTAGGAGGCTGAGGAGCTTGTCGCGGCTCATGCGCGCGCTCGGCCAATCAGAGAAACGCGGAAGGGCATGTTGGCTGCCGAAAGTATTCACGCTGCCTGGCCGCGTGAATGCCTTCTGTTGTAGAAGGCATTCACGCTGCCTGGCCTTTGATATACTGGAGACAAGCTTCAAGGAGGCAATAAAGGTAGATTGTGCCTCGTCGGTAGCGAATTTAGCGAGCCCACCTCAGGGAATACATTCTGCATGCTAGACCTGTATACTGCACGCAGAAAAGAAACCTATTTTGGACAGATTTGGACAAGATAAAATGAGCCGTTAATTTTCTCGTTTATTTAGTGGCGGCAGTGTGTCTTGTACTGAACCACAAATTCACGGTCTTGCGGTTAGTGTCCTACTGTTTGAGACAGTGGGTGTAGAGTGCTTCTTGTGGTTAGTGTCCTACTGTTTGAGATAGTGGGTGTAGAGTGCTTCTTGTGGTTAGTGTCCTACTCTTGATATAGTGGGTGTAGAGTGCTTCTTATGGTTAGTGTCCTACTCTTGATATAGTGGGTGTAGAGTGTAGTGGTTAGTGTCCTACTCTTGAGATAGTGGGTGTAGATGTAGAGGGTAGTGTCCTACTCTTGATATAGTGGGTGTAGAGTGTAGACTGTAGAGTTGCTTCTCAACCCACAAAAAATAGGGCCCGATGTTACAGTCAGCATCAAAGGTTTGGATTTGCGATAAGAGCAGCATCCTGTCAGAAGATCTCATGCAAGCTGCCTCACTGTAAACAAGATACGGCAACTGCCACATGCACTGGCTACAGCTCACAGCATCCAGCATCCAGAGGCCTTGCACGGAATGTTTGTCTAGTTCTTTTTCTTCCAGTATGGCTGCCTGTAACCATTGGTAACCACTTTAAAAAGAAAATGCCTAATTTGTGTGCAGTGGTAGAGTATGGAAAACATATTACCATTCTAGTGTGACTTGTTTACAAGATCCAGTAATAAGACACCAAATGATTGTTTTTGTTTATATATTTCTCATAAATGATCACATAGCAACCATTGTTCCACGGCCATGTACGGCATTCTTTTTGTCATGTTACAGGCAGCCATGCTGGAAGAAAGACAACACAAACATTATGCACAATGCCTATTGTAACCCTTTCACTACCACACTACAAAGGGTTAATGCTTTCACTACCACTACATAATTTTAACCCTTTCACTACCACACCAAAGGGTTAATGCTTTCACTACCACACTATAGGTTAACCCTTTCACTACCACACTACAGATGGGGAGACATTATCATTATCCTCTCCATGGTCACGCAACCACCTCAGAAACAAACAAAGAACTATTGGCTCCGACAGGGTAAATAGAAGGAGTGAAGCTGTATCGTCATACTGTATTAGAATTCCCTTTATCCATATCATTGGCTGAAACCCCTCCCTTTCTCCCCTCGCAGGATACGGAGTGTCTTGAGTCTGCTGAAGAGGGAAAGGACAAGTCTAAACCTGAGCAGACCTCTGATTACATGTACAAGAGATCCATATTTAAAAAGCGCTAATCCGCAATAGCTGTGACTGTATGTGGTACATGAATCCACACATGCATGCATTCAGACACACACCTGCCTCAGCCTCCTAGGTTGAAGACTGTGGCTACTAGAGGGTGGGGACACTTTTGTGGACCAATCAAACCATAGAGCTGCTGGTCACAGCTAATAAATAAAACCTGTAATCATGATTGTAAGAGTAATTCTTCATTTTGGATACATAAAATCGGTACCAAAAAAAAGAAAAGGGGTCATGTAACCTTTACAATAACAAGACAGAAAAGAGTATTTCTTTCCATAAAAAGGTGCTTTATTGTGACATGTCTGGAAGGAAATATGCGGCAAAATTATGAATAAATTCACTGTAAAATATACTGCAAACAGGGCACAGTAACATCCCTCTCACAACTTGTGGAATTAAAACAGAAATCTCTCACAGCCGTCTGAGGTGATGATTAACTTCACACCACATGCATTAAGAACAAGGTATGGTTTCAGTAAAAACCCTTTATTTTTTATTACCGTTGAAAGAGAAAAGAACAAGAGATCGGGGGATCTGGGGGGAAGAACACGTCAAATGTAACCGATGACAGACGGTCGTGTTAAATGAACAATTAGTGAAGAAGAACCTGGTGATGCATGGTGACTGAGAACTCAAGTGTGTTGGAACTTTGGTGTTAAAACGATAAGAGAAGGTGACTGTGATAATGAGAGGGAGCGGTAACCCAGGCAACCTTATGTAAAGTGAACACACACAGAACAAAAAAGCACATCAGTAGCGGATGTGCGCGCATACACACACACATACACCTACACACAGAACAAAAACAGCACACACATCCAAAGGGAAGAGAAAACCTGACAGAATTGACCTGAGCTCAAACCCCGCCCTCTTTTCTTGATCCTCCCAATCACATCCGTTGCTTCCCTCGGATGCAACGGTTGTGAGGTTTGTCAAGAGGGAAGCACCGATAAAGAAAAGAGGGCAGGGTTTGAGATAGATCAATTGTCACCAAAGACCATGTGAGGGACATTACTGAGCAGAAAATATGCAACTTTTCAAAACCAAATACTGACAAAGGTAACTAGAAAAATATAACAATGATACAACCTAACGTTTTCAGAAAGGTTGTCGAGAGAGGAGGTCGAGAAGAGTTAGGCCCAACACTTCTAATAAAAAGGGACATTGCAGTGGGCGGCTACGTGGCGTAGTGGGCAAGGCGCTCGCCACGAATGCGGAGACGCTGGGCTCGCCTGTTCGAGCCCAGCGCTCCACATTGCTTTCAGTTTAGCTGGTCGTTCATACTAATACACATTGGCCGTATTAGGGGGTGGGAAACTGATGGGTGGGGATCGGGCGTTGTGGACAGCGACTCCTACAGGTCAGTTGGAGCGCCTGCGCAGTAGAATCAGGAAGTGTTGGGGGCAGCGTGAGCCTCCCACGCGTTACTCCTCGCCACTGAGAGATCGAGCTGCGCAGGTGAAAAGATGCGACTGCTGTTACCTCAAGTACCGGAGGGGACTTGTGCTATGTATGACTTAGTCCACATTGCAGCCGGCTTGTGGGAGGCAAGAAACAGCGTTCGTGACAGGGGAGGGTTGAATTGGATGATACGAAATTGGGATGGGAAAAAATATAGAAAATGGGAGAAAAAAGGGACATTGCATTGAAACCATTGCGACAAGCGTTACGCTCACCGACAACACAGACATGTTCAAAGGACTATATGCCACTGACGGAACATAGTTCAATGTGCCACCGTAGGAACCCCTGGAAGCACTCCGTTATGAAGCAATAGAGGTCTCTTCTATCAGAGCACCCCGACACCCCATAGTGGAGCAATGAAGCGCGAGGAGGCTTGACGGACAGGACATTCAGCCAACGAGCCTCTTCGCACTGCGTTACTCCACCGCAGCGGTTCACGTGCCAAGTCGGGTCCAATACCGGTTCTACAAATATGGTTGTGAGCCTTTATTACACTTCATAAGAGGGCGAGTTAATGTCACCGGCGACGCCGCGACATACAGTAGCCACCTTCGGAATCCATGAATGATAAATTGCTTTATGCCTCCACAGGCTGTAAGGCGTCGATGCCAGGATGAGGTGCTTGACGGGTCCGTTTGTAGCCCCCCCGCGGCGGGTAGTGTTCCTAAAACCAAACCTGTATGGCTAGCCTCGTGAAGCGCTCCAGACTCCTGGAAACAAACAAACCCCCCCCCCCCTCAAAGATGGAGTCTCCCCCGGGGTTAAAAACAAGGTTATTGCCATGGTAACTATTTCCTCTCAATTTAGGCACTGAGGTGAAGATCAGTTAGGAATGGTCTGGGAAGGTAAACCAGTCCGCCACCCGTGTCAGTGTTATATAACCATACCGGGCCGGGCCGGGCAGGGCCGCCACTGGGTGTAAACCGGGAACAGCGGTGGGACCGCCGACACCGTACAGACTCCGGGTCTGCTCCTATACCCCGTTTTCTCTTAAGAGACTTACCCTCGCGGAAAAATAAATCAATAGTATTAAAAACATGGCACTCTACCCATTTTTACTGTAAAACGCCAGATCATTTGAAACAATGAAAAGGGATAGCTTCGCAATGGAGTTACAATCAAGAGGTGCGTTTTGGAGGGAGACCACCCCCTATGGGTGAGACAGTTAGAATTGCGACACCCGTTCAGCGTGCAAAATACAAGAAAATCCTTTGCATGCCGGCTAAAAAATAATAAAACATAGCTAAAATATTGACGTGGATCACAAACAAAGTGGGACCCGGTCGATTTTAAAACATACAACGGGATTTGACGTCTAGTCGTCAAAAAGAATAAAAACTTAATTATACTCGCTAACAACAGCTTTAAAAAGTTTTTTTTGTATTTTCTTTTTTTGTAACCTCAACTCCCATTAAAAGTTGTTAAACCTACACTGTTGTTAAATTACACTGAAATATCTTATTTGGCAAATAATAAATGGGAAAATAAATTGGCACAATTTTATCTGTTAAGATATAAATTGTATCACAGATGAAGAACATACCTGCAAATTGGGGCCTAAAGTCACTGTTCACAATTGCAAACATATTCCTTTGCTTAAAACAAACACTATTCTATGTATAATGAATGACAGCAAAAAGGAAACAAAAATCACTTCTATATAATGGCAAAAGCAAACTGGGAAAAGAAATTAAAATAAAATAAAATAATACATTTTCATGGAGACATGTAGGCCTACCCAGCGTTGGAGGAACTAGAAACCGCCAGCTAAAATAAAACTGAGCTTTATATATAAAGACACCTCTCTGTATCCATTCTTAAAGCATATTTGTTTTGTTTAAAAGATCGAAGTACTCTGGAAATATGCCATGTACAAAATATCTCCCTGTAAAAACAGCATTCACACAAGGCACTTCATTCAGTAAGGAAAGAGAAAACCACAGTCCTTTCTACTATCAGAAACTGCCTGCATAGCAACAATACAAGGACAAAATATTTTTTTTCTTTTTCTCTCTCTTCTTCTTCAGACTTCTGTGTTGTATCACAAAAGAATTTCAGACAAAAAAAAAGCTTTTCTTTTTTGGTTTTAAAAGAAGCACTTTACCGAATAGTAAAACTCTTTGTCTGTTCGTTTGAAAATAATGACCTAAAGAGTTCGTCTCCTCTTCGCATCTCGTCCCCCAAATCCAGCGACGCTTTATGGCGCTCTGTACACTATTTCTGTCCATTGTGTCGTTGTTGTTGTTGTTGTTGTTGTTGTTGTTGTTGTTGTTGTGAAACACAGTGGTCCTGGGGCTTGAGAGTGTTTTCTGACCGTGGGTCCGAAGGCAGCCAGTCACCAGGACATGAGAGCAGGGAAGGGGAGGGGATTGCTTGGAAGGTTTTCCACAGTGAGACTCCAGGGCGCCCCCTTGGGGCAGAGGCAAGAGGGCGCTTGGGGGTGGGAGGTTCTGCCTGAGTCTGAGAGACGTGGTGTAGTTAAGGGGCAGACGGCGAGGGGTGGTGGTGTGTCCTGCTACCTGCCCCTCAGATCCCGTAGGACCCTGCAGAGAGATGTGGCGAAGTTAAGGGGCAGAGCGAGAGAGATGGGGGTGGTGGTGTGTCCTGCTACCTGCCTCTCAGATGCCGTAGGACCCCGCAGAGAGATGTGGCAAAGTTAAGGGGCAGAGCGTGAGAGAGATGGGGGTGGTGGTGTGTCCTGCTACCTGCCTCTCAGATCCTGTAGGAGCCCGTAGACCTCTTCCTCTCTGCTTAGTCCCTCAAAGAAAGGCAGCAGGTCCAGGAGCTCCGTGTCATTCATGTCATCGAACCAGGACTGGACTGGGACCTGAGGGGGGAGGAGAAATCAGTTAGCCAGAGGCCTTCACGTGGAGAAGCACCAGAGGCCTTCGTGTGGGGAAGCACCAGAGGCCTTCGTGTGGGGAAGCACCAGAGGCCTTCGTGTGGGGAAGCACCAGAGGCCTTCGTGTGGGGAAGCACCAGAGGCCTTCATCAGTGGTGCAGTCGCGGTCACACCCGGTTACAGAAGGCAGAAGTACGCGCGGTCGCGCACGGATGTGTACTCGCGTGTACGCGCACACAAAAATGCGCTGTATCCATTCGTTGTGACTAGTACCCGGCCACCGTTTTACATAACAAAAAGCGCAGGTAGACTAAGTGTCTGGGTGTTGGATATCTGAATGCATCTCCCCCTTCATTCTGTGTGACACAGGCAGTGGAGGTGAATACTAATGTGGCTCGGAATTCGTGATGGGGGTCTACCTGCTTATGATATTGAATCAAGCGTCTGTGCTGCGCGCCAGCTTTCCACGCGCACATTCACACAAATAGAGAGCAAGAAGAGCTTGTATGATAGAAAGATTGCACTTGCGTATATGCGCTTGTGTGTGTGTGTGTGTGTGCGTGCGTGTGTGTATAAATCAGTTATGTGCGCATGCACGTACCCGCGCGTGCACGTGGCGTGTTACCAGTTCCCATATTAGGACTGCACCACTGGCCTTCATGTGGGGAAGCACCAGAGGCCTTCATGTGGGGAAGCACCAGAGGCCTTCATGTGGGGAAGCACCAGAGGCCTTCATGTGGGGAAGCACCAGAGGCCTTCGTGTGGGGAAGCACCAGAGGCCTTCATGTGGGGAAGCACCAGAGGCCTTCGTGTGGGGAAGCACCAGAGGCCTTCATGTGGGGAAGCACCAGAGGCCTTTGTGTGGGGAAGCACCAGAGGCCTTCATGTGGGGAAGCACCAGAGGCCTTCATGTGGGGAAGCACCAGAGGCCTTCATGTGGGGAAGCACCAGAGGCCTTCATGTGGGGAAGCACCAGAGGCCTTCGTGTGGGGAAGCACCAGAGGCCTTTGTGTGGGGAAGCACCAGAGGCCTTTGTGTGGGGAAGCACCAGAGGCCTTCTTGTGGGGAAGCACCAGAGGCCTTCATGTGGGGAAGCACCAGAGGCCTTCATGTGGGGAAGCACCAGAGGCCTTCGTGTGGGGAAGCACCAGAGGCCTTCGTGTGGGGAAGCACCAGAGGCCTTCGTGTGGGGAAGCACCAGAGGCCTTCGTGTGGGGAAGCACCAGAGGCCTTCATGTGGGGAAGCACCAGAGGCCATCACAAGTTCAAAAAGGGCTTTCTTGCCCAGAACCAACCTGCATAAATTAACTTTCAAACACAGAGACCCTACCCTAAGCAGACCCAAGGAAAATTAGACCCCCCCTGAAAGAAATGTAAACAGATGTAATCATGCTTGTGCTAATGGACCCTATATCAGGTCTGGGACAGAGATGCTGAGGCTTCTTTGATATATCTGGCCAGCTCTGGTGCTGGTGGCAGGCGGCTGCACTTCAGTATGTTTTATGCAAACATTTTTAACACTGAGGAAATCTGAGCAACAGTGATTGACCACACACACGATTTTAATCTTATCTGATTAAAATTAACACTATGTACTGTTGATTTTGGAAAGTCAAAAGTAAATAAATCCAAGTTTGAAAATAGGTTCCTCTCAGATCCATCAATTTCAGTTATGCTTACCTGAGACCTGTGGCAATAATGTCAGACCCTACGCTTGCCCAACAGACAAATGAGGATTTTGGACCCAGACCCACCTCGGGGTCTTGGGTTTGTGGGTAAGAGTGGACCCGTGAATGGCGGGTGTTTCCAAATGTTATTTCCATTTCATTAAATGTATGCACAGTGCACTGCATGTGATGTTGGTGAGAAAAGCGTGGGAAGATGATTTTAAATTATTGTTTGTTCATTCATTCGTTCATACACTGGCTGCGGGTATCAACTTGATGGAGAGAGCATTTGGATGAGCACCTGTGAAATCAGAGGATATCAAGGCTTTACAAGCATTTTCATTATTCCTATGCATCTGCTGTAATGCTATGGAGGACATCAGCTACATGTCAGAGATGAATATGCCATCCAACCTACGTGCAATAATCATGAAGTTACCATACAAACTCAGAGACAGATGGAGAAACATTGCTTTTGAGCATCAGGAGAAACATCACTGTCAAGCAGGTTTCAGTGACGTTGTCAACTTCATTGAGAGACAAGTTTCTATTGCATCTGATCCATTATATGGGGACATTCAAGACACTGCTGTCTCAATGTCAAAATTGAAGATTGGAAATAAAGCATCACAGGGACGCATACAGGAGAAAGGAAGCAGTTTTGCTACATCTGTGGCATCTGTTGAGTCTGAAAATCAAGAAGAGAGAGACTTACCTGATAAACCAACAAGAGGATCCTGTCTGCTGTGTGAAGAGGGCCACAGATTGGAAGCATGCCCCAAGATGGAGAAGAAGCAGCATTGTGACAAAATTGACTTTCTAAAAAGGACGGGTGCTTGTTTTGGATGTCTATCTGTCGGGCACATAAGTTCACAGTGCCACAGTAGGCTGTCTTGCAGGGTATGTAACCTGAGACACCCTACCATTCTCCATATCCATGAAAGGGAATGGAAAGAAATAAAATCACGACAAAATGACACACGAGATGAAAACGGAATAAGTCAAGTCACCATTCCCAAGACTTGTGGCCATATAGGGGCCGGAGCACAGGATTGCGTTGTGTCTATTGTGCCTGTAAAGATCAAGGCAAAGAAAGGCAGCACAATCTTAAAAACGTATGCATTCCTAGATCCCGGCAGTTCATCCACTTTCTGCTCTGAGCAACTGATGAGGAAGCTCAATGTGAGAGGAAGGAACACTAGATTCCTAATGAAAACGATGAACCAAGAAAGCTTTGTCAACAGTCACGTCATCTCGGGACTAGAGGTCGCTGCACTAAATGGTGACACCTACATCGAGTTGCCTGATGTGTACACACAACGTAAGATGCCTGTGACTCGCAATAACATCCCACGACAGGAAGACTTGTGTGCTTGGCCATACTTGAACACTGTAGAAATTCCTGCTATCGATGCTGATGTGGAGCTGTTAATTGGAACGAACATTCCAGAAGCAATGGAGCCATGGGAGGTGATAAACAGCAGGAGTAGAGGACGTTACGCTGTTAGAACCCTTTTGGGATGGGTTGTCAACGGACCATTGAGAGGAGGCAATGAGAGTGGGATTAGCTGCCCCACAGTCACTCACAGCCAACCGCATTTCCATTTCTCAGAAAGATCATTAAAAGGAGCGGCTTTCAAAAATCAAACCTGAAGAGCTGCAGAGAACGGCGAAGGAGGAGAAAATTAAGAAAGCTAAAGAATCCACCAAGGAGAAGCCTGTCAAGGAGGAGAGGGAGAAACCTGTAAAAGCTGAGAAGGAAAATACCCTCAAAGAGAAAGACAAGCCCAAGGAGGAGAAACCGAAGACTCACAAAGAGGAGAAAAGGTCCAAGAAGAAGTCCTCCTCAAAGGCTGACAGGAAAAGTGAACAGAAAGAGGAGAAACATCTGCAGGTGGACAAGGAGAAGAACACCAGGGAGGAGGAGAAATCTAAAAGGAAAAGTGAACAGAAAGAGGAGAAACATCTGCAGGTGGACAAGGAGAAGAACACCAGGGAGGAGGAGAAATCTAAAAGGAAAAGGCACCAAAGGAGGAGCCGAAACATGAAGGTTACGACGTCAACAACCGTTTCCTGAACATGGAAGATACCAAGCTCAGTGCCTCCGATGACCACCACAACAGGTGGACCTCAGACCTCTCCTCCGATTCCTCCCTCTACGGGGACGACAGTTGGGACGGTCCTGTGAAGGAGTACAAGGAATACAAATCCCACAAACGCTGTGTAGCTAAGTTAAGTGATTCTCCAGGCCTCTCTGACTCCCATAGGAAAGACTCAACACCTGATCAGGATGAACTGGACCACTTCCCAACAGAAAAAACAAAAGAGAAAGACCATAAAGAGAGGAAAGACTCCCTGGAGAAACACAACAAAGATAAGAGACTCTGTGGATGCTACACACACACAAGGAACACAAGGAACGTAAAGACAATGTCAGTTGACTCTAATCAGGAAAATAAAAAGAAACAGGAGCTGTCGGACAAGAGGGATGCCAGCGAGAAAAAGACAAAGAGACAACAGTGGCCAAAGAACAAGATGAACTTTTCGTAGGAGACGTTTTTCATGGTAGCGGACTCTAATGCGCCTCGTGGATCCTGGCTGTTGGGAAAGGTACTGCAAACCTTTCCTGACAGACATGGACTTGTGCAGTTTGAAAGTCCAGATCAAGTACAACGTCCTGGAGCGACCCATCACAAAGATCTGTCTTCTATTGGAAGCTGAATAGACTGAAACCCATTTTCTATTAATGGGGTTACCAACCCTATTGGATTACCTGAACATTATGAACTACATTAATTATGAACATTATGAGCTGAATACTGAATATTGAATACTAATGTGGACTATTTGCTTGGCTACAATTATTTGCATCTGTTGAAATTGTTGTGTTTTTATACAGTAGCAATTAGGGGCCGGTGTGTTGTTTGTTTGTTCTCAGTTGTTTTGAGTTATTTTTCAGGTTTATTTTGCAGCACTAGTTATTTGTTTAGGTTACAGTTAAACACAGAGTTTATGTTATGCTTTGCTTTTCCACCTTGCAAGAGAAAATAAAACTTGTTAAATGCACTCAACGAGAGGACCTGGTTTACTATCAAGCACCACGCGTTGGAAAGAGCTTCTTACTTATTCCCTCACTGGCATCTTTTTGTTGTTCGGTTGCCCTTACAAAGGGAATAGGTTTATTTTGAATGTGTATGCTGGTATTGTACATGCAGTAAAGTATAGGTAATAATTACCATTATGCACATTGCTCTCTGCTGAACCAAGGAGAACTAGAATGGTCTGTCTGTATGGTAGTCACAGGGTTTGAACAACTTCAAGGATGTACATCCTTCATATTATTATATCCTATTTAACACTTGTGGCTGGAGTAGGGAATCATAGTTAAACTAGTGTGTGTGTGTGTGTGTGTGTGTGTGTGTGTGTGTGTGTGTGTGTGTGTGTGTGTGTGTGTGAGAAAGTGACACAAACAGACAGTTCATAACTAACCAGTTTATTGCAGCTGTTCCATGGGCATGGGCGTACTGCTTGGTCCAGGGGTGGCTTCTGTTGACACAAAGACATCCACATATCAACAACTACAGTATCTTGGCGGCTAGGTGGCGCAGTGGGCAAGGCGCTCGCCACCAACGCAGGAGATGCTGGGTTCGAGCCCAGCTCTCTGCGTTGCTACCAGCTTGGCTGGTCGTTCATACTAATACAATTGGCAGTATTAGGGGGTGGGAAGCTGGTGGGTGGGGATCGGACGTTGTGGACAGCGACTCCTACAGGTCGGTTGGTGCGCCTGCGCAGTAGAATCAGGAAGCGACGAGGGCGGCGTGTCCCTCCCACGCAGACCCTCGCCGCTGAGAGATTGCGCTGTGCAGGTGAAAAGATGCGACGGCTGCCTCCTCGAGTACCGGAGGGGACACGTGATGCAAGTAGGGCTGTCTTAAATACTTCGTTCGATGGGCATGGGATTCGAATATGAAAAGAAAATTCGATTATGTAAAAAAATATATATATGATTTTTTTTTTTTTTTGGAAAAATCAACTCTGCCTCTCTTTGTTAACTACAACAAGCAATGCTGTTTGTTATTTAAGATGAGGTCGGACTCGGCACTGACAGATTTGTGTTCACTTCATTGTGCTGCTTTTATAAAGCCTCAAATGACGGCTTACAATATTTCATGAAAGCAAAGTGTTTAGTTTGTCTAAGATTTAAAAAGGTTTAAACTTGACAGCACTGACAAAGTTGAACAAAGTGCTGTACAAGTCCCACAACATAAAAAAATAATAATAATTAAAATAAAATAAAAAATAATTTATAAATCGAAGGTCAGCCCTACAAGGCTGTGTGTCAGACAGACACCAATGACTTCCACCAGAGTCCTGCCACCTTCAGAAGTTTTCTGATGACTCTGATAGTGGGATGTATAAAGGACGGTGATGAGGAGGAATACCGGGAACTGGTAGCGGAATCCGTCACATGGTGCAAAAAGAACCACCTCCAGCTAAATGTGACGAAGACCAGGGAACTGGCTGTGGATCTAGGGAGGAGTTGGAGTACATATGTGACCCCCGTTTCCATCAGGGGAGTCGATGTGGACATGGTTGAGGACTACAAATACCTCGGAGTCCACATCGACAACAAACTGAACGGGTCAAAACATGCAGAGGCCCTCTACAAGAAGGGCCAGAGCCGACTCTACTTCCTCAGAAGGCTGGGATCCTTCAACATCTGTACAAGGATGTTGAGGATGTTCTATGAGTCGGTGGTGGCGGGCGCCTACTTGTACGCTGTGACCTGCTGGGGCAGCGGACTGAGAGCGGGGGACACAAACAGGCTGGAAAAGCTGGTCAGGAAGGCCAGTAACGTGGTAGGGGTGGAACAGGACTCTCTAGCGGTGGTGGCGGAGAGGAGGAGCCTTGCTAAGCTCCACGCCATCATGGACAATCCCTCCCACCCACTACACACGGACTTGGCTGAAAGAAGAAGCACGTTCAGTGTTAGACTAAGACTCCCTAGATGTAACACTGAACGGCACAGGAAGTCCTTCATTCCGACAGCCATTCGACTCTATAATGCATCACTGTGCCTCACTGCAGCACTGAGCACAGGGTCAGTACAGCCTGGCGAAATCTTCCTGGACAGTTAAAACCTTTTTACACTTCTCACAATCTTCTTGGACACTTTACACTTTACATTTTTACACTTATTACTGTACACTTTACTGTATATTTTTGGCTGTATAGTTGTATATTTAAGACTTATTGTTGTCACTACTTGACACAGGCCTTTGCTGCAAAATTAAAATTACAATCGCTGGGAAGATTCAAGCATTTTAATTCCAGCTTTCAATCAGAATTGATAATGTGAGCAGTGATGGACATATCTCACTGTGAATTAACACTTGACCACATGTCTGTGATCAGCACTATCCCTGACTGTGTTTTCCACATTGGAAATTAAGTAATGTTATCTGTGTAAGGATAATCTGTGTAATGTAAGTCATGTTGCAATTCCAATGTGTTGTGTTTACTTAAACGTTGACTCGGTTGGTGATTGTTCTGTTAGAATATAGAATCAGTAGTTTGTGCCTATGGTTTACCGTATTTTACATTGCACAGTTTGGAGAGCTAGGAGGCTACCGTAAGAGGGACTCAGAGTTCATGGGGTAACGTTATGTATAGGGTCAGAATGTAGGCTCAGATAATGTTACCTTTTTTGACACAACAATGCAGTGAAGCATGGAGAAAGGGAAAGAGAGAGACTGACTATATCATTCATATATTAATTCATTAATATATTCATAATGTTGAATAATTGAATATCGTTCTGTTATCAGGGACACGTGAGGGCCATTATTGTGGTGCACGATACATAAATGATACTATCGTCCTATCCCCCAAGCCTATTTACCATTCAACGTTATTGGCGACTCCTGTGACTGACTACTTATGATTACTTTCCCTAACAATTTTTTTTTATGATTTCCTTATGACTGCATTATTTAGATCATATCGTTCATGGTATTTATATTCTGAATAGAGAATGCAGAAGAGAACAAGTGATGAGAATCACAGCAGATTAACGGGAGAAAGGGCTGAACGAACAGGAGAAAGTATTAAAATTGAGTGTTTGAAGATTAGTTAACTAGCTAGCTCCATGCCATTCAAACCTGTGATTCGGACAGATGTGATCACGTTGAGAGTGTATGTAGGGCTGGGTGATTAATACAATTTAAATTTCAATTACGATTTGGCCCGCCACAATAATTTCGATTGATAGATAAAACAATCAAAATGTTGTCTTGTGTTGTAAATGCACTGCCCCCCCCTGGATTCCGCCAATAGGTCACAAGTTCATCTCTGTATTTAATAAAGTTTAAACATTATTATTATTATTATGATACTAACTTTGGTGTTGCTCATGGAGACTTCTCACACTGGTTATGTTGATCCTGGAGAAGAAACCGTCTTTGGTATCAGCATCCTCCTCACTGCTCCAGAGTTCCTCCTGTTCCTCTTTAACCTGTGGAGGCTCTGGCTCCTCCTGGCCCAGACTGGGGATCAAGTGCTGTGAGGGGTCTGGAAGGAAAGACAGAAGCAGAGACAAACATACCCACCTTTAATCTCACTGTTACAACTGGCATTGAAGTAAAAATGGTCAATGGTAAATGGCTGCATTTATATAGTACTTTTATCCAAAGCGATTTACAATTTGATCCTCACATTTTTACCCATTCACTCACACAACGAAAAAAAGAAAAACTGAATTGCACAATATGCAGCCTAGATGACTGTACTAGGCTAAAGTGCTATGTAGGCCGTAAGGTGAAGGCTGTATCGTTTCATCCCGTTCCCACCTCGGCAGACTACACAATTTTCACTCTGGGTGAAAGATATATTGGTGTAGATTTAGGAATTAAAAGTTCTCCATTTACAACCCTGCCCGTTTTGCGCAATCATAATTTTAAAGTCGAGACTAGATCTTTCCTCGCGAAAGGATACTTGGTCACCAAAGAGTTTTATTTGACGTAATTGGTGCGAGTTCGGTCACGTATCTTGCGCTCGACCAATAGCAGCTCTCTTTGTTGCGAGGATACGGCCATCAGGTGACAACAAATGACATCCACAGAGTAACGTTACGGACGAAAATGGACAAAAAACACCTTCTAAAGTTCGCAAAAAGGTTTCTAAACAATGTTATATGCATCTCACGTCCGTTCAGAAAGAACGTGTACAAGATTTTACACAGACACGGTGGGATAGATATAGAAACTGTGTAGAACGGTGGCTTAACTTACCAGGCCAGAATCATACCATTGCGGAGACATACAAACATTGTTTAGAGATCAATTTGTGTCATAAATGTCATGATATATCTGTATATCTGTATGTCGTGTATGTCATAAATGTCATGATGAATAGAAAATAGGGGACCCTGATGTAAACAAGACGAAAGTCTTTCTCTGGTATGCATCCCCTTAACAATTGTGTGTATTGAGTAGGGCTGTCTTAAATACTTCGAAGCTTCGTTCGATGGGCATGGGATTTGAATATGAAAAAAAAATTGATTATAAAAAAAAAGAAATAAAAAAAAAAGATTTAAATTTTTTTGCTAAATCAACTCTGCCTCTCTTTGTTAATTACAACAAGCAATGCTGTTTGTTATTTAAGATGAGGTTGGACTCGGCACTGACAGATTTGTGTTCATTGTGCTGCTTTTATAAAGCCTCAAATGACGGCTTACAATATTTCATGAAAGCAAAGTGTTTTGTTTGTCTAAGATTTAAAAAGGTTTAAACTTTACAGCACTGACAAAGTTGAACAAAGTGCTGTACAAGTCCCACAACATTAAAAAAAAAAAAAAAAAAAATTATTTAATTTTAATTTTAATTAATTTTTTTATTTCGAAGCTTTGAATTAACCCATTCTCTGCCGGGCATTGTACCCATCATTGTACCCTCTCTGCCAGCGCTATAAGTCTATGGAGATGTTCACCTTCTTTGCAGGGCTATAACTTTTTTAATTGTATTGCTAAATTGACCTTACTATGGCCCATTCAACATCAATTATCTATCGTTCAGGATGTAGGAACGTTTTACTTTTTCATTCACACATTCATACTAAAATACCGTCTAGAGTATAAATATGTTTTTATCGTTTTCTGCTGTATTTCATAGAACGTGAGATATAGGCATAAATGCATATATTAGATGATCAAATGCAGTTTGATACCGATCAACGTTATGTTAAAAATTTCAACTGTACATGGTCCTAAACGTCATGACTGGTCATCTGCGGGTGAACGGAGGGGGGGGTCGCTTATAATTCAATGACTGACGTTAAATGATTCATGTAGTATGGGTGATATATTGATCAGAGCAGTTTGTATCGAAAATGGTAAAGAAAAACACTGAAACTCACCCCAGTCTCCTCGTAGCATTGGGCGATGAGAGTGGAGCAAAAAGATCGCTATTATGGGATGTTGATCGATGCGATCCATTTCCGGGTTGTATATTACTAATACACGTCCAAATCATGTTGATTATTGAGTTATGGCAAAGATCAATATCCACGTGTCTGTATTGAGCCCCGGGACGATAAGCGAGTGGCCGGACGAAAATAGGGGACGGACCAAGCACTTCCGGCCACTTCCAGTTTGGCAACTCGTCGATCGGCCACGAGGTGGCGGTATTGAAGCGTTGCAGAGTTGTGATGGCCCAGACAGCATCACCCAAGACTCCGTGGGTGAAATATGAATACCATGACGAAAATATGAAATATTGATCTCAAAAACGCCTTACGGAGTTATTGGCAGACAACACATGGCGGAGAAACCCGCCTTAACACGTGAATGGCGGAGAATGGGTTCAAATCTAATCTCGGCCCCGAAGCTTCGAATTCCAAAAAAATTATCGAAGGTCAGCCCTAGATGCAAGGCTTCGTCCACATTGTGGCCGGCTTGTGGGAGGCATGGCCTAACAACATTCGAGACAGGGGAGGGTAGAATTGAACAATGCGAAATTGGGGACGGGAGAAAAATAGAAAAATGGGGAGAAAAAGTAGATAAAAAAAATTAAAAATAAAAAAACTACAGTATCTCACATCTTATGGTGTGTGTGTGTGTGTGTGTGTGTGTGTGTGTGTGTGTGTGTGTGTGAGAGAGAGAGAGAATGACGGAGACAGACAGTTCATAACTAACCGGCTTGGTGCATCTTTTCCATGGGCGTACTGCTTGGTCCAGGGGGGGTGGCTTCTGTTGACACAAAAGACATCCACATATCAACAACTACAGTATTTCACATCTTATGGTGTGTGTGTGTGTGTGTATGTGCGAGGGTGGTATTACTTACCCTGGAATGACTGGTGTGTGAGTGAGAAAGTGACACAAACAGACAGTTCATAACTAACCGGTTTCTTGCAGCTGTTCCATGGGCATGGGCGTACTGCTTGGTCCAGGGGTGGCTTCTGTTGACACAAAGACATCCACATATCAACAACTACAGTATCTCGGCGGCTAGGTGGCGCAGTGAGCAAGGCGCTCACCACCAACGCAGGAGATGCTGGGTTCGAGCCCAGCTCTCGGCGTTGCTACCAGCTTGGCTGGTCGTTCATACTAATACAATTGGCAGTATTAGGGGGTGGGAAGCTGGTGGGTGCAGATCGGACATTGTGGACAGCAAATCCTACAGGTTGGTTGGTGCGCCTGCGCAGTAGAATCAGGAAGCGACGAGGGCGGCGTGTCCCTCCCGCGTGATTACGAAACCTAGCCGCATTTCTCGGAGACGCTCCCTGATTGGCCGACGCCTGTTTCTACACTGGTTAAGCTTAGGCACTCTTCGAAGTTGGTTAAGGTTAGAGTTTGTCTTAGAGCGTGACGGCAAGTTCTTTCAACGGTTAAGCTTAGGCACTCTTTCGAAGTTGGTTAAGGTTAGAGTTTGTCTTAGAGCATGGCGATAGAACGGCAGGTAGTTTGCAGGCTGTTTGACGTGGAAATGGGCAAAGACACAGCTCGTCACGGATTGGGCAAACGCGTCAGTGGCCAATCAGAGAGCGTCAGTCAGTGCCAATCAGAGAGCGTCTCAGAGAAATGCGGCTAGGTTTCGTAATCACGCGTCCCTCCCACGCAGACCCTCGCCGCTGAGAGATCGCACTGTACAGGTGAAAAGATACGACGGCTGCATCCTCGTGTACCGGAGGGGAGAGAATGACGGAGACAGACAGTTCATAACTAACCGGCTTGGTGCATCTTTTCCATGGGCGTACTGCTTGGTCCAGGGGGGGTGGCTTCTGTTGACACAAAAGACATCCACATATCAACTACTACAGTATTTCACATCTTATGGTGTGTGTGTGTGTTTGTGTGTGTGTGTGTACAAGGGTGGTATTACTTACCCTGGAATGACTGGCATGCTGGCTGAGCAAGTCTCAGGGGTTGAAAGAAGTCCAAGGAGATGGTTGCTATAGTATACAAAATATAAGAAGAAGCGGCATTAAACATGACACAGTGTGTCAGGTAAATGGCCATCACAACTAGAGGACGAGGTCAAGTTAAAATGGTCCAAAGCTGGATTCCGATATCTAAGCATTGTAATCACTCCCACCACAACAAAATTATATGACGCCAATTATGGAAAGTTAATCAAGGAACTAAGGGCAGATCTGGTCAGATGGGAGATTCTCCCCGTCTCTAATTGTGGGACATAGCAACAGTAACAAGGGGGGGCGGGACTTGCGTTCAGTGTAGGAAAGGTCTATTACGGTTTATTGTGAAAAGAAAGGTATTAGCTTTACCTCCTGATGTTAATTTGAGCATTTCTGCTCTCATCTCCGGCCTTGTGGGGTGGAAAGTGCTGGACATTTCAGTTTGGGTGCCAAATTGGTCCTTGGACACCTTTCTGAATAATCTGGCATAGAACACTAATTTAGTTGGTGGAATTGTAACTGCATAAAATTCCAATTCAATGAACATCTACATGGTTATGCATATGTTGGCAGTACTGTAGTTTATAATTGAACGTCTACCTTTGCACATAGGACAGGTCTGGGCAGATCTCTCTGTTGGCTGCAGCATAGACGTATTTGTCTCCATGTTCAATTTTGATATTGTGCTTTAGCACAGCCAAAGCAGAAGGAGGCGTGTGGCCAATCGCGAATAATCCCATCAATGTGTCTATGGCCTTTTGTCCAACATCTCTATAGCGAATGGCATCTGCAACATGGAGATTGTGATTGTGCCAATTCGCAATGCGAACTTGCATTGGGAAATGAGGGATGTGTGGGTCTTTGCTCCTGTAAAACCAATCAAAATCAACTTATCAATAAAAACTAGGCCCCAACTGTTATGTCCATAAAAACAATTGAATTATAAGTATTGTATAGTTCAAACTCACCGGGTCATTCCTCTATTTTTCAGTGTAACAGCCATGGTAGCTTGGCAGCCAGTGTTTTTGGATTTCTGCTTGCCTTGTCTCGCCCCGATCACCTTATGCTGGCACCTGTAACTTTTCTGCACAACATTTTGATTGAATGCAGTATGGGTTAGCAGTATGCGTATGGGTGAAAGACAGAAATGGTACTCTAACAAATGACAGTAAGACGTTTTGACAACACAATTCTTACCTTGAATAGGACAGAGCACCCCACCGCTGGTCGGGTAGCCTCCACTCTCCATGTCACCCCAGATGACTCATTCACCAACGCCACCCACTCGTTGGCCTGTTCCACAGTGTGGACATCCACGCGTACCGTAGACATGAAACCAGTGTGGTCTCCTAACGGGGCCACCTCTTCCTCATACTCGCACACATGAAGCGGAAACTTGTCAGGCAGCCAACCCTACAGGAGACATGAAATTAGCCTACTGGTAATTTAAGACCCCCACATAAAGATCAGGAATGATCATAATTCACGACAGGGATTACCTTTAACTGTGGGTAGTCCTCTATATTCTTGTCTTGTGCTCTTGCACAAACCCCACCACCACCAAGTCTAAAGTCCAAATGAACGCAAAAACAGCAAGTTTCAAGTTTCTTTATTAGTTGTCATACAGAAGTACAGAATAGTTTTATACTAGTGCTGTCAATCGATTAAAATATTTAACTCGATTAATCGCATGAGTGTCCATAGACTCGCGATTAATCGCAAATTAATCGCATATTTTTTAACCTTAAACGGATCTTTTTCAAGTTCCAAGTTTTAATACTCTTATCAACATGCAAGTCAACAAATGCTTGCTTTATGCAGCCATTTAACACAAAAGGATGACCCTCATGCATTGCAAATTTGCATCAAATTCAAAACAGAGTGATGCACAAAATAACTTAAGAAAATAATAATTTAAAACAATGAATAAAGAGTGCATGAAATAATAGGGGAAAGAAAATGTTAGGAACTTGTTACATTCACCCACACAAGGGCTGATTAATCAACCCCCCCTCGCTCTCACACACTCTCCCAGCTCTCTTTCTCTCTTGCCCCTTCCTCATCTCTCTCACCCCCCTCTCTCTATATATCACAGTGACACACACACACACACACTTCAGAAACAAACATAGTATCAATGAGAGCATCAATAATACACCAGAGTGAAGTCTAGTAAAAAAAAATATATCTTAAAAGTTTTTAATCGTGAGTTAAAAAAAATAGTGGCGTTAATAGAATTGGGCAATAACCACCAAGCACTGCTTAAAAGCTCAGGGTGGGTCCGAAATATATCAGATATGAATTTCAAAGGTACCCACTAGCGTACAATTAGGGGTTCACACACAGCCGCGCCGGGGTCTGAAAGCTCGGAGTTGCTAATAAAGATTTTAAATCATTTTTATAAAACAAGTAGTACTCACAGAGCGAGCCGTGTATTTCCGTATTTGGCTGCCTGGTGCGCCTGCACTGTGATCACAGCGCATGCGCATCATGCACCCAACGCCGGAAATAATGCCGTGTTGACCAGTTTATAAAAATGATTTAAAATGTTTATTAGCAACGCCGAGCTTTCAGACTAGAGATGTTCCGATACCATTTTTTCCTTCCCGATCCCGATACCTAAGCTTTGGGTATCGGCCGATACCGATACTGATCCGATACCAGTGCATACATTAAAAAAATTTAAATTAAAAAAAATATTTTTATACAGCTACTGTTTTATATATAGTTTTTTTAGTAATAACTATAAAGTAATGGTATTTATTCAACAACAGGTGATTGTATAGATTAGTATTAGTATCAGTAATTGAAAACTATCTCAATGAGTTCACCCACGGAAAGGTTGTTGGCACATTAGTTCCACACGGACATTATTCGTTGCTGCACTTGCTTCCACAAGGCTCCGTTTAAGTAGCAGAGGCTCTGTTGGGATTTTTGCACAATAAATATTCAACATTCTCTTTTGAGACTCCACCTCAGACTCTTATCATTTGGCACTAAAAGCTAAACATTGTCACCGATATGACTGTCCGCAACATGTCATTAATTGTGTACGCGAGGTGGTCGATCAGTGACAACGTTAACGTGAGCTAGGTTAGCTAGCATGAGCTACCGGTAGATGGAAAGACTGTAACGTTACTGGTGAAAATGTTATTTAACTTGGAATACTCCTTTGCCAACTTGCTGTACTTTGCTTGCAGGTCTGCAGCCATTATTGCTGGATTATGAATAGCCCCAACTTTAGCCAAGGTAAGTTAGGTAACGTTAAAGCTAAAACTTTAACGTTAGTTAACGCTAGCTTTCGGTTAGCTGTTCAATGCTAATAACACCACCAAGCGAACCCATCAGAGCTCCCCGTCAACAGCGCTCTGTCGGGACGATGGCAAAGTATCTGGAAAGTATCTGCTGTTAAAATGACAAATGGCATTGACACTTTAATTCACGGTCGGTTCAAAACACGTTTGTTTTATAATGCTCACTCAGCAGACTGCAGTGTGTGTGTGTGTGTGTGAGAGTGAGAGTGAGAGTGAGAGAGAGAGAGAGAGAGAGAGAGAGAGAGAGAGAGAAAAGAGAGAGAGAGAGAATGATGGAAACAGACAGTTCATAACTAACCGGCTTGGTGCATCTTTTCCATGGGCGTACTGCTTGGTCCAGGGGGGGTGGCTTCTGTTGACACAAAAGACATCCACATATCAACAACTACAGTATTTCACATCTTATGGTGTGTGTGTGTTTGTTTGTTTGTTTGTTTGTTTGTGTGTGTGTGTGTGTGTGTGTGTGTGTGTGTGTGTGTGTGTGTGTATGTGCAAGGGTGGTATTACTTACCCTGGAATGACTGGCATGCTGGCTGAGCAAGTCTCAGGGGTTGAAGGAAGTCCAAGGAGATGGTTGCTATAGTATACAAAATATAAGAAGAAGCGGCATTAAACATTACGTCATATGGTATCGGAACGCAGAATTAGAGGGTACTCGCCGATACCAATACCAGCATTTTAGGCAGTATTGGCGGCATTTCCGATACTGGCATCGGTATCGGAACAACTCTATTTCAGACCCCGGCGCGGCTGTGTGTGAACCCCTAATTGTACGCTGGGTACCTTTGAAATTCATATCTGATATATTTCGGACCCACCCCGAGCTTATAAGCAGTGCTTGGTGGTCCAAATTAGCCTGCGAGCTATGGAGCTGCGAGTGACTGCGGATTCAAAAGCCCCTGGCTTGCACATCGCAGTCACGGAAGGGGCTAGGTGTAATGAGGTATGGGTGTAGTGCAAATTCTTTACCAATAAATATAAAGTCTGTTTAGGTGTTCTAAAGTGGGTAAAGTGGGTGCTGCAGTGAGTTGTTTGTTTAAAGTGAGTGTGTGCGTGTGGATGTGTGTGCTGTGCGTGCATTTGATGGTTGTTACATAGTGTTATTGTCATTTAGCATTCTGATGGCCTGAGGATAGAAGCTTCTTCTGAGTCTCAATGTCCTTGCCATGAGACTCCGGTATCGCTTGCCTGACCGCAGCAGTTCAAAGAGGCAGTTGTTTGGGTGGCTGGAGTCTTTGATTCTCTTAGCAGGCTAGCTATTTAGGTATACAAATGAAATACTGTATATCTTATGATCAGGGGTGAAAATTAACTTTTTGGCTCGCCAGTGGGACTGGTAGATGAAAATAATCCACTGGCCAAATAATAGTAAATTGTATTTGTCACAAATATCTGTTTTAGTAGGCTAATTATTTTTTAGCATTATATGCGTTCAATTACATAGCCTACTGAAAGCTTTGCTCCACTAGTCTGTCAAACTATTTGTTTTTGTGTGACTGGTACACACATTTACCTGCCAGAGTGGCAGGTAGCCTTCTGAAATCTTTACCTGCATCTGGCCGGTGGCAGGTGTTAATTTTCAGCCCTGCTTATGATGTAGCCTACAACAGCACACCAGGTTTTAGAACTGTGCCTCATGAATAAAATGCATTACTCTGATTGCTAGGGTAACAACACCCCTTAGCTGTTATAAAAAACACCATAAACCACGGAATAACTATGTACTAAAATGTACCTAGTCTGCTTCTGCTTGGCTGAATAGCAGTGATCCTCCATCTTCCAGCACGAGGGTGGGTGGACGTAGCACGTGTAAAAGCGTGTGTCCTTCCTTGAAACGAAGGAAGGAAGGATTCAAGGATGACATGAGTATTCGGACAGGTGTTGTCAATTAGCAGGGCCCAACTTACATGGAGTGGAGTATAGGACTATTAGCTAACTTATATACGAAGAAAACAAGTTGAAAGTGACTGAAAACGTAACGCACATAAAGGAGTTGCGCGTAGAGAGAGCTGCCTGCCGCATTAACCTCGTTCCCAGCTTTAGAACTAGGCGTAACGCGATTGGCGCTGAGAGAAACGTCAGTGGCCAATCAGATCGCGGATCCCGAACGCGAAACTGAAAGTGGGTTGGGCAACATCTTTACGTGTCTGGCAGGTATCATTATTTCCCCGATGTAGTCTCTCGGTGACTACAGTTTGTTTGGACAGTCGTCAGTCGCCATACACATGTCTTGCCCGAAAAGGTCTCAAATGGCCCTAAGAAAAAGCCCCTTTCTTTTAGGGGAGCTGCTAGCTGGCCTGAGACCAGGGAACAGTTAAAACATTAGAGGTAGCGGTACAGTAGGTAGAAGAGGGGAGCTGCTGGCTGGTCTGAGACCAGGGAACAGTTAACACATTAAAGAGAGGTAGAGGGGAGCTGCTGGCTGGCCTGAGACCAGGGAACAGTTAAAACATTAGAGGTAGAGGGGAGCTGCTGGCTGGTCTGAGACCAGGGTGCCCAGACACTGATCACCAGAGGGTCCACACTCCACACTGAGGGACTAGCAGCAGCTGGATGGCAAAGAGCTGGCAACCTATTAACATAAACACAAGGGTCAGGGTGATTGTATGACCCTTGTATGTACAATAGAGTAGTTCAAGTTTATTATTTGTCCCAAAATGGGCAATTTGTGCTAAAAACATACAATATACCACAACACATAGAACAGTTTATATAAACAACATAAATCTATCGATTCGTAACCCTTATCAGCATTGCATGCAAATTCCACAAACCGTGCAAATAATTTCTACAAATATAATATATTGCACCTCATATTAATAATTGTCGGTCTCTATATCATAATAATCATCATCATTCCAGTCACAGTCTCTGTTTCATTATCATCATCATCATCATCATCATCATCGTCATCATTATCACCATCATCATCATCGTCATCATTATCACAGAGGTTATGGGCTAAACATCAACCACAGCAGTTACCTGCCAACAGCATTCAGGGCACAAATGGAGACGTGATGAAGGGATTCTTATACCTATTGTTTGTGGCCATAGGGGAACTTAAACGTAGGCCTGATGGTAACAGCTTGTATTCTGAATGAAGAGGATGGGTGCGTTCTGAAGGGATGGTTATAGCTTTAAGCACCTGCTTGTTGAATATGTGATTTAGACTGAACTGTACTCCCACTGTCTTACTTGTCACCTTCACAATCGTATCCAGGGCATTCTTCTGTGGTACCAAGGTTACCAAGGTTACCATACCAGCAGATGATAGAAAAAGACACAGCTCTATAGAACAGTGTCATTAGAGTCCTATCAATCTGTAATTTAGCATGTTTCCTTAAGCAAAAAAGGCAGTTTATTTTTTTTATCTTATTTCTTTTACACCATTTCAGTGTTGGAATCAAATTTCAGGTGGTTATCAATAAAGTAGATTGATAGACCAAATAAAGTCACTTTGTGCCACCCGCATGGGCGATTTTACCACTGGGGCACATGCCCCTGCTGAAATCTCAAGTTATTATTAAAAAATATAACCCTAATAACTAACCTTACTGTCATGCACTTGTCCTAATAACCTACACTGTAGCACTCAATACTTTGATGAACATTGTTACTCAGCTGATTTGTGCCCTTCCTGATGACTTGTCGTACAGAACTTGTATGTCGCTTTGGATAAAAGCATCAGCTAAATGACCAAATGTATGTGCCCCTGCCCATATTGGCGCAAGCTGATGCGAATTTAAACCAGTCCGTAGCACTCTGGTTAGTTACACAGGGGACTATAATTCGCTGGCGCGGAAGGATACATAACCTCTCAAGTTCAACGTGGGTTCTTCTGAACCGACCAGTCACAGCTGATGGCGAAATGATTGACAACCATTGTAGCCATGGAGCTCATTTTGACTGCTTCAAGAAGCAAACCGAGACAACTCCAGCGCTAATTGCAATTTGGAAGTGCAACGATGACAGACTGAGAAGCCGGGTGCACTGCAAAACAACTTCAAGAAGACAAACTTACCTCACTGTTTTTAAGTTTTATGGTAAGTTGATTGAACAACCTGTCTTTAGCATTGGCTGCACATGACCGTAGCCTGTAAGCCTGACGTTAGAAGGGATTGGGAAAATGCATGATGCCTGTAATATTCAAAATCTGTTTTAAGCTTCAACATTTACTTTTGAAGTGCGGCTGGGTGGTGCAGTGGGCAAGGCACTCGCCACTAACGCAGGAGATGCTGGTATCGAGCCCAGCTCTTGGCGTTGCTTCCGGCTTGGCCAGACGTCATACTAACACAATTGGCAGTGTTAGAGGGTGGGAAAGCCGGTGGGTGGGGATTGGACATTGTGGACAGCGACTTCTACAGGCCGGTTGGGTGACGCCTGTACAGCAGAAACAGGAAGTATCGGGGGCAGCGTGAGCCTCCCACGCGTTACTCCTCACCACTGAGAGTTCCAGCTGTCTGGTGAAAAGATACGACAGGCTGCCTCCTCGGGTACCGGAGGGGACACGTGATGCAAGGCTTCTATCCTCACTACAGCCGACCAGTGGGAGGCATAGTCGAGCAACGTTCAAGACAGGGGAGGGGAGAATTGGAATTACGAAATTGGGATGGGAGAAAAATAGAAAAATAAGGAGAAAAAGTGGATAAAAAAAAAAGAATTTACTTTTGACAAACAAGTTCTGACGTGTATAGCGACAATGCTCCGACACACTTGAATCCTAATATTGAAATGTTTGTGCAATTGGTATTTTAAATTTTAAATGTGTCCAGATATGTGCGATAGCATCAGTTATTGGAATGGTGCTCAGATTTAGCATGACCCCTAAATGCTATGATGTTGATTGGAAACTAGATACAGGAGTAGGAGTAGGCTTGTTGTCAATGTCAAGTACATTGTATTTGTGTAACAGCTACCTCCGGATATCGACGACGACCAGATACCTCCGACAACCACAGCCAGTCCACGTCTGAGAGCCCAATAGCCACAGAGGCCACTGGAGGCCAGAGCAGCCATGGTCCAATGTAATAAAAAGTCAACCAACGAACAAGATTCTTGTACCGGATCTCCTCTCTGGTAAACAAGAATACCCTGAAGACTCTAACAGGAGCACTCATTCAAGGGTATACGACTATGCTTGCACCTCATGGTACCAAAGCACCTCAAAGGCACTAAAAACAAGATTACAAACATCGCAAAACAAACTGGTCAGACCTTACTCCTAAAACCCACCTCACCCCTGCCCATGTTGACAACCTAGGATGGCTTAAAGTAGACGAAATGTAACCTAATATACTCACATTTATACCTTACCTGCTACCTGTCCAGGGGCGTCGTTTTGGTATGGCACTCACCATACCTTGGCAAATTAATATATATATATATATATATAAAAATAATAATAATAATAATAAAAAAAAACTCAGCATGCATCACCGGGGCAGAAAGGAACGTCATCCTGGTCAGAACAACGGGGCAGACTACAATATATTTGCATTTGTTAGCCATACTAGCGATATAAACAATCAATCCATGCCAAGGCTAGATATGTAAAAGGTGAAAGACTCACACTCACAGCCATGCTGATTTGGCTAAATGACATCCAGACGTTTTCGTTTTACATTTTACATTTAGTCATTTAGCTGACACTTTTATCCAAAGCGACTTACAAGTTCTGTACGACAAGTCATCAGGA
Organism: Notolepis coatsorum; assembly: GCF_963971535.1. Classification (NCBI taxonomy): domain Eukaryota; kingdom Metazoa; phylum Chordata; class Actinopteri; order Aulopiformes; family Paralepididae; genus Notolepis; species Notolepis coatsorum. The sequence goes on along the minus strand of NC_140177.1, from coordinate 32,313,743 downwards.
AGGGCACAAATCTACCAGCTGAGTAACAATGTTCAAGTGTTGAGTGCTACAGTGTAGGTTAGTATATTAGGACAAGTGCATGACAATAAGGTTAGTTAGGGTTAGATTATTATTATTTATTTATATATATATATATATATATATATAAATGTTACTGTAACTGTAACATATATTTTTCATTTCAGATAATGGTTGAAGAAGTGCGTCTTTAGTCGACAGCGAAAGATTGGACGGGTTTCGGCTCTCCTAACTGGTGGGCAGTTCATTCCACCATTGTGGGGCAAGGACTGAGAATAGGCGGCTTCTCCTTGATGACCTTCCCGGAGCTTGGATAAGAGTGGGTCTGTGATGGCGAGAAGATGCAGAGTGTAGGGGTCTTGAGGGTGTGTAGTTAGAGACCATTGACCGGAGGTAGGCGGTAGGGAGCGGTTCCCTTTGCCGCATGGTATGCCAGGTCGAGGGCCTTGAAGCGGATTCGTGCGGCAATGGGGAGCCAGTGCAGGTCCCTAAGAAGTGGGGTGACATGGGCTGACTTCGGTAGGTTTGAGATCAGGCGGGCGGATGCATTCTGAATGAGTTGAAGAGGCTTGGTGGCAGTGGCCCGAAGGCCAGCAAGCAGTGTGTTGCAGTAGTCGAGGCGGGAGATGACTGTTGATTGGACGAGGAGTTGGGTGGCTTCTTTTGTCAAGAAGGGGCGGATCCTTCTGTCGTTGCTCAGGAGGAATCTGCAGGTTCTGGTTGTCGCTGCGATGTGAGCGGAGAAGTTCAACTAGTCATCGAGGACAACACCAAGGTTCTTGGCGGTCGGGGACACAGGCACAGCTGCATTCTTGACTGTGATGGAAAGGTCGGTCAGGGGGGAGGATTTGGCGGGCAGGTGGAGTAATTCTGTTTAGCTTAGGTTCAGTTTGAGGTGGTTGGTTGTCATCCAGGGGAGTGCCATGGTTTCTCCATAGAGCCCTGTCGTATTCTTTTAGCACAGGTCCGGGGCAACTTAGTCACGTGACTCAGTTGGTATTGCTGATTGGCTCCAACATGGTATGTTTGTAAACAGCGAACAGGTCCATACCTCCAGCCTTAATTATAGTCTGTATATGGTTGTACCTGGCCTGCAGCCTGCCTCTCTGTCCTGTGCTCCCGTCTCTGCTGAGTGTGCCTGGCCTGCAGCCTGCCTCTCCGTCCTGTGCTCCTGTCTCAGGCAGATCACCCTGATGGACAACGTTGATAATAATAATAATAACTTTATTTGTATAGCACCTTTCATACAGGGGATTGCAGTTCAAAGTGCTTTACATCAGAAAGAAATAAGACATAAAATCAGTGTAAAACAAGCAGCAAGAGCAAAGCATAAAGTGGGATAAAATAATGCAGATATATTAATCAAATCATATCAGAACCTCATGTGTACCAATAGGCTTTTTGAATTTCTGTAATCTGTTACAAAACACGATAAAGGTCATATTATGCACCCAGCGGATAGTGGGGCGTAAAGATAAAAGTAAAAATAAGTAAAATAATAGCAGGGTAAAATGAGCAGACATATAAAATCACATTAGGATCTAACATCCCAACAGGCCACCTTGTTTATGGTTTGATTCAGTTTTAGTAGAATAGAAAATACATGAATGATGAAAATGAGCACATAAAGTGCAGACATACTATAAAATCACAGTTTTCTACAGTGCAATAAAACATTTCTGGATTACTCTTCAACGTCTTTACCTTCTGTTTGGTATCCCCAGTTTAAAACCTGACAGTCTCCCCTCTTGTTTGATACCCACTTTGATGCTCTCTCTAGGGACATTGTTTTAACCCTGTTTCCTCTGCTTTGTCCAAATTATTTTGTATGTGGAAAAAACATTATCTTCATTACCACTTGGTCAATAAAATATCCAACATGATTAATATCTCCCTGGAATCTATGCATTGCTGTAAATATGATGCTTTAGTTTGAAGTGTCTCCTATACAGTAATATCGTATCAGGCCACCAGGAGGTGATGTAGCACAGAGGATTCTTGCACTAAGGTTCTGGGTCTATGATATAAATCTGCAGCAGGAGTCTGGAGAACTATTTCTGTGATCATTTCAGACAGCAGACATAAAATCAAAGAAAGAAACAGTATAATAACCAAATCAGATACCCATTGGTACATAACAATGCAATAATCACCTATATCAGCAATATAATTACTTAAAATAATTACTTTTACCTATATTTTTACTCTTACTCAAAGTATATTCAGATTCTAATTCTTTATTGTAACATATGATATAACCGATGGGGCATATAGACTCATCTGCACCTTTGTTTACATTGTTTATTTTTCTCATATTTCTATATTCAGATCAAATTCTATTGCCTATATTTATGTATTTCTTTCTATTACCCTGCCCATACCTGTACCTCCCCTACCCCATGCTGCTATGACGCCCACATTTCCCCATGGGGATCAATAAAGGAATATCTTATCTTATCTAATCAGACTAAACTAAACTACAGCCATGATGGGCCCATTTCTAATTTGCATGATGAATAGACATAACATGTTATAAGAGCTGTTGACAAGAGCTTCTTATAGCTCCTCACACACTATTGTAACCCAGTAGATGTGAAATGTGTGAAATATTACTGCATCTCCATCAGCCACAAGGAAGTCAAGGAGGCGATGGGCATGAATGGAACTCTGGTAAACTCAGGTAAACTCGGGTAAACTCAGGAAGACTCTAAAACAGGGGGGGGGGGGGGGGGTGACAGCAGTTTAGGAGGGAAAGCCTGTGTGAAGAGGTGTGTTTTGAGGGCTGTTGACAGTGTGGGGGCATTTTCTATGTGGATTGAAAGTGCTTTCCACAGAGAGGGGGCAGTAACAGTGCCCTGTCACCCCAGGTTCAGCATTATGGAACAGAAGAGTTATAACGAGTCACCATTTGACGCCTCTATTCTATTACTATTATTAGTAGATGTAGAGGGTAGTGGTTAGTATCCTACTCTTGAGATAGTGAGTGTAGACTGTAGAGTTGCTTCTCAACCCACTAAAAATAGGGCCCGATGTTCCAGTCAGCATCAAAGGTTTGGATTTGGGATAAGAGCAGCATCCTGTCAGAAGATCTCATGTAAGCTGCCTCACTGTAAACAAGATACGGCAACTGCCACATGCACTGGCTACAGCTCACAGCATCCAGAGAAGACACGGACAGAGGCCTTGCACGGAATGTTTGTCTAGTTCTTTTTCTTCCAGTATGGCTGCCTGTAACCATTGGTAACCAATTTAAAAAGAAAATGCCTAATTTGTGTGCAGTGGTAGAGTATGGAAAACATATTACCATTCTACTGTGACTTGTTTACAAGATCCAGTAATAAGACACCAAATGATTGTTTTTGTTTATATATTTCTCATATGGAGTGTAACAGTAAGAAGCATTTTGTATAAAAGTATTCTGTACTTCTGTATGACAACTATTAAAGAAACTTGAAACTTGATATATGATCACATAGCAACCATTGTTCTACAGCCATGTACGGCATTCTTTTTGTCATGTTACAGGCAGCCATGCTGGAAGAAAGACAACACAAACATTATGCACAATGCCTATATTAACCCTTTCACTACCACACTACAAAGGGTTAATGCTTTCACTACCACTACAGAATTTTAACCCTTTCACTACCACACCACAAAGGGTTAATGCTTTCACTACCACACTACAGGTTAACCCTTTCACTACCACACTACAGATGGGGAGACATTATCATTATCCTCTCCATGGTCACGCAACCACGACCTCAGAAACAAACAAAGAACTATTGGCTCCAACAGGGTAAATAGAAGGAGTGAAGCTGTATCGTCATACTGTATTAGAATTCCCTTTATCCATTTCATTGGCTGAAACCCCTCCCTTTCTCCCCTCGCAGGATACAGAGTGTCTTGAGTCTGCTGAAGAGGGAAAGGACAAGTCTAAACCTGAGCAGACCTCTGATTACATGTACAAGAGATCCATATTTAAAAAGCGCTAATCCGCAATAGCTGTGACTGTATGTAGTACATGAATCCACACATGCATGCATTCAGACACACACCTGCCTCAGCCTCCTAGGTTGAAGACTGTGGCTACTAGAGGGTGGGGACACTTTTGTGGACCAATCAAACCATAGAGCTGCTGGTCACAGCTAATAAATAAAACCTGTAATCATGATTGTAAGAGTAATTCTTCATTTTGGATACATAAAATCGGTACAAAAAAAAAGAAAAAGGGTCATGTAACCTTTACAATAACAAGACAGAAAAGAGTATTTCTTTCCATAAAAAGGTGCTTTATTGTGACATGTCTGGAAGGAAATATGCGGCAAAATTATGAATAAATTCACTGTAAAAATATACTGCAAACAGGGCACAGTAACATCCCTCTCACAACTTGTGGAATTAAAACAGAAATCTCTCACAGCCGTCTGAGGTGATGATGATGATCCTTTGGCCTCAATTAATGTACCATGTCGGACAACTGGAAATTAACTTCACACCACATGCATTAAGAACAAGGTATGGTTTCAGTAAAAACCCTTTATTTTTCATTACCGTTGAAAGAGAAAAAACAAGAGATCGGGGGATCTGGGGGGAAGAACACGTAAAATGTAACCGATGACAGAAGGTCGTGTTAAATGAACAATTAGTGAAGAAGAACCTGGTGATGCATGGTGACTGAGAACTCAAGTGTGTTGGAACTTTGGTGTTAAAACGATAAGAGAAGGTGACTGTGATAATGAGAGGGAGCGGTAACCCAGGAAACCCTATGTAAAGTGAACACACACAGAACAAAAAAGCACATCAGTAGCGGATGTGCGCGCATACACACACACATACATACACCTACACACAGAACAAAAACAGCACACACATCCAAAGGGAAGAGAAAACCTGACAGAATTGACCTGAGCTCAAACCCCGCCCTCTTTTCTTGACCCTCCCAATCACATCCATTGCTTCCCTCGGATGCAACGGTTGTGAGGTTTGTCAAGAGGGAAGCACCGGTTGTGATTGGAGGATAAAGAAAAGAGGGCAGGGTTTGAGATAGATCAATTGTCACCAAAGACCATGTGAGGGACATTACTGAGCAGAAAAGAAAAAAAAACACCAGTAGGATACAGTGGGTAAACATGCAACTTTTCAAAACCAAATACTGACAAAGGTAACTAGAAAAATATCACAATGATACGACCTAACGTTTTCAGAAAGGTTGTCGAGAGAGGAGGTCGAGAAGAGTTAGGCCCAACACTTCTAATAAAAAGGGACATTGCATTGAAACCATTGCGACGAGCGTTACGCTCACCGACAACACAGACATGTTCAAAGGACTATATGCCACTGACGGAACATAGTTCAATGTGCCACCGTAGGAACCCCTGGAAGCACTCCGTTATGAAGCAACAGAGGTCTCTTCTATCAGAGCACCACCACACCCCATAGTGGAGCAAGGAAGCGCGAGGAGGCTTGACGGACAGGACATTCAGCCAACGAGTCTCTTCGCACTGCGTTACTCCACCGCAGCGGTTCACGTGCCAAGTCGGGTCCAATACCGGTTGTACAAATATGGTTGTGAGCCTTTATTACACTTCATAAGAGGGCGAGTTAATGTCACCGGCGACGCCGCGACATACAGTAGCCACCTTCGGAATCCGTGAATGATAATTGCTTTATGCCTCCACAGGCTGTAAGGCGTCGATGCCAGGATGAGGTGCTTGACGGGTCCGTTTGCAGTCCCCCCCCCCCCCCACCGGGGCGGGTAGTGTTCCTAAAACCAAACCTGTATGGCTAGCCTCGTGAAGCGCTCCAGACTCCTGGAAACAAACAAACCCCCCCCCCCCCAAAGATGGAGTCTCCCCCAGGGAAAAAAACAAGGTTATTGCCATGGTAACTATTTCCTCTCAACTTAGGCACTGAGGTGAAGATCAGTTAGGATGGTCTGGGAAGGTAAACCAGTCCGCCCCCCGTGTCAGTGTTATATAACCATACCGGGCCGGGCCGCCACTGGGTGTAAACCGGGAACAGCGGTGGGACCGCCGACACCGTACAGACTCCGGGTCTGCTCCTATACCCCGTTTTCTCTTAAGAGAGACTTACCCTCGCGGAAAAAGAAATCAATAGTATTAAAAACATGGCACTCTACCCATTTTTACTGTAAAACGCCAGATCATTTGAAACAATGAAAAGGGATAGCTTCGCAATGGAGTTACAATCAAGAGGTGCGTTTTGGAGGGAGACCACCCCCTATGGGTGAGACAGTTAGAATTGCGACACCTGTTCGGCGTGCAAAATACAAGAAAATCCTTTGCATGCCGGCAAAAAAAAATAAAAAAAACCTAGCTAAAATATTGACGTGGATCACAAACAAAGTGGGACCCGGTCGATTTTAAAACATACAACAGGATTTGACGTCTAGTCGTCAAAAAGAATAAAAACATAATTATACTCGCTAACAGCTTTAAAACGTTTTTTTTTGTATTTTCTTTTTTTGTAACCTCAACTCCCATTAAAAGTTGTTAAACCTACTAAAATTACACTGAAATATCTTATTTGGCAAATAATAAATGGGAAAATAAATTGGCACAATTTTATCTTTGTTAAGATATAAATTGTATCACAGATGAAGAACATACCTGCAAATTGGGGCCTAAAGTCACTGTTCACAATTGCAAACATATTCCTTTGCTTAAAACAAACACTATTCTATGTATAATGAATGAGAGCAAAAAGGAAACAAAAATCACTTCTATATAATGGCACAAGCAAACTGGGAAAAGAAATTAAAATAAAATAATACATTTTCATGGAGACATGTACCCAGCGTTGGAGGAAATAGAAACCACCAGCTAAAATAAAACTGAGCTTTATATATAAAGACACCTCTCTGTATCCATTCTTAAAGCATATTTGTTTTGTTTAAAAGATCGAAGTACTCTGGAAATATGCCATGTACAAAATATCTCCCTGTAAAAACAGCATTCACACAAGGCACTTCATTCAGTAAGGAAAGAGAAAACCACAGTCCTTTCTACTATCAGAAACTGCCTGCATAGCAACAATACAAGGACAAAATATTTTTTTTCTTTTTCTCTCTCTTCTTCTTCAGACTTCTGTGTTGTATCACAAAAGAATTTCAGACAAAAAAAAAAGTTTTTCTCTTTTGGTTTTAAAAGAAGCACTTTACCGAATAGTAAAACTCTTTGTCTGTTCGTTTGAAAATAAAGACCTAAAGAGTTCGTCTCCTCTTCGCATCTCGTCCCCCAAATCCAGCGACGCTTTATGGCGCTCTTACACTATTTCTGTCCATTGTGTCGTTGTTGTTGTTGTTGTTGTTGTTGTTGTTGTGAAACACAGTGGTCCTGGGGCTTGAGAGTGTTTTCTGACCGTGGGTCCGAAGGCAGCCAGTCACCAGGACATGAGAGCAGGGAAGGGGAGGGGATTGCTTGGAAGGTTTTCCACAGTGAGACTCCAGGGCGCCCCCTTGGGGCAGAGGCAAGAGGGCGCTTGGGGGTGGGAGGTTCTGCCTGAGTCTGAGAGACGTGGCGTAGTTAAGGGGCAGACGGCGAGGGGTGGTGTTGTGTCCTGCTACCTGCCTCTCAGATCCCGTAGGACCCCACAGAGAGATGTGGCGAAGTTAAGGGGCAGAGCGAGAGAGAGATGGGGGTGGTGGTGTGTCCTGCTACCTGCCTCTCAGATCCCGTAGGACCCCGCAGAGAGATGTGGCGAAGTTAAGGGGCAGAGCGTGAGAGAGATGGGGGTGGTGGTGTGTCCTGCTACCTGCCTCTCAGATCCTGTAGGAGCCCGTAGACCTCTTCCTCTCTGCTTAGTCCCTCAAAGAAAGGCAGCAGGTCCAGGAGCTCCGTGTCATTCATGTCATCGAACCAGGACTGGACTGGGACCTGAGGGGGGAGGAGAAATCAGTTAGCCAGAGGCCTTCACGTGGAAAAGCACCAGAGGCCTTCGTGTGGGGAAGCACCAGAGGCCTTCGTGTGGGGAAGCACCAGAGGCCTTCGTGTGGGGAAGCACCAGAGGCCTTCGTGTGGGGAAGCACCAGAGGCCTTCGTGTGGGGAAGCACCAGAGGCCTTCGTGTGGGGAAGCACCAGAGGCCTTCGTGTGGGGAAGCACCAGAGGCCTTCGTGTGGGGAAGCACCAGAGGCCTTCGTGTGGGGAAGCACCAGAGGCCTTTGTGTGGGGAAGCACCAGAGGCCTTCATGTGGGGAAGCACCAGAGGCCTTCGTGTGGGGAAGCACCAGAGGCCTTCATGTGGGGAAGCACCAGAGGCCTTCGTGTGGGGAAGCACCAGAGGCCTTCATGTGGGGAAGCACCAGAGGCCATCACAAGTTCAAAAAGGGCTTTCTTGCCCAGAACCAACATGCATAAATTAACTTTCAAACACAGAGACCCTACCCTAAGCAGACCCAAGGAAAATTAGACCCCCCCTGAAAGAAATGTAAACAGATGTAATCATGCTTGTGCTAATGGACCCTATATCAGGTCTGGGACAGAGATGCTGAGGCTTCTTTGATATATCTGGCCAGCTCTGGTGCTGGTGGCAGGCGGCTGCACTTCAGTATGTTTTATGCAAAAAAAATGTAACACTGAGGAAATCTGAGGAACAGTGATTGACCACACACATTAAAATTAACACTACGTACTGTTGATTTTGGAAAGTCAAAAGTAAATAAATCCAATTTTGAAAATAGGTTCCTCTCAGATCCATAAATTTCAGTTATGCTTACCTGAGACCTGTGGCAATAATGTCAGACCCTACGCTTGCCCAACAGACAAATGAGGATTTTGGACCCAGACCCACCTCGGGGTCTTGGGTTTGTGGGTAAGAGTGGACCCGTGAATGACGGGTGTTTCCAAATGTTATTTCCATTTCATTAAAGGGGAACTATCTTATAAATGGCCTTTTTGAGTGTTTAGCATTGTTTCCTAGCTATGTGAACTTATATTAATATGATCTATGTCTCAAAATTCTCATATTGGCGCATTCTTCCAATTCTCCTCTCACAATATTCACCCTCACTGAACTGAGTCGTTTGAAAATGTGCCTATATGTGATGTCATATAGTCACTGCTGCATGTTAATGTTCAGGCGGACGACGCCGCTGCACAGTGGTTTAGGTGGCACCTGCACCTGTGTCCCAGGCTCAAAACAGCTCGAGATCTTGAGGTAGAAAAATGCTGTTTTTGAGGACTTGATTAGAAATACAAAACAATGAATAAAAAAAATATATATATTACAGAGGTGTTCCATAGACTCACAGGAATTGAGTAAAAGTGCCCAAATAGTGAAAGAAATAGTAAAATAGTTCCCCTTTAAATGTATGCACAGTGCACTGCATGTGATGTTGGTGAGAAAAGTGTGGGAAGATGATTTTAAATGATTGTTTGTTCATTCATTCATTCATACACTGGCTGCGGGTATCAACTTGATAGCAGTTGAACGCCGGAACACGTTCGGTTTGTTCGACTGCAGGCTCTTATAACTATTAGGACACTTTTCTACTCTAATGGTGCAGAGAACTCACAGCATTTTCTGGGTGGAAGATGTAGGAGGCTGGCGAGTTGTCGACGATGATGACGTTGTTTAGTTCTCTCCCAAGCCGGCTCAGGTCTTTAACATAGTTCCCTCTGTGGAACACGCAGGATTCTCGGAAGAGCCGTGTGCGGAACACCCCCCACTGGTCCAACAGGTCTGCCACAGGGTCAGCATACTGTCCAGGACACACACACAAAGGACAAATGTTAAACTGTTAACCATACAAATATTTGAGCAGGCTCGGTTCTACCACCCCGATTACACAAAAAAAATCGATTTGAGTGTTAGTTGTCGTCAGGTTTCGCAAATAATGCTTGTATTCTCACATAACTCTCGCTAATCCATAAGCATATCATTTACAATGCTATCAAATCATGCAAGAACAAAAAAGCACTACACTAGTGTGCTTGTGGGAAGCAAACCGGTTTAATGTGATGTTTGCCTAAAAAAGGGGAGAGTACCTCTGGAGCTACTACTCTAGATTACCACTACCGCACTAACAGCTAGTTCAGCAACAGATGCACTGGGCACATTAACATGTTAATTTCTTCTGGCCTTGTTCGGTAAACTCACCCATGGCATTGGTGGCTAACATGCCGGTGCACATTAAAGACAGAGGAATGTGACAAGTTAGGACAGAAAGAGGCAGACTGTCGGAGCGTAACGAGGACACAAGAGAATGATGCTCGACGGGTCACGGCCGCTGCTGGCTCGTGAGCGAGCTGGAGAGGCAAGGTGAGGGACAAACCTTTGCCAGGCTGGCTGTGAAGAGGACACATTCAAACAGCTCGCCCATCTTCTGGAGGAACTCGTCCACGTAGGGTCTCTTTAGCACGTACACCTGTGTGGTTTAGGTTCAGAGGAGAGTGGAGACACAGAGCAGGACAGAAGTCACGTAGGGTCTCTTTAGCACGTACACCTGTGTGGTTTAGGTTCAGAGGAGGACAGAAGTCACGTAGGGTCTCTTTAACCTGTGTGGTTTAGGTTCAGAGGAGAGTGGAGACACAGAGCAGGACAGAAGTCTCTTTAGCACATACACCTGTGTGGCAACGCAACGGGGGTTTAGGTTCAGAGGAGAGTGGAGACACGCAGATGGAGTGTGTCATTGATGAGTGTCGGTCGGACAGTTACAGGACGTCAGAATAGACGTTTATAATAGACCTCTCGAGTGTTGTCTTTTTGAAGGAAAGAATAAGCAAAGCTCTGATGTTTTTTTCCCCTGCCTATGGTGAAAAGAATAATAAACGTTATTTGTATAGCAGCACCTTTCAGATAAGAATTGCAGCTCAAAGTGTTTCACAGCAGTAAAAAATAAAAGACAGGCATAAACTGAACACAGAATTGGCAGATCAAGAGCAATGCATAGCAAGAGCAGACATATAATAAGTATAAAACGAGCATAAAATAGATGGCAGCAAAATAGACAGTAAAAAAGACAGGACAAAATTGGCAGATGAACAGCTACTGCAGGGCAGTACAGCACAAGTGGGTTGACTATAACCACATGGTCACATGGAGATAAGGAACGGTGAGAGTCCCAGTCGCTGACTGGCTTCTTCCACTCCGTTCTATTTGAGTTTATTTCAATGTTTTAATCATAAGTCCTCAGCACTGCGTCAAGCATCTCTAGGAAGAAGGCAGCATCACACGTCTTCTCCTTGTTCTTCACTAGTCCAGTGGCTGCAACCCAGGGCAAGTAATCATGAATAGGCCAACCAGGATACACACAGCCTATCCTGGATTACTTGAACAGGGTCACAGCCTTCTCTTACTGGAATCATCTCTGTGGAACAAGGGTGCGTCCTCAATAGGGATGGGTACCGAATCCGGTACTTTTAAGGGTATCGACCGAATCACGTCGGTACTACTACCGATTCACGTGAGATCCACCGGTGCCACATTTTGGTAATGCAAAATAAAAGTGTGTGTGCCGCACGTTCACACGCACAATACACGCTTACCTAGGATTTGACTTGATTCAACAACAACAAAGCAGTCAAGGCAATGGCAAGCGGAAAACTATTGCAAGTGTGGTAGGTAGATAGCATTTTTAGAGACTAAAGTACCGAAAAAAGGTACCGTTGGATACCGGTAATGATTCACAGGTACCGGTATCGGTTCAAATGTGACCGGTACCCAACCCTAGTCCTCTGGAACAAGGGTGCATCCTCAACACTATCAAAGGGAAGGTTTCATGTATAGTACCTGATGAACGGTGCCATCGATCTCCACCGGAACTATGAAGTCAGCGTTGCTGATGGGCTGTAGAAGAGACCAAAACAGCATCAGTATATCACTCACACATGTTGCTGTAATACCACATCTGAACAGCCGAGGGATCACTAGCGCTACTCAATCTGCTCTCCACACACACACACACACCACAAAGAGGGAAGGGAAATAATCCACCTTGTTTACCCCTAAAAACAAACCCCTCTTCTCTTACTCTACTTTTCTAATGATCTAACACAACAGACACACCAGACAGCAAGTTCGCAGGCCAGACAGACAGACAGACAGACAGCCAGCCAGACACACTGGTCTGATGGAAGAAGGGGATTGCGGGGGTGTGGGAGGGGGGTCATGGGGGAGGAGAACAAAGACAATGGAGGATTATCATGTCAGACGGCTAGTGTCCAGATTCCATTGCCCAAAAGAATATCGTCTGTGAGCAGGAGGTTAAAGTCGTGGACAGGTTTATAAAATACTTCTTGGGTGAAAATGACGACAGAGTTATGGCTTAGTGGTGATGTCTCACATCACCCAGAGAAATTGTGTCTACACGAGAGCATCAACAATGGCCCTGGTGGAGGTGGACGAGGAATGTCATCAACAACAGCTGGTGCCTCTGCCCAGATCACTAGAACACAACACTAATTCTACTTAAGATCAGGGCCGAGTGTCACAGGAACCAGATCACTTCTAGAACCCTCTAATTCTACTTAAGATCAGGGCTAAGCATCACAGGAATCCAGATCACGTCTAGAACCCTCTAATTCTACTTAAGATCAGGGCTGAGCATAACAGGAACCCGGCGATACATATCATATTACACGGGTCCCCGTTAAATATACTGCAAAACTATCAACACTATGATAAAGATGTTGCTTTACGTCAACATTTGTGGCAACAATGTCAACAACTCTATATAATACAAGTCATTAACACTTTCAGTGCCGGCCATAACGTTGATTAATGTCCTTGAGTGCCATCATCCACTTCAATGATAGCGTTAAAAACGCATAATCTATGTCTAATCTGCCCGTCGCTTATCAATGACTTGTTTGCAGTCAACATTGTCGAAACGGATTTTTTTTTTCTTTTTTTTTTTAAATCGGTTCATATCCTTTTTATAGCATTTCGAAAAGCTATCGTTTTCTCGAAAATTTCCGGAAAATAGAAAGATTCCCTCATAAACGGCATTTAATGGAATATTCTCTAATACAGGGGTTCCCAAACTTTTCAGGCCGCGACCCAAAAATAACGGGGTCAGAGAGCCGCGACCCCCACTATTATAGGAGGTAAAACATTTTTTTAAATTTAAATATATATATTTTTTATATAAATGGAAATGTATGGTTGAAACATACGGCAGTAAAATGTGATATCGGAAAATATCGGTATCGGTTAAAAAAAAAAAAAAAACAATAACAATATTTGTTATATATATATCCAGTGAAATTATTAGTTACCTGAAATTATTCAGTTTTTTGGGGGGGGGGAAACCCTGCATATATCGGTATCGGTTGATATCGGTTGATATCGGTATCGGAAATTAAGAGTTGGACAATATCGGAATATCGGTATCGGTAAAAAAGCCAATATCGAGCATCCCTACTAATAAGCATTGAGATTGGAGGCTTTTAACCAGGGCCAGACTGGGGAAATCATTCAGGCCAGGAAATATAGTGCAAAATATAGCCCCAGTCAGGCCACTTTTTAAGCAGGGGGTCTGGGGGTCCCCCACCAGGACATTTCTTGTTACAAAGACTTGATTTCCTGCATTCTGGTCACGGTGCAGGCATTTTTTTTATTTGTACCCTTTAAATGCCAGTGTTTGTGATGGCATCACAAATTATTGTTAAAAAACAGGCTAGCATATGTATGATTAGCAACAACACTGATTGATGGATTTTCAGTTTTTTTGTAATGTCAGATTGAAAATACAATCTTTTATTCAACTTCAGCCCTGATCATACCACCACATATTAATTGTATAATTCTTCTAACCCTTTAAATGCCAGTGTGTGTGATGGCATATATTTGCAATATATCAAATGCAAAGTAGATTTTTCTGGGGGGGATTATTACAGGCTAGCATGTGTCAATGATTAGCAACAACAGTTTTTTGTAAGGGTCCCGCCTCCACCAATCACATGCGGCTCCTTTTGTGTGTGTGTGAGTGAGAGCAAGAGAGAGAGAGAACGAGAGAGAGATAATTCTCCAACTTGTGTGAGTTGCAGTGATCTCCTGGTTGTTCCCCACCTAGGTTATCCAACTATTGCACTGCTGCAACTAGAAACACTGTCCTGGCCTGCTTCTAAGTTCAGTGGCCTGACTGCAAATTTTTTTTTTTGGGAAATCATCTGCCGACCCCCCCCCCCCCCCCCCCCCCCCGCGGCTCGCGACAGTCCTGTGGGTCGTGACCCCGACTTTGGGAACCCCTGCTCTAATACACTAGACACGTTGTCATTTGTCGGCCTATTTATGAATAGTTTTCAAATAAACGCTAGATTATCGATAGTATAATGTGTAATGTGTACTAAAGAAGCGAACTGAGAAATCGATTACCTCATTTCCTCAACATCACACACATATGTACACATACAGGACACGCTGTTATCTCAGTGAATACAGCTCTGATTATCCTAAAACTGGTAACAGACTCCTTACCTTAGATCAGATGTTCTCCAAAAAGATTATTCCAATTCCTGATCGCCATTCCAAATATCGATCGCGTTTATTGATTGATTATTGGCTGCTGTAAATATATATTGCCGGCTGCTTTCCAACTCGCGATCACTTCCATGTTCATCAGATCCCTCGCCAGCATAATGGAGCCAGTAGGCTCCCCCACACAGATCCACCAGTCTAATCGAATGGCCTGCAGTTACACAGGGATAGACGATAGGGGGCGGTATTTTCCCATCTGAGCTCCTAGAGGGGCTGCTGTACCAACGGGAGACTCGGTTGATGAAATATGAATTCAGATCGCTAATAAAAAAATCAAACGACAATTTGCGTCGTCGGCACTCAACGGGGGGCATGAAAAGACGACATAACACGTCGCTGGCACTCAAAGTGTTAAGAGAGAAACACTGCTAGAGTTGTGTTAAGTTGCAGTGTATTTTTGTACATTTAACACCAGCTTGGTGTGTATTTGGATGCACAGTTTAATATGTACTCTTTATAGAATCAAATATACACAGATCTTTGTGAAGACTAAATAAATAAATAAATAACACAGAAGGATATCACAATACTGGCCATCACATATGACAGAACCCAGACTGTTCAGTTAGAGCAGGGGTCAGGAACCTTTTTGACTGGGAGAGCCATAAAAGCCAAATATTTCTAAATATATTTCATTGAGAGCCATATAGTATTTTTAACATAATAAATTAAATATGTCTTACTTTTAATGCGACTTCTGGTGCTGCATGGTTAAGCTGATGGCCTTGTAATCTGGTTCATACGTAGTGAGATTGAGCTTCATGCAGGCGTTGAGGCTTCCATCAGTTAAACGTGAGCGTAGGTTGGTCTTAATGTTCCTCATATGCGAGAATGACTGCCCACATGCATATGTAGAGCCAAACATGGTCAATACGGCAATACTCACGCTGCATTGTGTGGTATGTCACAGGAAGCTCGTTCCAAGTTTTAAGAATCAGCTGGTCTTCAGGTTGAAGATTTTTAATTTCTGTCCACTTGTGTTCCCTCGCCAGCTCTGCTCGCTATATCTTCAGCTACAGATACTATTAGCTGTATCTTCAAAACTAATTTCTGTTTACTTTAAAATGACACAGTATTATTAAGAAATATCACAAGTATTTATTAAAAAAAAAAAAAAAAAAAAAAAAAAAAATATGTCTGGGAGCCATATGCTGTCACCAGAAGAGCCATATATGGCTCGCGAGCCATAGGTTCCCGACCCCTGAGTTAGAGGGTGCTACCTCGGAGGTACTGAAAGTCCACAAGGGGGTCCCACAAGGTTCGGTTCTGGGCCCATTATTGTTTACTCTATACATTTTGTTGGACAGAATATTCCAAACACGGTCTTTCATTTCTATGCTGATGATACTGTCATCTACTGCTTTGCACCTACTCCTGCTAAAGCTTTTGTGTATCTTCAGTATGCATTTGATAGAGTACAAGAGCAGCTTTGTCAACTGCAACTTGTTCTAAAAGCAGAAAAAACAAAACTCATGTTTGTTACCAATTCTAGAACAGTAAGCTCAACATTGTCCGATACAATTGTTACCAGAGATGGTCAACAAATTTAGTTGGTATCTACTTTTAAATACCTAGGTTGATGACCACTTGTCTTTTAAAGCATATATCCATTATGTTACAAAGAAGCTGAAGCATTTACTAGGATTTTACTTTAGAAATAAGTCTTGCTTTTCTTTTGGTGTGAAACGGAAACTGGTGGAGTCTACCTTTCTACCTGTGATTGATTATGGTGATGTGTTATATATGAATGCCTCTGCTCACTGTCTCCACATGCTGGATAGCGTGCATCATGGGATTTATTATGAACTGTGGATCTCTTACTCACCATTGTGTATTATATTAAAAAGTGAACTGGCCTTCCTTACTTGCACGTCGGTTCAGTCATTGGTATGTTTTGATTTACAAGGCCATTCTTGGTATGGTTCCGATTTATTTATCGTCTCTTTTAAATTTGAATGGTGGAAATTACGAGCTCCGTTCGAAGGATTTTCTGCACTTTGCTGTTCCCAAAGTCCGAACAGAAATGGGAAAGAACGCTTTAGGTTTTCCGCCCCTACTGCATGGAACAATCTCCAGTCCGATCTGAAAATTCAAAGCTCGGTAACCCTGAATGTATTTAAGGCTAGGTTTTCTGTGTGCAAATGTTTTATCTGATCCTTTTGTAACGTTACTTTTATCTGTAATGTCTATGTGTTTATTTTGAAACTTTGTGTTGCTGCTATTCTTGACCAGGTCTCCCTTGTAAAAGAGATCCTGGATCTCAATGGGACAAACCTGGTTAAATACAAGCTAAATAAAATTTTAAGAAAATCTATAAAATATCACAATACTGGCCGACACATATGAATAAAATACCACAATACTGGCCGTCCGTCACATATCAATAAAATATCATGATACTGGCTGTTACAAATCAATAAAATATCACAATACTATCAATAAAGAAATCATGAAACTGGCTGTCACATATCAATAAAATATAACAATACTATCCGTCACATATCAATACAATACCGTGGAAGAACAATGTCATATGGCGACTTTATTTCCAAGCGACTATACAAGTAAACCTAAGATTTCTCAGGACATCTTTTTATTTTAATTAGATTATTATTATTTTTTACCTTGAATGAGCTGTGGACAAGGGTTTCGTCCAAGTCGATCACAACACACTTTTTTCCATAGTCAGATATGGTCATCTCTGATAGGAGGTATTTGGCTGGAGGCTACGGGGAAAGACAGAGAAGATAATGTCAGAGAGAGCAAAGAATGAGCCATGAGAGAAAGAGAGAGAAAAAGAGAGAGAGAGAAAGAGAAGGAGGAGAGAGATGGAGATAAAGAGAGAAAATAAAGACACACTTTGATTGCATAAATTAATGTGCGAGACTGAGCAGATAAACTAGAGCCCGTGTTAATAGGCGGCCCTTCATGGAGAATGATGGAGCTGACAGCACGGAGAAAGGGCCGTGCTTCATAATGGGGCCAGTCTCTATTAGGTCTCATCTGTAAGCAGGAATCCCCTTCGACAAGGCAGGCCTTTTCCCGTGCTGCTGTGCGCTAACCCAGAAAATGTAATGCCTTCTTTCAATCCCCCCAGATTGATGTCTAATCTGCGGGGATTAAATAAACCATTTTCACACATTCTCAGACTGGGGGTCATGCAAAGGTTAGCTGCTGCTGCTGCAGAACGGCCCCACTTTCACGGAAATCACTGACTTCATTGATCCTTGCGAGCGGAGATGAGGAAGCGGATAATGTGATTATTTTAGCAGATGTTGCCATGTAACTTGTGTACATTTTTTTAAACTGTAGTCTTAAATTTAGAAAGTACATTAGTTTAATACTTTCTTTTTTTGCCCCAAACCCGGTTTGAGTAATTTAATATCGAGTATCTGTCGTAGATAATCCATCTGCACAGCGCACACTTCCAAGCATATTAAAACAAAAGTTAGTAAAAAATTAAACAATCCAATATATAGGTAAGATATGCTTGGTAATTGAATATCTCTGCTTAAAGAAAACATCACAGCATAACCCATAATGGATTAAATTTTTTTAACAAAAAATAGGAATTGGAATTTGATCTGGCTTAATATAGCCGATACCGATGCATTAGAATATGACGTGATCGGCCCCGATTACAATCTGTCCGATACGATCGGAGCATCCCCAATTGTGGGAATTTATTTGCCTGCCATGTAAGTATAACACTATGGTGTCGTCATTTACTAGATCTCCCTGTGATGACTAATGTATTTGTGCAATTTAAACACAAATGAAAGACACTCATATTGGGTTATTTCATGTTGCGATATCGATATGATCAATAATATTCATATCAATATGATCAGTAACTCTCTGATGAAGTTCCGTAGACGTCAAACAGGCTTCTGGCCGGGGTTCCTAATCAGACGGCAACAAGTCTGAACAAACGTGTCGTCTTTGTGGTCATCAGGTCATTTATTTACGACGCTATTCACAAAACCACCAGACGAAGAACCATAGAAGTCATCTTCGAACAGACAATTTCTTTGGGCATTCCCTGACATGTGAAATAATCCCTGCAACTAACCTCTCCCGTCTTTTAAAAATTAATTAACACATCACTCAAGCTTACGGTTATTAAATAACAAGATATGAAAACAGTCATCTCAGCATCTAAAAACAGACTCGTATTGGTTCCTCATCAGAGCAGTTCATTCAGGAGGAATCTGGAGTTGGACATAGATGTGTGACTCAACTTGAGGGCTCGTTAAGAGATACCCAGCTCACCCTCTAAGTCCTTCTTTGACTAATAGGATAAATTAGATCCATCCTTCACCGAGAGAGCGAGAGCGAGAGCGAGAGCGAGAGAGAGAGCGAGAGCGGACGAGAAGGAAGACTCAGGAAATACCCTGGCGCTGTAGCTCTCGCCGGGCAGCTCTTTGAGCCGAAGTGGCATTTTCCTTCAGCGACGGAGAGGGGGCGGCCAACCGAGTAAACACAATCCACGTCTCGCTTGGAAGCAATCAAGCTAAATAAACAGCATGAATACCTTTACACTTGACTGGTTAGACTGTTAGTGTCACAGGGTTTTCCGAAGCATACGAAGCGCTGATTTGCACGCATGCAAGGTGGTGAGGCACTGAGACACCGCTTAAACCCCCAAGCGCATCATATAGACCCGCTCTGCTCGTGGCGCTACCCGCTGCCGACAATGCAATATGGCAGCAGAGCCGAGGCGATTCCACACACAAGACGGGACGTGCCGGGCAGGCAGGCAGCGCTAGCCCACTCAGCCCGCATGCAGAGGAGGAGAAGGAGGAGGAGGCGATACATACACTAGGGACAGGGATGACCTCGACCTGGTCATGGTCATGGTCACACTACGACACGAGAGAGACAGACGTACACACACAGACACACAAACAAAGACAGGGTGAGGGGTCAGGAGGAAGTAGAACAACACAGGGGTCCACAAAGAAAAAAAAGAGAAAAACCCTGTGTCACACAAAAGGTACATTTACAACAAAACACAACAAAAGTCTAAAACATTGCTAGAAGAAGAATTGTTGTTGATGTAATCACAGAGTTATAAAGACGACCGGCTGACTTGGTAACCGGAATTACTATGCTACCATACTATCTCTTGTGGATTTGTAATATGCAATACCTTAGTTAGCTTGAAACCATTTTCGAAAAGTATGCGTTTGTCGTAGTTAAGCCGGTCTCTGTCCACTTGTGCCTTCTACAATACATCTAGTGTGTGTGTGTGTGTGTGTGTGTGTGTGTGTGTGTGTGTGTGTGTGTGCGCGTGCATGTGTGTGTGCAGCTCACTTTGGGCGGTGTTCCGTTCTCCTCGACCAGCGGAGGCAGGGAGCTGCTGGTGTTGTTGGAGGCCGGCGGCTCCACATTGTAGTCGCGGAAGCAGCAGAAGAAGGTGCTGAAGATGCTCCGACTCCTCTGCTTCTTCAGGCTGTTGGACTGCGACGCTGTGGAGACAAACAACAACAACTCTTCACACACCGTGGAAACCAGGAGCGGGCGCTCGCCGGCGAGGAGGGAGGACATCAAAGTGTTCTATTTTGGATCCTGCCGCCCACTGAACTGTGGCTGACACCCGCACGGCGTAAACAATAGAAGTCAGGGCTGTACGCTGCGATGATCTCGTCGCGAATTGCCCCTTTAATTGGCCGTTGCGATTGGTAAATAATATTTGGGGGCGGGCTTGCGAGTAGGGATTTCAAGCCTTGCATTCGCATTTCACTCCTAAATGATCCAAGGCGTGTGATGACGCTGAGCACTCAGGTATGATCAGCGGGGAAAATCAACTGAGCACTCACTCTGATAGACTGGCTGACTGTCTGATTTAGCTATGAAGAAAAGTAAAGTTAGTAGTAGGGATGGGAATCGATGGTTCCTAACTGGGTTTTGGCCATATGCTCCCGAAATTCTCCCGCTGTTTGGCTGCTTCTATGTGCAGTGAAAACTACTCGAAATGCTTTAGAACCTAGTCATTGATTTAGTTCAGGGTTAGCCGCGGAGCTAACACTAGCTAACGTGAGCTAATCAAGCTCACAGAGAGAGATAAACAGCTGACAGCAGGTAGTACAGGTACAAATACAATAAAACAAGGGGTGGGGGCTGTTGTGTAAACCTTGTGTCGCGTCAATCTGGTCCACACGTTACTCGTTCATATCTCAGCCCGTGCTGAGATATGCCCATTCCGCGGTCTGTTAATAAAGTTTTCAATCAGACAGATGTATGGAAAGGCTTTTATTATAACATTCGTTGAGGTAAAATCATTATGCCTCATTTAGTCATCCTGCAGAGCACTGGTCTCCTACTCGTGGGCCGCGGGGAGCTAATGTTAGTAGCTTTGTTGTTGTCAACACACAGGGCATTCAGGAAGTCAAAAACGAATGCGCTTGCCGATTGGTGCTAAGAACAGCAGGGCGGGTGCAAGCGTTGTGGCGTAATTGGCAGACTCTACTGTCAATCAAAATTATTCTGTTTTCCGTCAGAATGAATGAATGAGAACTTTATTAACAGATTGCATAATGGGTACAATACAGTACAGGAGGATGAAGACCAGAGAAAGACTTTCGGCTTTTTTACATAAGGGTCCTCCATTTTTAATTCATCAAAACATTTAGAGACATACAAATATACAGTAGTTTCATAAAAATGCTAAAATGCTATTGATTGATTGATTGATTTAAAACTTTATTAACATATTGCAGAATGGGTACAGTACAGCTCAATACATACAATTGTTAAGGGGATGCAGACCAGAGAAAGACTTTTGTCTTGTTTACATCAGGGTCCCCCATTTTCAATTCATCATATTTCATATCTAAATCATATAATATCTCATTGCTAAATATATGCAATATATAATCTAATAATCCAATAATCTAAATCTAATATATAATATAAAAATGCTAAATGCATGGGTATTTTATTTTGTCTTTAATGTTAGCTTGCAAACTCATACTGTCTTGGTAAGCCTCATAATGAATTGTTTGGGGTAAAAAAGAAAAACATTGTGATGTGTATCGTGTATCGCCGAAAGGTCAGAAAATATCGTGATATCATATTTAGGCCATATCGCCCAGCCCTAGTTGGTTCATTATAAAAGATACAAACCTGACAACAAAAGCACTTAAATGTTAAATAAAAGGACCACAGTAATGAGGCAGGAGGAACATATTTTTTTGCACTATAATGGTAAAATTGTTATTTAAAAATGTGCCCCTAAAACATATTTTTTGCCCCTAAATTTCTAATTTAGGGGCAAGTGTGCCCCTAGTGAAAAAGCTTAGCATACAGCCCTGAAGACCCGACGGGCGTCAAGTCTGGTCATAACGTGGCCATGATAATTCCCCCCAGTGGGCTCTGTTTGTCCCACAATAGGTAAGACATTGACGAGGCCACAAAATGGACATTCATTTCATTTTTATTTATTCGTATTTTGGAATTGTTACAGTCCAACAGTACAATATAGTTCACTTAGGGCGTTTTCACACCTAGCTCGTTTGGAGCTGTTATTCCGGAACCTGGAGCGTTTACCCCTTATTTCGGTTCAGTTGGGCATATGTGAACACAGCAATTACATTCTGTTGCGGAACAAAACAAGCGGACCGAGACCACATAGAGAGGGTAGTCTCGGCGCAGTTCCAACCGAACCCAAAGCGGACTCGTACGCTGTGAGAATGCAATCGATTTAACAAACCGACACAATTAATAATAATAATAATACGTTGTGGGTCAACGTGGAGCAGCGATGAGGTACACTGCGTCGTTGATATCAGTCAGCCGCGCGCAGGAGAGAGGAGCCGGGGTCTCTGTAGCGACAGCAGCAGCACCGTGCGGGACTCTCTCTATCTCTGTTTTTCTCTCTCTCTCTATCTCTGTTTTTCTCTCTCTCTCTCTCTCTCTCTATGGGTTCTCTCTCTATGGGTAACGCATGTATTCCCGGTAACCTGCCCCATTTCTAAGCCATATAACCCAGGACGTTATACGAACAACATTAAAATCTTTTCTCATGTCAAGAATGATTGTTATAGATGCCAAATAATTCACCTTTAAAAAAAAATCATGTAATGAGGGATGGCGGACCTCTAAAGTTGACCTAAGTTACCAGGAATACCAATTCACTATCTCCTCCAATTTAAGAGAGAATTCAAATGTTTTGGTTGTTTTGTAGGGATATCATCATCATGTAACATAATACCATAGTTCTCCCCGAGTTATCTCAAGAGAATTCAAATTTAGCTGAATCTGAAGGAAAAATCCGGGTATGGGATATGAGTCAACATAGTTCATGGCCTTCAATTGATAACAAACATAAAAGGCTTAATTTTCATGGCAGATGCATGATATGTTTTGGGCATGATCTTGGCACCCCAATGAACAACCAAAATGAGTTTCGTCTTTTGTGGCCAATTATTTTAAGAGATAATTACGTTTCACATATTGATCCCAGGTTACCGCGAATACCTATCCTCACAATTCCAGATAAACACTTAAATCTCCTATTTTACTAAAGATTGTGACATTTTATTTTTGGAAATCATAACAGCAATAATAAGGGTTAGGTGTAAACCAGAATTACTAGAATGTGTTGTGTTTTGTCTGTTAAAATGAGCAAAAACAAGGAAAGGGTATTCCCAGTAACTTAACAAACAAGTGCAAAAAATACAGTTCTAGAACAAGTATTTAAATTTTTTCTATATTCAAGAAAGTGGAAAGGAACCCAACATTTTCAATTGTCTGCACACAATCGTTGTTTTGTTATTCCAATATGGCATTTGAACAGAATTTTGGAAAAAACAGGTATTCCTGGTCACCCGAGTTAGGGATCACCACCATGCCCCAAGTCAGTCTACACCACCATGCCTCTAGTCAGTCTACACCACCACCATGCCCCTAGTCAGTCTACACCACCACCATGCCCCTAGTCAGTCTACACCACCACCATGCCCCTAGTCAGTCTACACCACCACCATGCCCCTAGTCAGTCTACACCAACCTGCCCCTAGTCAGTCTACACCAACCTGCCCCTAGTCAGTCTACACCAACCTGCCCCTAGTCAGTCTACACCACCATGCCCCTAGTCAGTCTACACCAACCTGCCCCTAGTCAGTTTACACCAACCTGCCCCTAGTCAGTCTACACCACCACCATGCCCCTAGTCAGTCTACACCAACCTGCCCCTAGACAGTCTACACCACCATGCCCCTAGTCAGTCTACACCAACCTGCCCCTAGTCAGTCTACACCACCACCATGCCCCTAGTCAGTCTACATGACCACCATGCCCCTAGTCAGTCTACACCACCACCATGCCCCTAGTCAGTCTACACCACCACCATGCCCCTAGTCAGTCTACACCACCATGCCCCTAGTCAGTCTACACCACCATGCCCCTAGTCAGTCTACATGACCACCATGCCCCTAGTCAGTCTACACCACCACCATGCCCCTAGTCAGTCTACACCACCACCATGCCCCTAGTCAGTCTACACCACCATGCCCCTAGTCAGTCTACACCACCACCATGCCCCTAGTCAGTCTACACCACCACCATGCCCCTAGTCAGTCTACACCACCATGCCCCTAGTCAGTCTACACCACCACCATGCCCCTAGTCAGTCTACACCACCATGCCCCTAGTCAGTCTACACCACCACCATGCTCCTAGTCAGTCTACACCACCACCATGCCCCTAGCCCTAGTCAGTCTACACCACCATGCCCCTAGTCAGTCTACACCACCACCATGCCCCTAGTCAGTCTACACCACCATGCCCCTAGTCAGTCTACACCACCATGCCCCTAGTCAGTCTACACCACCATGCCCCTAGTCAGTCTATACCAACCTGCCCCTAGTCAGTCTACACCACCATGCCCCTAGTCAGTCTATACCAACCTGCCCCTAGTCAGTCTACACCACCATGCCCCTAGTCAGTCTATACCAACCTGCCCCTAGTCAGTCTACACCACCATACCCCTAGTCAGTCTACACCACCATTCTATTATATATGCTAGCCTACCCCTGATAATATTAATACATTTAATTAATGCGTTAGCTTGTAGCTAACGGCCCGAGCCTCCATGTTGTGTTGTTAGCTTGTAGCTAACGGCCTGGGCCTCCATGATGTGTTAGCTTCAATTAATTAATTACCGGAATACATATAAGTTACCGTGAATACCTATATGGTAATAGTATTCCTGGTAACCTCTCCTTTTCACAAGTCACCGGAATACATATCAATATCTAAAGTTACCGTGAATACCTATCAGGTTAAGGGAATACCTATTTAGGTAACCAAGAATACCTAGGCATGGTATTCCTGGTACCTCAAGGTATTCTCGGTTACCCATAGGTTACGGGAATACCTTTCTCCAGTTACCGGGAATGTATGTATGTATGTATGTATCTCTCTCTCGATTCAGGGTTGGGGGGGGGACACCCCCCAAAATCTGACCAATGAGTGACAGTTTGCTCGCGCGGGCGTTTGTTTTGGTCCGCTGTTAACACAGCCGTGTGAACACAAACGAACTAAAGGACAAGTGCAACAATTGTATCATTATAGTCCCTGTGTCTCCCTGAATCGGAACAAAGCAAACAAACTACAGGTGTGAAAACGCCCTCAATATGCTCCACTAAATTCCATGGCCGAAAGGAACAGGAAGAAGAAAATTCATATTGTACCTGCCCCTACACACATACAGTACACTGATAGACTAAGTGCAATGTTTACCAAACCAAACAAAATTTACATACTTATTTTGCAGAAATGGAAACACCAACACAATTAAATTGACATAAATAATAAATACATTTTGTGTATCTATCGGTTAAATTGCATATTTAGGTTAATTTAAGAGTAAGGCGCCTTTGACCCGGCATGACGGAAGCCACTTGCTCAGAAAATAACCTGGCTGGCTGAGTGACATCATCAGTCACACACATAACCATAGCTCACCAGAGTGCTCTGCCCTGATTACAAACCCCCTGTCATTCCAGGGCGAGGGAGCAGGGCCTGAATCAGACACGGGGGCTTTATTAATAGTCACAAGTTGGAGGCTGCACAATCGTCGTCGCGCGGGGCACAGGGAGGGGAGCAGGGGGGCCCTGGGACCCCTCAGAGCCTATACAAGGTTGCATTCTTATCCCTCCCCTGCGGTGACACAGACAGACGAGCCGCCTCGCTCCACCCCCCCCCCCCCCCCCCACACTCAACCCGAGGAGGCCTTTTCAAACGTAGACCAGCATCAAGATGCACTGACTTATTACCTCATCCGATCAAATGTCTCCATATTGTGGTACTACTACTACTACTACTACTACTACTACTACTACTGTTACTACCACTACTACTACTTATCTTTCTGACCCTGTACGTTCGCCTCCTGATGTTTCCTGCACAGAGGAATGCTGTGCTTCGGAACATAAACATCCTGGCAATTACCTGTCAAGGCTGTCATAAAGGCAACCCAGCAATATACCGGTCACTCAAGAAACCAACCCCATGAACATCAATATTACTCCTACGCCCCATTCAGCTTTGAAAACCAATCTTGTATCTAAAAAAATTAAATACCCACTTTTGTGAGGCTACAAACTCAAGACAGGTTGTATAATTATTTTAAGATAGGATATTCCTTTATTGATGCCCTTGGAGAAATTCCGGAAATAGTTACTAAGGTTGTATTAGTTAGTATGGTGGTATAGTTATTACAGTGGTATAGTTACTATGGTTGTACTGTTACTAAGGTTGTATAGTTACTAACTATGGTTGTATAATTACTATGGTTGTATAGTTAGTTACTATGGTTGTATAGTTACTATGGTTGTAGTTACTATGGTTGTAGAGTAACTAAGGTTACAGTAATAGTTACTATGGTTGTAGAGTTTATGGTTGAGTAACTAAGGTTGTATAGTTATAGTTACTATGGTTGTATCTAACTAAGGTTTATAGTTATAGTTATTATGGTTGTAGAGTTACTAAGGCTGAGCCTCATAGCATCCCAGTTTCATGTAGGTTACTCTGTCAAGCTTGAAATTAAAACGCTGCATTATCACCTTTAAAAGGTGTCGGTTATCATGACCGAATAAAAAGATATTTCTGGAGTTGGTAAGGACACAACAAGGTGGGAAAGGCTTATATCAGATGGTGTGACTGAGCAATGGGACGTCCCAGCCGCATGGAGAAAAAACTCCTCACTCTCCTTTACTTCTGTCTTGTCCTATCTCAAACCCCTCACTCTTTTCTTGATCCTCCAAATACAACTGTTGCTTCCCTCTGACTGGAGGGCGGGGTTCGACATAGGTCAGAGGCTGCCTCTCTCGCTGGGCCACTCTGTGCTGCTGGGTATTACCATCCAATCAGAGGCACGAGCAAAGCTTCTTCAATGCAAGACAGACTCAGATACGGTCATGAACTACAGTAGGCGTCCATTAACGAGGAAGCTTGACAACTGCACGCATTCAAGATGTTGCTGCAACACGCAGTGATAATTGGAATCAGACATTTGCATTTCTGGGCTTTGTTACAACTGTACTGGGTTATGCACAAACGAAAAACAAGATCTTGGGTTTCGTTTATACGTCTGGCCAGAGAAAGGCTCAACTAAGCCTGTGCGGCTGTGCCTATACTGCTTGGTGTCAAGACAAGAACAAGAGGAGGCGTGCTCCAAGTGCAAACAGAGAAGGGGAATAAAACAGGAAGCATAGGAAATTCCTGACACTGCCAAACGTTTCCGCAGTATAAAAAACCCACCATCTGACCCAATCCATCGGAAAATGCAATACTTAGTTGAAACCACCAACAGTGGGCATGTTCCAAAGCACCACATGGACAGAAGTGGACAGCCTGGACCAGGGGATGGTGTACAGAATAGAAAAACTGTAATGGAATCTATGAAGCTTTCTTAGAAACAACTGATGCACATTGACTCCCGACACACTGGTGCATGATAAGAATAAACTTGAATGAAAATGAATCCAACAGTATAATGCTGCTCCAAGACATTTAACAGGCCTTTCGCCTTCTTAAACAACACGGGGAAGTAGCAAAATGAATGAATTAATACAGTATCTCTCTCACATATGTTCTTGCTTCTGTCAGTGGACAACATGACCATGTTCACCATTATTATAGTGTCATTTATATTTGCCATTGGAGCCCCAGTCCCGGCATAAGGCCAAGAGGAGCCTTCCGGCAGAGCCTACGTGCACCTCTCCCAAAATGTAACAGCACGTAGGGCCGTTTTTCCCCCCTCATATTTTTATATTCAGATCAAATGTATTGCCTATATCTATGTCTTACCTTCCCTCCCCCCTCTCCCATGCCGCTATGATACCAGAATCTCCCCAAGGGGATCAATAAAGAAATATCATGTGCCTTGAGACGCCCATTTCTGCCTTTAACTTGCCATAGTGTGTACTGTGTAGGAGAGATTAGCAAAAAGGTTGCATGAAACAATACTCAGGCCCCACCCCACAACCATCGCAGATAAAGAACCTATGCGGAAGTATATTTCAGCCCTAAGCTGTGTAGCCTGCAGCAGTCCTACTTAGTCTTCAACAAAGCCGGACATCGTATTTCAACTCGGCGTCAACGGTTAAATTAGGTGACAGTGTGTGGCAGTCCTTATGACTCATCGCCACACCCTGCCTCTGTACCGATTCCAGCACAAAAGACCCTCACAATGACCCGGAATCACTGGCTCTAAAAATAGCAAACACCTGGGGTGTGTGGAGGCCGAGGGTACAGTAGTACACTTCAACTGATCAGAGGGTCGTGGCGCTGTAGTTCTCACCAGACTGCAACCTAAACGAAACCCAGGGTCCTCTTATTAATCAAGTTTAACGTTGAAGATCTCCACTTCCTATAAGTAAGCACACACTTCCCTGCAAAGTAGGACATTAGCGTTTGTGGTCTACACACAAACTTTACACTGCAGGCAAAAGTGGCCCAAATCTTGATTTTCTTTTTTTTGCCGATATGTGACTCAGATCTCAGATCTGATTATTTCACAACAGTGTGAACAGCACATATCACATGGAATCTGATCTTTTCAATTCTGATTGAGGAGCTTCATAATATGTGGTCCTAAATCAGATACAGGTCACAATGCAACCTCAGTCTGAACAGTCATGCGAATTTTATGTCACTCTAGATTGACATTCATCAATTTCTTAGTCCATCTTCTTTGTTGCTCAGGTCTGAAAAGATGAGATCTGAGCAATCAATCAGAATTGAGCACCAAGGCTTGCAGTGTGAACTTCATTTTTCATTTCACTGAAAAACATTACAAATGATCATGGTGTGATTTTTGCAGTAGGGGTGGGCGATATGACGATATTAAATAAATATCGGGTACAGTTCATTAACAACATTTTGTAAACGTATCGTGGACTTCGTGATGTTTTGCAGAAACCCTCATGTCAGTTTCTAAGCCACCGCGGCTGAGATGAGACTTACTTTGGCGCAGCTCTCTCGTCTCTCACAGACACACACACAACATAGGTAAAATACATGCATGCTAGGGGTGTAACGGTACACAGAAGCCACGGTTCGGTACGTACCTCGGTATTGGGGTCACGGTTCTGTACAAGTTCAGTACAACAGAAAAAAAATATTTATAGTAATGATTATTAATATAATATTTATTATTTTATATATTATATTTATGATAATTATTATTATTATTAAATAGAATAATTTTCTATAGGAAAAGTATGTTTCTTTTTTTTATTTGATCAGCTGTGCCTGTGAGTCCGGCAATGTATGGGGCTGCGGCACTGCAGATTTACCCTACTCGAGTCCGGCGGGGGAGAATGTTGGTGTGTTTGTTGGTGTGTTTCTTTCCATTGGTTTCATTTGTTTAACATTATTGGGCGAACAAGAAAACGAAAGAAAACTGTAAAATTGTAATGACCCTGCAGCTGTTCCAATGTAAAAGTGCCTTTCTCCGTGCACTTTCGGCCGCTCTGAAGTCGGACTCGGTGTGCCCGGCCACGCACGCTGTTCTTGCACGGACCTCGCGAGTGCCTGCATGTGCGACTGGTGTGTTTGCGCTGTGAGGCGTATTCTTCGTATGGCTGCACATACCGCACCGTGACAGCCGTACTAGTGCAGGGGCGATATGGCCTCTAAATGATATCGCGATATTTTTTGGCCATATCACGATACACAATATATATCGCGATATTTTGACATTTCCTCTAAAGCACTTAAAAATGCTTGATTTAACCCTTTGATGCATACAGTCACGCCAATATGATGATTATAATAAGTCCCTGCAAAATATGTTTGCATTATTAAACCATGAAGATGCTTTAAAAAATAATTAAATGAAAATGTACTAAGAGTAGTTTACTGACACTAATAAAAAAAATTATTTACATCTAAGGGCCCTTTCTCACTCACCATTCGGGGTCGAATCAGCGCCGGGTCGAACCAAAAAAGGGTGTGTCCGTCTGAGTGAGAACGCTGAACCTGGACCGATGAAATAGGTGGTCTCGGGTGCGGGCCAGTGGGAGCGGGGGGCGTGACACACACAACGTCGTTACTGTAATGCTTTCATGCTTGCTTGAATTTTGGGCAGATAAAACCACACAGCAACAACTGGACAATACCCACAAAAACAATATTTATGGGCAATTTGAGAGTTCAGACCTCAACCAAAAACAAGCATGTGGAGCCTCACAGCTCAGTGGATGAAAACATGAAGCCACGTTACACAAAGCACACTTCCCTGGCTCGCATTAGGCCAGGCAATTTTGTTTGCCATTGCTATGTCTATACATTGGGTTCTTGTTCTAATGCATTTATTTCTATTAGACCAGTGGTGCCCAACCAGTCGGCCGTGGTCGACCAGTAGATCAATGACATGCAATATAATTAGGGATGGGTACCTTTCACATTTGAACCGATACCGGTACCGGTACCTGTGAATCGATACCGGTACCCAACGGTACCTTTTTTCTGTACTTTAGTCTCAAGAAATTTAATTTACCTACCTCAGTCGTGAAAAAAAAATCCAAACTTCAAATAACTACAATTTCGACAGTTTTCGGCTTGTCATTGCTCCGACTGCTTTGTTGTTGAATCAAGTCAAATCCTAGGTAAGCATATATTGTGAGTGTGAACGTTGACATGAAAAAAAAAAGTTAAAAAAAAAAAAAAGGGGAAAGGGGAAAGTAAAAAAGAAAAATTAATAATTTTTTTTTTTTTGGTTTCTCACTTGATTCGATACTCGGTAGTACCGACGTGTTTCGGTTCGGTACCTCAAAAGTACCGAATTCGGTACCCATCCCTAAATATAATTGCCACAAGCGATGGGATAATGTTAACTGCTGAACAGGCTAAGCTAACTAGCGTTAGCCGTTAGCGTTAGCCATTGCTGTCTACTATACTTTCTTGTTCGAATGCATTTATTTCTATAGACCAGTGGTGCCCAACCAGTCGGCCGTGATCGACCGGTAGATCAATGACATTCAATATAATTGCCACGAGCGATGGGATAATGTTAGCTGCTGAACAGCGTTAGCCCTGGGAAACGCTCAAAAGCGGACTCTACTACACCATCCATTCGTGAGAAAAGGGGGTGGGTTATATTGACAAGGCTTGACAACAGAGGTTCAAATATAACTTCATATTTATTGGTTATTTGTTTATTTTATATCAGCATCCAGTCTCCACCGCCATGTTAACACTTCCTGTGTTTACATTTTCGAGCGTGACATCATCGCCTACGGCAAGCGTACACGCCCAAATGCAAACCGTAAACAGAACCCGGAGCGAACCAAGACTGAAGTGTGTACACAAACTAGAGGGGGGAGAAGTTTGCACCCTAACCCGGAATGAGGACGGTACGGACCGGAACGGGCCCGAATGGTGAGTGAGAAAGCACCCTAAGACAATTTATATAAAAACTATTGGGTGCCCAAGACTTTTGCACAGTACTGTGTTTTATATATATATATATATATATATATATACACAATAATAATCACACAAATGGATAATGGCTTATAGCAGACTTAATGATTTTAGAATATTTCAGATAATGAAATGAAATGTTTATATCATCAACTAGGGATGCACCGAAATTTCGGCCACCAAAGGTTTTCGGCCGAAAATGGCAAAAATTGCCTTTCGGCTTTCGGCCGAAAGAGTTTTTTCACCGAAAATATATCCCCGAAACAGAAACAACCTGTAACCTAACGCGTGTTGTTGTGATGATGTCGCGCTGTCGGGAGTCGCGCTGTTTCTATGTAAACTCTGCGCGCAACACGTCCAATAAATGCGTCTTTAGCATGCTTTTATATCCTTATTTACTAGCCCAGCCCTAAGCCGTACCATAAATTCGTGGGACGAATACGCGTACCGTTACACCTAGGGATGCCTCGATCGATCGGCCAGCGTTCGGTATCGGCCGATATTCAGTATAAATATGAGATCGGTGATAATGCTTTATTTTCGCCGATCGGCAAAACCGATCGAAAAACATGATCCAATTCTTAGCTGAGATCTCACTGCTGACTTCTCTCTCAGACACACAGAGCTGCCTGCAGCGTACGGCCCCTCCTCCTCCTCCTGCCCTCGAGTCCCGCACCCATGTAAACAAGAGGCTCCAGCTGCCTCCGGCAACAGTCTGCTCTGGTGCATGCGACGTGAGCTAACGTTGGCTACCTACCAAGCTAACGTTACTGTTTAAACTGAATGACCCAGTCAACTATTCACTTTTAGTTTAATACATGAGGCATTGTCTAACATTATCTAGCTGGCTAGCTACTGATAGCTGCTGATATCAACAAATGCTCCAGCAATAGTCGAGTGCATGATAAGTTACCTCCGTTGACTCGGTAGCTCACGTTAGCTCTAAACTAAATAGTTCATATTATTTTCTCACAGTAGTGTGTGTGTAGGGATGGGTATCGTTAGGATTTTATCGATACTACTAATAGATACTGCTTAACGGTTCAGTACTTTATCGATACTCTTATCGGTTCTTTTTTATTTAGCAAAAAATTTATAAAAAATTATTAAGAACAGAATCGACATTGCTTTATTATTCTTTTATATAACTATATTACTGCACATGGCTACTTTTTTATCAATTAATACAAGCAGTCAGATAAATTAACTATTTTGGGACTTTATATTTTATTTAGAAAGTTCTTAAATCAGAATGTCCCACCCAATACCCAGCTGTTAAAAACGGTTCAATACTCCATGTTATTAGTAGAGGTTGTGACACTCTAGCTGCTAGGGTGAAGGGACTTTGGGCTTGCTGGGACCGGTGGTGGTAGAGGGAGGAGGGGTGGGCTGGGACATGGTGGCTGCAGCCTCAGCCTGAAGATCTTTCATCTTTCTAATATATTTGTAGCTAAACAATTAGCTAAGCAATTATATTTTATTTATTAGCCTATTCATAATAATTCGTTATTAGCCTAGCTAACTCTGTATCTTGGCTTACCTGCAGTGGACGTGGATGGAGATGGAACACTGCGAGCAAAGCAGTCGAAAACGGCGCATTTTCTGCAGACTAATGTTATGTTTTGACAACAGATGTTTTGACAAATTGCTTGTATTGCCACCCTTACTGGCAAATGTTTTATTGCACTTGTGGCAACGTGCGTCGTCGGCATCGACTTTCGTAAAGTGTACCCAGACTTTCGAGCGATTTGCTCTCTCCGCCATGATGAGCGCAGAGCTCGGTCTGTGTGTGCTGCGCTTCCGTGTGTGTATGTGTGAGTGTGAGTAATAATGGCTCGCTGCTGCTCGCTTCTTGTGCAGAGACAGAGAGAGGAGAGATAGTTCGCAACGTTTAAATTCCTCGAAAAAAAACTCATAGATAGTAATAATAATTTCTAGAGTATCGATAGCAGTACCGATAACGTTGGAGCTTATCAATACTCCGTTTTTTTCTAATTTAGTACCGGTTCCCGTTTAGAACCGGGGTCCGGGGGGCATCTCTATGTGTGTGTATTTTTGTCTAAAGTGGATAGAAAACATAGTACTGTGCAAAAGGCTTAGGCACCCAAGAGTTTTTATATAAATTGTCTTAGATGTTAATAAAAAAAAATCTGTATTTGTGTGTCAGACTACTAGTAGGGACTATTATAATCATCATGTTGGCGTGACTGTATGCATCAAAGGATTAAATCAAGCATTTTTAAGTGCCTTAGAGGAAATGTAAAAATATCGTGATATATATTGTATGACATAGCCAAAAAATATCACCCAGCCCTATTTTGCAGTGGTTCTATACCAGTCTGTAGAATATGATTGGTATCAGCCAGGTAATCTCTGCAGCACCACAATACACAATTTAGAATGGTATTTTGTAGGGTTGACCTTCGATTTTTTTTGGAATTCGAAGCTTCGGGGCTGACATTCGATTTTAATTAGAAGCTTAAAGAAAAAAGATTTTTTTTGTTTGTTGTGGGACTTGTACAGCACTTTGTTCAACTTTGTCAGTGCTGTAAAGTTTAAACCTTTTTAAATCTTAGACAAACAAAACACTTTGCTTTCATGAAATATTGTAAGCCGCCATTTGAGGCTTTATAAAAGCAGCACAATGAACACAAATCTGTCAGTGCAGAGTCCGACCTCATCTTAAATAACAAACAGCATTGCTTGTTGTAGTTAAAAAAAGTAGTAGAACGCACTCACCTCACTAGACTTGACACTGGGTGCTGTAACCTCTGATATCATACATAAAAATAGGGAAACAATGTCCAGGCACGCACTCCAGGTTTTTCCAAATGTATTGGCAGCCTGTAATCATGACGTTTCGGTGTGAACACACCTTCTTCAGAATGGCTTGCATGAAGCATGAAGGGTAAGTGACCCTAGTATATACAAGACAAACAGGAAGTGACAACATAGGAAGTGACAACACATTCCCACAAGAGATCTGCAAAAAAGTACAAAATACCACTTACAAGCACAACCTTTTCAGAAGCGTGTAAATCAAAAAGAAACATGTAAATCACAAAGAGATATATCTATATATATTTTATACAGAGTAGGCCTACATCTTAAACTCTAAACATAAACACTCATGACTCATATAAGCCATATTTCAATTATAAATATAAAGAATGATAAATGAAAATAAACAATAAACAATCGAATGAAATGAAATAATCAAATGAAACGGGTCAAACCATTTTCCTCATTGAGGCCTCTAGGCTCTAAACCAGGGGTGTCAAACTCATTTTCACAGAGGGCCACATCAGCATTATGGTTGCCCTCAAAGGGCCAAAGACCGTATAAATGTTAATGTAATGTAAAATAAATGTAGCTACCGTACTCATTTACATATTGTTAAACATGTTGTTTCTGTATTTATTACTTATTCAAGTTATACATATTGCATATGCATTTGCATAGATGTAAAAATATATGTTAGCTTATGTTATTTTAACAAAAACTAAATGTTAGTTTATCAGAACCCGGTATTACTCCATCAATCAATGATCAAACCATTCAAGTAAATAACAAAGAAGAAGATCATCAAATACAAGCTATGACATTAAGTTTGTTCAAAACCTTTTTGTCACAGTCAAGAGGGGCAGAACTAACAACTGTGAGCTGCAAAGAACACGTGGGACAGATGTAGCAGATGTTACAAAAACAAATGGCTGCACACAACCTTGCAGAGGCCATACATCCAACTAATGGAAGATAGTTTAATTAACTTTAATTAACAGATTGCAGAATGGGTACAGTACAGTACAGCTCAATACACACAATTGTTAAGGGGATGCAGACCAGAGAAAGACTTTCGACTTGTTTACATCAGGGTCCCCCATTTTCAATTCGTAATGAAATTGCTATTATGTGTCTGCATGAACTTTGCGTGGTGATACTGTATCGATACAGGGACGCCAAGTATCGATATTTAATTATTCATAATTTTTTTTTAATAAATTGTATACGGAAGTTGCATTGTTCATTTCAATACCTGTAATAGTACAGTAGTCCACACACTAGGGCTGCAACTAATGACTAATTTGGTAGTCGACTAATCTGCCGATTATTTTTTCGATTAGTCGACTAATCGAAAACCAATGTAAACAACAGCAAAAAAACGATTTTTTTTTTTTTTTTTTTTAATTACCTATCTTTGTGAAAGTGGCTTCTCAGCTCTGGTCCAGCTGAAGACAGAGCAGAGGAACAGATTGGACATTGAGCATGACCTCAGAGTTGCTTGTCTACCATCACCCCATGTAACTGACCGCCAAGGGTAAAGATGCCTATCATCTTTACTGTCAGTAAGCTTTGATTTGCGTTGGTCTAGATGATCAATTTCTCTGTATGGGCTCAGAATACTGAGCCCTCTATTTATCTATCTAAGAAAATAATATTTCGGAGCCACTTGTGCACTTTCATTTAGTGTCCACATGGGGGCAGAGCTCGTCTTTCTTTAGTATAAAGGTCACAGCTTTCTGTGTGACCAAGGCGGAAGTAACTCAGATAACGACGGAGCAGGCAGCGAATTGTATGATGGAAGGACCTTACTCCAGTTAAATTAACTACCCTTGGTAAAGCGGAATAAGTTTTCACGGTGCAAACGAGGTGCAAACGAGGTGCAAACGGACCAAATGAGGCAACCGTCACTACCTGTACAAAGTACCAAAGAAAAGCTACAGTACTGCTAAGCTGAAATACAAGAGAAAAAAGAGAAAATAAATAAAAGCATCTGTACGAAACATAACCGCATCTTTATTTCAAGACCAAGCCGGGGGGCAGTTACAGTGAAAACTTACCGACCAGTGGTGAGTGAAAACTTACCGGCCAGTGGTGAGCGAAGACTTACCCATACTCTGAAGATGATAAACAGTGAGTAAAACCCATACTCTGAAGATGAGCAACAGTGAGTAAAACCCATACTCTGAAGATGATAAACAGTGAGTAAAAACCCATACTCTGAAGAGGATAAATGTATTATGAAACCTCATTCTGAAGTGGATAAATGTGAAATAGACCTTACTCTGAAGAGGATGGATGTATTATGAAGACTTTATTCTGAAGTGGATAAATGTACAATGAAGACCATACTCCAAAGAAAATGCATGTATGTTGAAGACCTCACTCTGAAGAAAATGCATGTACAATGAAGACCATCCTCTGAAGAAAATGCATGTACAATGAAGACCTCACTCTGAAGAAAATACATGTATGTTGAAGATCTTACTCCGAAGAGAACACATGTATGTTGAGGACCCTACACTAAAGAAAATACATGCATGAAGAGAAGGAAGAATGAACCTACTAATTACCCTCATGCTGTCTGGTATCCATCCCAGCAAACCCACGGACGTGTGGCAACTCCTGTATATCTAAATTAACCCTATGCTGTCTGGTATCCATCCCAGCAAACCCACGGACGTGTGGCAACTCCTGTATATCTAATTACCCTCATGCTGTATGGTATCCATCCCAGCAATACCACGGACGTGTGGCAACTCCTGTATATCTAATTAACCCTATGCTGTCTGGTATCCATCCCAGCAATACCACGGATGTGTGGCAACTTCTGTATATTTAATTACCCTCATGCTGTCTGGTATCCATTAGAGTTGTTCCGATACCGATACGAGTATCGGAAAAGCCGCCGATACTGGCTAAAATGCTGGTATCGGTATTGGCGAGTACCCTCTAATGCTGCGCTCCGATACCATATGACGTAATTTATCAACAACACTGTGGTCTGTTGAGTAAGCATTATAAAACAAACGTGTGCTTAATCGATTAAAGTGTCAATGCCATTTGTCATTTTAACAGCAGATACTTTCTTAAATGTCATCGTCCCGACAGAGCGGTGTTGACGGAGAGCTCATGGGTTCGCTTGGTGGCTGGTGTTATTACTATTAGCATTGAACAGCTAACCGAAAGCTAGCTTTAACATTACCTTGGCTAAAGTTGGGGCTATTCATATAATCCAGCAATAATGGCTGCAGACCTGCAAGCAAAGTACAGCAAGTTGGCAAAGGAGTATTCCAAGTTAAATCACAATGTCACCAGTAACGTTACAGTCTTCTATGGTCTTCCCATATACCGGTAGCTCATGCTAGCTAACGGTAACGTCGTCATTGCACAATTGCACGTCGCGTACACAATTAATGACATGTTGCGGACAGCCATATCGGCGACAATGTTTAGCTTTTAGTGCCAAATGATAAGAGTCTGAGGCGGAGTCTCAAAAGAGAATGTTGAATATTTATTGTGCAAAAATCACAACAGATGCGACTGCTACTGAACGGAGCCTTGTAGACAGACTGAGTAGGGTATATCTGCAGAGCCAGTGGGTAGCGAGTGCAGCAACTAGGGGTGGGAATCACCAGTTTCATCATGATACGATATGATATCGATTCTTTGGACAACGATACGATATTTGCCGATATCACAAAGTCTCTCACGATACAATACGATACGATTAGATTCAGGTGCCTGCGATCGATATGAGATGATATCATATGCCCATTTAACACAATCGGTAACATTTAGATCAACAAAAAAAAGGTAATGAAAATATCATTTGACATTTGTATTTTTGAGCTCTTCCAGACATTTAAAGGAAAATCAATCTATTGTTTTTAATACAAATAGACCTCCTGTTCACTGTAAAGTGCCACGTTTTTATATATTGAGCTTTAAACTTTAAGCTACATTTTTTGGAACTCAAAACTCACAACCTCCCTCTCCCAAACCGTTCCTACAACAATTTGTTGATGTTGCATGATCATGTATAGGCCTACATTTATTATGTATTATATTGTTTATGTTTAAATATTTAAACATCAAACTCCTCTGACCTCATCTTGTCTTTCCAAAGACGCGCGCACACACACACACACACAGAAAGGGAGAATGCTATGCTGTAACATCTACACACACGGAGCTACTGCTGTTGTTCTTGGGCAGATATGAGACTCGCCACAGGATTTTCAAAATAAGAGTATCGATATGAATCGATCTTATTACATCGCATCGATCCGATTCGATTGTTGATAATTACATCGATGTATCGATCTGGATCGATGTATCGTCCCACCCCTAGCAGCAACGTATAATGTCCGTGTGGATCATTGGAGTAGGGTATATCTGCAGTGCTGAAGCCCCATACTCATTGATTAATGATACTAATACAAATCTATACAATCACCTGTTGTTGAATAAATACCATTACTTTCTAGTTATGACTAAAAAACAGTATATATAAAACAGTATTTGTAAAAAAAAAAAAAAAAAATTATATTTATAAAAAATTTATATAATATCGTTTTTGTTTTTTTTATGTATGCACTGGTATCGGATAAATATCGGTATCGGCCGATACCCAAAGCTTAGGTATCGGAATCGGATCGGAAAGGAAAAAATGGTATCGGAACATCTCTAGTATCCATCCCAGCAATACCACGGACGTGTGGCAACTCCTGTATGTTTAATGAATATTATGCTGTCTGATATCCATCCCAGCAAGTGGAACTCTTAAATACCATCTAGTTATTTGATATTTTGAGTGTATGTGATCAAGCACAATGTCGGCCCAAGAAGACGAAGCTGGCAACCTCTTGGAGTTGGAACAGAACAGAACGGGTGCTCGCCAAAGAACTCTAACCGAGAAAGGAAAAGAAAACCGTGAAGTGGAGGATAAGAGGAATGAGAAAGCTTTTAACAAAGCTTATCAGAAGTGGAAGAAGATAGCCAAGGAAGCAAGAGGGAAGCTAAGAACCTTCTGTCCAGCAGAAGAACTTGAAAGACTAAAACAAGACATTCAAGCAAGTTGTGACTTAGTAAGAAGTTTATATGAGTCCATTTTACGTAACCATGCCACGACTCCTGAGATCGCAAATAAAATGGACGCCTGTATTCAGCTGACGACAGACACCCAAGAGCTTGTGTGTAAGCAGCTGGAAACAAAAGAGGAAGATTTTAATGAAAGACTTGAGAAGGAGAGGGTAAGAATAGCTCTGAACAAAGAAGAGTACAGATCTGTATATGGTCACACAAATACTGAAACAATTCACTCTCAACGTTCCAAGGCATCAAACAGGCGGAGGGAAGCTGAACTCGCGGCTAAAGTGGAAGAGGTAAAGGCCATGCAAGTGATCCAGGCTCAGCAAACCAGTCTCCTCCAACTAGAGGGGGAAGAGGCAGCCATGCTGATGGAAATGGAGAAGTTGAAGGTACAGAGTCGACGTAAGCTGGAGGAGGAGAGGATGAAGTTACAGCAGCTACAAGCAGAGAAGGAAGTCCAGGTAGCAGCAGCCCGAGTGAGGGCATACAGTTCGGGAAGTGATCTAGACAACGAAGAAGAAGAAGTCACTGACCATGAAATAAATACTGCTTACCAAAATCCTGAATATAGTGCTCCGCTACATCCTACAGCATTCCAACGTCAAGCATCTCCCAGCGCGACGGCAAACCAAGAGGCCTTCAGTCTAGCCGAAGCAATCACAAGTGCATTAAGCATGAATCGCCTACCTACACCAGAACCAACAATATTCAACGGTGACCCTATGAAATTTGTTGATTGGAAGATGACCTTCATGACCCTGATACATCGAAAGCCTCTCCCAACAAGTGATAAGATGTTTTATCTGAAAATGTACCTTACTGGAGAAGCTCGTAAGTCTGTGGAAGGATTCTTTTACAGAGACTCCGAGGAAGCATATAAAGGTGCCTGGAGAGTGTTGGAAGAGAGGTATGGAAACCCCTTCATTATACAAAGGGCGTTCAGAGACAAGCTAATGAGATGGCCTAAGATAAACACAAACGATCCTCTGGCGCTCCGAGAGTTTGCAGACTTCCTACAGGGATGCACAGAGGCAATTCCACATGTCCGAGGGCTGGACATCTTGAACGACTGTGAAGAGAACCACAAACTGCTCAAGAAACTACCTGAGTGGATTGTGCGAAGATGGAGCAGGATCATCGTAGAAGAGCTAGATAAATCTGGAAGCTATCCAAGTCTTGCACACTTTTCAAAGTTTCTGAACAAAGAGGCACGAATAGCTTGTAACCCCATCGCTACCCCACTACTGTTGAACTACAGAGCCTCAGACGAGAGGTTTTCCAAGAGAGCCAGAGCGTTGAATACAAGCACTCACATAAAGAGCAACATCGTGGAGACACAGTATTCACCCTATAGAGCCAGACCACCTTGCCCAATCTGCAAGAATGAGAATCATGGCATTGCTACATGCACTAACTTCGCATCAAGGTCTATAGAGGATAAGAGAACGTACATCTACCAAAATCACCTCTGCTTTGGATGTCTAAAGAAGGGACACTCCAGCAAGGACTGTAAACGGCGACATACCTGCAACACCTGCAACCGTCGTCATCCAACGTGTCTGCACGAAGAGAGGTCACAAGCACCAGAGACAACCCAGAGTGGCACATCTACTGCAAACTACCGGGGCCAAGAAGTCTGCAGAGTCGTGTCTCACACTACAACCCGATGTGCTTCTGCGACCTCAAGCATTGTCCCAGTCCTTGTGTCTTCAGTTCAAGAGCCACAGATAACGGTGCTCACTTATGCACTACTCGACACACATAGTGATACAACGTTTATCTTAGAGGACCTGCTTAAGGAGTTAAGTGTGGAAAGTCAACCTGTGAAGCTGAGACTCAGTACAATGACTGCTGTAAATACAGTTATAACCAGCAAGAGTGTCAGCGGCCTACAAATCAGAGGACTTCATTCTGCAAACAACATCAGAGTGCCACAAGCCTACACTCGTAGCTTCATCCCAGTAGACAAATCCTACATTCCTACTGGTAAAACAGCGCTACAGTGGCCTCACCTCAAGCATCTCGTAAACAAGTTGCCAACACTTCTAGACTGTGAAGTGGGTATGTTAATAGGATGTGATTGTCCCTCAGCGCTAGCTCCACTCGAAGTCATCACAGGCTGTGAAAACGAACCTTTCGCACAGAGGACAGAGCTTGGCTGGAGCATAATAGGCTCATCTAACCCTCATCTGGACCGACAAGGGAGCCAGAGCTTTGTACATAGAGTGTCAGTAAAAGAAATACCAGCCCCATCTACAACAGATGTCCTTAAAGTACTTGAGTCGGACTTCTCTGAAAGGAACTACGAGGACAAGTACGTGTCTCAAGAAGATGTTCACTTCATACAATTCCTCAGCGAGAACATCAGACAGAAAGAAGATGGACACTACGAGATGCCTCTACCTTTCAAGGGTAGCAGCCCACCATCCCTACCAAACAACAAGAGACTAGCTACAGTCCGCCTCCAGTCTCTAAAGAAGAAGCTAAAGACGGATAAAGAGTATAACGAACGCTATAAGGCTTTCATGAAAGACATCATCGAGAAAGGTGACGCAGAACTTGACCATACCACTTCATATGGAGAGACCGCTTGGTACCTTCCTCATCACGGCATTTACCACCCTCAAAAGCCTGGCAGGCTACGGGTCGTGTTTGACTGCTCAGCTAAATTCTGTGCAGTTTCCCTAAATGACTGTCTATTGACCGGTCCCGACTTAATCAACTCCCTAATAGGAGTTCTATGCCGCTTCAGAAAGGAAGACGTGGCCATAATCTGCGACGTAGAAAGAATGTTCCACCAGTTCTTCGTCCACCCTGACTCTCGAAAATACCTCAAGTTCCTGTGGTGGAGGGAAGGTGATTTGGAAACGGAACCACAGGAATACAGGATGGCAGTTCACCTCTTTGGAGCTGCTTCGTCTCCTGGATGTGCCAATTTTGGCCTAAGGTACATGGCACACCAACATAGAGAAGACTACCCAGCAGCCTCAGCCTTCATTGAGAAGAACTTCTACGTTGATGATGGGTTAGCCAGCGTTTCATCAGTCGAAGAGGCCAAGAAACTGATCATCGAGGCACAAAAATTGTGCAAACGAGGAGGCCTGCGCCTCCACAAATTCAACTCTAACCACAAAGACGTCCTCAACTGTGTGAAACCCTCAGAAAGAGCAACAATCACTGACCCTCTCGAACTTAAGCTGGAAGCGACCCCAACTGAGCATGCACTTGGCCTTCAGTGGTCTATAGACAACGACACCTTCAGCTTCAATGTCAACATGAAAGACCAGCCTTCAACCCGTCGAGGAATCCTCTCCATCGTCGCCTCTCTTTATGACCCACTCGGGTTTGTTGCCCCATTCACCCTAAGCGGGAAACGCATACTCCAAGAACTATGCCGCAGAGGCATAAGATGGGACGATCCACTGCCAGATGACTTAAAGCCACGGTGGGAGGAATGGAAGATCGGGCTACATAACTTAAAGGAATTCACAATCCCTAGATGCTATCACCCACATGACTTCGGCAACATCATCAAGACGGAACTGCATCACTTTGCCGATGCCAGCAGCATGGGGTATGGCGCTTGTTCCTACCTCAGGTACAAAAATGACAAAAATACAGTACACTCCAGTCTTGTGATGGCCAAAGCAAGAGTAGCACCCACCAAGGTCTCAAGCATCCCACGACTAGAGCTCTCAGCGGCAGTGGTCGCAACCAAATTAAGTGTGTTGCTGAAAAGAGAACTGCAGATGAAGATCGATGAAGAATTCTTCTGGACAGATTCACAAGTAGTTCTGGGCTACATCAATAATGAGGCAAGAAGGTTCCATGTGTTCGTCGCGAACAGAGTCCAACTGATAAGAGAAAACACTGACCCAAGTAAATGGCACTATATCGAAACAGCAGAGAACCCGGCAGATCATGCCTCCAGAGGCCTTCAGGCATCTCACATTCCTTCAACAAACTGGATGTCAGGTCCTACATTTCTCTGGGAGCAAGAAGTACATCCCAAACTGAATCCCTTCGCAGACTTACTCGTAGGCGATCCTGAGGTTAAGGCTGTCCAAGCTTTCACAACCAAAGTTAACAGTTGTACAGACATTCTAAGTCGCCTAAATCAGATCTCTTCATGGTCAAAGATCCTGAAAGTAGTCGCAAGAATCAAGAGGCTGGGATCGGGAAAAGTACACAACACCGAACTGGTGACAGTCGAAGAACGAGAAAGAGCTGCCAAAATAGTGATCAAGCTTGTCCAGCAGCAAGCCTTCTCTCAGGAAATTAAGAGATGCCAGGAAGGAGATGCTCTCCCAAGTTCAAGTGCTCTCCATTCCCTTGATCCAATTCTGCATCAAGAACTTCTCTGTGTGGGTGGAAGATTGAGACGCTCATCCCTCAGTCAAGAAATGAAACATCCCATCATTTTGCCAAAAGACAGCCCTATCACCAAGCTAATTACGGCTCATCACCACGCTCAAGTTTGTCACCAAGGCCGAAGTCAAACCCAAATGGAACTGAGAGCAAATGGATTCTGGGTCATTGGTGGGAGCAAATTAGTAGCCAAGCTGATTCACAACTGTGTACGATGCAGGAAACTCCGACGACCTACTCAAGAGCAGCAAATGGCTGAACTCCCTAAAGAGCGTGTGGAAGACTCACCGCCTTTCTCATACAGTGGCATGGACTGCTTCGGCCCCTTTCTGATTAAAAAGGCTCGAAAGGAGTACAAAAGGTATGGCCTGATACTAACTTGCCTAGCTTCACGAGCTGTCCACATCGAGATGCTTGAAGACTTATCAACAGACTCATTCATTAACGCCTTGAGATGCTTCATCAGCCTCAGAGGAGCTGTTCGGCAACTTCATTGCGACCACGGTACTAACTTCGTGGGAGCTAGAAACCAGTTTAAAGAAGCACTCAAACAATGTGACGCCAGTTTACTGGAGATCTTTCTAGCAGAGAAACAGTGTGAATTTGTCTTCAACGCTCCATCCGCCAGCCATGCAGGTGGTGTCTGGGAACGTCAAATCAGGACAG
Source organism: Notolepis coatsorum (assembly GCF_963971535.1). NCBI lineage: Eukaryota > Metazoa > Chordata > Actinopteri > Aulopiformes > Paralepididae > Notolepis > Notolepis coatsorum. The sequence goes on along the minus strand of NC_140177.1, from coordinate 32,269,377 downwards.
TAAGAAATGTGCTGAACGCCACTATCGCTCTGTGTCCAGGCAGACTTGATGACGCCTCTCTTAGAACACTCTTCTATGAAGCTACAGCTATTGTAAACAGCCGACCACTGACAGTAGATGGTATCAACGATCCTATGGCGCTAGAACCCTTAACACCAAACCATCTCGTCATGATGAAGTCTAAAATCGCTCTTCCACCCCCTGGGAGATTTGTTAAAGAGGACATGTATGCAACCAAGAGATGGCGCAGAGTCCAGTACCTAATCGAACAATTCTGGAGCCGCTGGAAGAAGGAATACCTCCTGAACATTTCTACACGCCAGAAGTGGCACGTACCACGGCGTAACCTCAAGGTGAACGACATAGTCATCCTCAAGGACAGTAACCTGCCAAGAAGCCAGTGGCAACTATGTCGGGTCGTCGAAGCCACTCCAGAGAGCGACGGTCTAGTACGTCGAGTAAAAATACAGACTGGGGAGCGAAAAGATCACTCTACCAGACCTTCAGTCCTCGAGCGACCAATCCAGAAATTGGTACTCCTCCTCGAGAGTAATTAGTATAGAAATGCTTGAAAAATATTATTTTGATGCTATGTGAAATCTAACAGGAAATCCTGTATGACTAAATTAATTGTTTTTGTGCTTATCCGTCATAGCAGGATTTGGTGGGAGTGTAACTGACCGCCAAGGGTAAAGATGCCTATCATCTTTACGGTCAGTAAGCTTTGATTTGCGTTGGTCTAGATGATCAATTTCTCTGTATGGGCTCAGAATACTGAGCCCTCTATTTATCTATCTAAGAAAATAATATTTCGGAGCCACTTGTGCACTTTCATTTAGTGTCCACATGGGGGCAGAGCTCGTCTTTCTTTAGTATAAAGGTCACAGCTTTCTGTGTGACCAAGGCGGAAGTAACTCAGATAACGACGGAGCAGGCAGCGAATTGTATGATGGAAGGACCTTACTCCAGTTAAATTAACTACCCTTGGTAAAGCGGAATACGTTTTCACGGTGCAAACGAGGTGCAAACGAGGTGCAAACGAGATGCAAACGGACCAAATGAGGCAACCGTCACTACCTGTACAAAGTACCAAAGAAAAGCTACAGTACTGCTAAGCTGAAATGCAAGAGAAAAAAGAGAAAATAAATAAAAGCATCTGTACGAAACATAACCGCATCTTTATTTCAAGACCAAGCCGGGGGGCAGTTACACCCCAGACTTTGAGACTCTTGTCAGGACCAAACAACAACATCATAACATGATGATCCCATAGCAAATTAAAATAATGACTCATGAAACATTTGAATTTGGATCTTTAAGCCACTTTAAATGAAAATGTATTTGAAGAACAATACAGCAATCACTCATAACAAGATAAATAAATAAAATAATACAAATTAAAGTGGAAGTGTACTTTAAATAACTTTTGTTTGCTGTGTGTGAGAGGAGTCCGTGTGTGTGTGTATGTGTGTGTGTCTTACTCTGATCGCTGTGTGAGTGAGAGGAGTGTGTGTACTGTGTAATTTGTGTGTGTGTCTTACTCTGATCGCTGTGTGAGTGAGAGGTGTGTACTGTGTAATTTGTGTATGTGTGTGTGTCTTACTCTGATCGCTGTGTGTGAGTGAGAGGAGTGTGAATGTGTCTGTGTCTTACTCTGATCGCTGTGTGTGAGTGAGAGGAGTGTGAATGTGTGTGTCTTACTCTGATCGCTGTGTGTGAGAGAGAGGAGTGTGAATGTGTGTGTCTTACTCTGATCGCTGTGTGTGAGTGAGAGGAGTGTGTATGTGTGTGTGTCTTACTCTGATCGCTGTGTGTGAGTGAGAGGAGTGTGTATGTGTGTGTCTTACTCTGATCGCTGTGTGTGAGTGAGAGGAGTGCGTGTGTAATGTATTGTGTGTCTAGTCTGATCATCATCTCCTGCAGGGGAACAATGTTTTCAATGTCCAAAATTTGCTATGGGATCATCATGTTATGATGTTGTCTGGAACCCTGAGAAGCCACTCTCACAAAGATAGGTAGTGCACAAAAAAAAAAAAAAAAAAAAAAATTAAATAAAGTTTTTTTTTTTTTTTTTTTAATGACTAATCGACGCAACAATTTCTCGTCAACGATTTTTTATAATCGACGTCGTCGATTATGTCGACTAATCGTTGCAGCCCTACCACACACACATGTGCATTCAGTTAAGTTGGAATATGACTGTAATACAAACAGTTCAGTTTGTCAGGTACATGCAACACAGATTACAGTGAGTGTTTACATCGTCTGCTTGAGAAAATACCATGTTCTGCAATAAAAATTATTGAAGTGAGATGAACAGACTGAACTTTATTTTATTAGATAAAACATGTTGACAAAGTTTTACTTTGCAGTTGAAAAAAGGAAATAAATTAAATTTGATCCATACTATCGTATCGTGACGCAAGTATCGCGATAGTATCATATCGTGACGTCTCTGGCGATTCCCACCCCAGTTCAACCAGGCTAAAAGGTTCCCAATTAGAACAATCACTGCTTTAAAAACAAAGGATTAAGAATGACTATAGCTTGAAGCCTGGGCTAACCTATTCCAGAACGTCGGCTTGGCCTTTGGGACTCGGGGCACTCAAGCTATGGAAGTGCTACAGGGAAAGTCAATAGGCTGAGCGGCCACAGCACAGAGGGCTTGTTACATGCCGCTCCTCCTAAAACACATTTCAGGAAGGCTATTCTACTACAGAGGAGTAAAGGGTAAAGGGATCATGTAAGAGGAGCCCATTCAAAACCCAGGTCCCGGCCAGCGAGTGGAGTAGCTGCTTTAAATAGCTGAACCCCCCTTCATCCCCGAGCTGCCTCTTGAAAGACCTCACAATTGACCTATATCATGCCCTGCCCTCTTTCCTTGATCCTCCAATCGCAACAGTTGCTTCCCGAGATTGAGATAGGTCAATTCATACAAGGAAACTATAAAAGAAGTAATGGTCATCACGTCTCAATATACCGGCGTTCCATGCTCTGCTTGGTGCCATACGTTGGTGCCAGTTCTATTGAAGCCTCTGAGGAAATATCAACCAATACATCAAACGTTAGCCGGTTATCTAATAACAATGTAACAAATTGCTGATGATTCTGACATCCGAGGTAATTGACGGGTCATAATCATGATCCCATTCAACTCAATGTCAGCCGAAATGAAAGTTTCCACACTTGGCACCAATTTGCGCTTCCGTGCTACACAGTGACGTAATGAAGACTAGGGATTGGCATTTTAAAGAAAAATCCAGATAGATTGATTGCATGCTATACTCGAGTGGTCATGTATTACTCGTAAAGGGGAAAAAAACAACAAACAAAACAAAAAATTATATATATTTTTTTTACTTAATTTTGTTCATTCACGTATATGTTTAATGAAACCAACAAACAGTTATAATCTTACACATACATGTGAAACAAATATGTAAAAATATATATATATTATATAATTTCTTTTAATAATATTTTTTTTCATAAAAGTTATTACTAATTTAAGATCGATTTTTCTCATAGCTGTGAGTAATCGATTACTCACACCCATCCCTATTGAAGACCCTTCCTTCTTTTATAGTTGTCTTGATTGATACCAGGAAACAGTAAGACAAGGACCCCAACTTGACAGAAGAGTAGGTGGCAAATCTGTACAAGTCACACAGCCAATATTATTTATATATTATGAGTTTCATTCATTCATTGTTTTTTTTTATACTTGCCCAGCTGCAGTTAGCAAGCAAGAATAAATATGATGACAACAGTCCTCATTGCAAGTACCTAGTTATCCTGGACTGTGAGTGTGAGGTCAGCTGCACCGTGGCCAGTAGGGCAGAGGATCTATATTTAGGCTGCTGCCTGGCAGCCCAAACAGTGTTAACTCTTTCAGTGCCACTCACGAGATTTCTCGTGTTTTTTTATAGGTGGTTGCTAGCCACTCACGAGATTTCTCGGATTTTTTTTTAATTTTTTTTTTTTGCGATCTGAAAAATTATTGCATCACCCGAGCCTACCCGAGTATTGCCGAGCTGCGCCGGTGATCACTGTGGAAAAAAGCGCCCCCTGTCGTCTCCCAGATGACATAAGTGATTTTGGAATGGACTCAATGAAAATGAATGGGGAAAAAAATCCGGTACTCCACATTTTCCAGTTCACTGATCCAGACGGGGTTACTAGAGTTCATTCTGGAGCCTCAGATCTCCGCGGATCATGGAGAACCACTGTGTCGCGTTGGATCCATACTTGTATCGATTTTTTCGAATGGTGATCAGGAATTGGAATATACCAGTTGGATACCATCTGATGTCAGGTAAGGACTCTATGTTATCAGTGGTAGGATAATCAGAGTAATTTTGATGAAGTTATAAGCTGTTTTGTGAAATCTCTTCTTTCGTTTTCACTGTAAAAGTCCGAGAGGAAATCAACAAGGCGATTGTCCGCGCGCGGCCGTAATGTGCGTGCGTGCACGTATAATATTGATCATCTAGCGTTTATTTGAAAACGATTCATAAAAAGGCCGACGAATATCAACGTTGTGGAATATTCCACTAAAAGACGATTTTCATAGAATGCTCCAGAATGAGTTGTTTTTTATATCAAAACGGGGGCTTTTCTAACTGCTCTGAAACGGCAACGACGCGATAAAAAAACAATCTGCCTTCACAGCACTGTCTGGAACATAGTCTTTGATAATGCGATGGGCAGATTAGACACATAGCCATAGGCTTGGGCGGTATGACGGTATTAAGGTATACCAGGGTATTTAGAAATACCTACGGTATTGATTTTCAATACCGTCCGTCACCGTCAAAATCACAGATGCGCTTCAGTTTCTATAACAGTGAAACGGAGTTTTGAGTGTAGTGCACACACTGAGTGTAGTGCACACACGCGCCAGCAGAGGGCGAGACCGCTCTAGTGGAGCGAGTGGGTCACAGCGGTGTTCACGTTTTACGGTAATGTTACGACAGTGCTGTGAAAATACCGTAAAGCGTTGTGACGAGAGCAGTGTTGTTGTGGGGCAATCCGTCTCTTATTATAATTATGTGAACTAAAGAGTACAAGGTTTACACAACAGCCCCCACCCGCCTTTTTATTGTATTTGTACCGTCCTGTACTATCCGCTGTCAGCTGTTTATCTCTCTCTGTGAGCTACTGAGCTTGAATAACTAGCGTTAGCTCACGTTTAAGTAGCGTTAGCTCTGCGGCTAATCTTAGATTACCCTGAACTAAATCAATGACTAGGTTATAAAGCATTCGAGTAGTTTTCACTGCACATAGAAGTAGCCAAACAACGGGAGCATTTCGGGAGCATATCACCAAAACCCAGGCAATTTCTAGCCCTTAAGGAATCAAATAGTCTGCCATGGCTATAGGCTAGATGCTAACGCTAAAACGGTGCAGGCTTCTACCGGTGCGGGACGGGACTACCATTCTGAGAGCTGACGATGATTTGTTTACTTGGTAACACGTAAACCCCCCCCCCCCCCCCCGCTGATGAAAATGAAAGTCATACCGTCAAATACCGTGCACCGGGGTATTATAACATAAAGGTTTGCCGGTTTGAAAATAAGGATACCGCCCAAGCCTACATAGCCATAATTTAAAACATAGATTAGGCGATATTAACGTTAACATTGGCGCGGATGGTGGCATTCAAGCGGTAAAATGGAAAACCAGGCATGGCATTTAAAGAGTTAAAGGCAGCCTGATTGATTGTTTATTTGGATCTCTTTTAGCCGTATCGGGCTATTCTTCCAACATTTAATACAAATACCAAACAGAATATAGTACACAAGTACAGAAAAAGCATACATGTACACAATACGCACAATAACACAGCCTGTACAGATACTAGGGGTGGAACGGTACGCATTCGAACCGTACACCGTTCAGGGCTTGACATTAACTTTTTGAGCCACTTGTCCTTTTCACAAATGTACTTGTGAAAATAAAGGCCTATTAAAAAATGTATAAAACCGACAAGAGATGGGGTGCTCCAGTAGCACACCACATAGCACACTGAGTCGCGAAGAGGTCGCCCCGGGTTCGATTCCCCGACCCGGTGGCCATATGCCGCATGTCTTCCCCTCTTCTCCTCCCGTTTCACCCTCTCTCCTCTGTCGGTCCTGCGTGGCCAAAAAAAGCTGTCGGTCCTGCGCGACCAAGAAAAACTAATAAAGATAATAAAAAAGTTTTTTTTAAACCAACAAGAGATTTGGACAATTATTATGATTTAATAACTTAAACACAGTCGTGTGTGCATTTGTGTGTGTGGGGTATATACTTTATGATCAGTCCTCCAGCTCATCTTCACTCCCCATCAGCACCAGCTCATCTTTCTCATCTCCCCTCTCTCTTGACAACCAGGGGTTAAACCCTGGTCTACGCCTATAGTTGTATAGTTGTTATTACGGTATAGTTGTTATTGCCATAAATAACACCATTCAAATAAATAATTGTATTTTTATTTGAAATTAATTATTTTAACAATAGGCACATTAGATCAACAGGTAACAACAAAACAACTAACTTTTATTAAACATTCTATTAAACATTCTGATATTTTCGCGGTCTCGTGCCACTGACAGTGTCAACTAAGCGAGCACTCAGAAGACGCTCGCCGTTTGTCCAAGACAAGTAATATTGATGTACAGAGATCGAGAGTTTCCAGTAGGGGTGGGAATCGCCAGAGACCTCGCGATACGATACTATCGCGATACTTGAGCCGCGATACTCGATATTTCGCGAATATTGCGTTTTTTTTTATCAATTTTTTTTTTAAATTTTTTTTAACTGCAAAGTAAAACGGTCAACATGTTTTATCTAATAAAATAAAGTTCAGTCTGTTCATCTCACTTCAATCATTTTTATTGCAGAACATGGTATTTTCTCAAGCAGACAGATGTAAACACTGTAATCTGTGTTGCATGTACCTGACAAACTGAACTGTTTGTATTAGTCATATTCCAACTTAACACTTTAATCGCCGGAAACGCCGTAACTCGTCATTGCCCGCCATGCTCATTCTGCCGAAGACGCCGTAACACGTCTTTGATATCAATATTTCAAAAATCTGTGATCGAAATCATATTTCTCCTCCGGGGACCTGAGATATACTGCTGATCTCCACTCAACTCTCTAACGGTTCAAGAGCGCTGTTGGCCGACAGATCGGCCAACAGGAAGTGACGCGCCAAATAGGAAGTGCTCATCCATATTTCGTCCGGGCACTCGCGATCGTTAGCCGGACTCCATCTCGACACACTGGATAATCAATCGCTCGCCCTAACTCAATAAACAACGTTATTTGGACTTATATAGTATTATACAACCTGGAAATGGTTCATCTAGATCAACATCCCATAATCGAAAACTGTCTACTCCAAGCTGATCGTCCAACGGCGCGAGGAAGATACGGTAAGATCCAGCGTTATTTTCTAACGGGTTCCATATAAACTGCTCTGATGATCATATGACCCACACTAGGTGAATGATATAACGTTGCCCACGGAATTATAAACGACCCCCCGCCCATCCGGTCAACATAAGATGATACGTAGTAACTTCGAGAAGTACCTCCAGTTGAAATTTTTTATCTGGCACCGATCGCTACCAAACTGTATTTGATCATCAATATAATGCATTTGGGGCTATAAATCAAGTTCTGGAGAAAGCTGCAGAAAACGATAAAAACATACTTATACTTTAGACCATATTTTAGTATGAATATGTGAATGAAAAAGTATAACGTTGCTACACCCTGAACAATGGATATAGGACATTGAATGGGCCATAATAATGTCAATTTAGCAATAGAATTTAAAAAGTTATAGCCCTGCAAAGAAGGGGAACTTCTCCATAGACAAATAGAGCTGGCTAGGGATGGTAAATTATGAATTTAACCATGGCGATCAAAGTGTTAACTGAATGCACATGTGTGTGGACTACTGTACTATTACAGGTATTGAAATGAACAATGCAACTTCTTTATACAAAAATAAATAAATATATATACATTTTTTTTATGAATAATTAAATATCGATACTTGGCGTCCCTGTATCGATACAGTATCGCCACGCAAAGTATCGCGATACTACTACGTATTGATTTTTTCCCCCACCCCTAGTTTCCAGTGTGACACTGTGAGACAGGCACTTTCTGATCAGATGGAATAACGTTACTATTCATTTGGGGAATATATATATATATATTTTTTTTTCTATTTATTTATTTTTTTTTACTTGTCCAGTCGGACAAGTTAAATTGTATTATGCTTGTCCGACCATTTTTTTTTTTTACTTGTCCCGGACAATAGGACAAGCCTTAATGTCAAGCCCTGCCGTTCAATACGACCTCCGCGGTTCTGGGCGTGTGGGTATTGTTCGGTTATAACATAGCCGCAAGCTAGGCTAACTGGCGTTAGCCGTGAGCTAACCGTGGAGTCACTTCGCTGTGTTCAATTAGTTCCATTAGTGGGGAAGGGGGGGTATATTGACGAGGCTTGACAAGAGGTTCAAAGAATAATTTTTTTTTATTAAATAAAGATCTAACCCTAACTAACCTTACTGTCATGCACTTGTCCTAATAAACTAACCTACACTGTAGCACTCAACACTTTATGAACATTGTTACTCAGCTGATAGAGTTGTGCCCTTCCTGATGACTTGTCGTACAGAACTTGTAAGTCGCTTTGGATAAAAGCGTCAGCTAAATGACTAAATGTAAATGTAAATGTAAGATAACTTCACATTTATTGGCTGTTGGTTTATAGTATATCATCAGGGCTTCTCCTTCCAACGCTGTGTGTTACGTCACTTCAGATACGGCTACCAGGACACTCAAATAGCAAAAGCGAGTTGAGTCGATTAGGTACCATGCAGTGAAAAGCAGCATAAGAGAATACCTCATAATGTTTCATGCAATTAAAAAGTAAATATATATTTAGTTAGGGCTGGGCGATATGGCCTAAATATGATATCACGATATTTTCTGACCTTTCGGCGATACACGATACACATCACGATGTTTTTCTTTTTTCCCCCAAAAAATTCATTATGAGGCTTACCAAGACAGTATTTGAGTTTGCAAGCTAACATTAAAGACAAAATAAAATACCCATGCATTTAGCATTTTTATATTATATATTAGATTTAGATTATTGGATTATTAGATTATATATTGCATATATTTAGCAATGAGATATTATATGATTTAGATATGAAATATGATGAATTGAAAATGGGGGACCCTGATGTAAACAAGACGAAAGTCTTTCTCTGGTCTGCATCCCCTTAACAATTGTATGTATTGAGCTGTACTGTACCCATTCTGCAATATGTTAATAAAGTTTTAAATCAATCAATCAATCAATCAATCAATCAATCAATCAATCAATCAATCAATCAATAGCATTTTAGCATTTTTATGAAACTACTGTATATTTGTATGTCTCTAAATGTTTTGATGAATTGAAAATGGAGGACCCTTATGTAAAAAAGCTGAAAGTCTTTTTCTGGTCTTCATCCTCCAGTCCACTGTTGTATTGAGCTGTACTGTATTGTACCCATTCTGCAATCTGTTAATAAAGTTTTCATTCATTCATTCAGACGGCAAACAGAATAATTTTTATTGACAGTCGAGTGTGCCAATTACGTCACACCACTTGCACCCGCCCTGCTGTCTTTAGCACCAATCGGCAAGCGGGTATTCATGTTTTACTTCCGCTTTTGTCCGCCATTGATTTTGACGAGAGCAGCTCAATAACATCAACAACGTTAGCTCCCCGCGGCCGACGTTTGGCTTTTAGCTCCGCAGGATGACTAAACGAGGCATAATGATTTTACTGCAACGAATGTTATAATAAAAGCCTTTCCATATATCTGTCTGATTGAAAACTTTATTAACAGACCGCAGAATGGACACAACTTACTCAGCACGGGCTGAGATATGAACCGAGTAATGCTTGCTATCTATCTAGGTTGCTATGTTCGGGAAAATACGCTGATGTTATTGAACGTGTAACTATATAACGTTAATGCCACAAAACGAATGCCTTTGTTTCATAAGTAGTAACTTTGATGCAGTAGTGTGTGTGTGGGGCGGCGTTGTTCAAAAGTTTGAGCGTGTGGACCAGGGTTTCCGTTAGAAAAAATTGTTGCCGGCCTCAGTGTCCGGTAGATTTCAATCTACCGGTCAAATGACAGAAATTCCGGTCAGAGTTTATTGAGCTTAAAAACAATTGATAGGCAAAAGAATGACAACAAAACAAAAGAATGACATCATCAAGGCATTTAGATTTATAATATTTTTACTTAAAACTAGGCTACTTTTGCGTATAAAGTCATTATATTCCAAATAAAATAAGTCCCGAGACTCGTGCTGCTGCCGACTTTAAATCAAATAGGTGTCTGTGGGCAGTCGCCCGACATTAATAAACAACAGTCTGTTATAATCACATTTTTATGAGCTAACGAATTCCGTTATATTAGACATTTGTATTAATTATATCAAGCGAAGAACTGAGAAATTTGGCAGAGAGAGACGGCAACATTATCGTGGGTTTGCGTGACGACTCTCTCCACCTCGCAACGACTTATTTGCAAAGAGTATGGCGCTGCAGAGCAGCTGATTCAGCTGTTATTGGCTCTTTTCTGGGGACCGCACAGCAGCGCCCCCCACCCAACATTGAATTGAAAATGGCTGAATTGGAGTACTGCTGGAATACTGCATTGTGCTGCTGCTGCTCCGGCTCTGAAGCTTCACAAAAGTTCGCACACCCAGCACTAAGCTCTCGCTGACAACGTCGTTGTCATTATTAGAAGCAACGAGGAAACAAATGTAATGATCGTTTCGTTCATCGCAATAGGCTATTTAATTTTAGCCTATTTTAATACAATTCAAATAATCAAATTGTGCTTAGACTCAGGGAATTATTTTCACCGGACATTAAGACCGGAGAGATTAAATATGTCGGACTTCAACAGATTTTGCCGGTCAAATACCGGTAATTACCGGCTAACGGAAACGCTGGTGTGGACCGAATTGACGCGACACAATCCTCTTGGGCAAAACATCACGATATCCACGATACGCTTAAAAAGTGTATCGTTAATAGGGATAAGTACCTTTCACATTTGAACCGATACCGGTACCTGTGAATCGATACCGGTACCCAACGGTACCTTTTTTCTGTACTTTAGTCTCAAGAATTTTTTTTTACCTACATCAGTCGTAAAAAAAAAATCCAAACTTCAAATAACTACAATTTCAACAGTTTTTGGCTTGTCATTGCTCCGACTGCTTTGTTGTTGAATCAAGTCAAATCCTAGGTAAGCATATATTGTGCGTGTGAACGTTGACATGAAAAAAAGAAAAGTAAAAAAAAAAGAAAAAAAGTAATTTCTTTTTTTTTGGTATCTCACTTGATTCGATACTCGGTAGTACCGACGTGTTTCGGTTCGGTACCTCAAAAGTACCGAATTCGGTACCCATCCCTAATCGTTAATGAACTGTACCCGATATTTATATAATATAGTCATATCGCCCAGCCCTAATTTAGTACACATGATTTATTTATTTTAAATAACAGTGATTTTTCCTTTTTGATAAGAAAGTCTAGTGCTGGTTGAGCATATGCATACTTTATGTTGCCTTTATCTATAATGTGGCCACAAAAATAGAAAAGGTTTAATTATTTTGTTTGTTTGTTTGCACTAAGTTAATACTTTGACAAATGTTGCCTATATTTTTCAGTCAGTTCGGTCTTTGTGTGCCAAACATTATTAAAGGTAAACCTTTTTTTTTACCAAATAAATGAGAAGCATGTATAAATCAGCAATGCCTCCCCTCTCTCTCCTAGCTCCAACCGTCACTGTCAAGATAATTTGCCTGATGTCAAACTGCCTCATTCCTTCAGTTTTTGCATGACTACGTCCTTGAGAATAACTGAAAAGTTGGATTATCTTTAGGCTATAAATCTTATGCTGATGTATATGGTATTTTTGGAGTGTTACATTTAAAAGAACAATTAAAAACAAGTAACGTATCGAACCAAAAACCGTGAAACCAAAACCGTGATACGAACCGAACCGTAGATTTTCTGAACCGTTCCACCCCTAACGGATACTAATGCATACATGACACACCAATCATTCAATCTTATAGTTAAAATACACCCACACCAATATACCATGTAAAAGGTCCTACATAGCAGTACTCAGTCAATACAAATATTACAAAAATATAATAGTAGTCATACTGAGCATTTTAGAATCTTTTTTGTAAGGTCCTAATGGGATCAGGTAAACTATTCCACAGCTTTACGGCACAATAGGAAAACATTATTTTAGCAGTTACAAGCCTAGTGCTGGGTGGCACATACTCACTTGTGTTATCTGCTCTTGTGTTAACTAAATGTCTGTCTTTCATTTGCTGGAACCCGCTTTTCAACAGTTTTGGCCTCTTTTTAACCTGCAAGTTATAAAATGAACACTCATGGCTATTATATCTTTAATTGGCGATCATGCCAGTATTTTATCTCATTCTTCAACAGGGGCATGGAACGTCAAATAATCATATTTTGTGCAGTTTGGTGCTGATTTCTCCAACTCCAGCATTACCCCAAACGGCAGCACAATAATTAATTCGACTCCCAATAAGAACATGGGTCACTCACTTGTCTTAACACTTTGAGCGCCACTCACGGCTAATCTCGGGTTTACGATTGTGACGTTGAAAGCCACGTCACGGCTTTTCTCTGATTTTTTTTTTTTAGCGATCTGAAATCATATTGCATCACCCGAGCCTACCATTGGAAATCCAGGGGCCGCCGGCGATAAGATGTGAAAAAAGCGCCCCCTATCGTCTCCCAGATGGTAAATCACCCTTTTGGAATGGACTCAATGAAAATGGATGGGGGAAAAAAGATATTCCAGTCCACATTTTCCAGTCCACTGATGCAGCCGGAGTTACCAGAGTTCATTCTGGAGCCTCTGAGCCGCGGCGAGTATGGGTTATACTGTACACACTAGGGATGCACCGATATGAAAATTGGCCACCGATACCGATTGTTCAACTAACACTATCGGCCGATACCGATACTTGTATATTTGTATATAAGTATTTGTAATTTTTTGTAATTTTTTTTTTTTTTTTTTAATGGAACTACTGTATATTTGTATGTGTATGTTTGTATTTGTAGGCCTCTTTACTTAAAAAAAAGGAAACATCAAGAAATATGTTTATGGTATTAATTCCACCATGCCATGTAGCACTATTTCTCTCCCAGTATCGTCTGGCGGCCTGCAGATGGATACTATTCTCTCAACCAGAGCTCTCAGCCAATGCAATAGAACCATTTTGATTGACAGTCGATTCGGCCAATTACGCCACACCGCTAGCACCCACCTCCTGCTGTTCTTACCAATCGGCAAGCGTTTATTCATTTTCTACTTTCTGGCATGCCGCCATTGATCTGCTTGCGACTCGAGAGCACAACAAACTTAACGTAGCCAATACCTTAGCTGCCCGGCCCGCCGACCAGCGCTCCACAGCATGACCAAATGAGACATAATGATTTTACTGCAACAAATGTTATAATAAAACAAAGCCTTTCTATACATTTGTCTGGTTGAAAACTTTATTAACAGATTGCAGAATGGGTAGTTGGGTACGGAATGAGCAACGGAATGGAACTGAGCTATGAACAGAATAATGCCTTGCTTACTTGCTGTGTTCGGGTAAATAATATGCTGATGTTATATTGAACGTGTAACACTAACTATATAACGTTATTAACTAACTAGCTACCGTACCGGGAGCTCACGTTGATGCCTGGATGGTGCTAACTAACTAGCTACCGTTCCGGGAGCTCACGTTGATGCCTGGATGGTGCTAACTAACTAGCTACCGTTCCGGGAGCTCACGTTGATGCCTGGATGGTGCTAACTAACTAGCTACCGTTCCGGGAGCTCACGTTGATGCCTGGATGGTGCTAACTAACTAGCTACCGTTCCGGGAGCTCACGTTGATGCCTGGATGGTGCTAACTAACTAGCTACCGTTCCGGGAGCTCACGTTGATGCCTGGATGGTGCTAACTAACTAGCTACCGTACCGGGAGCTCACGTTGATGCCTGGATGGTGCTAACTAATTATACCGTACCGGGAGCTCACGTTGATGCCTGGATGGTGCTAACTAACTAGCTACCGTACCGGGAGCTCACGTTGATGCCTGGATGGTGCTAACTAACTAGCTACCGTACCGGGAGCTCACGTTGATGCCTGGATGGTGCTAACTAACTAGCTACCGTACCGGGAGCTCACGTTGATGCCTGGATGGTGCTAGCTAACTAGCTACCGTTCCGGGAGCTCACGTTGATGCCTGGATGGTGCTAGCTAACTAGCTACCATACCGGGAGCTCACGTTGATGCCTGGATGGTGCTAGCTAACTAGCTACCGTTCCGGGAGCTCACGTTGATGCCTGGATGGTGCTAGCTAACTAGCTACCATCCCGGGAGCTCACGTTGATACCTACTAACTGGCTACCGTTCTGTGATTTGTTTACTTCGAGGTTGAAGAAAGTGCACTTTTAGGTTGAAAGAACGGGGACCGGGGGCGGTGTTGTGCAGGTCGCGACGCGTTTTGCCTTTTGACGCGACACAAATTGATGGATATTTATCGGCTACTGCCATCGGCACATTCGAGCTTATCGGCCGATAGGCCGATTGCAGGCCGATTGCAGTCAACAAGGCACTTATCGGCCGATACCGATACCCGACCGATATATCGGTGCACCCCTAGTACACACGTTGGATCAATATACTTATCGATTTTTTCGAATAGTGATCAGGAATTGGAATATACAATTTGGATACCATCTGATGTCAGGTAAGGAATCTATGTTATCAGTGTTAGGATAATCAGACTCGTTTTCACAGAGATATAAGCTTTTTTGTGATATGTGCTCTAGCTGTTTCACTGTAAAATCCATGAGGAAATGAAAGCAGCTATTATCAGCGTGCGGCTCGAACGTGCGTGCGTGCACATATACTATTGATCATCTAGCGTTTATTTGAAAACGATTCATAAATAGGCCGACAAATATCAACGTTCTGTGAATATTCCAGTAAAAGGCGATTATCATAGAATAGGTTGTTTTTTACCTGAAAACTGGTGCTTTTCAAAATGCTCTCAAAAGGAAATGAAGCGATAAAAAACCAATCTGCCTTGACAACACTGACTGGAAAATGATTCTTTGATAAGCGACGGGCAGATTAGACACATAGCCATAATTTAAAACATAGATTAGGCGATATTAACGTTAACATTGACGCCGATGGTGGCATTCAAGGGACTAAATGTGAATTAACCCACGGCACTCAAAGTGTTAATATTCTTGTGGGTAAATCTGTAGCTGTTCTACCAACCGTGCCAGCAATCCTAGCTAGCTCGCCTTCTTACATAAGATAACATACATGTGGTGTCCATTAGGGCTGAGCCCAAACGTTCGAACCTTCGTTCGTTACGTTGGCATTCGAATTCTAAATCAACATTTGAATTTTTTATTTTGAAAAAAAAAAAAAAAAGTCTATTCATTCATTAGATTCATTATTATAGTATTAAAAGAAACTGATGAGTTATATTCATTAAAACGTCTTAAGCTACAACGTCCCTCATATGGGATGTGTTTCAGATTTTTTGCAACCGGCACTTTAGCGACCCCTAGTGGCTCGGGTGTGCATATTTTGTAATACATTATATATATCGAATTGAAGGCTTATTTGTTGCCTGTTGACAAAATCCGACAAAATCCGTTCAGCGGTTCTTGAGTTACATGCCGGTATTTGAGGCTTGTGCAAAGTGCACGGTATTGCGCAAAATACCACTCCCGACTCAGGCTGCAGTAGTTCCGTCAATCTAGATCCGATCTCGAAAATGATTGTGGATCGTTGTACCCAATGAGTGTGGCTTTCCAATGATACCCCACATGGGGATCTAAATAAAAAAAATAAAACATGAAGATTGAAGAAACACGAAAACAGGAAGAGCAAAACAGCTGAATGAATTGAAGTCTATGAGAAAACTGAGTTTTTCTTTGTACACAGTTTACCAAAATCACTCGTAATCACTCATTTCTGAATGGATCTTTATGAGATTTTGATATATACTACATAAGGCTTCAGGCTATGGCTCAGTCTGGATTTGT
Organism: Notolepis coatsorum; assembly: GCF_963971535.1. NCBI lineage: Eukaryota > Metazoa > Chordata > Actinopteri > Aulopiformes > Paralepididae > Notolepis > Notolepis coatsorum. The sequence goes on along the minus strand of NC_140177.1, from coordinate 32,253,165 downwards.
AAGCCATACCACCTTCTGGGGAAATACTACCTCTGGACTACTAACTACTACAGAAAAACTTGAGTAACAAGTTTTTTTTACAACTCAAGTTCAGACCTATGTTACTCTATTACGTTAGCACTAAAAGTGAATTTATTTTCTGGAATCAGAAACTTCAGAATGTCATGTTTCAAAAGAGGCCAGGCTCATGCATGTGCTATAAGTATAAAGTATGTTGTTTTGGTTTGCAAAAAAGTATGCAGTCCTCAAGTTCAAGTTAAAAAAGTGCCACTTGTCTGCCCGTATTTAAAGAAAGTTGATTTAGTTGGGGTGGGGCTTCTCCCTGGGCTGGGTCTGGGTCTGGAAAGTTGATTTAATTAATAGTAATTTAATCAGATTAATCACTTTATTCAAATTGAGGATTAAGTTTGAGGAGATATATATATATATAAAATAATTATATCATTTCTTTTTTTTAAACGAAGGTTTGAACGTCCGTTCGAAAAACCCTGACAAAGTTCGAATCCCAAAAACAGGCTTCGGGGACAGCCTTAGTGTCCATGAACTATCAAGTCGGACACCCAACGGTCTGTTCCTGTCTACTTGGTCAGTCATTACACCATCTGCCATGAGCTGTAAGCAGGGGCGTACATTCCTCACAGAACCCATAAGCATTACTTTTATTTTCTTCATATTCAGAACAAGTTTGTTAATATCAACCCATTCCTTTCCAAGTCTTGTTGCAATAATGTCTGTATGTCTACACTCTAGTAACCTCATACACATATGTACCAATATTTTGCTGCTGAGTGTGGGTAAAAGACTGATGGGTCGACTATTCTCTGGTGAGAAAGGTTCTTTGCTATTTGGGGGGGGGGGGGGGTTGGACAAAAAAGCTTACCTTCCTTCCATACCCTAGGGCAGTGGTCACCAACCTTTTTAAGCCCAAGATCACTTTTTTTGATGAAGGCAAGATCTACCTATTGAAGCGTTGAGAGAAAAAGACAGCCAAGATTGTACTTTAAACTAAATTACTTTTATTTGCCTGTATTCTAATTACATGCAATGCTTTGGTCCAACATTAAAACGTCAAAGTAGAACTATTATGTACTTTCTCAGTCAGTGCTAAGTGCAGTCATCTTATGCAGCATCACTTTTCACATCAAAACAAAAGTAGAACTGTAATGTGGACTTTCTCATATTATTAACATTGACAAACATATTTACAATTAGCATTTTATAAAGTAGAACTGTAATGTGTACTTTCTCAGTCAGTGCTAAGTGCAGCATCACTTTTCACATCAAAACAAAAGTAGAACTGTAATGTTTACTTTCTCAGTCAGTGCTAAGTGCAGTCAGTGCTAAGTGCAGTCAGTGCTAAGTGCAGTCAGTGCTAAGTGCAGCATCATTTTCACATCAAAACAAAAGTAGAACTGTATGTGTACTTTCTCAGTGAGTGCTAAGTGCAGCATCACTTTTCACATCAAAACAAAAGTAGAACTGTAATGTTCTCAGGGTAAGATCTTAATTTTTTTTTTTTTTTTTTTTTTTAATTTTTAATTTTCATGGAAAGATCTACAGGTACAGTCTCAAAGATCGACCAGTCGATCAAGATCGACGGGTTGGTGACCACTGCCCTAGGGAACTGCCCCATTTCAATTAACCAATTATACAAATACCTCAAGGGGGCAGCAATCTAAGGAGCAGCACACCTGTAACAACATTCAACACTTCATGTCATTTAGCTGACGCTTTTATCCAAAGTGACTTACGAATTGTGTACAACAAGTCAGCAGGACAACTGTACACTGCGACGATCTCGTCGTAAATTGCCCCTTAATTTGGCCGTTGCGAGTTGGAAATATTATTTGGGAGCAACGTTGCGAGTTGTGATTTCAACCCTTCATTCGCATTTCACTCCTAAATTAATCCATACAAATTGGATAAATTTTTTAAAAAACATTAGCCTACAACCAAGGCTGTACAGTGCGACACAATGTCGTGGTGCTATGAAAGAATCTGTCGGCAATGAATGAACTTACTGCGATCACCGATAGCCTGAGTGAAAAAAAAGATTTGCGTGTGGAGTGAATCTGGGTCACGCTATATACTTGGTACTTGTAGTCTATCGTGCGATTAAAGACCATGTCCCTATCTGCGTAGTCTATACATCCAACACCAAATCCCATAATTCCTAGCAAAACGAAACTGAATGTGGCCTCTCTTCCTTTCAATATGGGCTATTGCATCGCCAAAGAAGCACCTCCTTTCAATACATTTAAGATGCAAATTTTGCTCTGCAAGAACAACGGAGTGGATCAGTCCATCTTATGACAACCACGTCCAACGTGGAGAGATGATAAGATGATGATGATTGACGTGATGATGTGATGATTGATTGACGGGGACACGGACACTTCTAACGTTCAGGTTCAGCCATTCATTAGGTGAGTAGTAGTAGCCCACTATTAGGACGTGAAATACTGTCTACTTAAATTTATAAAATATCAACCTATCTATCTATCTATCTAATAATGAGACAATATGCAAATAAGATAATACTAATAATTGTCACGGTTCCCCTATATGAAATGAAAGTGGCTTGCAACTTTACTGCTGGTAAAATCAGTTTATTTCTCGTTTAGCATAGTATTACATTCCACTTCTATAAACAATCAAAGTCCTACCGTAAGAGCCTCATACGGGTCAATTAAACCTTTTTGATTAGTCTTTCCTTCGAGCTAAGTTGGACTGAACATTTCACTGTCAAAAGCGCAAATGTAAATAAGGTTGCGTCGCAACACGGTTTTCAAAATAAAGGTCACATATACAAATACCTCTCAATTCTTATTAAAAAAAGTCCCGGATATACATAAACATTAATTGGCATAGATCTCTATAAACGGCCCAACACATTGATCACTTTAGGCACACACTGAAACCAGTAACATCACAAATATGAAGCAGGTAATTACCCATACAAATAATAAACCTTTCATGGGGTTATTTACAATAATAATTCATTTGATTTCTAAAGCACTTTTCATTGTGAAACAAATGTATGCAGAGTTTCTTGTCCTCCTGATTAATGCAATGGTGTGTGTGTTGTGGTGATCTCATTCAAGGAGCACTACACAAGCACGCGCACACACATTGTTTTTGTTCTATTAGTGATTTACACACTTTCTCAGTTGGTTCATTATAAAAGATACAAACCTGAAAACAAACGCACTTAAATGTTAAATAAAAGGACCACAGTAATGAGGCAAGAGGAACATATTTTTTTAATAATGGTAAAATTGTTATTTAAAAATGTGCCCCTAAAAAATATTTTTTGCCCCTAAATTTCTCATTTAGGGGCAAGTGTGCCCCTAGTGAAAAAGCTTAGCGTACAGCCCTGCAGGAAGGGTACAACTCTGGCAGCTAATGGTAACCGTAAATTGTTCGTCTAGCAATGCCGAGCTCGAGTGCTACACTCTTGTCCATTAAATCATAGCACTTTCATAACCTCTTCAGTTGTGAACAAGGATAGGGAAAATTACACATTTAGTTTGACATGATATTATTGTCAATCAGATTAATGAGATTCTTTGGAGTCGGAAGAATCAGTAATTTTCTTAATATTAATTGTTTTAATCTGTAAATTATGCTTTCAAAACAAGCGGCATAATGATTGGCCGTGTCAGAAGGCTTTGTGAATCATTAGGGTTGGGAATCGCCAGAGACCTCACGATACGATACTATCGCGATACTTGCGTCACGATAGTATCGCGATACTAAATATATCGCGATACGCTGAGTATTGCAAAAAGAAGGTTTTTAATTTTTAATACATTTTTTTTATCAACTTTTATTTATTACCTTTTTTCAACTGCAAAGTAAAACTTTGTCAACATGTTTTATCTAATAAAATAAAGTTCAGTCTGTTCATCTCACTTCAATCATTTTTATTGCAGAACATGGTATTTTCTCAAGCAGACAGATGTAAACACTCAAATCTGTGTTGCATGTACCTGACAAACTGAACTGTTTGTATTACAGTCATATTCCAACTTAACTGAATGCACATGTGTGTGTGGACTACTGTAATATTACAGGTATTGAAATGAACAATGCAACTTCCTTATAAAAATAATAATAATAAAAATCTTATGAATAATTAAATATCGATACTTGGCGTCCCTGTCAGCGTTTCCGTTAGCCGGTAATTACCGGTATTTGACTGGCAAAATATGTTGAAGTCCGAATATTTAAATATCTCCGGTCATAATGTCCGGTGAAAATAATTTCTCTAAGCACAATTTTATTATTTGAATTGTATTAAAATAGGCTCAAATTAAATAGCCTATGCGATGAACGAAACAATCATTACATGTTGCTTCACGCTGATAAAGCGCGGATGGCGCCGCTCGGATGTGAATCTTTTTTTCTTTCTTTTTTTGAGCCTGTCTGGCCACCATAACGACAAACAGGTATATCAGGCCCGAGTGGAAAGTTTAATTATCCTGGCTGAGGTGCGACATTATATCCACATTTTCCAGTTCACTGATCCAGCCAGGGTTACCAGTGACACAGTTCATTCTGGAACCTCAGATCCCCGCTGATCATGGAGTTCTACAGTATCGCGTTGGATCCATACACGTATCGATTTTTTCGAATGGTGATCAGGAATTGGAATATACCAGTTGGATACCATCTGATGTCAGGTAAGGACTCTATGTTATCAGTGTTAGGATAATCAGAGTAAGTTTGATGAAGTTATAAGCTGTTTTGTGAAATGTCTTCTTTCGTTTTCACTAAAAGTCCGAGAGGAAATCAACGGGGCGATTATCCACGCGCGGCCGTAATGTGCTTGCGTGCACGTATAATATAAAAATATTGATCATCTAGCGTTTATTTGAAAACGATTCATAAAAAGGCTGACGAATATCAACGTTGTGGAATATTCCACTAAAAGACGATTTTCATAGAATGCTCCAGAATGAGCTGTTTTTTATATCAAAACGGGGGCTTTTCTAACTGCTCTGAAACGGAAACGACGCGATAAACAGCCTTGACAGCACTGACTGGAAAATAGTCTTTGATAATGCGATGGGCAGATTAGACACATAGCCATAATTTAAAACATAGATTAGGCGATATTAACGTTAACATTGGCGCCGATGGTGGCATTCAGCTGGTAAAAAGGAAAACCAGGCTGACCGGCATTTCTCGAATATGTCCGGGGATAGAAATCTTGCAGGACAAACAGACCGGCACGAATATGTTCTAACGGAAACGCTGGTCCCTGTATCGATACAGTATCACCACGCAAAGTATCGCGATACTACTAGGGATGGGTACCGAATTCGGTACTTTTGAGGCACCGAACCGAAACACGTCGGTACTACCGAGTATCGAATCAAGTGAGAAACAGGGGAAAAAAATTTAAAAAAAAATAAAAAAAAAAATTATTATTATTTTTTTTTAACTTTTTTCTTTTCATGTCAACGTTCACACGCACAATATATGCTTACCTAGGATTTGACTTGATTCAACAACAAAGCAGTCGGAGCAATGACAAGCCTAAAACTGTCGAAATTGTAGTTATTTGAAGTTTTGATTTTTTTTACGACTGAGGTAGGTAAATTAAATTTCTTGAGAATAAAGTACAGAAAAAAGGTACTGTTGGGTACCGGTATCGATTCACAGGTACCGGTACCGGTTCAAATGTGAAAGGTACCCATCCCTAGATACTACTACGTATCGATTTTCAGCAAATGATGGGCATTGTGCAATATTTGTTCCCAGCAAGCCTCTAACTGTATTGCAACGGAGTATACTAATTTCCGCACTCCATGAAACGCCTGTTTACAAAATGAAGCCTTCTTATTGCGATTCAGTTGCAAAAGTTCTAAATTCTCCTGATTCTAAATTTGTTTTTGAAGATGCAGCTTTTGCCTCCTTTCTCTCCATCAAGTTCCTCATCTCTCCGTGGAGCAGAACGGGCCTGAACAGTTTGTTTCCTAATTGGAGCATGCTGGTCACTTCAGTTGAACACTTTGTGAAGCGTTTAGAGCCAGAAGCCTGTGTTCTTTCATTGTGTGATAGAGCGTCTTCCTCCTGTTGATAATTTAGGGGGGAAATTCATCACTTACTCCAAACGTAGTGCCCTTAGTTCTTTTCCCTGAACAAGTTCTTTTGTGTTTAGAAAGTAAAAGATTGGCAAGAATTGCTCTTGGTCTGTCTTTCAATAGCGTACCCATTCTATGGATTCAGGAGTTTTTACCACTTCACTTGGCAGAGTTACCAAGTTGACCCACATTGAATGACATTGTTGGTCAAGCAAGGTTTTTGTCAGGCGCTTGTTCTCCATTTAAAGCACATCAACTTTGCTTTCCATATTTTGCACAGATTGTTGTGAGGATCCTATTATCACTCAACAGTATATACATTTGCCATCAACTGTATTCACTGCTTGCTTTGATTGAAGTATTTAATCATAGCCTCCCGACACATTCAGTTTAGAAAGTCTATTGTCAATTGACATTAGCAGCTAGGGATGCCCCGATCGATCGGCCACCGATCGTTATCGGCCGATAATCAGTATAAATATGCGATCGGTGATCGGTGATAATGTTTTATTTTCACCGATCGTCAAACCCGATCGCTGTCGCTGAGTTCTGTCTCAGACACCGGTGGTGCGGCGTCTGCTCTCGAGTCCAGCCCCTCCCGCACGCATGTAAACACGGGTCTAGTCTAGTGAGACACGGGAGGACGGCGTGTCGGCATCTCCCTGAGCTAACGTTAGCTTAGCTACCGTTACAAAATGACCCAGTCAACTATTCACTTTTAGTTTAATACATGATGAGGCATTGTCTAACCGAACGGTATCTAGCCGGCCAGCTACCGATAGCTCCTGACATCAACAAACGCTCCACAAAGTCTAGTAGGTAGGTATGATACCTGTTAGCTGTTAGCTGTTAGCTCACGTTAGCGCAAGTTAGTTCACTGTTAAAAACGAAATGTCCCATTGAACTAAATAATTCACTGAGGCGTTGTATTAACGTTATATATCCGGCTAGCAGTAGCTACAGATAGCTCCTGATATCAATGTCTTATAACACTGATTCGATGCGTATTCGAGCTGAGGGCTTGCTGAGCACAGTTAAGTAACGTTATACCAATAGGGTCCAGGTGCAGCGCCGGAGAATCCTGGCCGTAGCTCGAGGCTACTCGAGTATAGGTCCAGCTGCAGCTCCGGAGAATCCTGGCTGTAGCTGGAGGCTACTAGAGTACACACAGACAGTGGAGCTTGTTGCGTGGTGGCGATGTCTCGCAGATAATACAAGTACAAGTTTTTTTATAAAAAAAAATATATATATATAAAATAAATTTTAATTTCTTTTAATCAAAAACGATCGGTATCGGATCGGTATCGGCCGATATGGCTCACGACAATCGGTGATCGGTATCGGTGGCAAAAAACGTGATCGGGGCATCCCTATTAGCAGCCCAATCTCAACCTCCAAGACCGGTTCAGCTTGGTCCTCCTCACTTTCTACGTCAGAGCGTGCTCTCTTTGGGGGATGGTTTCTACATCAGAGTGTGCTCTCTTTGGGGATGGTTTCTACATGAGAGCGTGCTCTCTTAGAGCCATATGATATCCGCTTTCACGGAATTGCGGACGGAATCACGGAATTGACCAATACAAATGGAATCAACTGCAAAACGTGGAATATTGCAGAATTTGGCCTAATCTGGACTGAAATTCCGTTTTTGGGTGGAACGTTTGTTGCAAAGCAAACATGCCCGGGGAGGCGGGGACGCTAGAGCGGGTTACACACAACACGCAGCAGTGCTCAAGCGTCTGGCTGCTTTGATGTTAACATCATCAAGAAGCTAAGAAATTCCGCAATAAGCCCTAAATTCAGAGCAGAGCAGTATCATAATGACTTTTATGCCTCCGGCGATACGGTGTTTTGCAAATTCTGTCAACGTACCGTGGACTGGACCCGCAAAAACACGTGCGACACTATTGTGATTAAATAGCTATGTAACGTTACAGTTAGGGATGCCCCGATCACGTTTTTTGCCACCGATACCGATCACCGATCGTCGTGAGCCATATCGGCCGATACCGATCCGATACCGATCGTTTTTGATTAAAAGAAATTAAAAAAAATTTTATATAATTTTTTTTTTATATAAAATATATATATTATATAATTAGACTTGTACTTGTATTATCTGCGAGACATCGCCACCACGCAACAAGCTCCACTGTCTGTGTGTACTCTAGTAGCCTCCAGCTACAGCCAGGATTCTCCGGAGCTGCAGCTGGACCTATACTCGAGTAGCCTCGAGCTACGGCCAGGATTCTCCGGCGCTGCACCTGGACCCTATTGGTATAACGTTACTTAACTGTGCTCAGCAAGCCCTCAGCTCGAATACGCATCGAATCAGTGTTATAAGACATTGATATCAGGAGCTATCTGTAGCTACTGCTAGCCGGATATATAACGTTAATACAACGCCTCAGTGAATTATTTAGTTCAATGGGACATTTCGTTTTTAACAGTGAACTAACTTGCGCTAACGTGAGCTAACAGCTAACAGGTATCATACCTACCTACTATACTTGCTAGAGCGTTTGTTGATGTCAGGAGCTATCGGTAGCTGGCCGGCTAGATACCGTTCGGTTAGACAATGCCTCATCATGTATTAAACTAAAAGTGAATAGTTGACTGGGTCATTTTGTAACGGTAGCTAAGCTAATGTTAGCTCAGGGAGACGCCGACGACACGCCGTCCTCCCGTGTCTCACTAGACTAGACCCGTGTTTACATGCGTGCGGGAGGGGCTGGACTTGAGAGCAGACGCCGCACCACCGGTGTCTGAGACAGAACTCAGCGACAGCGAGTGATCGGGTTTGGCGATCGGTGAAAATAAAACATCACCACCGATCACCGATCGCATATTTATACTGAATATCGGCCGATAACGATCGGTGGCCGATAACGATCGGTGGCCGATCGATCGGGGCATCCCTAGTTACAGTACATGGGACTATAGATGGAAATGATAGCTTCTAGCTAAATCTAGTGCACCCATCTATTTGTTTAATGCAAACGATTGTAATTACACACTAAGGCTGAGCACGAATGTTCGAACGTTCGTTCGTTATGTTAACATTCGAATTCTAAATAAAAATTCGAATTTTTAATAACTTTTTTTTTACGTTTCTTTTATGTGTCTATTCATTCTGTTTGAACCAATGTGGTTTTTCTTCACAGTTGCAGATAAAGATTAGGCTACACTAATATTATAGTATAAAAAAAACATTATATTCATTAAAGAAAGTTGATTTAATAAAAAAGACTCATTCTTGTAGGCTCTCTGCCAGCTCTATTTGTCTATGGAGATGTTCACCTTATTTGCAGGGCTATAACTTTTTAAATTGTATTGCTAAATTGACATTACTATGGCCCATTCAACATCGATTATCTATCGTTTAGGATGTAGCAACGTTCTACTTTTTCATTCACACATTCATACAAAAATACGGTCTAAAGTATAAATATGTTTTTATCGTTTTCTGCAGCATTCCATAGAACGTGAGTTATAGCCATAAATACATATATTAGATGTAATATGTAGTTTGATACCGATTGACGCCATACTAAAAATTTCAACTGTACGTGGTCCTAGACGTTATGATTTATCATCTGCTGGTGCCCGGAGTGGGGGGGGGGGTTTATAAGTCCGTGGCCGACGTTAAATCATTTATGTAGTATGGGTGATATATAGATCAGAGCAGTTTGTATGGATAATAATAATCAAACACGCTGAAACTCACCGCAGCTTCCTCGTAGCGATGGGGGATGCTACTGGAGCAAAAAGATCGTTATTATGGGATGTCGTTCTAGTTGGTCCAGTTCCAGGTTGTATAATACTAATATACGTCCAATCATGTAGTTTATCGAGTTATGGCAACGGATCCATGTCCAGTGTGTCGAGATGAGAGTCCGGACGAAATATGGGTGAGCACCACTTCCGGCTGCTCACTTCCGGTTTTGGCAACTCGCCGATCGGCCACCATGTGGCGGTCTTGAACCGTTGGAGAGTTGAGAGGAGATCTACAGCACCAGTCAAGTCTCCGTGGGTGAAATATGATTGCCATGACAGATTTTTGAAATATTGATCTCAAAGACGCTGTAAAACGCCATTGGCAGATTACGCATGGCGAGGAATGACATCTAAACACGTCATTGGCGATTAAAGGGTTAATCAGATTAATCACTTTATTCAAATTGAGGATTTAGTTTGAGGATATTTATAAAAAAAAAATTATACCTTTAAATTTTTTTTCCGTTCGTTCGTAAAACCCTGACGAAGTTCGAATCCCAAAAACAGGCTTTGGGGACAGCCTTATTACACACTGTCCTTTATAAACGAAATAAACTTAAATAGCTATGTAACGTTACAGTACATGGGACTATAGATGGAAATGATAGCTTCTAGCTAAATCTAGTGCACCCATCTATTCGTTTAATGCAAACGATTGTCATTACACACACTCCTTTATAAACAAAATAAACTAAAGGTGCCTAAATTATGCATTACTATATTTCATCACAATATAATAGATATAGCTAGGCTACTGACATTGTCATTGTGATATTGTCAGTAGTAGCTGTATCTATTGTTTACACTTGAAATTAGGGCTGGGCGATATAACGATAATTATCTCGATATATTTTAACACTTTGACTGCCGGGAACCGTCTTTAGACGTCTTTGCTGGCCATGCTAAAGTTGCCGGAGGACGCGTTACGTCGTCCTTATATCAATATTTCAAAAATCTGCGATCGGATTCATATGTCCCCTCCGCTGGCCTGAGATCCACCAGCAGGACCCACTGAGCTCTCTGGCGGTTCAGGAGCGCCATCTGGTGGCCGATCGGCGCAATCGCCAAACAGGATGTTGCATAGAGGTTGTCCTAGACGTCCGTAGTACTTCCGGGCGCTCGCTATAGGTCATGGGACTCTGGCTCGTCACGCTACACGTGATCGATTGGCAATAACTCGATAAACAACATGATTTGGACGTATATACCATTATACAAGCTGGAGATGGACCGGGTAAAAATATATCCCATAATGATAAGATTTCTACTCTACGATGATCGCCCAACGGCGCGCGGAGACTGGGGTGAGTTTCAGCGTGTAACGTTACCGTCTTCGATACTAACTGCTATTATCAACATTTGACCCACATTAGATGATTGGTATAACGCTGCCCACGGAATTATAAACGCCCCCTCGCCCATCCGGTCAACATCAGATGACGTGTAGTAACTTCTAGAAGTACGTCTAGTTGGAATTTTTTATATCGCGCTGATTGCCATCAAACTGTATTTCATCATCAATATAATGCATTTGGGGCTATTATATCACGTTCTGGAGAAAGCTGCAGAAAGAGATGAAAACATACTTATACATTAGACCATACTTTACTATGAATATGTGAATGAAAAAGTTTAACGTTGCTACACAATGAACAATACATATAGGACTTTGAATGGGCCCTAATAATGGCAATGTAGCAATAGAATTTAAAAAGTTATAGCCCTGCAAAGAAGGGGACTTTCTCCATAGACAAATAGCGCTGGCAATCTATGGTATATCATGAATTTAACCTTAGGCAGCCAAAGTGTTAATAATCGATATCGAAAATAATTTTTTATTTATTTATTTATTTTGACCTGCAACAGGGCAGTTTTAAAACCAGAGACAGTGGACAGACTTGTCTTTCTTGCCTGCAACTTAAAGTAATGGCTTTGCTTGTCCAAATGACAATACTGACCAAATTGAGATTTCTTTTTCCGCATCACCGCTGTTTTTTATAATAATAATAAAGTACCCTGCTCTGTTGAGGTTCCAAGCGACCCTATTGGGTAGAAGTGGTACCAGAAAAGTCACGTGAAACACTGCAGACCACTGATTGGTCAGAAGAGAGACGCGTCACACGTTGGAGCGTCCTGCACAAAAGCAGAAAGCCACCATCTTTACTGCCGCCTCGCTAAGGATTCATTTCATTCAGGATTTGTTTGCAGCAGGACCAATCAAGTGCAATAAACAAAAAGGGATGGATTTACTTGGTATTCTGCCTCATTTATTGATGAAACAAAACTGACATTAACCCAATTTACCACCGAGCGGAGAGTTTAGTGTCACAAAAAGATCGCTGATGTGTTACGCTTGTTGTTGTTGTTAGCCTAATGCTAACGCTAACGTCAGCAGATAGACACGAGAGGTAACGTTAAAGCTTGTAGAATAGACACAATGAGAGGTAACGTTAGCTTTAGCAGAATAGACACAACAAGAGTCTGGTTAATGTTGTTATTGATTGATTGATTGATTGATTGAAACTGTGTTAAACTCTGGCTTGCTGCAAGCCCTCGGACATAGCTATGCTCACGGAGCTTTCATGCTGTACACAAGCGGCCCGCCTGCGTCCCCACACGGAGACAAACAGAGTAGTACCTGCAGTGGAAAAGGAACGAAGTACCAGGTACCTAAAGCGGGTCGAGTCGAGTAGGTACTATGCAGTGGAAAAGCGCCATTAGACTAGAGGCAGGCTATATGCTATAAAGAGTAGACTAAAAAAAATTAAAAATAAACATGCTTTCAAACTTTTTTTTCTTTTTTTTTTCCGGTTATCGCGGTGGTAGGAAATATTTAGCAAATTTGTGCGGTAAGGGAAAAATCAATACCGCGGCAGCTCTATGTGTGTGTGCGAACCGGAAAAATCATTTACTCGCAGTGTGCGAGTGAAGATTACAAGCTCCGCTGTTAATAGTTCAGAAACTACAAGTCCCACATTCCACAAGGCGCATAAACGTCCAATCACAGTAGAGTTTCCTGCGGTGATGCGGCTGGTTTCATGAGAGAAATGAAACGATAAACACAGTACACGCTGGAACAGAAAGTCACCAAGTTATACATTCAGAATCAGACAACGCTAAAGATTCAGCCAGCCATGAAGCCATTAATTTTTATTTTGAGCAAAAGAGAGACGAGGAGAAAGCGGAATCCGGCGAGGCAGCTAATGTTACTGAGGCTGATAACGTTAGCGAAGTTAGCACACGCACATACACGCACACTGTCTGTGGGCCAGCCAGTGACTTTGGTGGTGTGACGGGTGTGTGCTATTGCACAGATGCGTGTCCCGTTCCCGTTTGCACACGCACATACACACATAGTAAGCCATCACTGGGAACGCTCAGAGGAAAGGGCCCGGGGGGGCTGAGAATATCTGTGTCTATCTGTGTGTGTGTCTCGCTCTCTCTCCCTCTACATCTCTCTACTGAAACTATTTCATTCAAAAGGAAGACATTGATGGACAGTATATATGTATAAATTATAGCTCAGTTGTAGCTGTAACAGAATAATTGTATTAACTATTAATGAACTATTATTCAATAGCGTTTCAATTATAATGAATTAAATAATTGTATAAAGAATTTTCCATATTCTGTCATCTAAAAATATATTCCATTGCCTTTCCTATCTGTATCAAAGTCAAAATGTTGGTATCGTGACAAGACTACAACATACAAACGCAGCTTGACAACCGATATCCTTTGCGTCTAGGCATGGGCCAATTTGTGATTTTGGTGGTATGTGCTATTTGCACAGATGTTTATCCCTTAGTATGCACAGGCACACTAAATAAATTAAATCGTTTGTTAATAAACACTTGTGTTACTTGAACAATTTTCACTGTGCTCCTAAATTTCTTTGTGTGCTCCTAAATTTTTATTTAGATTTTATTTATTTAAATTTTATTTAGGAGCACATGTGCTCCTTGGGAAAAAGGTTAGCGTAGAGCCCTATATATGGAGACATTAACATTACGTTATCAAACATGGGGACGAAGACTGTAAAAAAAAGTTTATGTTAATTTATCATAAAAATATGATAAATATGTGCCCCCGAAATACAAAAAAAGCCCCCGAAAATCAATTAACCATTTATTCGCCAATGACGTGTTACCACGTCATTCTCCGCCATGCGTAATCTGCCAATGACGCCGTAAGGCGTCTTTGAGATCAATATTTCAAAAATCTGTCATGTCAATCATATTTCACCCACGGAGACTTGAGATCTCCTGTTGATCTCCTCTCAACTCTCCAACGGTTCAAGATCGCCCAAACAGGAAATGAGCGGCAGGAAGTGGTGCTCATCCATATTCGGTCCGGCCACTCGCGACTCGAACTCGACACACTGGATAGCGATCCGTTGCCAATAACTCGATAAACAACATGATTTGGACGTATATATTATTATACAACCTGGAAATGGATCGCATATATCAACATCCCATAATAGCGAACTTTCTGCTCCACGCTGACCACCCAACGGTCAGAGGAAGCTGCGGTAAGTTTCAGCGTGTTTTCTTATTATGATCCATATAAACTGCTGTGATCTATGTATCGCCCATACTACATAAATGATTTAACGTCGGCCACGGACTTATAACCCCCCCCCCCCCCCCCCCCCCCCCCTCCGGTCACCAGCAGATGATGAGGCATGACGTTTAGGACCTTGTACAATTGAACATTTTAATCTGACGTCAATCGGTATCAAACTACATTTGATGATGTAATATATGTATTTATGGCTATAAATCACGTTCTGCAGAATGCTGCAGAAAACGATAAAAACATATTTATACTTTAGACCGTATTTTAGTATGAATATGTGAATGAAAAAGTAGAACGTTGCTACATCCTAAACGATAGATACTTGACGTTGAATGGGCCATAGTAATGTCAATTTAGCAATACAATTAAAAAAGTTATAGCCCTGCAAAGAAGGGGAACATCTCCATAGATTTACAGTACTGGCAGACAGTGGATTAAGATCAGAATAATCCCTGGCAGATAAAGGGTTAAGGGGGGGCAAAAAAAGCCCAGATTTATTTAATTTTTTTTCTAACCCTGGAGCGTGCCCTCTTTGGGGGTGGTTTCTAGTAGAGCCATATGAAATCCGCGTTCACAAAATCGCGGACGGAATCACGGAATTGACCAATAAAAATGGAATCAACTTCAAAACGTGGAATATTGCAGAATTTGGCCTAATCTGGACTGAAATTCCGTTTTTGGGTGGAACGTTTGTTGCAAAACAAACATGACCGGGGAGGCGGGGACCGCTGCGTGTTACACACAACACAGCAGTGTCCAAGCGTTTGCCGTCTCACTGCTTCGGTGTTAACATCGTCAAGAAGCTAAGAAATTCCGCAATAAGCCCTAAATTCAGAGCAGAGCAGTATCCTAATGACTTTTATGCCTCCGGCGATAAGGTGTTTTGCTCATTCTGTCAACGTACCGCAGACTATTGTGATTAAATAGCTATAATGTTACAGTACATAGGACTATAGATGGAAATGATAGCTTCTAGCTAAATCTGGTGCACCCATCCATTTGTTTAATGCAAATGATTGTCAGTACACACTGTCCTTTATAAACGAAATAAACTAAAGGTGCCTAAATTATGCATTACTATATTTCATCACAATATAATAGATATAGCTAGGCTACTGACATTGTCATTGTGATAATGTCTAGTGATGCACGATATATCGGCCGCCGATATAATATCGGCCGATATGGCCGTTTTTTTACACATCGGTATCGGTCCGATATCAAGATAGGGCTGATATTTAAAAAAAAAATTATGTTTCTTTTTTCTTTTTACATGTTTTGGCCTTAAATAGTTTCAAAATATCAGTCATTTTTGAAAATAAGTTACAAAAGTAAAAAAATTATGCGTTTTGGAAAATAGCTCTTTATTTGATTATCATAAAAAAGTGTTTTCTATACAGAGATATCGACATCGGTAAATATCGGTATCAGCCAGAACAGCAATATTAATATCGGTTATCGGTATCGGCCACAATTTTCACATCGGTGCATCACTAATAATGTCAGTAGTAGCTGTATCTATTGTTTACACTTGAAATGTGTATTTTTATTTTGTGTGCATTTTTATTTTGTCACAATATTATTTGAAAAATATTGTGTAAAATTTAACTGTATTTCTGAGTTGCAGCACTTAAAAACATTAAATGGACTGTTATATCTTATTCAATTGTGGACATTTATTCATTCCCACTTATTAGACACTATTTCTGGTGGCAAAATGAGCATAAAAAGCAAAATACAGAATTCTGAAATATTAAAACGGAAAAAACAGAATTTGGGAAAAAATAAAATGGAATTTGGAAAATAATAAAAACTGGCTCTACATATGGCTCTAAATTTCTAGTCTACGTCAGAGTGTGCTCTCTTTGGGGATGTTTCTACGTCAGAGTGTGCTCTCTTTGGGGATGTTTCTACGTCAGAGCGTGCTCTCTTTGGGGATGGTTTCTACGTCAGAGCGTGCTCTCTTTGGGGATGGTTTGGTCCTCAGCTGCAAAAACTTGCCACCTTTGCTCTAGGGCTGACCTTCGAAGCTTTTTTTGGCAATCGAAGCTTCGGGGCCGAGCTTCGATTTTAATTCGAAGCTTAAAAAAAAATAAAAAATAAATAAATTTTTTATTTTTTATTTTTTTATATCTTATGTTGTGGGACTTGTACAGCACTTTCGTAAACGTTGTTGTTTTTAAATGTGCTCTATAAATAAAGTGGGTTGGATTAATTAATTAAGTAGCCCCTTTCGTGACCGACGCATCCAACAAGGTTTCACTCGGCTGTGTGATTTAATTCAAGGTGGATCGCTGTTGTCGTTTGAACAACTTCAGATTTCATGGGAACTACCAATCCCCCAAATCAAGAATGTTTAAGATGAATGAAGTAAGATTTTGATTATTTGAAATATGGCCTGTGTAGACTAAACTATGCACAGAATTATGTCAGTCTACAAGGTCCGGATTCTACATGGTCCGGCAATGTAGACCTTGTAGACTCCACTACAGACCAATTATCAGTGAATGTTCATGCATTTTTAAGAAGGGCAACTTCCACAAAAAAACAAAGAACTCACCAAAACATCTCAGTAGCACCTTATCTAAATGTTATATTTCATATATGGAGATTCATATTTATTTATGTATTGCATGCATTTCTACATTTTATTTCCTATTTTGTTTATTCATCCCAGTATCTTTCTTTCTTATGTGTGGAATTCTACAAGGTGCGCGCACACACACACCTACGCGCACACACACACACACACACACTTACATTTTGTCATTTAGCTGACGCTTTTATCCAAAGCGACTTACAAGTTCTGTACGACAAGACAGCAAGAAGGGTACAACTCTATCAGCTGAGTAACAATGTTCATCAAAGTGTTGCGTGTTACAGTGTAGGTTAGTTTATTAGGACAAGTGCATGACAGTAAGGTTAGTCACGGTTAGATTTTTTTTTTTTTTTTATCATTTCAGATAATGGTTGAAGAAGTGAGTCTTTAGTCGACGGCGAAAGATTGGACGGGATTCGGCTGTCCTAACTGGGATGGGTAGTTCACACACACACACACACACACACACACACACACACACACACACACACACACACACACACACACACACACACACACACACACACACACACACACACACACACACACACACACACACACACACACACACACACACACACACACACACACACACACACACACACACACACACACACACACACACACACACACACACACACACACACACACACACACACACACACACACACACACACACACACACACACACATCGAAGTAAAAAAAAAAAAAAAAAATGAAAAAAAAATGAAAAAAAAATTAACGTTTTTTTTTTTACTTCGATTTTTTTTTAATGTTCGAAGCTTGTGCCATCGAATCGAACGTTCGAAGCTTCGAAGCATTTAAGACAGCCCTACTTTGCTCAGATTTCTTCTTCCCAGTAAGCTTCCTTGGTGTGCTTTCTTGTGGCATTTTCAGTTAAGCAAGTTGGTATCTCTCCTCAATAAAAATGCTCAAGGGTTTCAATTGTTCCAGATGAATCCAGCTTGAATCAATCATTCACAAGACCTTGCTTGGGACTAGGCCTCACCTCAAGCAGCCTAGGTTTTATACAATACAACTTTTTGCAATTCCAAATGCAAAAGTGTGAAAGGCAGATACCTGCTGGAAGACGGCCAGCAGAGGTGAATTAAGGGTCAACTCCTGCCCCACAATCTGGAGCCTTTTCAAGCAACGCTAGCCTACCTGTTAAAACAGGAAAGATCAACATGGTAGAATATTTGTGAGCCGACTATTATACTTATACTATTATTATTATTATTATTATTATTATTATTATTATTATTATTATTATTATTATTATTATTATTATTATTATTATTATTATTATATTATTATTATTATTATTATTATTATTATTATTATTATTATTATTATTATTATTATTATTATTATTATTATTATTATTATTATTATTATTATATAGGAATTATGCCATCAGGCCATTGCCTGACAGTAGTAGTGATTACGTGACCGATCACAGCTGATCTTAAAAACAAAAACAGGTTCATATGATATTGCCTGCGGCCGGCACACATTCTAGTCTGTGCTTTTTGGAATTTTCTTTTGCCATTAACAATATATTGGCTGAAATGGAGATCGGCTGATAATATGCCATTGCTGACCGATATATTTGTCACAGTCTACCCTAATAGTCTGTAACTATGTCCCTCGCTTTAAAAGCCTGGCGGTCTGCTAAATGTCAGACACAAATGGTAGGTAAGGACTGTGCAGACATACATACAATTCTTGTAATCATGGTAATGTTTGACTTGGCCCTGAGGGAAGAATTCTGTATGACTCATTGGAAGGCAGGCTGGAAGAGGGAAAGGGGTCAGACACAAACAAAGCAACATCGGTGATATTCAGCCCAATTGTTTATTCATTTCACTGCAAACCATCTGATCAATATATCACCCATAGAGCTGCCGCGATTACCGCATTACCGCGGTATCGCTGTTACATCACGGCCACCGCAGAGTAGGCTGAATACCGCGTCACCGCTGTTTTTTATAATAATAATAATAATAAATTACCCTCCTCTCGTTGGGCTTGCGGCTCTGCAGATATACCCTACTCCTCTATCGAGGTTCCAAGCGACCCTATTGGGTACCAGAAAAGTCACGTGAAACATTGCAGACCACTGATTGGTCAGAAGAGAGACGCGTCACACGTTGTAGCGTCATGCAGTGTGTTACCACCAATCGGCAAGCGCGTATTAGGTTTTTACTTCCAGCTCATCACAACACGGCTAATAACGTTAGCTTTAACTCTCCGCCGGAGTGGACTACCATCGCTCCTAAGGAGTACTAAACGAGACATAATGATTTTACTGTCTGCAACAAATGTTATAATAAAAGCCCTTCGTTCTATACACTTGTCTGATTGAAAACTTTATCGTTCTATACACTTGTCTGATTGAAAACTTTATTAACAGACCGCAGAATGGGACAACTCAGCACGCTCTGAGCAAAGAAAGGAACTGAGATATGAATTGAGTATTGCTTGCCCTTGCTATGGTCCGGTAAATACGCTGATGTTATTGAACGTATAACTATATAATGTCAATGCCACAAAACGAATGCCTTTATTATAAAGTAGTAACTTTATAGTAATAATAATAATAAGAAAGGGTCGGGGGGGTTAGGGGTAACCACCCCTGCCCGCGACACCGAGTGAACTGCGCACGACCAGAGGGGAAACTTCGAATCCGTGTTTCACTTTCAATAACTAATGCGTGCTTGCCGAATCCCAAACAATATTCATGCTGCAAAGTCATCCTCTAAAGATAGACATTTAGACTAGAGGCAGGCTATATGCTATAAAGAGTAGACTACTACTAAAAAAAAAAAATGCATTCAAACTTTTTTCTTTAATTTTTTGTGTGCGTGCGGTAATAACCGTGGCGGTAGGAAATATTTTGCAAATGTGTGCGGTAAGGAAAACATCAATACCGCGGCAGCTATTCACCCATACTACATAAAGCCGTTACTGATGATCGGGGAATTATAAACGACCCCCCCCCCTTTCCTCCACGCATGATGAAGCATAACGTATACGATCATATACAGTTGAATTTTTTTATATAGCGTCTAGGGAATAAACGCCAAACGGCAATCGATAATCTATGCGTTTAGGCCTATAACTCACGTTCTAGGAATTACTGCAGAAAACGATAAAAACACTTATATTCTAGAAGGTATTTTTGTATGAATGTATGAATGAAAAAGTATAACGTTCCTACATCCTGAACGATAGATAATCGATGTTGAATGGGCCATAGTAATGTCAATTTAGCAATACAATTTAAAAAGTTATAGCCCTGCAAAGAAGGTAAACATCTCCATAGGCTTACAGTGGTGGCAGACTAGGTATATTGATGGGTATAACCAATGGCAGGGAATGTGTTAAGGCCAACCTTCTCGTTAGTTCATGCCAACCGTTCAGTGCCAGACAGTTATTTATTAGCGATTTCCATTCATATTTCATCAATCTAGCCTCACGTTACCACTGGAACTCTCTGAGCTCCATTGGGAAAATACCGCCCCCTATCGTCTCTCCGGATGGTACTGCACCCCTTTGGATTGGATTGAATGAAACGCATGGAGAAAAAAAAGTCCTGCTTCCACATTTTACTTGTCAGACAAGTAACCCGAGACGATCGAAGTCATTGCCGAGCCGCAGAACAGCGGATAATGTGTGTTTCCAGTACCCAGTGTTGGATCAATAAACGCGATCGATATTTGGAATGGCGATCAGGAATTGGAATAATCTTTTTGGAGAACATCTGATCCGAGGTAAGGAATCTATTTTACCAGTCTTAGGATAATCAGAGCTTTTTTCACAGATATATCAACGTGGGCCCTATGTGTGTGTGTGCGTGTGTGTGTGTGCTGATCAGGAAATGGATAATCGATTTTTCAGCCCGCTTCTATAGCGTGCAAGCCGTGCATAAGTGTGTACATACTATCGATAATCTAGCGTTTATTTGAAAACTATTCATAAATAGACCGAAAAATTACAACGTTTTTTGTGTATTCCAGTATATTCCAGTAAAGGGCGATTATCACAGAATCTTCTGAAATTTTCTGAAACTTTCAAGAAACTAGCGTTTTTCAAAATGGTATAAAACGGAAATGAACCGATTAAAAAACAATCAGTTTCGACAATGTTGACTGCAAACAAGTCATTGATAAGCGATGGCCATATTATACACATAGCCATAATTTAAGATATGAGAGCTAGGGATGGGTACCTTTCACATTTGAACCGGTACCGGTACCGGTACCTGTGAATCGATACCGGTACCCAACGGTACCTTTTTTCGGTACTTTAGTCTCAAGAAATTAAATTTACCTACCTCAGTCGTAAAAGAAAATCCAAACTTCAAATAACTACAATTTCGACAGTTTTCGGCTTGTCATTGCTCCGACTGCTTTGTTGTTGAATCAAGTCAAATCCTAGGTAAGCATATATTGTGCGTGTGAACGTTGACATGAAAAGAAAAAAGTTAAAAAAAATTAAAGAAAGTAAAAAAATAAATAATAAAAGATTTTTTTTCGGTTTCTCACTTGATTCGATACTCGGTAGTACCGACGTGTTTCGGTTCGGTGCCTCAAAAGTACAGAATTCGGTACCCATCCCTAATGAGAGCTCTATCATTGAAGTGGGTGTTGGCACGCAACAGGGTTCCGGGGCACCGGACCCGTGGCACTCAAAGTGTTAACAAGCGGGCAGAAAAGTGGCAATTTTTTTATTTGAACTTGAGGGCTGCATACTTTTTTTGCAAACCAAAACAACATACTTTATATTTATAGCACATGCATGAGCCTGGTATCTTTTGAAAGATGACATTCTGAAGTTTCTGATTCCAAAAAAATATCACTTTTAGTGCTAAAGTAATAGAGTTACATAGGTCTGAACTTGAGTTGTAAAAAAAACTTGTTAATCAAGTTTTTCTGTAGTAGTTAGTAGTCCAGAGGTAGTATTTCCCCAGAAGGTGGTATGGCTTAATCCAGACAGAGCCATAGCCTGTCGTATCATATCGATTCTGAATATTTAAAACGGTTTCGATACTCATTTCCCGCAATATCAATACTTTCTGCGGTATCGATACCAGCTGGCTTGCTTGCAGTGTTCTACCGCAAGTTGTTGACAGACAGACACACGCTGTTGCAGAGCACGCTTGCCCCTCCTCCTCCTCCCCCTCAGAGACCAACAGACATACGCTGCTGCAGCCCTCCCCCTCACAGTTTGTCAACAAAGATTTTAGCTCCGAATATGGCAAGTGCAGAGCCTCCGCAACTTGTGCTTGTGGATAAAGAAAACAGCTGAAGTGCTGTTTGGAAGTACTTCGGGTTTGAAGTAAACGACGAAGGAAAAGCTAAAGATGCCACGATGCCCATTTGCAAGCGTTGTTACAGAGCAGTGCCAACGATACAGCTATTAGCTAACGTTAGCTAGTCGTTCCTCCGTTAGCTTATGCTAGCTAGCTGGCCACCTTTATAATTACTTCATGAGCAGCAATCTTGTTGAAAATGTAACGTTAATAAATCTCTCTCTCTCTCTCCGAGTCATGTTTGCTATATATTTCTTTCTTTGGGGGAGTTTGTTTCAGTTTTAGCATGATGTTTTATAGATGGCTAGGTTAAACGGGTTTTTGTTTCTAAGAG
Organism: Notolepis coatsorum; assembly: GCF_963971535.1. Classification (NCBI taxonomy): domain Eukaryota; kingdom Metazoa; phylum Chordata; class Actinopteri; order Aulopiformes; family Paralepididae; genus Notolepis; species Notolepis coatsorum. The sequence goes on along the minus strand of NC_140177.1, from coordinate 32,230,467 downwards.
GGGGCCGGGTTTGATTTAGATTAGATCATTGTTATTTTTAAATGTCTGATCTAAAGATAAACAAAGGGTTTTAAAAGTGTTATATTTATCTTCTCTTATAGTACCAGAGAGAAGCTGAGGAGAATCAACCAGCAAAAAAAGCAAAATGTTAAAAAATATATATATATATATTTATTTATTTAAAAGAAAAATTATTTTGGTATCGAAAATGATATCGAATATCGATACTTTTCAAGGTATCGTATCGAAGTCGAAATTCCAGTATCGTGACACCACTAATAGCCTGAAGCCTTATGTAGTACATATCCAAATTTCATACAGATCCATTCGGGAATGAGTGATAAATAGGAGTGATTTTGGTAAACTGTGTACAAAGAAAAACTCAGTTTTCTCATAGACTTCAATTCATTCGGCTGTTTTGCTCTTCCTGTTTGTGTTTCTTAGTGTTTTTTATTTAGTTCCCCATGTGGGGTATCATTGGAAAGCCACACTCATTGGTTACAACGATCCACAATCATTTTCGAGGTCGGATCTAGATTGACGGAGCTACTGCAGCCTGAGTCGGGAGTGGTATTTTGCGCAATACCGTGTACTTTGCACAAGCCTCAAATACCGGCATGTAACTCGAGAACCGCTGAACGGATTTTGTCGCTATCGACAGGCAACAAATAAGCCTTCAATTCGATATATATATTGTATTACAAAATATGCACACCCGAGCCACTAGGGGTCACCAAAGTGCCGGTTGCAAAGAATCCTAAAAACTTCCCATATGAGGGACGTTGCAGTTTAAGAGGTAATGCAGTCACTAACTCCAACAAGCTTCATTCAAACTGTGTGTGTGCATGTGTGGTACACTACACGATAGGGCTGTCCTCGAAGTCTGTTTTTGGGATTCAAACTTCGTCAGGGGTTTTCTAACAGACGTTTGAACCTTCGTTTTTAATTTAAAAAAAGAAACATTTATAAATATCCTCAAACTAAATCCTGAATTTGAATAAAGTGACTAATCTGATTAAATTAGTCTGAATCAGTTTTAATACTATAATATTAGTGTAGCCTAATCTTTATCTGCAACTGTGAAGAAAACCCCCCATTCGTTTAAACAGAATGAATAGACACATCATTTTTTTATTTATTTTTTTATTACAAATTTGAATGTTGATTTAGAATTTGAATGCCAACTAGGCTTGGGCGGTATGACGGTATACCAGGGTATTTCGAAATCGGTATGATTTTCAATACTGTGACGTCACAGACTGTGCGCCAAATCACAGATGCGTTTCCTTCTATTACACTGACACGGAGTTATAACAGGGACGGCATTGGTTATAGTGCACAGCACGCGCCAGCAGAGGGCAGTCTGTCTTTCCCTCTCTCACACTAAACCTGAGCTGAGCTGAGCAGGTGACGCAACTCACGTGTTCCTGTCGGTCGCCCATCTCGCATGTGTTAATCTGCACGACAAATAAAGACTTATTCTTCTATAGAATGCGGTTATGGACCGATGGCCGTCCGTTTATTAAGATCGAATGGATGGACCATGGGTCCACTTCCAGACATTGGATGATTGAGGAATCGGGAAACGTAGCGTTTTCCTAACGTTTTGAAATGGATTTGGGGACACGTTGTTTGGGTACCGGTAAGTAAGTTATGTTATGGTTAAGCGTATGGAAGATGAACGTACGAGTTATGAATGCCGGGAGTATATGTTTGGTAAAGCTTTCCAGTTCGACTGTGTGTGTGTGCGTATTGGCTTCGCGATTCACTACAGGGGTTTAACGGCTTAAGCTGGGTTTTGATTATCACTTAATTAATACAGAATACATTTTGTGCATCTGTATGTGTAGTTGTGTACTACTGTCGTGAGTTTGTGAGTCACATTGGTCTAATTTCAGCCTCCTATACGTTATTTGTTCCGTATGACTCGTTTCATATGCGTGTCTCGAATGTGCGCGCTGATTTGTTTACTTTGGCAACACGGGTCGCTAAGGAATTTAGGTTCGAGGTTGAAGAAAGTGCACTTTTAGGTTGAAAGAATGGCCCTAATGTCAACGACGTGTTTCAATATAAGCATTATGTATGGTGATAATTAGGGCTGTCTTAAATACTTCGAAGCTTCGTTCGATGGCACAAGCTTCGAACATTAAAAAAAAATCGAAGTTAAAAAAACATTTTTTTTTTCAATTTTTTTTTACTTCGATTTGTGTGTGTATGTGTGTGTGTGTGTGTGCGTGTGCGTGTGTGAGAACTACCCATCCCAGTTAGGACAGCCGAATCCCGTCCAATCTTTCGCCGTCGACTAAAGACTCACTTCTTCAACCATTATCTGAAATGATTAAAAAAAATAAAATAAAAATCTAACCGTGACTAACCTTACTGTCATGCACTTTTCCTAATAAACTAACCTACACTGTAACACGCAACACTTTGATAAACATTGTTACTCAGCTGATAGAGTTGTACCCTTCTTGCTGTCTTGTCGTACAGAACTTGTAAGTCGCTTTGGATAAAAGCGTCAGCTAAATGACTAAATGTAAATGTGTGTGTGGTGTGTGGTGTGTGGTGTGTGGTGTGTGGTGTGTGGTGTGTGGTGTGTGTGTGTGTGTGTGTGTGTGCACAAATACACTGGAGGAAAGTAACCCAGCTCAGCACTGCCCAAATTATATCATCACTATTGCCTGTTTGAAGGATATCATCCTCAAATACATATACACCTACATGCAGGGAGCGAAATTAACTTTTTGACTCACCGGCCAGTGGCGGGTAGATGGGAAGAGTCTACCCGCCAAGCATATTTCTTACCTGCCAATATATATTTTATATATACAATTTTTTTTTAAATAAAATATATATTATATAATCATACTTGTAGTTGTATTATCTGCGAGACATCGCCACCACGCAATAAGTCAAAATGCTTGCTATCTGCAAACAGCTCCACTGTCTGTTTTGGCTGTGTTGCTCTTCTAGAAAAATAATCCTTTCAGGGTTGCCTATTGAAATACTGTACACTTTCCTACTGTACACTTTCCTGATTAATTGAAATGGGGGACCCTGATGTAAACAAGACGAAAGTCTTTCTCTGGTCTGCATCCCCTTAACAATTGTGTGTATTGAGCTGTACTGTATTGTACCCATTCTGCAATCTGTTAATAAAGTTTTCAATCAATCAATCAATCACACCTCCAGTACAGAAACATTGTTTGAGTTTGCGTGTCAGGTAGACCATTGATTGACAGTCGAGTCTGCCAATTACATCACATCGCTTGCACTCCGGTGCTGCAGCTGGACCCATTGCCCACCTCTGCTGTTGATAACGCTAGCCAAGTTATTATACACACAGATACACAGTGGGCCAGTGACTTTGGTGTAGGGGTGTAACAATGCATCGATCCTAAGGGGGAAATTCAACTGCATCGATTTGAAAATGTTAGAATAGATTATCGCAATTTTAATGTGTACACGTTATGTTATTGTCATGTCCGTTACAGCCAACACACCGACATACGCTACTGCATCAACGTTATGATTAACAAAGCAAGGCATTCGTTTTGTTGCATTAACGTTATATTACTATTGCTATCGATAAATCTAGGTGTTCTAAAATCTATTGCTATTGGTAAGAGAGACTATAATAAATTGGTGTCTCGGAAAACGAGAGCCCTGATCGCGGAGTTTCAGGAAGTAAACAAGAAAAATGAGAGCTTCCGATTGGTCATTTGCTTTATTTCCCATGAAACCAGTCACTTCACTCTACTGTGATTGGACCGTTGGCTTGAGTGCAATGTGGGACTTGTAGTTTTTTAACGATCTCGCAGCGGAGGAAAAAAAAGACGAGAGAGGCTATAATCTGTATTCGCACAGCGTGCGCGTAATTGATTTTTACCGTTTGCATACAAATATTTTTAGGGGCCTGCTTATGAACTACACGTCTACACGCCACACGGCGGGCAGCCCTCTAAGTGTCATGCGCCAAAGGTAAAAACAGACCGCCCCTGGCGGGCGGCGGGCTTTAGTTTCGGTCCCTGCCTACATGCCTTGTAGAATTCCACACATAAGAAAGAAAGATACTGGGATGAATAAACAAAATAGGAAATAAAATTTAGATAAGGTGCTACTGAGATGTTTTGGTGAGTTCTTAGTTTTTTTGTGGAAGTTGCCCTTCTTAAAAATGCATGAACATTCACTGATAATTGGTCTGTAGTGGAGTCTACAAGGTCTACATTGCCGGACCATGTAGAATCCGGACCTGTAGACTGACATAATTCTGTGCATAGTTTAGTTTACACAGGCCATATTTCAAATAATCAAAATCTTACTTCATTCATCTTAAACATTCTTGATTTGGGGGATTGGTAGTTCCCATGAAATCTGAAGTTGTTCAAACGACAACAGCGATCCACCTTGAATTAAATCACACAGCCGAGTGAAACCTTGTTGGCTCAGTCACGAAAGGGGCTACTTAATTAATTAATCCAACCCACTTTATTTATAGAGCACATTTAAAAACAACAAAGTTTATGAAAGTGCTGTACAAGTCCCACAACATAAGATACAAAATAAAAAAAATAAAAAGATAAAAAATATTTTTTTTTTCCTCGAAGCTTCGAATTAAAATCGAAGCTCGGCCCCGAAGCTTCGATTGCCAAAAAAAGCTTCGAAGGTCAGCCCTAGTGATAATGAGTATATTATTAACTTAGCTCCACAGTGGCATACAACAACTTCAACCCTTAATTTAAGGCCCACTCTGCCCGTTTCAACCTTAATCCTACGTGATAATCGGACATGTAACTCACCAACGCATTCCGTGTCTCGAGGACTCGGCCGCATAGGCAGGCACCTCGATAAAATCTTCCAGGTGACATCACCGAGAGGAGAGCAGACCTCATATAGCAGGGCTGTACGTTAACTTTTTTTGCACATAGCACTGGTGCTACAGAGGTTGATAGTTTTGTAGCACAGGCCAAAATCTTGTAGCACGAGTATAAAACGTCTCTAAAATCTCTAAAAACAACCACAAGTAGTGCAGTTCATTACTTAAATAGGTATGTGACTGGCAAGGGACATGAATCTTGCATACAGGGCACACAAAATCCAAACTTTAACAAGAAATGCTTTTAGACAAATTCTTTCTTTATTTGCCCATAATGTAAAACAAAAAGAACAAGGACATAACCATATAACCGATATGAAGCAGTCCGAGACCAGGCAGCGCTGGTGTGGACTCAGATTACAGGGAAAGCTAGAAACCAACCTAGAAACACCTAGAAACCAACATAACAAATAGATATAATGCATACAAACACCTGTACATATTTGTGGAACCAAATAAATAAATGTATTATTATTATTATTATTATTATTATTATTATTATTATTATTATTATTATTATTATTATTATTATTATTATTATTATTATTATTATAATTATTCGTGTGCGTGCGTGTGTGTGTGTGTGTGCACACTGCACACGTGTCACAGTTCCAGCATCATGTCTGCTGGCCACTTTTTCAGATCCACACACACACACACACACACACACACACACACACACACACACACACACACTATTGCATTAATCAGAACTAAGTACAAGGAACTCTGCATGAATGAAAAGGGCTTTATAAATAAAATGAATTATTATTATTATTACCTTATTTGCATATTGTCTCGTTATTAGATAGATAGATAGATTGATTGATAGATAATTAATACTTTATTGATCCCGGAGGGGAATTTAAGTAGCCATACGATGGAGTTCTTTTTACAGAGTAAAATTAGCGACTTAAATTTAGTGAACAGCATTTCTTCCTTGGCGATGCAATATGCCACATTCATCTTAAACTTTACCTCACGGAGATCAGCATCATCCGCTCTGGTCGTCTGTTTACTCAGCGAGTGCAAGAGAGTGCCGGCCCGCGCTCAGGAGTTTGTTTAGCGTTGAAGGCATCCCGGGCAAGAATGTGTCGATGGGACGTATTGTGTTTATTAATGTTATCCCTTTTTAGGATATTGTTACCCGCGAGTCAAGGGATTCTCTGATCGGATCTTTTCCGGAGTCTCCCGGCACCAGTGACAGAATAATAATAGCTGTGCTTCCTCATTAAAAAATATCCACGGAAAATCATTTTCCCACTCTGCGTTATATCTGTACATCTTGTTAATCTTCTCCTTTTGTCTCGTTTCTATTAACGGTGGTCCCTCTCGGGCTCGTTTGGGGTTTTGATCTTGTACTTCTTTTGTTGGATTTAATACCTTAAAAAAGCGCTTCATCTTGTCGAAGTCACCCAGTCAGTGTACATTGAGCTCGCAACTTAGTCGCGGGGATATTGTTCGCTAGGGATTATGGGATTTGGTGTTTGATTATGGACTCTACGCGAGACGGGACATTGTTTTTAATCGCACGAGACTACAAGTACCAAGTGGATAGCGTGGCGCTGTGGTCCATTCAATTTACCGTCACACTTTATTTTTTTTTGCTTGCTCCACGGGCCATCGCACCAGTGCTACTGAAGTCAATTCATTCATCGCACAGACTGACGTCAGTGTCGCACGTGCGACATATATGTCGCAATGTACAGGCCTGCATATAGGCCTTTCACACCGGCCGGGCCGGAGCCGGTTTCCGAACGTAATCTCAAACCGGCCGGCGCGTTCACACCGGGAATAATTGGTTCGGAACATGAAAAATCGGTGCTCAGTGTTTTCTTAGAGGGCCGAACTAAAGCCTCCGTCATGTTCCGAACTAGGGCTGCAACTAATGACTATTTTGGTAGTCGACTAATCTGTCGATAATTTTTTCGATTGGTCGACTAATCGAAAAACAATTATATAAAAAAAATTATAAAAAATAAATAAAAATAAAAAAATATATATATATTTTTTTTGCACTACCTATCTTTGTGAAAGTGGCTTCTCAGCTCTGGTCCAGCTGAAGACAGAGCAGAGGAACAGATTGGAAATTGAGCATGACCTCAGAGTTGCTTTGAGACTCGTCAGGACCAAACAACATCCCCAGTTATCCCATTAGTTCCCCCAAACTTACTGTCGGTCTGTTATGTTAAGCTAAGAAGTCTTCAGCTGGCTGGACCAGAGCTGAGAAGCCACTTTCACAAAGATAGGTAGTACAAAAAAAATAAATAAAAAAAATATATATAATAATTTTATTTTTATTTTTTTAATTACTAATCGATGCAACAATTCCTCGTCTACAATTTTTTTATAATCGACATCGTCGATTATGTCGACTAATCGTTGCAGCCCTCCAATTATTCCCGGTGTGAACGCGCCGGCCGGTTCGAGATTACGCTCGGGAACCGGCTCCGGCACGGAGCCCGGCCGGTGTGAAAGGCCTATTAGTGAACTGCAGACACTACTTCCTCAACTAGTTGCAACTGTAGTAGAGCCCAACTCCAGGGAAAGTTGAAGAAACTGTTGAGGAAATAGTGTCTGCAGTTCGCAAGAGGTCTGCTCTCCTCTCTATGACATCACCCGTAAGAAGAGCAATGCGGCTGAGCTCTCGAGACACAGAACATGTCCCATTATCACATGTCCTCCTCACAACAGAACGAGTTTTTATAATAAAACACAAGATACTTGTGCCCTAACAATAAGGACAAGTGCTCAATGAAGAAACCCAATCCCCTTGCCAAGTATCTAGGCTACATAGTGGTCAAATAAAAGGTCATATTATGTGTATATGTGTGTGTGTTTAGAGTAAGGGGGGGGGGGGGGGGGGGGGGTAGGGTAGGGAATAGGATACGAACCCGGTTTAGGGTAAGGGCTGTGGGTGCAGGAGGAAATGGTTCAAATGTGAGCTCCAGGAATTGACTATGCCAATACTACATACTCCGATTACCACATGGCCCCCAATGGCCACCACAACACAACGTGCTATAGATAGGCAGTGTGAGCCAGCCAGCATATCACCAGGGTTATCAAGTGGACAGATCCCTTCACTGGTGTTTCGTCAAATTAGGCCCACACACCTCGGGAAGGCTCAACAGTTAGTTCCAGCGTCCCAGAACCACCACCTTCCATGCTAGCTGCCCCTTTTTCATGATATTCCACAAATGAAGGTTGAAAATCTGACTAATTCCTAAATTCCTGATATCCTTTAAACAGGGCTACCGTGGACAGGGTGGGCAGCTTTAAGTACCTGGGGGTCCACATCGCAGAGGACCTGACATGGACAACACTCAACACACATAGACTCAGTCGTAAAAAAGGCGAAGCAATGCCTCTACCACCCGAGACAGTTAAGGAAGTTCAGAGTATCTGGGAAGATACTCCAGTCCTTCTACTCCGGAGCTGTAGAGAGCATCTTGACTGGAAACATCACTGCCTGGTATGGAAACAGCACGGCACAGGACAAGAAGGCCCTACAGAGAGTGGTGCGCTCAGCCGAGCGTACCACGGGTATTTGCACTACCACCCCTGCAGGTTCTATACAACAAGAGGTGCAAATCCAGAGCCTGCAGAATAATGAAAGACCCACACCACCCCAATAACAGCCTGTTCGTGCTGCTGAGGTCAGGCAGACGCCTGCGAGCACCAGCTACTAGGACAGAGAGACTTCGGCTCAGCTTCTTCCCCCAGGCCATCAGAGCCTTGAACACTGAACTCTCCACACACAAGCACACATGAGCACACACACGACACACACACTGTACACGCTCACACACTAGCAGCCACTTTAACATGAGCAAGCACACACTCATGCTGCACACGCCCACACTTATGGCCACTAAGGAAAGGTCACTTTAAAAATAGTACAACCGGAGATTGTATAATTTAGCATGTACAGAAAAACACTACCAAAGGACCTAGCATGTCCTCCATGCTCTGTAAATAACTTATGTACATATACTGATATGCCCTAATATGTTACTTGTTTATGCACAATGTTGTTCTATTGGATTCTATTATATGTTATTGCACATCGTTGCGGGCAAGACCACCCGCATTTCATTGTATACTTGTATGCCGTGACAAATAAAACTCTTGACTTGACTTGACTTAATGTTGATCCCACCACACCACCAACTTACAGACACCACCACCAGGGCGAGCATTAATAGGCTAAACGCTTCGTAGGGGGAACTAGACTTCTTACAGAAACATTATGTGGACGTGATGTTGAAACAGTACTTTTACTTTTGATACTGGACACTTTATTACTTTTAAGTAGAACTTTGAAAAGACGACATTTACTTTGACTATTCATTCAAGGTTCAGGGTATTTCAACATTTAAGGAATTCGGGTACTTCCTCGCTATGTATCAAAATAAACTCCTGACTGTGGTAACCCCCCCCCCCCTAATACCAAGTGAACAGATTTTTTTCCTGATCACAAGCAATCACATGAAGCCTCCAAGCCAAGGACTGGACCTGTGTGACTCCCAGCGAACACAAGCCAACACAAGTCCACCTCCAGCTATTTCAGCTCCTTCCAATTCTCTGATGATTAGGAAGGGTCCATCTGTCAGGTCACTTCAAGGAGTGAGTGACATTGATGGCCGGTCACTACCAGACTGACGTCACATGTCGTGACCCCATGCCTGTAAATGGCCGTGTTCGGTTTGAACGACTAGGTCCTTGGGGCCAGCGGAAGAACGGAGGCACGTTGTACACACAAAGCCTTGAGTAGGTAACCAGTGTGGCCTAACTCACTGACAAAACACTCATCGTTGTTCAGTCACCTTTCAAATCACAGGTTAGGTTATAGGCTGCTGTGGTTATCGTTGACGTGCAGAAACAAAACATATGATGAACATCACGAGAAGATGACGAAACAGATGGAAAAGGACAAGCAAATGACAACAAAACACAAATCCTCAAGTCTGGAAAAAAGCATGCCACAGATCATATAGAAAGGCAACTAGTGACTGAGGAGTTCATGACTTTTTCATTTTAATTGTCAAGACTGACATGCGCTGTGTGGATTGTTTACACAATCACTTACTAAATGGAACAGATTCAAAGCAGTAGTGTGTACAATTCTCCTTGCCAAATATTTTGCCTATAGTATGTTATGTAGTATGCATGTATCGAGTCGAAATCCTAAAGTAAACTCTCCCTCCATGATAGCCACGTAGTTCCACAAAGCATACAGAATCCATAGGAGTTAATGTGGAGGGATCCCAATGCTCTCCTTCAGAGGACAACGCATTGTTCGGGGTTAAAAGACCGGTGGGTTCTCACATTACTAATGATCTGTCATGTGTAGCTTGAGACTTGGATATTGATTGCAACCTCCTGGGCCCGGGTGACCTGGAAACCCAGTCACTGAAGTCAGAACTTAGAGGAGGATGAATGAAATGAGAAGCCATGGACTTGATGGAGAGGTTTGAACTCCAATGCAGATTACACCACATAGTAATGCAAAAGAAAACGGAGCTGTGATATAGGTACGTCAGAAGGATTCCAGTGTAGTGTGCAGACGCAAAGCTCCTTCGGTCTAGAAAGAAAACTATGTGACAATTCAACTCAGCACTTGTGAGTGGTTCAGTGAAACAGGCTTTTCATTATTTACAGTAAAAAAAAACTGTAACTCAAAAATAATAAAAAGTGTTGTCAATCTGCATCACCTTCACACTAGGCCTACCTGGTGATCACTCAAAGGTAGCATTGCACACCAATATTTCCATTTACCATATAGGCTTACAGTACAGTGTATAAGTCGTATTCCATGTAGGAATCGTAGCCCTTTATACATCGCCCATTTTAGTAGTTTTGTACAAATTAACATTAACTTAAAATCATATTTGGTTGCTAATTCTTTCCAATCAATGACTGCCTTAAGTCTGAAAACATTTGATTGGTCATTCGTGAACTAATTTAGACTAAATAATAGTATTTTCTGCTAATAAAACGGGGACCAATGCCCCTCGGCGTACAGCAAATTCTACACCAGAACACTCGAACACAGTATGTAGTTGACTTCTGAGTGTTCTTTTTTTCTAGTTCCCGAGGGTTCAAATAAAATATTAATTAATTATCACATTCCTGTTGCTACAAGTGAAAGTACAGATGGGTCCAATTTCACTGACTTTTTCCTGTCTACTAGGGAAATCAATGGAATTGAGTAACCGAAATTGCACCTGTTTCACGAATGACCACTTAAGGGTCGCAGACTTCAGGCGGTCATCGACTGCCATTGGAATTGCATCCAAATTAGACTAAATATGACAACTTTATAAAAGTGAATGTACTATTACTTGAGGTAATAGAGGGGAGGGGGGGACTATGTATGAAAAGGGCTACAGTTCCTACGCAGTTCACATGTGAATGTAAAGGTTAAAGGCTGCACTTTAACCATATAGTCATTGATCCATTTCAAATATGTACATAGTAGAGCCAAAACAACAAAAATGACTTATAGACTGCACTGTACACCTCACAAAATATGGTAGTTTAAGGCCATTTAAACTTAGTGAACACAAAAAGCCCATGTTGACAAGAAGGCAAGACCTAGACAATAATAACTACATGTAGCCTATCACAAATGCGATTTTATTCAAGAATTTGGCTCATCTCTTTGGGCTGATTTGGTTTATCCTCAAACCGCCTACCTCAGTCTGTCCGTAGTACAGGCTAACTGTCCAGCCATCATGTAAATATGTAGCGTTAGCAGAGTTACACAAACAGTAACTGGAATGTGGCAAGTTGGCAACGCTGAAGACCCGACAGTGAATATAATAGTACTAACGTTACCTTGTTTTGGACTCAGCTTAAAACGTCTACAGGGTGACAACAACTAAAACCAGCTACGTTTAATGGTAGTTCAGCCATAGTTACGCAAGCGGCCAGTTAGCTAGATGATTTAATAACATAATGCAATGTTAAAAACACATCCATATTGTGTTTTCTCACCAACATCCAGTCTAACGTCACCTGGCTATTTCTGAAGAAGGCCCCACTACTACGACCATCCCAAATCCCACACACTGAGGCAACCAGTGGCATCAAGTATACATCCAGCTAGCGGTTCCCTTTCCCGACTTTTTCCTTACCTTTTTCCTGATTAAATGATATAATTTCCTCCTCTTTGGGATTGGAGACTTGGGTTATTATGGACGTGTGGTCCATTTAGACGGATGGTAAATTCCTTTTGTTTAGCCCCGAATGTGTCCTACTGGCGCGGCGAGCTTTGCTTCGTTGGGCGAGCGGACGGTTAGCCAAGAAGCTAACGGGCTAACGTCCGAGGTGAGATGTTGCTGTTAGCCAGCTACGCTACGTTACAGAGAACAACTGAGGCCAGTTGGGGACAGTCATTTATCACTATAAACACCCGCAGATAGTTTCATTCGTTGGTGACATCCAAAGACAAAAGTGTGAGATAAAAGAAGATGTAGCTATGGTGAGCTATATAGCCAGGCTAGCTCGATTAGCACGTTAGCTGTGAAGCTCCAGTCCCTCCACACGCCCTGCCTGCTGCTGGAACAAGCGGTGAAACACGACCCGAGCGCGGCGTGATGAACACGGTTCCTGTTGTTCGGATTCGCGGTACAAATCGTCCAAAAAAAGTGTGTGAGGTGAAACTGTGTAAATCCACCGTTAAAGGAAACGCGTTTCAGACGAATTGTTCATAGCTACCCTGGGGTTCGACAAGCCTTGTGTGTGCAACATGGAGGCTAATGTATTTTGAGATGCATCGGATTCAGCGGCGGGGGCAGCATACTGGGCAGGAGGGGGCGGCTGATGGAGTCTCCCTCCCAGTGGAGAGTCAGTCAGCAGCCCTGCTGCAGCACTTCAGCCCTGCAGCACCCCCACATGCATGCACTTCAGTTGGTCGGGCATAGCGAATGCAAAGTTAGTTATAGATGCTCTACAAGTTTTCAAGTTTTGTTTTTATTTGTCACATATAATGTACATTACATTGACATGCTTGGTTCTGTATGAGCCCCCTGAGATTGTGCTTCATACAGTAAAAAAAAAAAAAAAAAAAAGGTAAAAAGAATATCGGGCATAGCGAATACAAAGTTAGTTATAGATGCTCTACAAGTTTTCAAGTTTTGTTTTTATTGGTCACATTTAAACATTACAGTGACATGCTTGGTTCTGTATGAAGAAATGAAGAATTTCTGTAAGAAGAAATTACCTACATGGGTTCCATCCTAGAGGCAAATCTTTCCTGTGACAAAATGGCATCCAATGTAATAAAAAAAAGTCAACAAACAAACTCGATTCTTGTACCGGATCTCCTCACTGGTAAACAAGAATACCCTGAAGACTCTGGCAGGAGCACTCATTCAAGGGTACTACGACTATGCTTGCACCTCATGGTACCAAAGCACCTCAAAGGCTCTAAAAACTAAATTACAAACATCTCAAAACAAACTGGTCAGACTACTGCTTGACCTTACTCCTAGAATCCACCTCACCCCTGCCCACTTTGACAACCTAGGATGGCTTAGAGTAGACGACAGAGTACAGCAACTTGCAATGGGCCTGGTCTACAAGATACACTACCCATGTACATGTCAAAATACTTCCCAAAGGTCAGTGAATACCACGATCACAACACCAGAGGGAGATCCACAAATCATGTTAAACCCAGATTCGGCTCAAACAAGGGACTAAACACGTTTCGCAATTATGCCCTACCCAAAGCTGTAAAGGAATGTGAATCACTACCACTTTCAAAAACACTCTCAAAGAACACCTACGGGCAGGGGCGTAGCTGGGGGGGGTAGCTTAGGATGATTCCAAGGGCCCAGCACTGGGGGGGGGGGGGGCCAAAATCACTCAGGTGTATTATTGATGCTCTCATTGATACTATGTTTGTTTCTGAAGTGTGTGTGTGTGTGTGTGAGATATATAGAGAGAGGGGGGGGGGGCTTTGGTAGACTATTGCATTGGTCCATTCATTGAAGATGAACGCAATGCGACATCCTTTACTAGGCTCACCCACCAACAGTGCAGGTGCTGAACTGCTGATCCGAATGTATAGGTAAAAACCATATTATGTGTTTTCATCAATAAAAAAATGGCCAAAAAAAATTCCGCTAACACGCGCTCGCATTCACTGGGGGCCTACAAATACATTCTTTCATGGGGCCCAGAATCTGGAGCTACACCCCTGCCTACGGGAGACTGCAATTCGAAACTGGCCCCTGTAAATGTCCTAACACAACCCCCTCCAATGTACAGTAAATGACCAAGTATGGTTTTGTCAATATTCCAATGTACAGTTTTGCTTGTACAGTATCTCCCCCCCCCCCCCCCCAACCACCTCCAATGTACAGTCCCCCCCACCTACCCAACCTCCTCCAATGTACAGTTTCTACATCAAATGTATATACTCTCTTTTCTGGACTCTTTTCGTATCACAAACAGTACTGTATTTGCAAATCTGGTATGTCATAAATGTATAGATGTAGCAGTACTGTCTATCTGTATGTCATGTATGTCATATATGTTATGATGAATTGAAAATGGGGGACCCTGATGTAAACAAGACGAAAGTCTTTCTCTGGTCTGCATCCCCTTAACAATTGTATGTATTGAGCTGTACTGTACCCATTCTGCAATCTGTTAATAAAGTTTTCAATCAATCAATCAATCAATCAATCAATCAATCAATCAATCAATCAATCAATATGAGCCCCCTGAGATTGTGCTTCATACAGTAAAAAAAAAAGTAAAAAGAATATCGGGCATAGCGAATACAAAGTTAGTTATAGATGCTCTACACGTTTTCAAGTTTTGTTTTTATTGGTCACATTTAAACATTACAGTGACATGCTTGGTTCGTTATGAGCCCCATGAGATTGTGCTTCATACAGTAAAAAAAAGTAAAAAGAATATCGGGCATAGCGAATACAAAGTTAGTTATAGATGCACTACAGGTTTTCAAGTTTTGTTTTTATTTGTCACATATAATGTACATTACATTGACATGCTTGGTTCTGTGTATGAGCCCCTGAGATTGTGCTTCATACAGTAAAAAAAAAAGTTAAAAGAATATCGGGCATAGCGAATACAAAGTTAGTTATAGATGCACTACAGGTTTTCAAGTTTTGTTTTTATTTGTCACATATAATGTACATTACATTGACATGCTTGGTTCTGTGTAGCCCCTGAGAGTGTGCTACATACAGTAAAAAAAAAGTAAAAAGAATATCGGGTATAGCGAATACAAAGTTAGTTATAGATGCTCTACAGGTTTTCAAGTTTTGTTTTTATTGGTCACATTTAAACATTACAGTGACATGCTTTGTTATGTGTATGAGCCCCTGAGATTGTGCTTCATACAGTAAAAAAAAGTAAAAAGAATATCGGGCATAGCGAATACAAAGTTAGTTATAGATGCACTACAGGTTTTCAAGTTTTGTTTTTATTTGTCACGTATAATGTACATTACGTTGACATGCTTGGTTCTGTGTATGAGCCCCCTGAGATTGTGCTTCATACAGTACAAAAAAGTTAAAAGAATAAAGACCAAACACTATACAAAATATACAATATACAAACTAAAGTACAAAATGCAAACAATAAAGTACAAACATGCAGGAATGAGGTAGGGTGCTATATGTTTGTAATAAATAGACACAAACAGTTATTTGAAATAATGGTGAGTTTAAACATGATTTTTTTTCCCCTCGTCATGTAGTGAAAATGTTTTCCGAATTCGGAATATCCCCAAATTTCTCCTAGAGGTTTTAAGCTACATTTTAAAACTTGTAGAAAACATTTTCACCAAATCCCCTGGCCTGCGGCGAATCCCTTTAAAGACCACGTGCGCCATCTAGTGGGAATGAGTGAAAGGGGTCTTCGCATGTCGTGCATCCAGTCAAATGATGGAATCATGGTCATAAGGTGTCTGTCATTACGACTGAACGGCTGCAGCTGGGTACTATTGGACACTGGGGTAGTTATGGTCGCAGGCTCGCTGCAGCGTTGTTTTGAAATAGAAGGTGGCAATAATAGGCTAAACCCACACAAACACATGTTCACACTCATTCCAAAATCTCCCCCACTTTCTTAATTTCTTTTTAGCCAGTGTCATTAACTTTTGTATCGGAATGTTAGTATTATATACTAATTATGCTGTAAGTAGGCTAAACGCAAGTAGCCTAATAATAGAAAGTAACCTATAGATACCTGAAGTCTCCCATGTAGTAGGCAGGCTTATTTATCTTATTGTATAATTAGCATACAAAATGCGACATAACACAAATAAGTAGACTGAATGAATGAATGAAAACTTTATTTAACAGATTGCAGAATGGGTACAATACGGCTCAATAATGCAACCAGAGAAAGACGTTTGTCTTGTTTACATCAGGGTCCCACATTTTCAATTCATAGTGACATTTATGACATACACAACATACATGACATTTATGGCATAGGGACATACATGACATACCGGTATTTAGTACTGTTTGTTACATTTGTGACATGCTATATACGATATTCAAAAACTGAACACATAGGCTGAAGAACAATGTCAAAGGCGTAGTATCCTGAAATCTGAGCTCTATTGCTGCACTGCAGATGCCTAAAGGCATTGTGTCGATGGAGGTTTTGCTTCTCCCCGGTGTCGTTCGCCACCGTTTGACGGACATACATTGGACCCCCCCCCCCTCCTCCCACTGCGACGGTGGAGTTCTGAAAGATAAATATATCCCACCACGGGCTGCACCCCCTCCTTTCGCTTGAGTTTGCAACATCCTTACCGGCTGCGGCTGGCGATCACACAGGCTCCAGCACCGGCAAGCCCTCTCTAAGCAAGATAGATGAATTAGAAACCTGCAATTACCACCCCACCCCCTATTTTTTTGACTTTTTTTTTTGGCATTTGGAGGAGTTCATCCTGACAGGGACCGTGTGAAACCGATACGAGGTTAGTGAAACAAGTGTTCTTTTCCCCCTTTATTTGCAACCCGCTGTGTTTTTAAGAGCCGCAACTATTTCAAAGCATTAAAAACTTAATTATACAGCTATTTATTTGTCTCAATCGAAGTAGAATCGCGTCGTCGGACAACAAGACAACATAACAATAATAATAATAATAAATTAAGGCCTAATTTGTATGCAAGGCACTCAGCCGGGGCCCTCCCAAGGCTACCATGACAACATATTGGCAAGACCGGCCATTGGGGGCTTGTTTGGTCCAACTCCCATAACTTCATCTTACATTGCGGCAAAAGTAAATGTACCCCCCCCCCCCCCCCCCACACACACACACACACACACACACACATACACACAGCACACAGGGAACCAACAACAAGTGCATGTCTATCGAATATAAGGTGTTTTGTGTTTGTGTCCAATGCACCATTCTTGGTGATTCTTCTGGGCAGTGCTAATTCTGCTCTGCGTCGAGTCCCCCAGTCCCCCTGACAGATCACATAGCAGCGCAGCTGCCCGGCTGGAAGGGAGCAACTGCAAGGGCTATAATAGGAAGGGGAGGTAGGGTTGCGCAGCTGACGGTGCTGATTCCGGGGAGCTCGTCCTATTTAAAAGTCACTTGCATGTCTGCAGCCCATGAAAGACAGTCATGACCATCGGCACCTTGATTACACTGCCAGTGCCTACTTGCTCATATGCGTATACTATTCAGAGTTAATTTATATTGCTATATTGTTTACACTGCCTATTTTTTATTTATTTATTTTTTACCTTTCTACTGTACTATAATTGTATTACCTGTATGTCTTCTACTATTACCATGTACCTGTACCCCCCTCCCCCATGCTGCTATGATGCCTGAATCTCCCCAAGGGGATCAATAAAGGAATATCTTATCTTATCTTATCTTAACATATGCCTGCATTGGGACATTTCATGTTAAACGTTATTTTAGGCTATCATTGTAAAAGAACATTGGATCTAAACATGATACTTACACGATAATCTGTGTAAACGTGTACATAATTAATTTGATTCCTTATCAATAGAGCAAAATACTTTTCTAACGGACATGTCACAGATTATTTAAAAACGGAGTCCGGACATTCCAAGTAAGCCGAGCTGAATGCAATGCCATGAGCAGTATGAGCCTGTAATGCTATCAGTACAAGTAAATAGCCAGCCTATCGTTATGTGCTGTGTCTCTTTTTGAAAACAAAGTATTTCCCCCCCATAATATCATGAATATTGACCCTTTAAATATTGAATATTGACCCTTTAAACAAAGCCATGTTATTGCTATTAACTCAATCAGCGCCAGACCCGAGGATAGGCGGGTTAACTCGCCAACCGTTCAGCACCATGTATAGTCAGGTTTTCATCGTTATTTCTTTTATTCGATATTTCTATTCATTTCTCTCACACGGACCTGGGGTTACCATAGGGAATCACTCTGAGATCGCTAGAGTGCAATACCGGCCGCATTCTGCTAGGTGGCAGTATCGCCCACCCTTCGAAACCTTTTTTTAACACCCGGTGGGGTACCTCCTAGTGAAGGTAAGGACTATATGACAATCCTGCTTTGATCCAACCATGATTTCACATCGATCGCAACGACCATGTGTAACGTACTCCAAAACGTATGCCGTTGGTGACGATCAAAAAACGACATCCCCCCCTTTCATGCATTCATGATGAAACATAATACCTATTATATACATTTGATTTGGAAATAGTAGCATGTCCAGGCGAGCAACGCCAACGCTTTTAGTAAAATTCACGTATTGCTCCATAATTTTGCTCCATAATTGCTCCATTGTGTCGTTGCATGCCGAATAAAGACACTCTAAAGAGGTCCTGCATTATAGCGCCGTTTTCTGGAATTAGCCAGGATCACTCTGAAACTATACTTATATTCACCACGGTATAACACGCAAACGTATACATGAAAAATATTAATCTTTTTCACATATTGAACGATGGATAGTTGATGTCAAATGAGCCATAGTATTGTATCCATAGCTATAATATAGAATATAGATATAGCCCTGCAAACACCGCCACGCATCCCTTTCTCTTAGAGCGGTGGCGCAGTAGGAACAAAGATGGGCTAGACCCGTGGCGCTGATTGAGTTAATAGAAAAAAAGTAATAGCTACATGGATTGACCTGGATGATTAGTTTAGATTTTTACACAGGCTGTTTAAAACGACCAACTGTACAGGCAGCATCAGCATTTTCTGGAGAAAACAACTGACACTATTTTAATTAATACTAACACTAACACCATGAGAATGGTGTTCCCAAATTTCCCCAAGGGGATCAATAAAGGATTATCTTATCTTATCTTAGAATATAGGTGTCAAGAAACTATATACTGTATATTCTACCATTTAAATTAAACACCTTATTGGACTTTCACTGTCCCAAGAAATGTCAGGTTTGTTTGGGTTTCAAGCATGTGTCTATTTAGTGTCTAATCCCCATACTATTTGTGTTCATTCACAGTCAGATCTAATATTGGATGCCGGATTGCCCTCCATCCCTCTAGGGTTCCAGTGTGGTGCTAGAGAGAGAGAGAGAGAGAGAGAGAGAGAGAGAGGGAACAAGAGAAGGAGAGAAAGAGAGAAAGAGAGAGAGAGTCAACATGGGGATCAAGGCTGCCCTCCACAGATATGAGCTGTACCTCTACACAGCTGTCCTCGGCATGGCCGTGCTGTGGGCAGGGAGCTGGATATTTGACGCCTCGAGCGGTGAGTATAGATGTCACAATATGATATAAAGTGTAGTAACGTACTGTATAATGTGAAAAAGAAACCTGCTTCAAGCAGTAGGCCATAATCACCCAAACTACCTGCATCACGGAAGGAAATTGACGAGGGCAAACCGGGGCAAGAGATGGCTATGGAAAATAACTTGTTAATAGACCAAGAGATCATGATAACTTTCACCATGATGTGAGAGATTGTCTCTCTAAACAAGGGTTTTGATGTCCCCCCCCCCCCCACACACACACACACACACACTCATGTGGGCAAAAAAGCCCCCTATTTAATTAACATGTCATGTCTTACCTTGCTGCTATGCTAAATATGCAATGTAATATGATTAAGAACCACTAATATGTAATATGATTTAGGACCAAGGGGGAGACCCCCCCCCCTTCCCCAAATAATTCCTGAATATTTCATTATGAGAGCTAAATATAACTGGTCTACTTAATGGCTAATTCTTTTCATGATTAGGATGGAGATATTTCTGTGGTCAGTGGCAGAATATTCTAGATGGTCTAAGCTTATATCTAGCTCACTAACCCTATTCCTCTCATCCGATCCAGCTGTTGGGATCTTGCCTATACTTTACATGCATTTTGACTGCAAAAGGCCACATACCAGCCTCATTTGAATGGACTGAATGGCGGGTTATGTAATCTGGTCGCCCGTACATGGCACGGTGCGCCACAAAACCATGTGTCACTTTAACTAAAGACTTTCTATTTGACTTCACCCCTGCAGTCCCCATTCGTAACCCGGCAACAACAAGAGCAGGGTCAAATAAAAGTCGGTCTGTATTCTGAAATGGTCAGTTAAGGCTGCTCTTTGGTCATTTCCTGAAACACAAGTCTGTAGTCTGCATGCTACAGCGGTATTGCACACGGTCACGGTTAATAGAAGTTTGGCTATTTTCCCAGAAATAAGAAGCTTTCCCTGACTGACGTCTCTTAGATCCTGGTATTCCTCTACATGGCCATACAGGGGGGACCTGTGGGGGGGTTGTGCCATCGGCCGTGAACCTGCCTAAATCATTTCCATCATTATCTAGGGCCTGTGTTGCTTTCCTTCTACAAGAGTTTATTTACAACCCACTCATTGAACCTGTGCTGTAACACAATCTCCTGAAATATATGAAGGGTTTTATGATTGTAGTAGCAACTGTGATTGTGAAAATGAAAGCTTTGTGATAAGTATATTACATAACATATGGATTTGTCCAATGTGCTGTTTCCAACACCCAACCCGACTATCTGTGGATATATCAGCACTTAAACTAAACCTGTTTAATGAATCAATCTGCAGAGAGGTGGGGGAAATGTTTACAGTTGGACATACACAAAATAAATGGCTTTCTAAAGCCTATATGCTTCGGAACCCATGGATCTGCAGAACTATAGCCTTCCCATCACCAGTGGAACTTAGACTCTATAACCTGTAGATAATACATGATATGTCACTTATTCTGTAAAACTCTTCTTTCCTCTGTTCAGATAATGTAAACAGGAAGGCCTTCAAACAGAGCGTGAAACCAGGATGGCATTATTTTGGCCGGAAAATGGCAAGTGGCTTGTTTGTGGTGTTTGTATAATATATGAATATATTATTATTACATTATATTATTATTATTATTATTATTATTATTATTATTATTATTATTATTATTATTATTATTATTATTATTATTATTATTATTATTATTATAGAATAATAGAGTATTATTAGATTATTATTATTACATTTTGGTTCCCAAGTACAGTACATAATTTTCTGTAGCCTATACACTGAGTGCTTGATGAAATAATAATGATGAAGCCGTTCAAGAATCATTATGTTGTTCTCACAAGTGCTGTTCTCACTAATGCATTCCCCAATATCATAGGATGTTGCCGACTTCGAATGGGTGATGTGGTTCTCGACATTCCGCAATCACATCCTGTTCGCCCTCACTGGTCATGTGATCTTTGCCAAGATTTGTACCGTGCTATCTTCCAAGGTGTGTGTCTGTTTGTGTGTGTGTTTGCATGTGTGTGAATGTGTAGGCCTATTTACGTGTGTGTGTGTGTGTGTGTGTGTGTGTGTGTGTGTGTGCAATGCATGTTTCGCTCATTCTAAACTAGGCGTGGCCAAACTTTTTGACATGGAGGTCCAAGGGCTGAAACATGAATGAATCCCTCCTCAAATTATAGTTAAATTGCATCAAAGAAGACAAAAATTATTAATTAAAATTATTTACAAGTTAATCCTTCTCTGGAACCCTTTGGAGGGCCAAATATAATGTTGCGGGGGGCTGAATTTGGCCCACAGGCCCTACATTGGCCAGCCCTGCCCTGTTTGATGTATAGTAAATGGCTGCATTTATATAGCAGCTTTTATCCAAAGCGCTTTACAATTTGTTCCTCACATTTTACCCATTCACTCACACATTCACACACCGACGGCAGAGGCAACCATGCAAGGTGCCAACCTGCTCATCGGGAGCAGTTAGGGGTTAAGTCTTGTTCAAGGACATTTCGACACGCTGACTGGGAGGAGTGGGAATCGAACCGGGAACCTCCGGATTACCAGACGACTGCTCTATCTCCTGAGCCATTGTCGCCCCTGTATAGTGTGATGTCTACATTATGTTGTAGCTCAGTGTTATTTCAGCAGTACTACTGTAGTAATATTGATGTCACCAATAGGCCTAACTAGGGCTGCTCAATTACTATAAAATAAAAGTAAAATTTGCATTACTGAATACTATAATCTTCAAATTGTGAATTGCAGCAATTTTCCCCTTTTGAAATAATAAAAGTCAGAGTTCATGTCACAATGTCTTTTTGATACACAGTGGTTTGTGTTTATTTATTTATTTTTAATTATGTTTTTGGTAGATTTTTATTGGTTTTTACTACCGGGCAGTCCGGTAGAGAAGACATTCGGCAAAGAACGCCGGGTCCGGGAAATCGAACCCGGGTCAGCCGTGCCGCGACGCAGTGCGTTACGTGGTTCGCCACTTGGGCGCCCGTGTTTTGTGTTTCAATGACAATCTTTATTTTTTATTTTTTTTTATTGGTCTTTTTCCCCCTCCATTTTCCTCCGATTTTCTCCCATCCCAATGTTAGTCGTATGCCAATTCCCAGTCCCTTCCTGGTCGCTGCGCACTTACCCCCCACAGTCAGATCATCTGGGAGAGTGGAGGCTACCACGTGCTTCCTCCGACACACGTCCAGCCAATCACCGCTTCTTTTCACCTGGCAGCGCGGATTCTCATCGAGAGGGCGTAGCGTGTGGGAGGACCACACTATCCCCCTCGAGTCCTATCCGCGCTTAGCAGGCGCCCCGACCGAACTGTAGGAGTCGCTGTTTACAACGACCCGGACCCACCCGCCAGCTTCTCCCACCCTCTAATACAGCCAATTGTATTAGTGCAGACGGCCAGCCAAGCTGGTGACAACCCCGGAGCTGTGAGCTGGATTCGAACAGGCGAATCCAGCTCACAGCTCCGGGGCTGGTGACGAACGCAATCTCCGCTCGGCCACCTAACCGCTCAATGACAATCTTTCATTATATTCAAACAGAGCAAATCTTAAGCCCCCTACGCTCTGCATCTTCTGGCCGCCTCAGACCTACTCCTATCCAAGCTCCGGGAGGGTCATCAAAGAGAAGTCGCCTATTCTCAGTCCTTGCCCCACAATAGTGGAATGAACTACCCACCCCAGTTAGGACAGCCGAAACCCGTCCAATCTTTTGCCGTCAACTAAAGACGCACTTCTTCAACCATTATCTGAAATAATAATAATAAAAAAGAATTAAAAATCTAACCCTAACTAACCTTACTGTCATGCACTTGTCCTAATAAACTAACCTACACTGTAACACGCAACACTTTGATGAACATTGTTACTCAGCTGATAGAGTTGTACCCTTCCTGATGACTTGTCGTACAGAACTTGTAAGTCGCTTTGGATAAAAGCGTCAGCTAAATGACTAAATGTTAATGTTTGTGTATTTATTTTGGTCAATATTGTCCAGCCCTAGGCTAGTCCTAACACTTTTTTTATGCACGAGTTGAGAGATAATCTATTGATTTGGATGATCTATTTTGCTAAATGATTTGCTAAATGACTTTAACCAATGATTTCTTCCAGTAATTCTGACATATTTAATACAATTCAATATGCTTTAAATGTGTTTCTTGTTTTGTTTCATGCTTGCAATGAAGATTGGTATTGATGGATGTAAGGTAACATGAATTAACTTGTGAATCTCATAACCTGCATCATATAATTTCATTGAAATCAATGATACACATTGAATATTCGAATGATCTGCATAATATATCTTATATATTATGAAGTGTTTATTACTAACTTAATTCCAGCGTTGTAACATTGCAATAACCTTGGCCCGTCCTGACCTACAGCACAGATCCTTAATCTTTGGTGTGTATGGCGCCATGGCCGTCCTGGTCACGATGGGCTGGACCTACATGGCCCTGGTCCTGTCTCACTGCGTGGTGCTCTACAGCGTTGCCCTGGTCAAGAGGAAATGGCTGTGTTTCATCGCAGGCCTCGTCTCTCTGGCCTCCATTAAGCTGGAGCCCTTTAACTCCTGGCAGGTGAGTTGTTGTCTGTAATAGGCCTGGGAGGATATATGGCCAGTATAATAATAATAATAATAATAATAATAATAATAATAATAATAATAATAATAATAATAATAATAATAATAATAATAACAACAATACTTTATTTGTATAGCAGGAATTGCAGCCCAAAGTGCTTCACAGCAGTAATGTAGACATAAAATAGACATAGGAATAAAATGAGCAGAGAATTTACTAAATAAAAGCAATGCATAAAGTGCAGATATAAAATGAGTATAAAATAGACAATAATCATAAAATGTGCATAGAATACACAAGAAGTGTAGTGAGAATCAAGTGAGGGTTATTTGACACAATAAATAAATCATAACATCCGTAGTATATCACAATGGGACTGCACATTTAAATGTCCATCATGATCAAAGGAGCCCTTGAGGAGTAGTTCACGTTGTTAGTTTTGTGAGAACAGTGCCACCTTGAGGCCAAATACGACCATGAGTAACAGATCAGTAAATATATGTTCGTTTGTAAATTTAAAGCTTGGCCTGACCGGTGGCTCTAGGGGAAAGGTCATGGGGTCACCAAAATCAATAGTGTTCTCCCTGTAGAGGTAATGAATGTTCATGGCGAATTTTAAAAGATTGGAATGGAAACGATTTGATTTATTGCGTTATAAACAATCAACAGTCAGGGTGGATCCATTCACTGTACTTTCAAGGATATAATGAATTCTGATGCTGTATCACACTTCCCCTTACCGTGCAGTCCAATATGACTATACTCAGTAGTACTAATTTATATATTTTATACCCAGTTTGATCTTGGTTACCGTCTGTAGTGTGGTAGTGAAAGGGTTAACCGTCTGTAGTGTGGTAGTGAAAGGGTTAACCCTTTGTAGTATGGTAGTGAAAGGGTTAACCGTCTAGTGTGGTAGTGAAGGGGTTAACCTTCTGTAGAGTGGTAGTGAAAGGGTTATCCCTTTGTAGTGTGGTAGTGAAAGGGTTAACCCTTTGTAGTGTGGTAGTTAAAGGGTTAACCCTTTGTAGTGTGGTAGTGAAAGGGTTAACCCTTTGTAGTGTGGTAAATCAAATCAAATCAAATTTATTTATAGGGCCCGACAACACACGTTAATGTCCCCATGGGCCGTACAGATCTTCTTTAAACAAGTCAAGAAGAAAACATAACAATAAGTCAAGAACAGAACAAGAACACCATAAGGTCCAAACATTTTTAGATGAATGCAAATAAATGAAAGAATGCAAGCACTCCCAGACATACCCCACGCGAAGGTAAGGAAAAACTCACTAAAACCTAACAATAGGGAAAAAAGCTCCACAGGCAGTGTGGAGGAGAGAAACCTTAGAAGGGCCATTCAAGGGGGGATCTCCCTTCTTAGATGTTGGTGATAGTAGTGTTGCAGACGGACAGTTGGTAAGCATGCACTCATTAGTGTTGCAGACGGACAGTTGGTAAGCATGCACTCATGTGTGTAGTGGAACACAGATGAGTGCATGCAATAGCAACTGTACATTTTGAAAAGGCCTCGGAGGTGCATGTAGAGCAGTCACTACAATCTTGGCCAAGACCCCGAGGCATCCATCACCTTAGTCAGCGCCAGGAGACGGGCACTCAGAGAGAAGGGGGAGGGGGGGGGGGGGGGGGGGGGGGGGGGGGGAAGAGTTAGAGAGTTCCCATGTTTGTGGTGCTGCAAAGGAGCAGACATGTAGTACCCTGTAGTGCCATGTAGTACCATGTAGTACCCCGTAGTGCCATGTAGTACCCTATAGTACCCTGTAGTGCCATGTAGTACCCTGTAGTACCCTGTAGTACCCTGTAGTACCCTGTAGTGTCATGTAGTACCCTGTAGTGCCCTGTGGTACCCTGTAGTGCCATGTAGTGCCACGTAGAGCCATGTAGAGCCATGTAGTACCCTGTAGTGCCATGTAGTACCATGTAGTACCATGTAGTACCATGTAGTACCCTGTACCCTAACTAAACTACCCTGTAGTAAACTACCCAGTGGTACCATGTAGTACCCTGTACCATAACTAAACTACACAGATTAATCTAAAGGTCAGTCCCCGACCAGGTGAGATCAGGGTAGGTTGAAGGAGAGAGAGAAAAGATGAGTCTTAAGCAGGGATTTAAAAGCTTCGACAGAGCAGGCGCCCCTGATGTAGTGAAAGGGTTAACCCTTTGTAGTGTGGTAGTGAAAGGGTTAACCCTTTGTAGTGTGGTAGTGAAATGGTTAACCCTTTGTAGTGTGGTAGTGAAAGGGCTAATACGTATGCTAAACTTGCCACCACGCTAATCATAGACTATGTCACAGGAGACATAAAGTGATTTGATGTGGGACGCTCAGAATAACTCTGCGTCCTCCTTTTAGGAAGCCATGGTGACGGGTTCCTTTGACCTGCAAGACATCCTGTTCTACGGTGGATGTGGCTTCACCATCATGCGCTGCCTGAGCTTCGCCCTGGAGAACTGTGACAAGAAGGACGGCAACTACTCCTTCTGTGACCTCATCAAGTACAACTTCTACCTCCCCTTCTTCTTCTTTGGACCCATCATGACGTTCGACAAGTACCACGCCCAGGTGAGAACACACGCAGAATCAGTACCACGCTCAGATTAGAAGACACGCAGAATCAGTACCACGCCCAGGTGAGAACACACGCAGAATCAGTACCACGCCCAGGTGAGAACACACGCAGAATCAGTACCACGCCCAGGTGAGAACACACGCAGAATCAGTACCACGCCCAGGTGAGAACACACGCAGAATCAGTACCACGCTCAGGTGAGAACACACGCACAATCATTACCACGCTCAGGTGAGAACACACGCACAATCAGTACCACGCTCAGATGAGCTCCCCAAGAAGACACACACAATCAGTACCACGCTCAGGTGAGCCCCCAAGACACACACAATCAGTACCATGCTTATTTAATTGATTTAAAGTTTTTTTTAACCATGACGGCCAAAAAACTGGATCTAGTCATTTCATTGGGCTGTGATTTAACACAACACAATGATTCAGTGTCCTCCCATGACATTACTGGAGGACATATTCAAACTCAACTCTCAATAACTAACTAATAATTGTGTGAGATTATGTGTATAATAAATCAGCTATTTCCTTTGTGGAGTGCCCCTTTAAAATGGATTGAATGGTCCTCTGAGAGTGAAGTGAGGCTGTAAATCTCTAAGGCTCTCCTCATCTCACACTGTATTCCACAGTTCCTTGGCCATCTCTGTCCATCCATGCACTGGTGTACCTTTATTTATAAGGCCTTGAAACGTAAAGGAACGCCAAAATTATGGGAAATTCACTTACCATCTTCTCCAGAGTCAGACAAGATACCAATTTCCTCTGTGTTCAGTAGAGAGCTATCCAGCTGCATGCTAGCCTAGCTTAGCATAATGAATGGATGCGGATGTGTAGTGGCTAGCCTAGCTAAAACTGCGGGAAAGGTGTTAGTTGGCCAATGTCTAGGTTACCCGGCCGCCACGCATCTGCTTCCATTCATCGTGCTAAGCTAGGCTAAT
The DNA here is from genome assembly GCF_963971535.1 of Notolepis coatsorum. Lineage (NCBI taxonomy): Eukaryota > Metazoa > Chordata > Actinopteri > Aulopiformes > Paralepididae > Notolepis > Notolepis coatsorum. Next base: position 32,202,686 of record NC_140177.1, on the reverse strand, counting down.
GTGCAGCCGGATAGCTTTCTAGAGAGGAAATCGGTATATATCTTCTTCTCTGACTCTGGAGAGAAGACAGTAAGCAAAATGTCCTACAATGTAGGAATGTTGCCGTGTTCCGGACACATCTTCTCACACACTATGACTCGGGTACAATCCACAGACCACCAACGCAAACCTGACACGCAAGGAGCGAGAGATGTGGAACATCACCACCCAGGCCGTGTGGAACCTGGGAGTTGTTTTGGTGGTGGACGTCTTCTTCCACTACCTGTACATCTTGACCATCCCCAACGACATGAAGCTGGTGAAGCAGCTGTCCGACTGGTCCCTGGGTCAGTGAGTTTGCGCTCGAGTCAAAGCGTCATCAAGCATGCATTTTTTTTTTTTACTGTCACGTTTGAAAAGATATACGAAAACAATGATGCAAAGCATTCTGGCATAGATTGAACCGGTCTTACGCAAAGTGCCACACCTGTGCGCCACACATCTGTCGCATGGTGGCTAAGTGTGAATGAATGAATGAATGAATGAATGAACGAGAGAGCGAGTGAGTTAGTGACATTGCCAGTCATAGAGGTGCTTTGCATTATTTTATATTCAGATCAAATTTTATTGCCTATATTTATGTCTTTCTACTATTTCCCTGCCCATACCTGTACCTCCCCTCCCCCTCCCCCATGATGCTATGATCATGGGGGAGGGGATCAATAAAGGAATATCTTATCGTATGGTAAATGGTAAATGGCTGCTTTTTTATATAGCGATTTCTATCCAAAGCGCTTTACAATTTGTTACTCACATTTTACCCATTCACTCACACATTCACTCACACACTCACACACCGACGGCGGAGGCAACCATGCAAGGTGCCAACCTGCTCATCGGGAGCAATTAGGGGTTAAGTGTCTTGCTCAAGGACACATCGACATGCTGCCCGGGAGGAGCGGGAATCGAACCGGGAACCTCCGGATTGCCAGACGAGTCCGACTGCTCTACCTCTCGAGCCACTATCTTATCATATCATATCTTATTTTATCTTATCATATCATATCTTATCTTATCTAAAACAAAAAATAAACAACAACCCTCATATCTTTCTGTATCTCTATCTCCCTGTAGCTGGTCTGGCCTACTCCAACCTGGTGTACGACTGGGTGAAAGCGGCCGTCATGTTTGGCATCATCAACACTGTGTCTAAACTGGACCACCTGGATCCTCCTCAGCCTCCCAAATGTATCACCATGCTGTATGTCTTCTCTGAAACGTAAGTGTCAACGAGGACTCGCAAGGATGTGGGTCCGGCATCAGCCCGACAGCTGAAACTAGGAGCAGTACATTGGATTAGAGGGTGAACATCAAATCGAATCATATCAAAGTATATTTGTCACATACTCTTATTAGTCGTACAAGTAGGCCACAGTGTGCAGTGGAATGCTTGTTACAGACTCTGTAAGTGTGCTACTATATACTACTATACAGTTGATGAAGTAAAAGTAAACAAAAGATGAAGCTACTGTAGTATAAACTAGGCAAATATATATACATATGCAAGAGTGTATGGGCATACGGTAGTATCTGATGACGAGATCACAATTTTGTTACACATAACCTTACAATGTTTTAATAAGATTTACACAAATTGTTATCTTTGTTTTTTTTAGGCACTTCGACAGGGGCATCAATGACTGGATATGCAGGTGAGTGTTTAATCACCTTTACGTTGTATATTACTATTGCACTTTACTGTTACATTTGCACTGTGGTTGGATGCCAAATGTACAGTATTTTCGTTGTACTGTACTTGTGCTGTATAATGACAATACATTTGAATCTAATCTAATCTTCAGACATATTATCTCTAATTCTAAATGACTTCAGACATACAGTATTATCAGTCAGTCACAGCTGAATTTAAATTTGAATGAACCCTTTCACTACCACACTACCAAATGGTTAACCCTTTCACAACCACACTACAGAAGGTTAACCCTTTCACTACCACACTACCAAATGGTTAACCCTTTCACAACCACACTACAGAAGGTTAACCCTTTCACTACCACACTACAGAAGGTTAACCATTTCACTACCACACTACAGAAGGTTAACCCTTTCACAACCACACTACAGAATGTTAACCCTTTCACTACCACACTACAGACTGCGAGCTCTTTCACTACCACACTACAGAAGGTTAACCCTTTCGCCACCACACTACAGAAGGTTAACCCTTTCACTACCACACTACAGTTAGATTCCAACGCTGCTGTCATGTCGACCGGCAGGTACGTGTACGACTACATCGGCGGGGATCACGACAAGATCTTCAAGGAGCTCCTGGCGACCATCTGCACCTTCATGGTCACCACCCTGTGGCTGGGTCCCTGTGAAGTGGTGTACATCTGGGCCTTCTTCAACTGCTTCGGCCTCAACTTTGAGCTGTGGGTGGCCAAGCTCTTCTCCTACCCTCCATTCTCCACCGTCGAGGTGAGCCACGTCCAAAATACTAATGCTAAAGACCAATGCGAATGTTTTGTGAATGGATATCAAACTTTATTATGATCCTAATTATATTTTATTATCATATAACTGTATATTACGACTGTGAATATATATATATATATATATATATATATATATATATATATATATATATATATATATACGTTTTGTATATTACTGTATAACCTTTTTCCGTAACCTTTTGTTTTTGCTAAATTATGTTCTGAAACAGTTTTCTTTTTAAATAATGAAATGTAAGAAGGGTAGGCAATATAAGCCTCGGCTTCAGCCTACACCTTTTCGGTGGTTTTTCTTTTTTAATAATTTTTTTTATACATTTCCTACTACTGTACATATTGTATGTATGTACTCTTTGCTTTGTAAAAAAAAGACCAAAATAAAAAATCATTCAAGAGCGAGAGAGAACAGTTTCAACCAACAATACCGGATAGTTACACAGTATATATACAGTATAGTCCACTATGCTAAGTATCATTGTGTGTCAGGTTCAGTGATGCAGTGATAATAAAAGTTGGGTAACACCAATAATCAGTTTATAAAGGTGGGTAAAAGGTGGGTGAACTGAGTTTCAGTGGGTTTACCCTTCACCACATCACTGGTCAGGTCCCTGAGGATGTCCTTCCGTCTCGTCTGTCTCCCAGGGTCTTCTGGGTGAAGCCATGGGACGCAGGATCAGGGGTCTGTTCAATGCCGCCAACTTCTGGATGATCATCATCTTCAACGTTCTGGCCCTCAACAGCGTGGAGTTTGCTCAACTCGTGACCAAAAGACTGCTTATCAGAGGTGAGGAATTGTCAAGGTAGTGGCCACAGGAAGAATTGAGCGATTATGGTTTTCTGTTGTTGGGTCAGACCCATGGAATACTACGCAAGTTAGCTTCCGGGTTAGCATATGTAGCGTTGCTTGGGTGCTGATGTGTCAGGCTTGGTTCCCAGCTATGCAGATTTATTGGCAACTAAAACATGTAAGGGTTCATCCTCCCGTGTTCTCGTATCATCCACGGGTCATCAGAGGTGAAAAGAGTACAGAAATATGTAGAAATACTGTTATTCAAGTGACATTATCAAGTAAAAGTAAAAGAGTTGTACTCTGCAAAAGTATTCAAGTACTGATTAGGATTATCTCCAAATGAACACGGCTTCACAAAAAAGTATCATGGAAATACCATCACTATCATGATTGACATGGCCGCCTCAGACCTACTCCTATCCAAGCTCCGGGAGGGTCATCCAAGAGAAGTCGCCTATTCTCAGTCCTTGCCCCACAATGGTGGAATGAACTACCCACCCCAGTTAGGACAGCCGAAACCCGTTCCAATCTTTCGCCGTCGATTAAGACGCACTTCTTCAACCATTATCTGAATAAAAAATAAATAATCTAACCCTAACTAACCTTACTGTCATGCACTTGTCCTAATAGACTAATCTACACTGTAGCACTCAACACTTTATGAACATTGTTACTCAGCTGATAGAGTTGTGCCCTTCCTGATGACTTGTCGTACAGAACTTGTAAGTCGCTTTGGATAAAAGCGTCAGCTAAATGACTAAATGTATAAATGTAAATGTGCATGGTAAAAAAAAAAGTGACCATCAAACTACAGTACCATGATACGTTTCTTGTAAGTGTACTTGAATGAATGAATGAAAACTTTATTTAACAGATTGCAGAATGGGTACAATACAGTACGGCTCAATACACACAATTGTTAACACAATGGGGACCAGCCACGTATATATACGGGTTTCGGTGCCATGCGTTGTGGACCAGAGGCACGTATATAGCCGTGGCATTTGTTATTGCTGTTATTCCATTTTAATAACCGGCTCAAGATCCCCGACCGGCTCTGCAGATCTACCCTCGTCTGTGGAATCGAGAACATGCAATACCGGCCAGATCCTCTTAGGGGCGCCATCGCTCCACTGCAGTATGCCCTGTGAGCGAATGTAAAACTTTTTTTTTCTTCCAATGGAGTATCATTGTAGCCGGATCCTGAACCAGCACAATGTACTGTGGATCACGTTTCGAATCGCAGATTTCACCATGGAATAATGGGATTTATCAGCCAATGGACATATCGATCTACCAGATGCCGATCGATAACGGGGAAATGCTGGGGGGTATCCCACGGGCTCACAGTAAGACCTTTTTCACCTAAATTACAGCCGGATCGGAGCTTGCTGTGAAACGCAAGCAGCAGATCAGTGAATGTGGCTAGTTACACGGACACTGTTATTGGTAATCAATAATACTAAACGACGTCCCCCGCCCCCCCCCCCCCCCCCCCCCTTTCATGCATACATGCTCTGGGACAGCCCGGATCATATGTTATTTCTTTAGCATATATAAAACGGAAATGCCGTTGAATATAACGTTAGCAGTTATTAGCTCAATAACTAGCTTTCCAGAAAATATATGAGACAAAATCTGCGATAAAGCTTATATTCACGGCGCTATAAAATGACAACCTATTGATGCATTTTTTTTTCTTTAAGCCATTTTGAAGGGACGGTTTATGAACTCAATTGACAATGAGAATGGACAGATAGCAATACTATAAAGTATAGATATAGCTGTACAAAAAGACACCGGTCTGTTGACAAACCCTGGTCCTCAAGCACTATATTAGACGCATCCCAGCGGTCGCCAAAGTGTTAACACATTGGCGACCACGGTTTGCAGTGTAATATGGTTCTGGACGACCAGGGTTTGTCAACAAACCGATGTACTTGCTAACAACTATATATATACTTTATAGTATTGCTATCTGTCCATTCTCATTGTCACTTGAGTGCATAAACCGTGCCTTCATAATGGCTTAAAGAAAATAAAAATCCATCGGTTGGTTGTCATTTTATAGCGTCGTGAATATAAGCTTTATCGCAGTTTTCGTCTCGTCTTTTTTCTGGGAAGCTAGATATGAGGCTAAAGGCTAGTCACGTTATATCAAACGCCATTTCTGTTGTATATATACAAATGAAATAAAACAAACTGCTTAGCATCCGTACTATTACAGAGCATCTATGGATGAAATAGGGGCAGCGGGGGACGCCGATTAATATTATTGATTAGCAATACAGTGTGCGTTCAAGTAGCCACATTCAACTGATCGATCGCTTGCGTGTTACAACAATGTCCAATCCGGCTGTAATTTGGGTGAATAGTATCCTACCGTCAGGCCATGTGATCGCCGGCAGCATTTCATCATTATTCATCAGAATCTGGTAGATCGATATGTCCATTGGCTGATCATAAATCCCATTATTCCAGGCTGAAATCTGCGTTCGGCAATGTGATCAAAGATGGAGGAAGTTCGGCTGGGATCCAGGCTCATATGAAATGCACATAGACAATAAAAAAAATAAAATTCCCATTCGGCCTCAATGATGGCGCCCCTAAGAGGATCTGGCCGGTATTGCATGTTTCGGAAATCAAATATGCGGGTAGATCCTGCAAGTCGATCGGGGACGTTAATACCTTTATTAATATGGAATAAAACAATAACAACTTGCCACGAGTTAACTCGTGGCTCTGGTCCTCAACGGGTGGAATCGAAACACGAGTTAACTCGTGGTTGGGCGGCAAAGTGTTCAATTAAGGGGATGCAGAACAGAGAAAGACGTTTGTCTTGTTTACATCAGGGTCCCCCATTTTCAATTCATATTGACATTTATGACATAATCAACATACATGACATTTATGGCATAGGGACATACAGGTATTTAGTACTGATACATTTGTGACATATACGGTATTCAAATATACAGTACTGTTACCCATAGATCCTGACAGAGTATATACATATGATGGGGAGGGGACTGTACATTAGGAGGGGGTGGGTGGGTGGGAGAGAAATATACATACGGTGGTGAGGAGACTACATTTGGAGGGGGTGGGTGGGTGGGAGAGAATATATACATGCGGTGGGGAGGAGACTGTCTATTTGGAGGGGGTGGGGGTGGGGGGTTTGGACATTTACGGTGGCCAGTTTCGAATTGCAGCCTCCCGTAGGTGCTCTTTAAGAGCGGTTTTGAATGTGGGTAGGGATTCACATTCCTTTACAGCTTTGGGTAGGGCGTTCCACATTGATGTGGCATAATTGCGAAACGTGTTTAGTCCCTTGTTTGAGCCGAATCTGGGTTTAACATGATTTGTTGAGCTTCCTCTGGTGTTGTGGTCGTGGTATTCACTGACCTTTGGGAAGTATTTTGACATGTACATGGTTACCTTAGTCGTATAGTGTATCTTGTAGACCAGGCCCATTGCAAGTTGCTGTACTCTGTCGTCTACTCTAAGCCATCCTAGGTTGTCAAAGTGGGCAGGGGTGAGGTGGGTTCTAGGGGTAAGGCAGTGGCGTCGCGTGGGTAAAATAACAGGTGAAGCCAAAAAAAATTATTAAAAAGAAATTATTAAATATTTTTATTAATATATATATATATATATATATATATATATTTTTTTTTTTAAGTCAAGCAGTCACCATGTACACTACAGTATGGCTCGGCGGCCAGTCAAACTTTCTTAACAGATTGCAGAATGGGTACAATACAGTACGGCTCAATACACACAATTGTATAAGGGGATGCAGACCAGAGAAAGACGTTTGTCTTGTTTACATCAGGGTCCCCCATTTTCAATTCATAGTGACATTTATGACATACAAGACATCATGACATCAAATATACAGTACTGTTACCCATAGATCCTGACAGAGTATATACATATGATGGGGAGGGGACTGTACATTAGGAGGGGGTGGGTGGGTGGGAGAGAAATATACATATGGCCGGGAGAGAATATGACTGTCTATTAGACAAACGTGACAAGACAAACGTATTTCTCTGGTCTGCATTGTGTGTATTGAGCCGTACTGTATTGTACCCATTCTGCAATCTGTTAAATAAAGTTTTCATTCATTCATTCATTCATTCATTCACGTGTCTGTTGCGCGGCGCGCCCAGCCATCAGAGCGCTCCTACTGTAAAATGCGGAAGCAGCCATTTCAGCCTCAGTTTTACTCGTTTATAAAAATGATTTAAAATGTTTATTAGCAACGCCGAGCTTTCAAACCCCGCCGCATCTGTGTGTGAAACCCTAATGGAACGCTGGGTACCTTTGACATTTATATCCGATATATTTTGGACCCACCGCTAGCTTTTAAGCAGTGCTTGATGGTGCACATTAACCTGGCTACTACGGAGGAATAAGTGACTGCGTATTCCAGCCCCTGGCTTGCATTGCAGTCATGAAAGGGTATACAAGCTTGCCTGATAACGTTAGTTAGTCAGTCAGGCTGCTCAGTGCTTACCTGGTCAATAATGTGGTCCTCCTCTTGCCAGATAGATTTGTTAAATCATAATATCCACAGTGGTGTGCTCTGCTGGTCCTCAGTAAATGTCCCGCCGGCGAAAATAAGTTGCTATTAAAGTGCTAAATGTTAGATACACTAATAGAGGATTCGAACGTGCCCGCTCTGTTAATAACATTTTCAATCAATTCCGCGAGGGGATGATGTTCAGACATGTTTGTAGTAGACTACTAGACTGAGTGACGCCAGACAGTTTTATACTACTAATGGGATGTCACGTTAGGTAGTCAGGTGGAAACGTGAACTTCTGAGTGCCCCGCCTCCAGGGGGGAAAATATGCTGAGTGTTTTCCTCCCAGCTCCGTTTTAAACTTTTAGGGTGTGGCAGTCAGCTCGAATCTGATTGGCTAGGATCGGATTTGGACTCTATAATGCTGGAAGCCTGGAGAAAGAGACCTACCCACTGCCTCTCTCCTATACTAGCTGCAGTGAGCACAGTCTGACAGTGTGTTAGAGGGAGTGAGAAGGAGAAGAGGGAGACATTTAAAAAAAAAATATATATATATATATAACACAGATGCACAGATGAAAAAGAATGTAAACTATATTAAAAAAGAATTATATATATATATATTTTTTTTTCATATTTCATATTTGATATGAATTTATAGGGAGGCATGGCTTCCGTTGGCTTCCATAAGGATTCGCCACTGGGGTAAGGTCAAGTAGTAGTCTGACCAGTTTGTTTTGTGATGTTTGTAATCTTGTTTTTAGCGCCTTTGAGGTGCTTTGACTTGACTAGAACACAGAATAAACTATAGTTCTTAAGTAATATCTTCTTTACATGATTAGTTTTTCTTCCTCACGCTCCTCTTTATCTTGTGTTTCCTCCTGCTCCTCCTCCTCTTCCTCCCTCTCCGCTAGGTTTCCCCATGTCCACCCTGTCGGTGCTACTCGTGACCTACTGCGGCGTCCAGCTGGTGAAGGAGCAGGAGAGGAAGCAAGCCCTTCAGGAGGAGGCAGAAGCGGCCAAGGCAGCAGAAGCCATCAAGGAGAAGGAAGAGTAAATCGAAGAGGAGAGGAGGCTTTATAGACCTTTACCCACAACCGCCTAACCCCCCCTTCCCCCCCTTGACATCTTTCCATCCTCGGTCCTCCCGAACTGTACCGATTACAAGACTGTATCAGCCAATCAGCGACAACAATGTTCGCGGTAGCCTGTATTTTGGCTTCTGTTTGTCAGAAAAACAAGGCAATGTTTTGAACTGTGAAACGTCCTAAAGTGCACTTGCTGCAGATAATCACCCACACGTCCCTTGGCACAAACACACCAGTGGTGCATTTTGTATTGTATTTTATCCTAAACAAAAGATCGTTTGATAGATGATAGGCATGCCAAATATTTTCAGATGATATAGTTAATATATTGACGAAGACACTGTATTGTAACAGAAGGTCTATGTTCTGTTAGATTTTGCCTCTTGTTTTAATTTTCTAATGTACCAAAAAAAAGGACCTGAGGCAGTGCATAACTTTTTTGTTTTGTTTGCATTAAGTTGACAGGGTCTCAGTTTGCCTTAGACACAGACCCTAAACACCATGACCTTTAACCCCTTTTAACTTGAACAAGGTGCCACCCGTATAGTGGGGACCGTGGTCCTCCATTTTGTTTGCAGGCCATTGCACCGTATTTTGTCGTAGTCTCACTAAGCAGAAATGTGAATCACTCACACTGTATCGGAAAGTTTACTCTGAAGTCGATGTAGAATGGATTAACCTCTATTTATATTCTCCGCCGAATGGAATCCAGCCAGAACACTGAGGCCTGTCCACCCTGAAGCATGGCTGCTTTACCCCCCACTATCATTATCTCTACGGATTAAGTGTGACATTTACAGTATCTTTCCTACCCCCCCTCCCCCTCCCCTCGCCCAATCACATGCTCCAGGCTGGAAACATGTCACACTGAGACAGAGGGCCTCACTATGGAAGTCAAACAGACCCAGCAGGGAACATTGGGGACAGTCTTCTGCCTGTCACCAACATCTGCTGTTTGTCCTCCATGTAACAGACACTGTTAAAAACACTCCTGAGTTCCATTATGTTTCTTCTTCAGGCTCCTATCTGAGAGGTTTCTATTTCACTGTATTTCATTTCAATCGTTTGATTTGAATTAACGCGTTGCTTCTTCTACACCCAGACGTGACGTTTCTGTTCTGGTTTGTTACGCAAACATGAAAGAATAAAAAAGAAAACTGAAATGTCTCGAGTTGTTGTTGTTGTACATGAACATACACCCTTGCACCGCAGCACCGCAGTAGAGTACATAATACACTAGTAACACCAGTTTCAACTAGGTAACCAGGACAATGAAAATACTCACTTATACTCTTCAAATATTTAGTTAGATAGAAATTCAACGAGGATGATCAAGGGCACAGAGAGAATGGGTTGTTCTGATTGTAAACTAGTCAGACGTAATCCTCATCTGTCACCACAAGGTGGCCTTGTTCTACTTCAAAACTCTGCTCCGTGACGCATGAGGGCGTCTAGAAAATATTCCTAGATCCCACGGCCAGGAGGGACCGGCTGTGACCTGGAAGTGGCTCGTCATGTCGGCCAAGCTGAGAGGCTGTAACCTAACCTGTCATCGTTTTCACCTAAACGTTGCTCATCCCTGACCTAAATGTCATAGCCAAGGACAGATCTAGACACTTCTTGTGAATTGTTGGTTGTTACTTGTTGGCCAAAACATAATGGCTTAATAATAATTTTCACCCAAAAAGTTGTCTCTTACCTTTTTAACAGCTCACAGGGAAGGTCCTTCCTGGTGGTGGGATCTAGACACCATGGTCTATACACAAATGCTAAAGACATATTTCTTAATTAAACACTTAACTAAACTAAACTTAACAAAAATTTATTTACAAAAACTTTGTATTGAAAATTAGCATGACCCTATTTTTAAACTTCTCAAATAAGATATACATAGATTTAAATAAATTACATGATGCCATTGTATATTTAAAGGATGTGATTTGGAAATTGAGAGATTATGCCTAATTCGGATGTGAAAGGAATGCTGATTACGTAACAACATGCCCGGGAGTCGTTAGTCTTCGAGACCCCCCCCCCCCACCCCACCCACCCAACCACCTCCAATGTACAGTTCCCCCACCCCACCTCCTCCAATGTACAGTTTCTTCCCCCTCAAATGTATATACTCTCTTTTTTTGTACTCTGGTATGTCATAATAAATGTCTAAATGTAACAGTACTGTCTACCTGTATGTCATGTATGTCATATATGTTATGATTAATTGAAAATGGGGGACCCTGATGTAAACAAGACAAAAGTCTTTCTCTGGTCTGCATCCCCTTAACAATTGTGTGTATTGAGCTGTACTGTATTGTGCATTCTGCAATCTGTTAATACAATTTTCAATCAATCAATCAAACCTCCTATTATTTTAGCACTGACCTGTTAGAGCCTGGATAGGCTATAGCAAGATGGTGGCCAGTTTAGTTAACAAGTGCTTATGTATGTAATTTACGCCTATCCAGATCAGTATCAGATTAGTGAGAACAGAGAATGGAAGGAGAGGGAAAAGACTGGATCTTTCGCCCCTGCCTGCCCAGCTGGTGATAGGTTGTGGTGGATTTAACATGGTGAGGCACCTCCTTGGAGTTCTCTGTCAGCTGTTGGCGGGGGACTGTCACTGCCCAGTGCAGGAGTGTGTGGGTCATCCACCAAAATGGATTCCTCATCTTTGTGAAGACCCTGTCTATAAATACCCTCAGACCTACAGACTGACTGACAGCCAGAGACAGCTGCAGCAGCCAGCCTACCACCAGTGCCGACTAGCCACAGCTCTCTCTCTTCGTAGCACTGTGGATACAGGCAGTCCTGTTCTGTGGTGGGGAGCAAACAGGGCACCCCTCTCACAAGCCTCTCCCTCGCTGGAAACCTAACCAGGCCTAACAAGACAAAATGGCTGCCCTGTCCATAGACCCGGAGAAGCAGCCGCGAATGTACCAACAAAGCCTGCTTCAGGATGGGCTCTGCGACCTCCTGGAGAACGAGAAGTTTGTGGACTGCGTCCTCAAGATCCAGGACAAGGAATTCCCCTGTCACCGGCTGGTGCTAGCTGCTAGCAGCCCCTTCTTCAAGGCTATGTTTCTGTCCGACCTGGAGGAGAGCAAGAAGCGTGAGATCACACTTAAAGACGTGGAGCCGGGTGTCATGGGGATGATTCTACGCTACCTGTACACATCTGACATTAACCTGACGGAGCAGAACGTTCAGGATATTTTTATGGTGGCTAACATGTACCAGATCCCCTCCATTTTCTCCGTATGCGTGTCCTACCTTAAGGAGAAGCTGGTGCTGGGCAACTGCGTGGCTATCTACAGGCTGGGGCTGCTGCTGGACTGCCCCAGGCTCGCCCTAGCCGCCAGGGAGTTCATCTGCGAACGCTACCAAGTCGTCATCAGGGATCAGGACTTCTTCCTGCTCGGCGCGGGAGACCTGGCCGCCATCATCACCTCGGACGCCCTCAATGTGGACCGGGAGGAGGTGGTGTTCGAGTCTCTGATGGAATGGATCGACTACGACAAGAAGGAGCGAATGAAGGAACTTCCGGAGCTGTTGCACTGTGTCCGGTTCCGACTGATACCCAGGAGTTACTTCGCAGAGAAGGTGGAGGGCCACCAGCACATCCAGTCCAGCCCCGGGCTGAAGAAGGAGCTCGATCTCATCAAGGATGCCCACAAAGGACAGCTGCCGAAGCCCAAGAAGCCCAGGGCGGAGGGGGCAGCCGGTGGAGCGGAGGGCGAGGAGGACGAGGAGGAGAACGAGGAGGAGGAGGGTTTGCTTCCGGGTATCCTCAATGACAACCCTCGCTTTGGAATGTTTGAGACGGACCTCATAGTTATGATCAGTGACACGGGAAGCGTGGCGTACGACCCGGTGGGGAACGAGTGTTTTGTGGTCTCGGAATCCACGGAGATTCCCAAGAACCACTGCAGCGTGGTGACCAAGCAGAACCAGGTGTTTGTGGCCGGAGGTCTGCTCTACAACGAGGAGGACAAAGACGAGCCGTTCAGTTCTTATTTCCTACAGGTATCTCATCATGATCCTCATCATCATCACCCCCAGCATAACATACTGCAGGATAAACTGAGACCACCTCCCCCCTCGCAGACATTCAAAGATGGAAGAGAAATAGAAAGAGAGACAGAAAGAGAGAGAGAGAACAAGAGAGTGCGAGAGAGACAACACACACAGAAAGAGAGAGAGAGACCCAAAGAGTGAGAGAACAAGAGAGCGTGAGAGAGACAACACACACAGAAAGAGAGAGAGAGAGACCCAAAGAGTGAGAGAACAAGAGAGTGCGAGAGAGACAACACACAGAAAGAGAGAGAGAGAGAGAAAGAGAGAGAGAGAAAGAGAAACACAGAAAGAGAAAGAGAGATAGATGGAGAGAGATATATATAGAGAGAGAGAACAAGAGAGAGAGATATATAAAGAGAGAGAGACAGAGAACAAGAGAGAGAGAGAGAACAAGAGAGAGAGAGAGAACAAGAGAGAGTGTTTGCAATTCACTTTATCCACAGTACTACATGCACGTTTCATTTAAAATCTAAATATTCGCCTGATTTCAATCCTCTTTTTTATTTTTTTATCCCAGTTTGACCCAGTCAGTTCTGAATGGCTAGGGATGCCCTCGCTACCCAACCCCCGTTGTCTGTTTGGACTGACCGAAGCAGATAACTCCATCTTTGTTGTGGGTGGCAAGCAGCTGAAGGAAGGAGAGCATGTTCTAGATTCAGTCATGATCTACGACAGACAGTAAGTACAGTACAGGCGTCAAACGTGCTATTTGAACTCTTACTCTTCATGATCCATTCGTATTGAATGAGTTCATTTTTGCACACATGGCAAAAGTGAATACTAGGGCTGACTGTCCTCGACTAGAAAGAAATTCTCAGTTGACTAATAGTCTAGGTCTAGGACTTTGTCGACTAATCGATTAGTTGATTTCATCGACAAATCTGTAAAACTTGACTTTCCCACATACAATAACACAGAGGAAACTATTTAAATTAGCTGTAAGTGGTATTCTTTTGTTAAAACAAGTGTTAAATAGCTCTACATTCCGACAGCCATCGCTGATATAGAGTGTTTGGTCCTGATTGGATAAAGTGGGAACACGATACCAGAAAATGTATCTTGTGTTTGCTGCAGAGTGAAGGGACTGGGAGACCCATGTTACTGACCTGACACTCAGTGTATCGTGCGATGGCTGTCAGAATGTAGAGCTATTCTTTGAACCATGTAGACCACTTATCGATGATCGAAGAACAAAAACTCCTATCTGCATTAAAGGAAAGTGGGGGGAAACCGCCCATCTGCACATGGCGAGGTACTAATACCTGGTCGGTATTGTTAACATATAATGTAGTAATATAGTCCAAAAACAGTGTATTGTATTGGGTATCCTTAAAAAATACCATTCTGCAAGAAAGCAACATGAAAACAACACTTCAAAAATGTGAATTTTTCATATAGGAGGTTTTGTTCTTCGGCCATTGTTATTTTAATAAGAAAATTCCACTTGCAGCACCTTTAAATCAGGTGCTTAGACGTGCTTATCGTGCTTATTGAAGACGTGCTTAGCTCATTCAGCATGGAAGAAATGTCTTTGTTGACTAAGACCAAACTGACCAATTCATCGACATCAGCCCTTAGTGTTTTGCAGAGAGTAGTAAATCAACAGCACAGAGGTATTACTCACAATGTCATTATTCTCTCTTATTCGCACAGGTCATTCAAGTGGGGAGAGTCGGACCCGCTGCCCTACGCGGTGTACGGCCACGGGACCATATCGCACAAGGGCCTCGTGTATGTCATAGGCGGGAAGTCAGAGAGCAAGTATGTGGCCCTTGAGATATTCCCCAAGCATTCATTATACATCGCTCTCCGTTTAATCACAACTGTTTACGGCCCGCGTCTGGCGGGGCTGCCTTCTTCATGCGTCAGAGTCCTCGACTGGAACTCTGTCTCCCTATATGTCTCACTATAACGTCTCGCCGTGTCCCCTCTCAGAAAGTGCTTGAGGAGGATGTGCGTATACAATCCCACCAAGTTCGAGTGGAAGGACCTGGCTCCCATGAAGACGGCCCGTTCGCTGTTCGGCGTCACCGTCCACAGCGAGCAGATCTACGTGGCGACGGGGGTCACGGACGCTGGCCTCACGAGCAGCGTGGAGGTCTATGACATCGCTGCCAACAAGTAAGACGTGACTTGTTTTCTTCATGGAACTAGGTCAGGTGTAGCCTACATTGTTCTCAGACATTAAATGATATATGACTCATGGGGCCCTGAATAGTAACGTCGTTTAGAAGAAACAGGTGCTACTATTGTACCTCATCGTAATCAGCTGTCTCTCTCTCTCGCTCTCTCTTGTTCTCTCTCTCTATCTCTCTCTTGTTCTCTCTCTCTTTATATCTCTCTCTCTTTCTATCTCTCTCTTTCTATCTCTCTATTTCTCTCTCTCTTGCTCTCTCTCACACTCTTTCTCTCTCTTCCCATCTCTTTCGCTCTCTCTCTTTCTCCTTCTGTGTCTCTCTTTCTCTCTATCTTCCTCTTTCTGTGTCTCTCTATCTTCCTCTTTCTGTGTCTCTCTTTCTTCTCTCTCTCTCTCTCTCTCTCTCTCTCTCTCTCTCTCTCTCTCTCTCTCTCTCTCTCTCTCTCTCTCTCTCTCTCTCTCTCTCTCTCTCTCTCTCTCTCTCTCTCTCTTCAGATGGTCTGAGTTCACAGAGTTCCCTCAGGAGCGTAGCTCCCTCAGTATGATCTCCATGGGAGGTTTCCTGTACGCCGTGGGGGGCTTTGCCATGATGCCCAGTGAGACGAGTGAGAAGCCCGTCCCCACAGAGATGAACGACATCTGGAGGTGAGTCATGCTGCACTGGGTCATTACGGCCTCTGGGTCATTACGGCCTCTGGGTCATTACGGCCTCTGGGTCATTACGGCCTCTGGGTCATTACGGCCTCTGGGTCATGGCCTCTGGGTCATTACGGCCTCTGGGTCATTACGGCCTCTGGGTCATTATGGCCTCTGGGTCATTACGGCCTCTGGGTCATTACTAGGGGTGGGACGATACATCGATCCAGATCGATATATCGATCTATTATCAATAATCAAATAGGATCGATGCAACGTAAAAAGATCGATTCATATTGCGATACTCTTATTTTGAAAATCCCCTCGTGAGCATATCCGCCTGGCTGCCTGTAACTGTTCCGCAACAGTAAGTGACTTCCGGGGTAGGCCTGATTGGCCCCGACAGGCACGTGACGCGGCAAACTCAGGACGCGCAACGAGGCTGCTGAGAGCTGTCGCGCGGAAATAGGCTGTCTATTGCCATTCTCTAACACAAACTCTAACCTTAACCAGCTCCTTAACAGCGCCTAAACTTAACCGTTCTAACCTTAACCAACTCCGAAACAATGCCTAACCTTAACCTTAACCTTAACCATGCCTAACCTTAACCATAGAAAGAATATTGCCATTCTCTAAGACAAACTCTAACCTTAACCAGCTCCTTAACAGCGCCTAAACTTAACCGTTCTAACCTTAACCAACTCCGAAACAATGCCTAACCTTAACCTTAACCTTAACCATGCCTAACCTTAACCGGCGAAAGAATACACGTTAAAAAAAAAATCACGTTAAAAAAAAAGATTTGATGGGATTCGAACTCACCAACAACAGACCGCAGGATCGCAGGACCGCTGCTCTGCCAGGTGAGCTGAAGCGCCGAATGAAAGTCATGGCGTATTTGGACGGTTACGTAATTCCGCAAGCTCTGCCGCTCGGCTCCGCGGAGCGTGCCGCGCGGCAGAGAAAGTTGCGCGTCACGTGCCTGTCGGGGCCAATCAGGCCTACCCCGGAAGTAACTTACTGTTGCGGATAAGCTATAAGCCGCCCGGCTGGCTGCAACAACAGTAGCGCAGCGTGTGTTAACGTTAGATAGTATTGCTTCAGAGTCCGCCTATTTTGCCCGAAATAAGTGCCTGTTGTTTTTTCCCCCACAAGGGGTTAAATGCATCTAACATGCTTTCCATCCTCGCCATTCCTTTATGCCCACATCGCGTTAAATACTGAAATTAACGTTGCGTTAGCGTGAGCTAACTAAGCTAAGCAGCTAACCGTGAGAGGAGAGGAGAGAGGACTTGGGAAGGAGCAGGGGTGGGGGCAGTCTACCTTTCTGTGGGGGACTGGGCGAGGGGCATTCTGTGTGTGTGTGTGTGTGTGTGTGTGTGTGTGTGTGTGTGTGTTACTGAGGATGGACAGATAATGTTGATATTTAAACATGAATACATAATATATGTATTCATGATCATCATGCAACATAAAACAATTGTAGGAAGTTTGGGAGAGGAAGTTTTTCAAGTTTCAAGTTTCTTTAATAGTTGTCATACAGAAGTACAGAATACTTTTATACAAAATGCTTCTTACTGTTACGCTCCAGAGACTGTGCAAGACAAGATAAGTATGAAATAAAATAACATAGTATAGCATGTAAATTAGAAGTAAAAAAAAATGAGGTCACAGTGTTCAGTATAGACATATGTACAATGTTCGATGCAGAATAGACGTAACTGAGTTACCATATAATTAAGCATTACATCACGCGCAGGAGTGGTTTGTGACCAATAAACCATGCCTAGGGGTGGTCGTTAGACCCCCCTAGGCATGGTTTATTGGTCACAAATCACGACTACAAGTGGTGTAAAGCTTTTATACAACTGCCAGATTCATCCAACCTTATTTCTATACAATAAACACACATTAATCGAAGATTTATTGAAAAAACCATCCGCCAGAAAAAGTAGTTCCCACAACTACAAAAAAGACAAGTTGCCTCCATGTGGAAGCAGCTTGAAGTGCATCCAACCAAACTAACACATCCAACTGTGTATTATTGGAATGATTGAGAGAAGTTGCCTCATGTGGAAGCAGCTTGAAGTGCATCCAACCAACTAACACATCCAACTGTGTATTATTGGAATGATTGATTGAAAATGTTATTACCAGATGCAGAATGGGTACAATACAGTACGGCTCAATACACACAATTGTTAAGGGAATGCAGACCTACTTTCCATAGAACTTCATTCTTAGATGCTTCTATATAAAGTAGGTAAAACAAATTAAAACGTTTTCTTTGCCCTATAGGAAAAAACGTTTTCTTCGCCCTATTTTTTTATTTATTTCTTTTAGCCTAAACTTAACCAGTTGAAAACCAGGGGTACAGTAATAAAATTAGCAATCAACCAATCAATCAATTCAATAGACCATGCTCACTTAAAACAGCGCTGCTTCTCTCTCAGTCTGACTCCCCCGCTGTTGCAGACAGGAGTGTGTGTGTGTGTGTGTGCGTGTGTGTGTGTGTGTGTGTGTGTCACAGTGTGTGTGTGTGTGTGCGTGCGTGTGTGTGTGTATGTGTGTGTGTGTGTGTGTGTGTGTATGTGTGTGTGTGTATTTGTGGGTACGCCAGCGTCGGACAGTGTGAGAGAGAACGCTGCAGTCAGTAGAAAGTAGGAAGGAAGAAATTTAAATCAATCAATTAATCAATCAATCAATCCGCGATTTTTCTTTTGTTCTAGATTGACTCAAGACCCATCAATTACATCATCCAACATTGTTTAAAGGACTAACACATTCCCCTTGACAGAATCGCTTCATATTTAGTCGTTATGGTGCTTTCAACATAACCATTTGTTGTCCGCGATCTTGTTTTCTCCCGGAGTGAGCCGGGGAGTGATATGTGATTCGGTTGTGGGCGGGTCCTGAGCCCAGGACCGTGGATTGTTGCCAATAAAGACGTGTAAATGGCCAATCAGAATCGAGAAATTTGCATGCCGTTGTATAATATACAATACTATGCAGTGTACTAATATACAATACTATATAGTGCAAGGCAGAAATGGGATGGGGTGCAATTTAGGTACAATTTACAGTAGGTGTACGAGTTGTAGTGCAAATCCTTTATCAATAAATATAAAGTGTGTTTGTGTGATCTAAAGTGTGGAGAGTGGGTGCTGCAGTGTGTTGTTTGTTTAAGTGAGTGTGTGCGTGTGGGTGTGTGTGCTGTGTGCATTTGATGGTTGTTGCATAGTGTTTATTGTTCGTTTAGCAGCCTGATGGCCTGTGGATAGAAGCTTCTTCTGAGTCTTTCTGTGCTCGCCTTAAGACTCCGGTATCGCTTGCCTGACCGCAGCAGTTCAAAGAGGCAGTTGTTCGGGTGGCTCGAGTCCTTAATAATTCTCTTAGCCTTCCCCCTGCACCGCTTGTTGTAAATGTTCTGGAGGGTGGGAAGCCCCCCTCCAATTGTGCGTTCGGCTGAACGTGTCACTCTTTGTTTTGATTGATTGATTGAAAAGTTTATTAACAGATTGCAGAATGGGTACAGTACAGTACAGCTCAATACATACAATTGTTAAGGGGATGCAGACCAGAGAAAGACTTTCGTCCAGGGTCCCCCATTTTCAATTCATCATAACATATATGACATACATGACATACAGATAGACAGTACTGCTACATCTATACATTTATGACATATCAGATTTGCAAATACAGTACTGTTTGTGATACAAAAGTGTCCAGAAAAGGAGTGGATATACATTTGGCGTAGAAACTGTACATTGGAGGAGGTTGGATGGGTGGGGTGGGGTTGGGTGGGTTGGGTGAGGGCTGTACATTGGAGGTGGGGGGGGGGGGGGGTTGGGTAGGGGACACACACACATTTTACACTGTACATTGGAATACTGACAAAGCCTTACTTGGTCATTTACTGTACAACTAGGTTAGGACATTTGTAGGGGCCAGTTTCGAATTGCAGTCTCACGTAGGTGTTTTTTGAGAGTGTTTTTGAAAGTGGGTAGTGATTCACATTCCTTTACAGCTTTAGGTAGGGCGTTCCACATTGATGTGGCATAATTGCGAAACGTGTTTAGTCCCTTGTTTGAGCCGAATCTGGGTTTTACATGATTTGTGGAGCTCCCTCTGGTGTTGTGATCATGGTATTCACTGACCTTTGGGAAGTATTTTGACATGTACATGGGTACCTTGGTCACGTAGTGTATCTTGTAGACCAGGCCCATTGCAAGTTGCTGTACTCTGTCGTCTACTCTAAGCCATCCTAGGTTGTCAAAGTGGGCAGGGGTGAGTTCAAGTTCAAGTTTCAAGTTTCTTTAATAGTTGTCATACAGAAGTACAGAATACTTTCATACAAAATGCTTCTTACTGTTACGCTCCAGAGACTGTGCTAGACAAGATAGTATCAAATAACATAGTATAGCATGTAATTTAGAAGAAGAAAATGAGGTCACAGTGTTCGGTATAGACATATGTACAATGTTCTGAGTTACCATATAATATACAATACTATGCAGTGTACTAATGTACAGTACTATATAGTGCAAAGCAGAAATGGGATGAGGTACAATTTAGGTACAATTTACAGTAAGGTGTACGAGTTGTAGTGCAATCCTTCATCAATAAATATAAAGTGTGGGGAGTGGGTGCTACAGTGTGTTTGTTTAAAGTGGGTGTGTGCTATAAAGTGTGTGGAGTGGGTGCTACAGTGTGTTTGTTTAAAGTGAGTGTGTGCGTGTGGATGTGTGTGCTATGTGCGTTTGGTGGTTGTTGTTGTGTAGTGTTCATTGTTCGTTTAGCAGCCTGATGGCCTGGGGATAGAAGCTTCTTCTGAGTCTTTCTGTGCTCGCCTTGAGACTCCGGTATCGCTTGCCTGACCGCAGCAGTTCAAAGAGGCAGTTGTTCGGGTGACTGGAGTCTTTAATGATTCTCTTAGCCTTGCCCTTGCAACGCTTGTTGTAAATGTTCTGGAGGGTGGGGAGCCCCCCTCCAATTGTGCGTTCGGCTGAACGTGTCACTCTTTGTAGTCTGCTTCGGTCTTGTGCAGTGCTATTCCCAAACCAGGAGGTGATGTTGCCAGTCAAGATGCTCTCTATTGTACATAAGTAGAAGTTCTTAAGGATCTTCTGACTGACTTGGAACTTCCTTAGGCGCCTGAGGAAGTAGAGGCGTTGTCGTGCCTTCTTCACAACACTGTCAATGTGTGTGGTCCATGTCAAGTCCTCGGATATGTAGGCTCTGAGGTACTTAAAGCTGTTGACTCTCTCAACCGGTGCCCCGTCGATGCTGAGGGGGCTGTAGTCCTTGACCCCCGACCTCCTGAAGTCCACAATCATCTCCTTTGTTTTGCTGACGTTCAGGGAGAGGCTGTTTTCCTGGCACCATCCCGCCAAGACCTTGACCTCTTCCAGGTAGGCCCTCTCGTCGTTGGCAGAGATCAGGCCCACCACCACTGTGTCGTCAGCAAATTTGATGATTGTATTGCTACTCCGCTGAGCCACACAGTCGTGTGTGTACAGGGAGTAGAGGAGGGGACTCAGAACACAGCCCTGGGGGGCCCCTATGTTGAGGTGAGGTGGGTTCTAGGAGTCAGGTCAAGTAGTAGTCTGACTAGCTTGTTTTGAGATGTTTGTAATTTGTTTTTTAGTGCCTTTGAGGTGCTTTGGTACCATGAGGTGCAAGCATAGTCGTAGTACCCTTGAATGAGTGCTCCTGCTAGAGTCTTCAGGGTATTCTTGTTTACCAGAGAGGAGATCCGGTACAAGAATCGCGTTCGTTGGTTGACTTTTTTTATTACATTGGATGCCATTTTGTCACAGGAAAGATTAGCCTCTAGTCTGCTACGGTCTTGTGCAGTGCTATTCCCAAACCAGGAGGTGATGTTGCCAGTCAGGATGCTCTCTATTGTACATGAGTAGAAGTTCCTAAGGATCTTCTGACTGACTTGGAACTTCCTTAGGCGCCTGAGGAAGTAGAGGCGTTGTCGTGCCTTCTTCACAACACTGTCAATGTGTGTGGTCCATGTCAAGTCCTCGGATATGTGGGCTCCGAGGTACTTGAAACTGTTCACTCTCTCAACCGGTGCCCCGTCGATGCTGAGGGGGGTGTAGTCCTTGACCCCCGACCTCCTGAAGTCCACAATCATCTCTTTTGTTTTGCTGACGTTCAGGGAGAGGCAGTTCTCCTGACACCACTGTGCCAGATTCTCTACCTCTTCCAGGTAGGCCCTCTCGTCGTTGGCAGAGATCAGGCCCACCACTACTGTGTCATCAGCAAATTTGATGATTGTGTTGTTGTTCCGCTGTGCCACGCAGTCATGTGTGTACAGGGAGTAGAGGAGGGGGCTCAGAACACAGCCCTGGGGGGCCCCTATGTTGAGCGTGATGGATGAGGAGGTGCAGTTGCCTGCTCTTACCACCTGGGGTCTGCCCGTCAGGAAGTCCAAGACCCACTGGCAGAGGTCATAGTTCAAGCCCAGGTCCCTGAGCTTGGCTATGAGTTTGGAGGGGACTAT
Organism: Notolepis coatsorum; assembly: GCF_963971535.1. Taxonomy (NCBI): domain Eukaryota; kingdom Metazoa; phylum Chordata; class Actinopteri; order Aulopiformes; family Paralepididae; genus Notolepis; species Notolepis coatsorum. Next base: position 32,180,400 of record NC_140177.1, on the reverse strand, counting down.
GATATTGAATGCTGAGCTGTAGTCGATGAACAGCATTCTCACATAGTTCCCCTGCCTCTTGTCCAGGTGTGATGCTGCTGTGTGCAGCACATGGGCTATGGCGTCCTCCGTGGACCTGTTGGGGCGATATGCAAATTGAAGGGGTTTTAGCTTGCGTGTTGTGAGTTCCAAAACATTTTACTTAAAGTTTAAAGCTCAATATATAAAAAGTGAACAGGAGGTCTATTTGTATTAAAAACAATAGATTGTTTTTCATTTAAATGTCTGGAAGAGCTCAAAAATAAAAACATCAATTGATATTTCCGTAGCCTTTTTTTTGTTGATCTAAATGTGACTGATTGTGTTAAATGGGCACATAATATCGCCTCATATCGATCGCAGGCACCTGAATCTAATCGTATCGTATCGTGGCAGACTTTGTGATATCGGCAAATATCGTATAGTTGTCCAAAGAATCAATATCGTATCGTATCGTGATGAAACTGGTGATTCCCACCCCTAGTCATTACGGCCTCTGGGTCATTACGGCCTCTGGGTCATTACGGCCTCTGGGTCATTACGGCCTCTGGGTCATTACGGCCTCTGGGTCATTACGGCCTCTGGGTCATTACAGCCTCTGGGTCATTACAGCCTCTGGGTCATTACGGCCTCTGGGTCATTACGGCCTCTGGGTCATTACGGCCTCTGGGTCATTACGGCCTCTGGGTCATTACGGCCTCTGGGTCATTACGGCCTCTGGGTCATTACGGCCTCTGGGTCATTACGGCCTATGGGTGATTACGGCCTCTGGGTCATTACAGCCTCTGGGTCATTACGGCCTCTGGGTCATTACGGCCTCTGGGTCATTACAGCCTCTGGGTCATTACGACCTCTGGGTCATTACGGCCTCTGGGTCATTACGGCCTCTGGGTCATTACGGCCTCTGGGTCATTACGGCCTCTGGGTCATTACGGCCTCTGGGTCATTACGGCCTCTGGGTCATTACGGCCTCTGGGTCATTACGGCCTATAGGTCATTACGGCCTATAGGTGGCCACAGTATCATCAGCATGGCTGAGGTTCCGAAGAAATTACAACTGTCCTCTTTAACCTCCGTTCCTTTACATGTTTCAATTTTTTTCGGTTGGGTAGCGCTTCATATTACGGTACACAAATTACAGGATAACGAATTAGCCTACTGTAACATAGAAATAACCTGGTAAGATCTGGTAATGAGATCTGGTAATCTCAAAAGAAATGCCCCTTCCAGAACTCACCATTGCACTTTATAATCCTCTATAAACTGGCCATCCTTACACACCTGTCGGGAAATACACTGGTTTATGTTAAATCTATAAAACTCTCTTTGGTCTGTCACCCCCTACCTCTGTAGTTTGTTGAAATGTGCACCTGTTGTCTACAGGGGTGTAGCTCCAGATTCTGGGCCCCATGAAAGAATGTCACTCTTTGTAGTCTGCTTCGGTCTTGTGCAGTGCTATTCCCAAACCAGGAGGTGATGTTGCCAGTCAAGATGCTCTCTATTGTACATGAGTAGAAGTTCTTAAGGATCTTCTGACTGACTTGGAACTTCCTTAGGCGCCTGAGGAAGTAGAGGCGTTGTCGTGCCTTCTTCACAACACTGTCAATGTGTGTGGTCCATGTCAAGAATGAAAAGCGGAATTTTTTTTGGCAATTTTTTTTATTTATGAAAACGCATAATATTGTTTTTACCTATACATTCGGATCAGCAGTTCAGCACCTGCACTGTTGGTGGGTGAGCCTAGTAAAGGATGTCGCATTGCGTTCATCTTCAATGAATGGACCAATGCAATAGTCTACCAATGCCCCCCCTCTCTCTATATATATCTCTCACACACACACACACACACACACACACACACACACACACACACACACACACACACACACACACACACACACACACACACACACACACACACACACACACACACACACACACACACACACACACACACACACACACACACACACACACACACACACACACACACACACACACACACTTCAGAAACAAACATAGTATCAATGAGAGCATCAATAATACACCAGAGTGATGTCTAGTTAAAAAGAAAAAAAAAAAAAAATGTGGGGCCCCCCTCAGTGCTGGGCCCTTGGAATCATCCTAAGCTATGGCTGCTTTTTTATATAAGCTACCCCCCCCCAGCTACGCCCCTGGTTGTCTACAACACCCGTTCTACAAATCTCATCCTGCTGAAAATCCCCAAAACACAATCAGTAATTGGTCAATCATGATTTCAGTCAGACTGGAACAATTTACAAAAAGTTTTAAACTGGACAATTTAATTCAGATCAGCTTTCAAGGATACTATCATGGTCATTTCTACTGACACTTGCAACTGCTCCTAAACTAGCACCCGTGTCTGCCTGCCGGCTGGGGCTGGTTTGTTTCGCTCTGTTTGTCTTACAATCTTGTTCTGCCCCTATCCCTCAAAAAGCTGTGCCTTTTGCCAGGTCACCATTGTAATTAAGAATTTGTTCGTAATGGTTGGTTAAATAAAGGTTAATGAGATCTGGTAATGAGATCTGGTAATGACAAGTCATTATTTGTGATAATGGATGAGTACTTTCTTGCTTACTTTTAGCAATAATAGTTATGTTATTATGTAATTATGTTATTTCTACGTTATTACATATAATTTATATACCATAATGTATAAGTGCTACTGAAAATGCCCGCCCTAAAACTTAATTCAAGTGTTATTCCTATAATTTTGGACAGTGTGTGGTCAGTATGTGTGAAAAAGAACAGCAGAGACTTTGACAATTAACACTTTCTATCGACAAATTAGAGACCATAATTCAAATATGTTATTTCCGTGGCCTTGAAAAGTTCAATAATCTGTGAACATGAGCTACTCTCTCAACAACCACTCTCTCCTAAAGTCAGAAGCCACAGAAGTAATAACCAAACTTGATGTGATGTTATCAGGTATAAAATCTGGAACTGCTCCATTGACAGAGGGAACCTGACCTTGTGGACCCACAGAATGTTGGGTTGAGTTTTTATCCCCAAATATTTTTGTTTTATTTTATAGCAGTGTTCTTCATTCTGAAACAGAACCATATATCCATATATTCACAACATTCCTCTTGGTGCTCTTTTTTCCACATCTTTCCCAATTAATTGTATATGGAACAGTTCCAGACTTAAAGGGAAACTATGCCCAATTTAAGAATTGTTGTTATTCCTCTGGTCTAAGACAGTACAAAAATATTAGTGAAAATGAGCAACTCTCTCCAAAATCCAAAAACTAGAGCACTAAAACATGTGATGTCATCAAGTATAAACATCTGAAGTTCATATGTGCATTTTTCCTGTTCCAGAACTGAGACCGCTAATATAGAATAAAGCTTGTTTGGATATAAATAACAAAACAAACGTTCTGTGGGTCCACACAATCTGTCTCCCATTCATTGTCAGTGGAGCAGCTCCAGACTTTATACTTGATGACATCGCAAGTTTGATTCTTACTTCTCTGGTTTCTGGCTTTGGGAGAGAGAGTAGCTCATGTTCACAAATATTGATTGAACTATCTGTCATGGAAATAATCTATTTGAGTGGTGTTCCCCTTTAAGACCTGATGACATCACAAATTAGACTTTTACACATTGTTTTTCTGAATTTGGGAGAGAGTTTTTAATTTGTCACTGTCTTACCGTATGTTCAGATACACACTTGAACGTCAATCTCATGCGTCGGTTTGAACTGGCGTGAAGACATGCTAGTGTGTTTGGTCTCAACAGTGGCATTGGTGGCATTTACAAAATCGGGACCATTTCTAAATTTGACGTTCACACTGTCTACAGGCGCTTTCACCTTGACAACATAAACATTCCAAAAGGACCCAAGTTTATTCTCTGTTGCAATGTTTGCTGACGCAATAACTGACAGGAAATACACTTGGGTCCAATCGGTTCCCTAGCAACACAATTCCAGTGAAAGCGTCTATAGTAAAGCTGTATCTTTCTATGACTTTGTGTGCATTCACAACGCCTCTAAAAGTCACTTTGTGTTGTATTTGAACTGGACTTAGACCATAGGATTAACATGAGTAAATTCTGAAATAAGATAAGATAAGATAAGATAAGATAAAATAAGATAAGATAAGATGAATGAATGAATGAATACAGAGCTTCACAGTCCTATAGTCCAGTATCTATACACTATAGATACAGTATCGAATATAAATACAAATACAATATAAAGTACAAAATCAAATGTACAAAATGCAAGATAGTCCAGTGAGTGCACATGGATATGATTCTCTAGTTCTCATGTCCCGAGTTCTGACAAAGATAGTTCTCCTGGCAGCGTCCGAGCCCTTTGTTGTATAGCCTGATAGCTGCCGGTATAAAGGACCGGCCCAGGCGGTTTGTGGTGTGTCGGGGGGATGGGTCTTTGGCTGAACATGCTCTTCATTCTGGCTAGCTCCTCATGGAGGGGGTGGGAGGGGTTCTCCAGGATGGCTTCTAGCTTTTTCCTCATCTTCCTCCTCTCAGCCACCACCTCTAGATTATCCAGCTCACCACCCATTACGGAGCTAGCCTTCTTCACCAGCTTGTTCAGCTTGCTGGAGTCCCTCGAGCTGATGTTGCCCCCCCCCCCCCCCCCCCAGCACAGCACACCACAGCAAAAAAAGAGGACGCTGGCTACAACGACTGGTAGAAAGATAGCAGCAGTCGGTTGCACACTTCAAATGACCTGAGTCTCCTCAAGAAGAACAGCCTGCTCTGTCCCTTCCTGTAAAGGGCCTCAGTGTTGTCCGACCAGTCCAGTCTTTTGTTCAGGTGAATTCCACGGAACTTGTAGGACTCCACCATCTCTCCCTCCTCCCGTCCGAGGATTATGGGAGAAGGGGGACCCTTCCTGCCTCTCCGGTAGTCCACCACCAGCTAAATCGAGTGGTGTTCCCCTTTAATGCCAAGTTTCTGTCACAGAGGCATCTATGGGGTTCTGTAACAACATGGCTTCCTGGTATGACATGGCACCGTGCACCTCTAACACAGTGATGCACTCTTCCCCCCCCCACACAGATACGACGAGCCAGAGACGTCTTGGAATGGAATTCTGCGAGAGATTAGCTATGCAGAGGGAGCGACGATTCTAGCCGTGTGTCTCAACACTCTACGTCTCACCAAGATGTAATTGTGCCATGAAGTTAAAGCTGCACTGTGTATTTTTTTGGAGGGAAATTAGTCTTTGAACAATAATTTTAAAGATTCCTGCAATAAATCAAAACTAAATCTTTTTTAAGGCAGTGTGAGGTTCTAGGTATATTTCTAGCTTCAACCATGTGTTCCAGGGACCCAATCTTCTTCTGAGTTTATTTATTCAGCTTTGAAAATATACAATAGCTTTTTTTTATATTCTATTTTCACGTTTCTGAAGTTCAACTTTCCCTAAAACTACACAGTGCAGCTTTAGCGTTAATGAAGAAGCATTAAAATATGACTTAAAATATGAATATATGTCTAAGTGTAGACTACTGTTGATTCTATTTTCATAGGGCCAAACCAGCTACGTCAAAGATCCATTCGATTGGTTTATTTGAATTCAGAAATTATTGTTGTGTCCTATTTCTTGCAGTAGGGGGAGACAAACACAGGAACTCCCTCTATAAGTCTATGGTGACTCCTCCAGTAGGGAAACATGTTGTTAATAAAATACACAAAACTTGTATTAAAACCGGAAATGTTTATTTGAGTACTATGTATACATCATTTTTGTTTTTGTTACATTATTTCTCATTTTGTTTCTCATTTGTCTAATTGTTTTTCTTCATTACTTGGTTGCTTTATATGAGGCAGAAATAAAGATGATGGTTTATTGTTTTTCTCTCCAGTCTAAATATTCATTGTGTTTTTACGAGGTTGATGGTTATGTAGTGCTGGGTACTAATGTTGAGTTTTTGTTTTTTCTAAATGACTAAATGTAAATGTAAATGTTATACAACACTATTGCCGATGGTCATCTTTCCTCATTACATCATACAGCACAACACTAGGGGGAGCCAAAACACAATTAAACATAAAGGGTTAGTTCAGATCTTAGGAACCCTGGCCCTATTCGTTAACAATGATGAGGTTGACCGTTAGAGTCCGTCCTCAGCACAATCCATGCCGTTCCTCCTACTAGCTCTGCATGAATGAATGAATGAATGAAAACTTTATTTAACAGATTGCAGAATGGGTACAATACAGTACGGCTCAATACATACAATTGTTAAGGGGATGCAGACCTGAGAAAGACGTTTGTCTTGTTTCCATCAGGGTCCCCCATTTTCAATTCATATAGACATATATGACATACATGACATACAGATAGTCAGTACTGCTACATCTATACATTTATGACATACCAGATTTGCAAATACAGTACTGTTTGTGATACAGAAGGAGTCAAGAAAAGGGAGTATATACATTTGACGTAGAAACTGTACATTGGAGGTTGGGTGGGGGGGGTTGGGTACATTGGGATATTGACAACCATACTGGGTAATTTACATTGGAGGTGGTTGGGGGGGGGGGGGGGGGGGGCGGGGGGCACACTGTATAAACAAGTAACACTGTACATTGAGGGGGGGGGGGGGAGGAGACACTGTACAAACAAACACAATTGTACATTGAACTATTGACAAAACCATACTAGGTAAATGACTGTACATTGGAGGGGGTTGGAATGATTGGGTTAGGATATTTACAGGGGCCAGTGTTGAATTGCAGTCTCCCGTAGGTGTCCCTTGAGAGAGGTTTTGAAAGTGGGTAGTGATCCACATTCCTTTACAGCTTTGGGTAGGGCGTTCCACATTGATGTGGCATAATTGCGAAACGTGTTTAGTCCCTTATTTGAGCCGAATCTGGGTTTGACATGATTTGTGGAGCTCCCTCTGGTGTTGTGATCGTGGTATTCACTGACCTTTGGGAAGTATTTTGACATGTACATGGGTACCTTGGTCGTGTAGTGTATCTTGTAGACCAAGCCCATTGCAAGTTGTTGTACTCTGTCGTCTACTCTAAGCCATCCTAGGTTGTCGAAGTGGGCAGGGGTGAGGTGGGTTCTAGGAGTAAGGTCAAGCAGTAGTCTGACCAGTTTGTTTTGAGATGTTTGTAATTTTGTTTTTAGCGCCTTTGAGGTGCTTTGGTACCATGAGGTGCAAGCATAGTCGTAGTACCCCTGAATGAGTGCTCCTGCCAGAGTCTTCAGGGTGTTCTTGTTTACCAGAGAGGAGATCCGGTACAAGAATCGAGTTCGTTGGTTGACTTTTTTTATTACATTGGATGCCATTTTGTCACAGGAGAGATTAGCCTCTAGGATGGACCCCAGGTAGGTAATTTCATCTTTCCTTGTGACAATATTGTCACCCACTGTAACTGAGAAGCCGTCGGTCTTGCTGAGTTTGTTATTTGAACCGAAGAGAATGGACTCTGTTTTGCCCATGTGTAATGATAGTTTGTTATCAGCGAGCCATATGCAGATTCTGCCTAGTTCCGAGCTGAGGGTTTTTTCAACCTGTAACTTGTTCTTGTCAGAGACCAGCAGGGCTGAGTCGTCCGCAAACAGGAACAAGTTGCAGTCACAAGCTGACGACATGTCATTTGCATAAATTAGGAACAGTAGCGGTCCTAGTATGCTTCCTTGTGGAACACCACAGCTCACTGTGAGGGGGGGGGATAGGGTACCGTTTACCTCCACCATCTGTTCCCTCCCCTCAAGGTAGGATTGCATCCAGCTCACTGATAGACTATCAAAACCAATTGCTTTTAGCTTGTCAATCAGAATGGAGTGATTGACCGTGTCAAAGGCCTTTTGTAGGTCCAGCATGACCATGCCGCAGTATTTGCCTGCGTCCACCTCTTGTTTGATGTGGTCATTCAAATAGAGAAGGCATGTGTCAGTGGAGTGGGATGTTCTGAAGCCAGATTGGAATTCGTAGATTAGATTTTTTTCCGCTAGGTACTTTTCGACCTGTTCGTAGACAATTTTTTCCATGACTTTCGAGATGGAGGTGAGAATAGAAACAGGGCGGTAGTTGCCTGGGTCTAATTTGCTGCCCTTTTTGTGCAGAGGGGTCACCCTCGCAATTTTGAAGTCCTTGGGGACGTGTCCCTGTTTTATGGAGAGGTTTATTATGTGTGTGATGATTGGTGTGATGGCGGCTGCTGAGTCTCTGAGGAATTTGGAGGGGATGTTGTCATGGCCAGTGGCCTTGTTAGGTTGGAGGGCGCTCAGTTTATTGAGTACCTCATCTGTTGTTACCATTTCCAGCTTGAAGTCGTCCTTGCGGACCCCTAGGTTTTTGTAGAAAGCTACTATGTGTTCTACCCCATAAAGCCCTGAGTGGGAGGGTAGTTTGTTTACCAGTGTTGTGGCTATGTTTGTGAAGAAAATGTTTAAGTAATTGGCTACATCCAGCTTGTCTGTGATGAGCGTGTTGTCAGTTTTTATGTTTATGTTTGAGAATCTGGTTTTAAGTTTTTTACTGCATCCTAGTTGATTATTGAGTAATTTCCAAAGTTCACGTGGTTTGTTTTTGTTTTCCTCGGTTTTGTCATTGATGAAATTCTTTTTTGCAGTTTTGATCATGGAGTTTACGTCGTTTCTTAGTCTGTTTCTTTCTAGTTTGAGTTCAGTCACGTGGGCTTGGAGTTCACTGCTCGTGCTTTTAGTAAGCTTTGACTGACTTTTACGAAACTCAGAGCATTTTTTGTCTCTGGTTTTCATAGCGGCCAGTATTTCGGAGTGCATCCACGGCTCAGCGCGATTTTTTACCCTGGTGGTTCTTAGGGGGGCCATGTCGTTTAGTATTGCTGAGAATTTGGTTTTGAAACCAAGCCATGTTTCGTCAACCAGTGTACCATTGAGTTCATTGATACAACCTGTGTGAGGCTCACTGAAATGTACTTCATGGCGCACAAAATCGATTCGGAGCTCGACCCCACTGACTATTCTACTAGTCTATTCTCTATGGAAGACTATTCCAGTCTTTGAGCATCTGGAAAAGTACTATATAAAATAGATGTATTATTATTATTATTATTATTATTATTATTATTATTATTATTATTATTATTATTATTATTATTATTATTATTATTATTATTATTATTATTATTATTATTATTATTATTATTATTATTATTACTGGTTTGTGTCTAACTATCCGGAGCCAGTATGAGGAACGGTGTCTTGAGCAAGACACTTAATCCCTAGGCTAATGGCTCCCGATGAACAGGTTGGCACCTTGCATGGTCACCTCCACCACCGGTGTGTGAGTGTGTGAGTGATTGGGTCAAATTTGAGGAACAAATTGTAAAGCGCATTGGATAAAATCGCTATATAAATGCACCATTTAGCATTTACCATTTAGAAAGGACTCTATACCGATCGACAACATCATTGGTTAAATAAAAAATTGGGCTAGGGTTGCAAAAGTCTTCTCTAATCAACATCTACAGGAAATCCCCATGTACTGTTTCCTCATACACTGATCAAAGGCAGGACTAGGCCCTCTTCCAAAACAACCTCATACCACGGACCCTGGTGTGGCCTTTCTCTCAGGGTATCTGGTGCTACTGCAGCACAAGATGTAACTCCATCACACGTCCATCGCAGCAGTAGCCACGGAGACGCTGAGACAGAGGAGAGGTCCTGCAGGGGACAACGACTTGATGTAATAAAAGTGAAGCGACACCATGGGAACCAGAACACCTCTCTCTCACACAACTTCCTTTCCACCGAATCGAGGCCACAGAACAGATCAATAGAATTGATACGGCCGACTGCTGACACGCTGAAGTGAGACGAATACGCACCTTAAACCCTCTCACCTAATGACTCAATGGACATTAATGACGAGTAACTCGTTGATTGTTTTCTAATCGATCTGAATGTGAAGCAAATGTGCTTCGTAACTCCTGCACGGACTGCCTGCAACGCATATATCACGGCAGGTATACTGCACCTGTGTATACTGTATATAATTTACTTACTCATAATATATATTTAGGCGTTTATTGTAACCATATATTTATTGTAATGTATAATATAACTGATAGGGCATAGCCTACAGACCCTCATCTGCACCTTTGATTACACTGCCTACTTGCTCAGATGCATATATTTAGAGTTAATTATATTGTTTATACTGCTTATTCTTTACTTTTCTACTGTACTATAACTTTATTGCCTGTATTATGTCATCTACTATTACCATGGTCATACAGTAGGCTACCTGTACCTCCCCTCCCCCCAGCTGCTATGATGCCTGAATTTCCCCCAAGGTGATCAATAAATGAATGAATATCTTATCTCTCCCCTCGTTGGGCAGTGGTTAAAAAACGAATAGGCTACTGGCTAACTTGCTTGTTACGGTAAGTATAGCTTTTAATTTAGGCATGAGAAAAGTGTCACCTCTAAGTGTAGATGAAGTGAAATTTGTAAGGCTTCCTGTTTGTGTTTACTTTACCCTAATGGTTTCTGGAAGTGTCAGGTTTCCTGAGCAGATAAAACAACATCACACATTGAAACCACGTCGTGCCAATGTGGCACAGCTGTGACCTCTTCAGCACCGTCTGCTCTGCCTCTGTGTCCAGCCGTCGCTCTGAGAAAGGGAACCTGGTCGTGGCTGGTTATGGCAGGGAGGCGGGGCTGCGACAGGCCCCTCATATGGCTCTGGGTGCATATTGCAAGTGTATACATGTTGTCGACGATCTGCAGTAGCTCTGAAATGTATTTATTTGTGCTGATGACTCGTTATAGATTATTCTGCGTTATTCTGTTCTATTGATTGATTATTGTTGATTATTAAAATGTCATTGTCATGTCAATCATTTCTGCCCCATCATTTATGAATGGGTTACATTTTAACTCATTCAGCGCCGTCCACGTATATATACGTGTTTGCTAGACAACCGTTGAACACCAACCACGTATATATACGTGTTTAGATCGTTTATTTATTATTATAATTTTTTTTAATCCTCTCTTTCTCCGATTTTTCTCTGTTTTCTCCCCGTCCCAATTTAGTCGTTGTGCCAATTCCCCCCTCCCCTACCTGGTTGTTGTGCGCATGTTCTCCCACTGGTCGGCACAAGGGAACCCTGAAGTCATCCGCACGCTTCCTCCGATACGCGCGGCGACAGCCAGTGACTCTTTTTCCACCTGGCAGCGAGGACTCTCATTGGTGAAGTGTAACGCGTGGGAGGTCACGCTGCTTTCATCAAGTCCTGCCTCCGCTGAGCAAGCGCCCAGACCTGACCTGTAGGCGTCGCTGTCCACAACGCCAGATTCCCACCCACGGCTTCCCTCCCCCTAACCCAGCCAAACGGGTTAGTATAGCGATCAGCCCAAGCCAAGGCAATGCTGACTCCGGGAGTCGAGACCGCAGCCTGTTGCATTGGTGACGAGCGCAATCTCCGCTACGCCACCTGACCGCCCCTTATTATTTTTTTTTTAATATTTGTATTCATTATTCATCTGGGTACCTTGGCGTTACCAGAGGGAGTGAGTCTGAGATCGCAAAAGTCCAATACCGCCGCCTGGTCGGATGCGGCCAGTATTGCACATCCTTTGAAACTCTGTGTATTGGGCTGTGCGTCGATTATATTGGTCCGGGCAGACTTTTCTAGTAACCTGAACCTAGGGCTTCACCCGATCGCATTGAATCGTTTTCGGGACCCCCGATTCATTATGCTGTGGTCGGTTATGTCGTGGGCCAAATGGACATATAATCTACCAGATGGCAATCAAATAATTGGAATATTCTTTTTGGAATCCCACCGGCCACAGGTAAGTGCAATTTAACGTGAATTTCAGCTTGATTGTGCCTTGTTTTCATAGCCATCGCCCTGATCAGCGTATGTTGTTGTACTAACTGCCGTTAGTGACAATCAATTAATCAGAAACGACCCCCCCCCCTTTCATGCATTCATGATGGAACATAATACAGATCATATGCATTTGAATTTTTTATTGTAGCGTGTGTTGGGACGAAATGCCAATGGATTTAGTATAATACACGTCGCGGGCTATTACTAGCCTCCCAGGAATTACCCTAAACCGATCTAAAACCATACTTATATTCACCACGGTATAAAACGGGAATGTATGGACAATTATTTCTTTTTCACATCTTGAACGATACTCAATGTCAAATGGGCCATAGTATTGCATCCATAGCTATAATATAGAATATAGTTATAGCCCTGCAAACAAGGTGACCGACTACATTGGTTTAATGCGTGGCAGCACATAGCCATATCCCGGAAACAGCGTGGCAGCCAATGAGTTAATTTGACACATCATCTAATTAACATAAGTCTAGCTCAATTAAATGATAAGGTAGCAGTCCCTATCAGACATGGTATTGCTATTTTTTCATTACATAATTTCATGTCGCTGTAATTAGGATTCAATGTCCCTGATGATATCACTAGTGGCTGTATTCAAACTCATTTACTCTCAATAACTGTCAAACTAAATGAATATGTGCAAAGCTGTTTGGATGTGTGATCTTATGTGCAAATACATTTCTTTCACTGGAATAATAATTTGACTTTCGTTTTTCACCAAAGCAGATACCACAGAGGCCAGTCCACAATGCAAATGCTTGTATTAATGTGACATTCTGTCCGATAAAATCCTTACAACAGGCACAATATTTACACATAGGATTTACATAGCAACAAACAAGACATTATATCGAAATATATACTCTCCTTTATCAAATACATGTAATGCAAATGGACTTCACTGAGCATGATTCAAATGCCACCAGGGAGGAAGGTATCAGAGCAGACTGTAAACATTCATTTGACACCTGAGAACGGTGGATGTGGGCCATTACAATATATACAAAAACTAAACAAACCTTTCCTCCATCAAATATACAGTATATACAGCTTCATCTTATAGTCTATATGACTATGTGATGTTTAGGCAGAGGTACTTTCAAATACTCAAACGCACACGTACACAGGGAAAGGAACATGAGGTAAACATTACTCCCACGTGAAACCTGACACTATCACTGTTGGTAAACAATAAAAAATATATACATTTTGTTTTTATTCTGAAGAGAAGGTGGCTTTAGCTATGGCAAGTCTTGAAAACAACATTGAACAGAGACAGACTCACTGTGACATTCGTCATGCATTTCCTTTCTTCCTTCTTTGAGCTTTGATGAATTCATATTACATCAGACACAGTAGGGTTACAGTAACTACATCTACCCCAAATAATGACGTCTATGCCATCACATGAACAGAGCGTGACCGCACGCACCGGTTTTCAATTCAAGAAAAGTTGGATGACTAATATGGAATACCTCTGAATTATTAGAAGATATAAAAAATGTTGCGATCGCTGAGCGACATAACTATAGACACGTCTGCAGTTTGAGAGATACATTTCATGAGCAGGAGGCTTTATCACCCCTTTGGAATGCTGTCCCAGTGGTAATTCCACTAAATGTATGTTCCTATCATATTGACGTATTGAGTGTATTGAGGGACCCAGATGGTTTCGTTTCACGAGCGATTCCTCCTTTCCGGTGGCTGCTGATGGAGACATGAGCACACAGCCCAGCCGGTAATGCCATCGGCCCCCTAGCTGTGCGCAAGGTAGTTCCATTAGGTTAAGTGGTGTGAGCCCTGCCAGGTAAACACAGCGTTTTAATAACCATATTGTTTCTTATAGGATGCTGCTCTCTCTCTCTGAGCTCTCTCTCTCTCTGAGCTCTCTATCTCTCTCCCCCTGAGCTCTCTCTCCCCCTGAGCTCTCTATCTCTCTCCCCCTGAGCTCTTTCTCCCCCTGAGCTCTCTCTCCCCCTGAGCTCTCTATCTCTCTCCCCCTGAGCTCTTTCTCTCCCTGAGCTCTGTCTCTCCCCCTGAGCTCTCTTTCCCTCTACCCCTGAGCTCTCTCTCTCTCTCCCCCTGAGCTCTTTCTCTCCCTGAGCTCTCTCTCTCCCCCTGAGCTCTCTCTCCCTCTACCCCTGAGCTCTCTCTCTCTCTCCCCCTGAGCTCTCTCCCTCTACCCCTGAGCTCTCTCTCTCTCCCCCTGAGCTCTCTCCCCCTGAGCTCTATATCTCTCTTCCCCTGAGCTCTCTCTCCCTCTTCCCCTGAGCTCTCTCTCCCTCTACCCCTGAGCTCTCTCTCTCTCCCCCTGAGCTCTCTCCCCCTGAGCTCTATATCTCTCTCCCCCTGAGCGCGCTCTCTCTCTCCCCCTGAGCTCTCTCTATCTCTCCCCCTGAGCTCTCTCTCTCCCCCCGAGCTCTCTCTCCCTCTACCCCTGAGCTCTCTCTCTCTCTCCCCCTGAGCTCTCTTCCCCTGAGCTCTATATCTCTCTTCCCCTGAGCTCTCTCTCCCTCTTCCCCTGAGCTCTCTCTCCCTCTACCCCTGAGCTCTCTCTCTCTCTCCCCCTGAGCTCTCTCCCCCTGAGCTCTCTATCTCTCTCCCCCTGAGCGCGCTCTCTCTCTCCCCCTGAGCTCTCTATCTCTCTCCCCCTGAGCTCTCTCTCTCTCTCTCTCTCTCTCTCTCTCTCTCTCTCTCTCTCTCTCTCTCTCTCTCTCTCTGTCCATTTCCTGGAATCACACGGAAAATGTTTACCAAGAGTTACATGTCCTCCTGAGTCACCTAAATGAAATGGTGCCGCTGGTGAAGACGTCTCCTCTCCCCACGGTGTGATACATGGGCAATAAACAACCCAGTGCATTCGACACATGTGGGTTTGATTTTCATCGTCTTTCGTCAGCGCTCTTGTTTTGCTGTCTTGTTTTTCCCCTGAGCTCTCTCTCTCTCTCCCCCTGAGCTCTCTCCCCCTGAGCTCTCTATCTCTCTCCCCCTGAGCGCGCTCTCTCTCTCCCCCTGAGCTCTCTATCTCTCTCCCCCTGAGCTCTTTCTCTCCCTGAGCTCTCTCTCTCCCCCCGAGCTCTCTCTCCCTCTACCCCTGAGCTCTCTCTCTCTCCCCCTGAGCTCTTTCTCTCCCTGAGCTCTCTCTCTCCCCCTGAGCTCTCTCTCCCTCTACCCCTGAGCTCTCTCTCTCTCTCTCCCCCTGAGCTCTCTCTCCCTCTACCCCTGAGCTCTCTCTCTCTCTCCCCCTGAGCTCTCTTCCCCTGAGCTCTATATCTCTCTTCCCCTGAGCTCTCTCCCTCTTCCCCTGAGCTCTCTCCCCCTGAGCTCTCTATCTCTCTCCCCCTGAGCTCTCTCTCTCTCTCTCTCTCTCTCTCTCTCTCTCTCTCTCTCTCTCTCTCTCTCTCTCTCTCTCTCTCTCTCTCTCTCTCTCTCTCTCTCTCTCTCTGTCCATTTCCTGGAATCACACGGAAAATGTTGACCAAGAGTTACATGTCCTCCTGAGTCACCTAAATGAAATGGTGCCGCTGGTGAAGACGTCTCCTCTCCCCACGGTGTGATACATGGGCAATAAACAACCCAGTGCATTCGACACATGTGGGTTTGATTTTCATCGTCTTTCGTCAGCGCTCTTGTTTTGCTCACCTCGCCTGCTTACTCTACGTGTGGAGCAGAGGGAGAGCTGGCGTGGTCTGAACCAAGACAGGAAGAGCTGGTCTGAACCAAGACAGGAAGAGCTGGTCTGAACCCAGAGAGGAAGAGCTGGTCTGAACCAATACAGGAAGAGCTGGTCTGAACCAAGAGAGGGAGAGAGCTGGTCTGAAGCAAGAGAGGGAGAGCTGGTCTGAAGCAAGAGAGGGAGAGCTGGTCTGAAGCAAGAGAGAAAGAGCTGGTCTGAAGCAAGAGAGAAAGAGCTGGTCTGAAGCAAGAGAGAAAGAGCTGGTCTGAACCAAGAGAGAGAGAGAGCTGGTCTGAAGCAAGAGAGAAAGAGCTGGTCTGAAGCAAGAGAGAAAGAGCTGGTCTGAACCAAGAGAGGGAGAGAGCTGGTCTGAACCAAGAGAGGAAGAGCTGGTCTGAACCAAGAGAGGGAGAGCTGGTCTGAACCAAGAGAGGGAGAGCTGGTCTGAACCCAGAGAGAGAGAGCTGGTCTGAACCAAGAGAGGAAGAGCTGGTCTGAACCAAGAGAGGGAGAGCTGGTCTGAACCCAGAGAGAGAGAGCTGGTCTGAACCAAGAGAGAGAGAGAGCTGGTCTGAACCAAGAGAGAGAGAACTGGTCTGAACCCAGAGAGGAAGAGCTGGTCTGAACCAAGACAGGAAGAGCTGGTCTGAACCCAGAGAGGAAGACCTGGTCTGAACCAATACAGGAAGAGCTGGTCTGAACCAAGAGAGGAAGAGCTGGTCTGAACCCAGAGAGGAAGAGCTGGTCTGAACCAAGAGAGAGAGAGCTGGTCTGAACCCAGAGAGGGAGAGCTGGTCTGAACCAAGACAGGAAGAGCTGGTCTGAACCAAGAGAGAAAGAGCTGGTCTGAACCAAGAGAGAAAGAGCTGGTCTGAACCAAGACAGGAAGAGCTGGTCTGAACCAAGACAGGAAGAGCTGGTCTGAACCAAGACAGGAAGAGCTGGTCTGAACCAAGAGAGGGAGAGCTGGTCTGAACCAAGAGAGGGAGAGCTGGTCTGAACCCAGAGAGGGAGAGCTGGTCTGAAGAGAGCCACATACTCACATCACAGGCCCAGCCACACTACTAGTGGTACAAAACAGAAAAGTGTGAGTCAAACAGAAATGGTTATCGGAAACCGAGGCGTAACCAGAACCAGGTGGAACCAGGAAGTGTTATCTTTTCTATCTCTTGACGGTCGTCCTTGAAGATGAACGCAGCTCGGGCGGTTTTCTACAGTTCAAAGTCTCAGGTGGAGCAGGAGGTGCTCCTGTCAGGAGGAGGAGGACATGCTCCTGTCAGGTGGATGAGGAGGTGCTCCTGTCAGGTGGAGGAGGAGGTGCTCCTGTCAGGTGGAGCAGGAGGTGCTCCTGTCAGGTGGATGAGGAGGTGCTCCTGTCAGGTGGATGAGGAGGTGCTCCTGTCAGGTGGATGAGGAGGTGCTCCTGTCAGGTGGATGAGGAGGTGCTCCTGTCAGGTGGAGGAGGTCAGGTGGAGGAGGTGCTCCTGTCAGGTGGAGGTCAGGTGGAGGAGGTGCTCCTGTCAGGTGGATGAGGAGGTGCTCCTGTCAGGTGGATGAGGAGGTGCTCCTGTCAGGTGGAGCAGGAGGTGCTCCTGTCAGGTGGATGAGGAGGTGCTCCTGTCAGGTGGATGAGGAGGTGCTCCTGTCGGGTGGAGGTCAGGTGGAGGAGGTGCTCCTGTCAGGTGGAGGAGGTGCTCCTGTCAGGTGGAGGAGGTCAGGTGGAGGAGGTGCTCCTGTCAGGTGGAGGTCAGGTGGAGGAGGTGCTCCTGTCAGGTGGAGGAGGAGGTGCTCCTGTCAGGTGGATGAGGAGGTGCTCCTGTCAGGTGGAGCAGGAGGTGCTCCTGTCAGGTGGATGAGGAGGTGCTCCTGTCAGGTGGATGAGGAGGTGCTCCTGTCAGGTGGATGAGGAGGTGCTCCTGTCGGGTGGAGGTCAGGTGGAGGAGGTGCTCCTGTCAGGTGGAGGAGGTGCTCCTGTCAGGTGGAGGAGGTCAGGTGGAGGAGGTGCTCCTGTCAGGTGGAGGAGGAGGTGCTCCTGTCAGGTGGAGGAGGTGCTCCTGTCGGGTGGAGGTCAGGTGGAGGAGGTGCTCTTGTCGGGTGGAGGTCAGGTGGAGGAGGTGCTCCTGTCAGGTGGATGAGGAGGTGCTCCTGTCAGGTGGAGGAGGAGGTGCTCCTGTCAGGTGGATGAGGAGGTGCTCCTGTCAGGTGGATGAGGAGGTGCTCCTGTCAGGTGGAGGAGGTGCTCCTGTCAGGTGGATGAGGAGGTGCTCCTGTCAGGTGGATGAGGAGGTGCTCCTGTCAGGTGGAGGTCAGGTGGAGGAGGTGCTCCTGTCGGGTGGAGGTCAGGTGGAGGAGGTGCTCCTGTCAGGTGGAGGAGGTCAAGTGGAGGAGGTGCTCCTGTCAGGTGGAGGTCAGGTGGAGGAGGTGCTCCTGTCAGGTGGAGGTCAGGTGGAGGAGGTGCTCCTGTCAGGTGGATGAGGAGGTGCTCCTGTCAGGTGGATGAGGAGGTGCTCCTGTCAGGTGGAGGTCAGGTGGAGGAGGTGCTCCTGTCGGGTGGAGGTCAGGTGGAGGAGGTGCTCCTGTCAGGTGGAGGAGGTCAAGTGGAGGAGGTGCTCCTGTCAGGTGGAGGTCAGGTGGAGGAGGTGCTCCTGTCAGGTGGAGGTCAGGTGGAGGAGGTGCTCCTGTCAGGTGGATGAGGAGGTGCTCCTGTCAGGTGGAGGAGGAGGTGCTCCTGTCAGGTGGAGGTCAGGTGGAGGAGGTGCTCCTGTCAGGTGGAGGAGGTCAGGTGGAGGAGGTCAAGTGGAGGAGGTGCTCCTGTCAGGTGGAGGTCAGGTGGAGGAGGTGCTCCTGTCAGGTGGAGGTCAGGTGGAGGAGGTGCTCCTGTCAGGTGGAGGTCAGGTGGAGGAGGTGCTCCTGTCAGGTGGATAAGGAGGTGCTCCTGTCAGGTGGATGAGGAGGTGCTCCTGTCAGGTGGAGGAGGTGCTCCGGTCAGACGGACGGCCGGGGCGTCGTGGGGCTACACTTGGTCAACAGGGTGATCTGGGTGCTGAAGTTGTTGCCATGGCTACTCGAGGAGGGCTGCTGGCACTTGGTGTCCGCGCCCAGGAACCGCTGCAGCATCCACCTGCGCCACTTGCGCTTAATCTCCACCTGCACCTGGAGCGGAGACCACAGAGAGGTGAGGAGGAGGAGGAGGAGGAGGTGGAGGAGGAGAACAAACAAACAGGACGACAGAGCGACGAGGAGAGAGATGAGGAGATAAACAAAAGAGACGACAAGGTGGCGAGGAGGAGGAGGAGAGAGATGAGGAGAGAAAACAAACAAGACGACAGAGTGATTAGGAAGAGGAGGAGAGAGACGAGGAGAACAAACAAACGATACGACGGAGCGATGAGGAGGAGGAGGAGGAGAGAGAGAGACAGGGAGAACAAACAAACGATACGACGGAGCGATGAGGAGGAGGAGGAGGAGGAGGAGAGAGAGAGACAGGGAGAACAAACAAATGGGAAGAATGAGGGAAGGGAATGAGAGGAATGGGAGGCAAGATTGTGGTGGGTAGAAAAGGGGATACATTCTGTTCACAGACTGTCTAAAAGGAATGTGTGTTTGTATCTGCGTATCCTTACCTCTCCGTTCATAAAGCAGTACAAGACCGCAACAAGAAAACCCTGAAGAGAGAGAGAGAGAGAGAGAGAGAGAGAGAGAGATAGAGAGAGATAGAGAGAGAATGAAATAATGTAAAGTTTACTATCTCTTTATCTGTTATTGACAGACAGTCTGGCTAGTGGAAGGAACATGCAGCTACTACGCCTACTCACATTGGCATGTGTGTGTGACGAACACAGATCTTGATTAATACCCAACGGCATTCATGTCTTTAAAAAGAGCAGGACCAAACAACTGGGGAATAGTTAAAACTACTTTCCTGTCTGAAAAATTATCATGTTTGTGACCAAATGCAATCAATCAATTTCAGGCTAGAGGCTGAAATGTGTGTGCAGACAGACTTCTCTGGGAAAGGGGGGGGGGGGGGGTTGCCAAGTTAAAAACAGTTACAAACTAGGACAGTAGATCTCCATCTCTCCGTTAAACATGCCTGCCTGCAGTCAGTGATGCAAGCTGAGTCCACAATGAGACATAAAAGGTTCTCATTCAGGCGCTCCAGGCGTCTCAATTAGTTAACTGTACGAGAACGCAAAGGCCAGGGGAATTTACCAACGTACGTCACTCTCTTTCTCTCTCTCGCTCTCTCTCTCTCACTCTCTTTCTAACACACTCTCACTCTGTCTTGCTTACTATCACTCACACACACACACACACACACACACACACACACACACACACACACACACACACACACACACACACACACACACACACACACACACAATCGCTATATAGGCACATACAATCACTCTCAGACATATCTATCTACACACACTGCCCCCCACCTCTCTCACTCTCTCTCTCTACACATAGCCTTCAACTTGTAAACACATTGATTGATTGATTGAAAACTTTATTAACAGATTGCAGAATGGGTACAGTACAGTACAGCTCAATACATACAATTGTTAAGGGGATGCAGACCAGAGAAAGACTTTCGTCTTGTTTACATCAGGGTCCCCCATTTTCAATTCATCGTAAACATATGGACGCACACAGCCTTCTCATAAGTATACGTCATTATCCAGATATCTCTGTACATCATATCTATAATTGATATTATGTATGACAATGCTCCACTTGTTTTGTCCACTCTCTCTGTATAGATACTTTGCTGCCGCGCCATTCTTTAGAAATCTAGGCTATACGGCCTGTAACCAAGATCTCTCCATGCAACATGTCACTCTGTCAGTAAACTCTATCCTTATAGTCAAAGACTCTGCTGTCTGCCTCTGTGAATAATATCTAGTCACATCTATTCCACGTCAACGAAGGACAACTTCCTCTGATCTTTGCTCAGAAATACGTTATGAAACATTAAGCGGAGGCATGAGAACGCAGCGCAGCGGGAGGGAGGATTAGAAGAGGCGGAGAAACACTGAAACGAGGAGAATCTTGTCTCTCGCCCGTCTACACTTGAAAGCCGTGGCAGCGGTGGAAGACACGTTCTCTGTTTAAATTGACAACCTGTTGAGTTCAAGAGGGTTTAATGGGCTGCTGACAGTAAAGGGACCATGCAGGTCTAATGTTGACTTCTCTCCAGTACCAGAGAATGTCCCCGTCTGTGTATTGGTGTAAAGTTGTGGGATTCTCTACATAGCGAGCTTAAGGGATGTAATAGTGTTTGTCAATTCAAAAATAATTATAAAAAAATATATTTAGTCAGTATGAAAGTCAAATGTGATCTGAATAGTGAGATCTTTTCTTTTTTTTCTTTTCTTCTTTATTATTATTATTATTATTATTATTATTATTATTATTATTATTATTATTATTATTATTATTATTATTATTATTATTATTATTATTATTATTATAAAAAATGTTCTTGTTTAATCTGTGGATTGTTTGTTTCTTTGTATATGGTATAAATGATTATTTTGTGTAAATTAGGTTGTACACCGACCATCAAGTAATACTTGTTTAGTTTAGGAATAGGGCCCAGGTAACTATAAGAATTATTCTTCTTCCTGCTCCTTTTGCCCATGGTATGGTATTTATGATTTTGTATGAAAACTCTATGATTGTATTGCTTCCATGTGGCAAATAAAACTCTGAATCTGAATTTGAATCTGAATCTGGTAGGTCTCAGCCTATACCTTTCATACCACCATTGATGTTGAAAAGGGTTGAAAACGATGCTCCCTGAAACATGAAAGTCGTTATATAGGCATATGTCAATTTTCATTGTGAAAATAGAATGTTACTGTATTACTTTACTACACGCTATTCGAATATGCACAGAAACCGGGAGCACCCGGGAGTTAATAACAAGAGTGTAGCAGAAATAAAAACCATATAGTGATTTTTAGAAGGCTGAGTTACATGTACATCTGCCTAGCAACCTTCGAACAACTTTCAAGTCTCATGGAGTATTTTACACCCCTTTTCCACATCAATGGCAAAATGAATGAATGTTTGAATGGCGTTTAGTAAGGTTAGCTGATATCAGCTAAAACATTTGTTTAAAGATAGGGGCAAAAGTCTAAATTTAGACTGGTATGGTCCTTTAAGTCATCAGTCACACTGTAGAGCCCTGAGAGTGATGTGATATGCGTTTGGTTGCTTGTGTGTGTGTGTGTGTGTGTGTGTGTGTGTGTGTGTGTGCGTGCGTGTGTGTGCGTGTCTGTCTGTCTGTCTGTCTGTCTGTCTGTCTGTCTGTCTGTCTGTCTGTCTGTCTGTCTGTCTGTCTGTCTGTCTGTCTGTCTGTCTGTCTGTCTGTCTGTCTGTCTGTCTGTCTATGTCTGTCTATCCGGAGCTAATCTCTCCAACTACAATGCAGTGGTGAATGACCGGGCACACAGGCTGACATTAGGACAGGGATGTGAATCCTGGAATATTTTTCTAATCGGTCAACAACAAGTATTTTATTTTAGTTAATTCATTCAAATACATATTCAGTATAAAGTTACACCTTTTGAACACAAGGGGGCAATAGTACAGAGGTTCGCTGCTCAGAGCCTCAGGAAATCAGCTCTGGCCCCTGTTTACAACATGGAAATGCCATAGTGATCCTATTGTTGTTGATATACCTACGCATTAAAATCATTTATGCATTAATTAATTCCCATCATTGTGAATTGAAATTCCTATGCTTCCTAACATCCTTCCTACGATTCCTAACATCCTTCCTATGTACATTTACATTTACATTTAGTCATTTAGCTGACGCTTTTATCCAAAGCGACTTACAAGTTCTGTACGACAAGTCATCAGGAAGGGCACAACTCTATCAGTAACAATGTTCATCAAAGTGTTGAGTGCTACAGTGTAGGTTAGTTTATTAGGACATGTGCATGTGCACATTAAGTGCATGACAGTAAGGTTAGTTAGGGTTAGATTTTTTATTTGTATTTATTTATTATTATAATTTTTTAGATAATGGTTGAAGAAGTGCGTCTTTAGTTGACGGCGAATGATTGGACGGGTTTCGGCTGTCCTAACTGGGGTGGGTAGTTCATTCCACCATTGTGGGGCAAGGACTGAGAAAAGGCAGGTTCTCCTTGATGACCCTCCCGGAGCTCGGATAGGAGTGGGTCTGAGACGGCCAGAAGATGCAGAGCATAGGGGTCTTGAGGGTGTGTAGTTAGAGACCATTGAGAGGTTCCCTTTGCCACACGGTATGCCAGGTCGAGGGCCTTGAAGCGGATTCGTGCAGCAATGGGGAGCCAGTGCAGGTCCCTAAGAAGTGGGGTGACATGGGCCGACTTCGGTAGGTTTGAGATCAGGCGGGCCGCTGCATTCTGAATGAGTTGAAGAGGCTTGGTGGCAGTGGCCGGGAGGCCAGCAAGCAGTGCGTTGCAGTAGTCGAGGCGGGAGATGACTGTTGATTGGACGAGGAGTTGAGTATGTTTCCTAACATGCTTCATATCATCCTTCCTATGCTTCCTATCAGCCATCCTAAGCTTGCTAACATACTTCCTATGCTTCCTAACATCCTTCATATGCTTCCTAACATCCCTCCTATGCTTCCTATCACCCTTCCTATGCTTCCTAACATGCTTCCCATGTTTCCTATAACCCTTCCTATGCTTACTAACATGTTTCCTATGTTTCCTAACATCCTTCCTATGCTTCCTATAATCCTTCATAATATGCAATATGCTTCCTATCACACTTCCTATGCTTCCTATTACCGTCTAGCGTTAGCAAGCTAATGTTAATAACTGGAGAGCGGTCAGTGTGTCTGTCGGTCAGTGTGTTTGTACCCATGTACATGTCAAAATACTTCCCAAAGGTCAATGAATACCACGATCACAACACCAGAGGGAGCTCCACAAATCATGTAAAACCCAGATTCGGCTCAAACAAGGGACTAAACACGTTTCGCAATTATGCCACATCAATGTGGAACGCCCTACCTAAAGCTGTAAAGGAATGTGAATCACTACCCACTTTCAAAAACACTCTCAAAAAACACCTACGTGAAACTGCAATTCGAAACTGGCCCCTACAAATGTCCTAACCTAGTTGTACAGTAAATTACCAAGTAAGGCTTTGTCAATATTCCAATGTACAGTGTAAAATGTGTGTGTCCCCTACCCAACCCCCCCCCCCCCCAACCTCCAATGTACAGCCCTCACCCAACCCACCCAACCCCACCCCACCCAACCAACCTCCTCCAATGTACAGTTTCTACGCCAAATGTATATACACTCCTTTTCTGGACACTTTTGTATCACAAACAGTACTGTATTTGCAAATCTGATATGTCATAAATGTATAGATGTAGCAGTACTGTCTATCTGTATGTCATGTATGTCATATATGTTATGATGAATTGAAAATGGGGGACCCTGATGTAAACAAGACGAAAGTCTTTCTCTGGTCTGCATCCCCTTAACAATTGTATGTATTGAGCTGTACTGTACTGTACCCATTCTGCAATCTGTTAATAAACTTTTCAATCAATCAATCAATTGTCCGTGTGTAAGGGGACATTTAGAGAATCTGCGCATTGTAACTGTATTTTATTAGGCTGCCTTTGACCTTTGACCATGCATGTTATCCAACTTATGGCAACTTTACCTGAAATGACCCCAGAATAAGGTCAACGACCAATCTCAACTGAGGGTGAATATGCTCAGGGATGAATGCAAACATGATGTAGTTTATCCCGAAAAGTGGTATCAACAGCAACGTGGATTTGGCCAATCTCCTGTGTATAAAACAAGAAAAAGAGGAAGTGAAGGGCGGGTTCATATTTAGTCCAGTTTCAGCCCACAACTAGACAACAACTGAGAAGCGACGTGTTACACTGTGCAAGATGAAGCATTAACATAACGACAGGAAGATAATTAGTTTGTATGTGTGTGACCGGATTAGATGTGACCTTGTGGCCAATCACATAACACAAGTCAACAATAGAGATGAGTTGACATTCGGGACAAACTCACGAGTACTGATTGGATTCCTTCCTCCCGATGTCCGGGCAATTTATCTTCTGACGCAGGATGCGCATTATACAGATGAAGAGGAAGAAGTTGACCTGGGGGAGGAAATAAAAAGGAGCGCTAAATGTAATCACATTGCCGTCCAGCGTCGTAAACACAATGCAAATCACCAAAGTGTCAGTGCGACTCACAAGTATTGCTATCACTATTGGCGTTTTGATAATCCACCACGGGTTGTCGTCAATCATCTCCCAGCATCTGTTGTAGTTGCCAGAGCTGACGGGGGTGCACATTACAACACATGAAGATATAGGGATACAGAGGCACACACAACAACAACAACAACAACAACAACAACAACAACAACTCAGATTCATCATTGTACACTAACTGCTTCTATTACCTTTTTATTTACCTACTGTATGTCCTATTTTATATATATATATGTTTTATGTCAGCCCTTTAACACTATAGGGACCAGCCACGAGTTAACTCGTGTTTCGGTGCCATGCGTTGTGGACCAGAGCCACGAGTTAACTTGTGGCAAGTTGTTATTGTTTTATTCCATATTAATAACGCTATTAACGTCCGCGATCGACTTGCAGGACCTACCCGCATATTTGATTTTCAAAACATGCAATACCGGCCAGATCCGCTTAGGGGCGCCATCGCTCCACTGCAGTATCATTGAGGGCGATTGAATTTTTTAAATTTTTTTTACTGTCTGTGGGCGTTTCATATGAGCCTCTGTCCCAAACAAACACCCTCCATCTTTGATCCCGTTACCGAACGCAGATTTCAGCCTGGAATAATGGGATTTATGATCAACCAATGGACATATCGATCTACCAGATTCCGATGACTACTGACGAAATGCTGCCGGCGATCACATGGGCTGACGGTAGGATACTATTCCCCAAAAATTACAGCTGGATTGGACATTGTTTTAAAACGCAACGTGATCGATCAGTGAAAATGGCTGATTGAACGCACACTGTATTGCTAATCAATAATAGTAATCGGCGTCGCCCGCCGCCCCCATTTCATCCATAGATGCTCTGTAATAGTCCGGATGCTACGCAGTTTGTTTTATTTCATTCTTATATATACAGCAGAAATGGCGTTTGATATAACGTGACTAGCCTTTAGCCTATTATCTAGCTCCCCAGAAAAAAGACTAGGTGAAAACTGCGATAAACCTTATATTCACGGCACTATAAAATGACAACCAACCGATGGATTTTTATTTTCTTTAAGCCATTATGAAGGCACGGTTTATGCACTCAAGTGACAATGAGAATGGACAGATAGCAATACTATAAAGTATATATATAGCTGTTAGAAAGTACATCGGTTTGTTGACAACCCTCGGTCCTCTGGCCTATAAATCGGCGCGGGACGCTGGTCGTCAATGTGTTAAGGGACGGGTGTTGCTTTGGCTACAAACACTATGATACAGGCATTATCTATGTATTTGTATCTGTCCCTTTCAAATCAATCAAATCAATCAATCAATCAATCAATCAATCAATCAATCAATCACTAATGATGGATA
The DNA here is from genome assembly GCF_963971535.1 of Notolepis coatsorum. NCBI lineage: Eukaryota > Metazoa > Chordata > Actinopteri > Aulopiformes > Paralepididae > Notolepis > Notolepis coatsorum. The sequence goes on along the minus strand of NC_140177.1, from coordinate 32,154,222 downwards.
CGACACTCATCACTGTGTCCTTTATGAGAAGGTTGGTTGGTCCTTTATGAGAGGCGCAACAAACACTGGTATTTGTAAATTTTTAAGGCCCTTACTGGTAAGCTATCTCCTTATACTAAATGTAAATGTAATGTTATACTACAGCATTATTAGAATGGAATGTTGGAACCTATGGAACCCGTTCTAAATGGTAAATGGCTGCTTTTTTATATAGCGCTTTTATCCAAAGCGCTTTACAATTTGTTACTCACATTTTTACCCATTCACTCACACATTCACACACCGACGGCGGAGGCAACCATGCAAGGTGCCAACCTGCTCATCGGGAGCAATTAGGGGTTAAGTGTCTTGCTCAAGGACACATCGACACGCTGCCCGGGAGGAGCGGGAATCGAACCGGGAACCTCCGGATTGCCAGACGACTGCTCTACCTCTCGAGCCACTGTCGCCCGTTCTAGTGACTGGCTGGTGCTTAAGGTCCCCTGAGTTTGCTCTGAACAGGGTAAATCAGCATTTTGTTATGATGCCCCTCTAGCTCATGGAATGAACTTCAACTGTCCTTAAAGCTTGAGAGTTTAAGACCTTATTATTATTATTATTATTATTATTATTATTATTATTATTATTATTATTATTATTATTATTATTATTATTATTATTATTATTATTATTTATTATTATTATTATATTATTATTTTCCTTATTTTTCTTTAACCCTTTCACTACCACACTACAGAAGGTTAACCCTTTCACTACCACACGACAAAGGGTAAACCCTTTCACTACCACTACAGAAGGTTAACCCTTTCACTATCACACCACAAAGGGTAAACCCTTTCACTACCACACTACAGAAGGTTAACCCTTTCACTATCACACCACAAAAGGATAACCCTTTCACTACCACACTACAAAGGGTTAACCATTTCACTACCACACTACAGAAGGTTAACCCTTTCACTACCACACAATAAATAAATACAATGTATTATTTATTTTTAATAACTGTTATAAAGAGCCATTTCATTTGAAATGTGGCCTTGGCAGCTGATATCGTCAGTCTTGTTCATCGCGCCCAGAACTTACCCCGGATCATTCGCGTAAGCCTTTGTAATCACCCATGCTGTGATGAAGACTGTTGGAGCGCCTGCACACAAGAAAGAAGAGCAGACGGGTATTTAAAACCCTGTAAGACCCTCGGTTGCAAAATTACAACATCACTTTTAACTTTTAGCTATTTAAAAAAAAAGTCTGCAAATGTTTTTTTTCTCTTTTTTTTCTGAGAACATTTACATAGTCAATGGGTCCTGTTGTTCAGCCTCACAATGCTATTGAATAGTAAATGTGTATAGGTCCCACATTCTGGCCTCTGAAGTTGATAATGCCTTACAGGATTAATGGAGTTATATTTAGAGGAATGAGGAGTGAGATGAAGCCTGTTTGAGATGGTGAAATCTCTTCAGAGATTACAGTGTCTAAGGTCTGGAGAAACCAAGTAAAATAAAGAAGCTCCGTTCCAACAGCTATCAATATTGTACAAAACTAAACAAAAAAAACACTAACCATCATACTGTCCTTATTTACCTTACCACTATCTACTATGTTACTATCCTTATACTATTACCTATCATGCTAATATGTCTATAGTCTATAGTCTATACTACTATGTACTGAGAGTGTAACACTCAAGTTCGACACTGTTTGACGAACAAGGCCACTGACCCTTAGCTGTACCCTCCTGCTGACTTGTTGTTCACAATTTGTAAGTCGCTTTGGATAAAAGCATCAGCTAAGTGACTAAATGTAAATGTAAATGATTGCATTGATTCAACAAGACAAAATAATAAAGTGATCAATTAGAATAGATCTACTGTTTTTACATTTGATATATTTAGACTAGAGTAATATTTCGCTTTGGTATAATTGAAGCTTAATATTCTATATTCTACATTCTAGTTTGGTCATTTCAGAGGTATATATGCTATACACAGCGCAACCCCTACTGTAAGTGAATGAGGCTCTTCATGTTATCTGATTATGAACGCACCGGACAAACACAAGTGTTACGACAAGAGCTCCGCATTGGTACAAGCGGCGTCCTAACTATTGCCAAGCAGGTTTTGCTCTAAACCCTACTATAGCCCTATATCATGACGAACTGCACCCTATATAGTCCTATAGCATGACGAACTGAACCCTATATAGCCCTATAGCATGACAAACTGAACCCTATAGCATTACGAACTGAACCCTATAGCATGACGAACTGAACCCTATAGCATGACGAACTGAACCCTATAGCATGACAAACTGAACCCTATAGCCCTATAGCATGACGAACTGAACCCTATAGCCCTATAGCATGACGAACTGAACCCTATAGCCCTATAGCATGACGAACTGAACCCTATAGCCCTATAGCATGACGAACTGAACCTTATAGCCCTATAGCATGACGAACTGAACCTTATAGCCCTATAGCATGACAAACTGAACCTTATAGCCCTATAGCATGACGAACTGAACCCTATAGCTCTATAGCATGACGAACTGAACCCTATAGCATGATGAACTGAACCCTATAGCATGACGAACTGAACCCTATATAGCCCTATAGCATGACGAACTGAACCCTATAGCATGACGAACTGAACCCTATAGCCCTATAGCATGACGAACTGAACCCTATAGCCCTATAGCATGACGAACTGAACCCTATAGCCCTATAGCATGACAAACTGAACCCTATAGCATGACAAACTGAACCCTATAGCCCTATAGCATGACGAACTGAACCCTATAGCCCTATAGCATGACGAACTGAACCCAATAGCCCTATAGCATGACGAACTGAACCCTATAGCCCTATAGCATGACAAACTGAACCCTATAGCATGACGAACTGAACCCTATAGCCCTATAGCATGACGAACTGAACCCTATAGCCCTATAGCATGACGAACTGAACCCTATAGCCCTATAGCATGACGAACTGAACCCAATAGCCCTATAGTATGACGAACTGCTGTGGCCTCCGATATCGCGCTGTGATTGGCTGAGGCGCTATCCACGCTGGCTTCCGTGCCCCTAAATGGTAAATGGTGCATTTATATACATCGCTTTAGCGCTTTACAATTTGTTCCTCACATTTGTACCCATTCACTCACACATTCACACACAGATGGTGGAGGCAACCATGCAAGGTGCCAACCTGCTCATCGGAAGCAGTTAGGGGTAAAGTGTCTTGCTCAAGGACACTTCGACATTCTGCGGGAGGAGCGGGAATCGAATCAGGTTACCAGACGACTGCTCTACCTCCCGAGGCACTGTTGCCCCTCTACTGTTTGCTAGCTAGAAGCTAACGTTATACTTGGCCAGCCTTATGGTCATTGGTCTACTATGGCTGTAAATTAGTGAATAATAATTACAATAGCTAACTGGCTACTTCATTGTCTCAGTGATTTTGGCCAACTCTCGCTAGTAGTAACAACAGTATAACGGCCTTCATGGCAAGAGGTCAGGCACAAAGATCATTGGCACCGTTTATCCCACCATTCTGTGTTCACAGCCAGCTGGTTTCTTTTGGCCTCCGACGGTGACACATGTACACACACCACTGGCCAACAGCCCCCCCCCCTCTAATAGTGCTGACACACACCACTGGCCAACAGCCCCCCCCCCCCCCCCTAATAGTGCTGACACACACCACTGGCCAACAGCCTGGCCTCCCCCCCTCTCATAGTGTTGACTGATGACTCAGTCAGGCCTCATCCCGAGCAGATGATCTCCTCTCTCTCGTCTTGAAAATAGTTTGCAGGTCGTGTCACCGTTAGCTTGCTAAATATGGCAAGAGCAGAGCCTCCGTGACCGGTTTGTATTGAGAAAGACAACAAGAGGAGTGATGACATGGAGTGATGACACGGCGGACATTACTGCGGTAACGCAATCACGTCACGCCCACCGCAGTCGAGTCGATCACGCATCACCTCCATGTTTCATTTTGTTTATTTTAGGCCTATTGTTTACAGTATGTTCCAATTGTTGTGTTATGTGATCTGAATGAATGACGTTTTTTTTTATTTTACGGTCTTATTTACAGACAAATCAAAAACACCTGTGTGGACTTGCAAAAAAAAATTTAAATCACAAATGTACATAATAAGGCAAGCTCACACACAAAATCCAAAATCAACGACCGAAAAAAAGGAATAGCCTGAAGCACATGCTTATTTCTGCCTATCCTTTACAAATTCTTAAAAACTAAATATATTTTAATATAAGAAAGAAAAACTTAAAATATGCTGCAAGATATAATATTTTTTTAAAGAAAAAAACAAATGTTTGATGTTTTACTCAAAACTGTACTCCTGAATTATTTGATCCTTTAAGGCTTTTTAAAAATCTCCCCTGAGAAGAACACAACTTCAACCCGTCACTAAGGCTATTCCATAATTGAACTCCCAAAATTTAAACACATCTAGCTTTTACATTAGTTCTTACCTTTTTACAATACACAACCCTCTTAAATGATACTTTCCTTCTCTTGGTTGAAAGAGACATTAAATACAAACTGGTGATCTGAAAATAAATTATTGTAATAATAATAATAATGATTATGATTGTGTAGCTTATTATGTTCGAAAGTCACCTCCGCTCACAGTGGTGCAGTGAACGCTCTGATGGGAGGATGTGCACCAGAACACAAGTGAAAGCAGAGAGAGTTGTGGAAACAGGGAGGACAACACTGCAGTTACAGACACTTTGTGGATGACTCCAGCGGAGGTCAGTTAATGTTTATTCATGCCAGCTGATTAGAAGCGAATGAGCGAAACCCAACGTTGTATGATACAATGAAGGGCACCGTCTACCTCGGGAGGTACCAGCTCAGCACTACGTCATCCAGGCGTCTCCGAGGCACCTTCTCCACATGGACATGGATATTCCTGAATATGTCAGGACCAGGGCCGCCTCAGGGGGTGTGCGAGCAGTGCGGTCGCACAGGGCCTCGCGGGAAGGGGGGCCTCGCAAAAAAAAAAAAAAAAAAAAAAAAAAAAAAAAATTTTGCGAGGCCCCCCTTCCCGCGAGGCCCTTTTTCATCACAGACCTAAAATCTAGTTTTGCTTATATGCTTATATATTTCACATTAGACACGTTTGTAGAATGTGTCTGACTTGTTCCTGCCTCTGCGGCTCTGCAGACTGCAGTGTTCCGGTTTCTGCGGCTCTGCTGCTCTACAGATTTTAGAATAGTGTTTCCGGGCTCTTCCCGGACCCACGAGGTACAGGGATCTATTCAGCGCTATTCAGAGGAGCGAGTGGATGTCTTTTCAAAAGCAGCATGGATCAGAAGAAATTACACCGTGGGCCATAAGCTTGTTATCAATACCAAGTATGATGGTTATGCCAACTTTGCCAAGACGAAGAGGATGTTCGGCAGATGGACTGAAGATGAAAGTTGCTGTATGTTAGAAGAACCTTCAGTCAGGCTAAGCTATGTCGGCTAGTACTAGTAGCAATTTGCTAAGGGCAGGGACACGTAACTAGCATTAGCTAATGCTAGCTAGCGTTAGCTAACACTAGCTAGCGTTAGCTAACGCTAGTTACGCGTCCCTGCCTTTAGTTATTGCTAAGTTATCGAGTGCTAACGTGTGGCAGATAAACTAGGACTCCCAAGGGACTGGTACTTTTCATCTCCACGGAAAGTCTCCTTCCAACTTTACCATTGATACTGCGTTATGGTGAGTTCATGCAACCTATTCTATTCCCGCCGTGGATCTCTCTTTCTCTCTCTCTCTCTCTCTCTGGAGCCAAACTGGCCGACTAGCTGTTGTAGTACTAGTAGCTAACGGTGTGTGGCCTGGTGTCAGCACCTGTATTGCTTTTCTCATGTTGTACAGTTCTTCAGTGGTAGCCGCATAGCTTGCTTCTGCGTTAGCTAATGGTTAGCGATAGCCGGGTTGAGCTAACTGTTAGCTGTTTAGCTACGACGTTAGCTGCCGGCTGCGCACGTTAGTTTGATGCTATCAGTTAGCCTAGAGTTAGCTGTTAGCTTGTGCTACGACCATTGACATTAGAGAGAATAGCAGGGGGTTCTGGCACTCTGACTACGACATCATCTTTGACAGAAGATGTAGTCGGGCCTGCACCATGACAAGGCTCCGGCCATAGCTTCTTTTTGTCCCGCCAGCGAGAGGCCTTTCGTCAACGTGGAGACCTGTGTTGCGGCCTTTCGCCCTGCGTTCCTTGGTGCAGGTAAGATGAATGAAAATGTAATGACATTACCCCACTCTTCCTTCCTTCCCCTCCCGAATGTTTTGTTAATAACGATGTTTTTTTCCAGGCAAACATATGTTACTTCACAACATTTGGAGATACGACATGTGCTGTGTGTGAATTGTCTTGGTCGTTTGTGTAGCTTGGGTAGCGTTGGGCCGTTGGCCAAAGCTGTGTGTGGCCTGGTGTCAGTACCTGGCTAGCCTATTTAGCTGATGTCGGCCATTGGCTCCTTGCTGCTTTGTTTTCTCTGGTATAGACCCTCTTCTCTTTGGATTTAAGTGTTGATCTTTGTCCTTTTGGATCTCTCATACATGCTCTCTCTCTAACACACACACACACGACAAACACACATGCTCTCTCTCTCTCTCTCTCTCTTTCTAACACACACAGTCTGCCTATGGCGGCCTTTCTCGATGGCTAGGCTGTGCTCGCTGAGTCTGTACCTAGTCAAGTATCTTCAGTCACAGTGCTCAGGTATTCTGCCACTGTGTACTCTCTGTTTAGGGCCAAATAGCATTTCAATTTCTTTGCAATGTGTCTCTCTCTCTCTCTCTCTCTCTCTGTACACTGTATATTGACTGTAGAACGGGAGCTCTCTCTCGCTCTCTCTCTTGCTATATGTTGACTGTATCATGCCCAGCCTCGGGCAGCGCTATTATTTAAGAATATGTTGACTGTATGAAAAAAAAATAAAATAAATGATATATAAATTTAAATCTCGCACAGGGCCTCGCATTTCTCCCAGGCGGCCCTGGTCAGGACCATGGAGAGATCCCCGTGTAGCCAGCTGCTATCAGGTCGGTTCATGGAAAATGCCCTTCCAGAATGTAGAAAAAGCCATCGTTCCGAGCTATACCTTAGGCATAGATTTCTTTACCGCAACGGTTTCAATTGCTTCACTCATTTGTGCAGTACTGAAAAAGATTATAAGAAGATAGTAAGATACGTGACTTATACTGTGTGACCTTTTGCACTGACCTTTTGTAATTGATTCATAGCATTTCTCCTTTCTTAGTGCGATGGCGTTTATCTTTGCTGCGTGGCTGCTAACCACACCACAGGTTACATTTGCAATTTATACTCTTCACTGGGATTAGCATCTATGGGTAGGAACTGTTAACCTCAGGTAGAGAGACAAACTCATATTCATTACTGTGTATGTGCCACATATACTTTTCATTACTTAAATCTTTTTTAAACTCTTAAAACGTTTTTCTTACTCAATCAATGTTCGCGGGTCTGGTGGACCCACAACATTATTGGGATTTTAAAACAATAAATCCACAACAATTCACATAAAAATACTTTTTACCTAGACAGTAAATGGTTTACCCAAACCCTATATGCTGATGTTTTTACAAATGTAGCAACTTCATACCAAGTCAAATGCTATCAATAAAACGTAAGGTTATAACCAAGTTCTATGAATTATGGCGACGCTCAGCATCATCTGCACTATACTTCACTTCGTGCACGTGCACTGAATAAAAAATTCCACCATGTACCTTTACATCCCAACATTCGTCTGGCCACACCCCCATCCGCTTACCTTCATAAGCGGGTGTGTGGTCACCTACTCGCCTCCTTCCCAAACTTTCACCACAAGGCGAGATCAAGGGCCGCAGCGGCGTCTGATGCTGAGCGTCGCCATAATTCATAGAACTTGGTTATATACATAACCTTACGTTCTATTTCATTCATCAGAGAACGAATGGAAGGAACAACCTTGTTACTGCCCCCAAAATCACGGGGTCAAGAGCAAACCCAACCCCGTGGCAAGGCTGTAGCAGCGGAGCGCGAAGGAAGACCCAGACCCACTGAAGGGACTGGATCCCCTGGAAAAAGGAGGCCCGGAGAGGTCAATGACGCCAGGCATCAAGACCCCACCAGGCGGTCACTCAGTGACACCGCCCCCCACATCGCCAGCGTATTCGGATAAGGCCCCTCCAAGAGCGGGCCCTTTCCCCCCAATAGCACACCGCCTGGCACACTGACCCTGCAGAACAGGCAGTCAGCATGGCCGTAAGCACTCAAAAAAGGTTAACCAACGGAAGCAGGCAGCGCACCGGGGAAGCCAGGCAGCAGGCTGTAACCTGAGCCTGGAGCACTGCGGACGAGACAGGCGCCAAAGGAGTCAGCTGAAAACAGCCCCCCCGGCGGAAGGGGCATATGCTGGCGTTGTTGATCACCATGACAAAGCCTCCATTAAAAAAAAAACACCCAGAGGGGTCGAGGCAGAGAAGGCTGACATGATTGGCAGACGTCATGAACGTGCAGGGGCACACTCAACCGGGCAACCCGGAAGTTGACTCTGCTCCAACATACCAGGGAATCAACTACCCTCCCGGTACAGACGGTGGTTGTTCCTATAACCCCTCAAGAAAAAACTCCAAAACACACCTGCGGGTATACACTGGCTATACCGCAGTACAAGTGTTTCAGTTTAAAAAAAAAGGGTTATTCCAGGCCTACGGGTCGACGAAACATTACTTCGGACCAGGCCCGGCGGCTCGGGAAGCACAGGGTTACCAGAGGAGGTCCAAAGACCACCCCAACAGCCCCCTCTTCGCCACGCGTGAGAGAGGAGCGAAAAGAATGGAGAACCAGCCCTAAGCACACCGCACATGGTATTCCCAGGCGGTCTCCCAACCAAGTACTAACCAGGACCGAACCTGCTTAGCTTCCGAGATCGGACGAGATCGGGCGTGTACAGGTTGGTATGGCCGTAAGCCATTACGATAGTGCAGAGTACAACATGTACCCAACAAAGGGTCTCCATAACGCCTAACCCTGTGACACCCGGGCCGACCTGGCATTTTCCCCCCCGAAAAAAGCACAAGTCCCTCAGGGTACCAGAACAGCAGATCTGCATCCCCGGCGGACAACGGGTTAACTGACCTGGACCAGCGCGACCAGACCAGTCCTGTGCCCTAACCAGGCCGACATGCCCACTCCAGAAGAGGGGGTAGGTATGCGTGTCGATCTAAAACATGAAAAGAGGGTGCCACCCAGACGGTCCCAATTGTACCGCGCTCAGTGGCCCACCCCAAGGTGTGAGACCCCTCTACCTATGTTCTGATCTATTCCGTTAACATCCCCCAGATATGAACGAGAATTCATCGAGACAACCTAGTAAACTGGCGCTCGGAAGAGACAAAACTCCATTCCAGTTGCCCTATAAAAACGCTGTTTTAATAACAAGCAACCAAGGCGCACTTAGCCCCTGCGTGATTCTTAACAGAAACACCCCGAGCCAGCACTATGTACGCGTCGAGACCCAAACACATCAATGGATAGTCTAGCAAGACACCAAACATTGTTCCTCCAAGTCGCCTGGGAGAACGACACGGAGCCGTCGTGCTTCATGTTCCTTCCTCTTTTTATTTAAAAAAGAAAGAAACACAGACTGACATGAATCCCACGTGACGCAGCTGAGGGTAAGAATTGTTTAAATTTTTACATCCCACCACCCTCGCCACAGGGAGGAGACGGAAATCCCCAGAGAGACTTCCCACGCGAGCTGTATAGATTGAAAAGAATATATTGCAACATTGAGCTATGTAACACTTGGGTTAGGGCTCTCCGAGGAGGAGGCACTGAACCAATACACACTCAATAATCGAATTGAATCGAATACACACACAATAGAGCAGAACTCCTTTTTGAAGTTCTACTCACCTTGACAATCTGAGGAGGAGGCTCTGAAACTCTGAGGAGGCTCCCTCACAGGGAAGGAGAGTCCGAAATCACAGAAGGCACTTCTCCCCGAGGAGTAGCTTCGTGAGGAGGAGCTCTGACAACTCCCTGAAACAGATCCATAACATGGACCTGAACAACCCACGGAAGTACTCTATGGCGGGGGAATTTCCGCGGTGCACACGCCCAATCTTCCAGGGCGTGGGACCAGGAAACTCCCTCCCCCCCCTCTTACCCTGTAACGTGCCGAACAGCAACGTGACAGGAACCTTGAAGGACAGGAGGTTTTAACCCATGACCAATCAAAAAAGGGGAGGAAAGGATTACCAGTTCACTCCTTTACGACCCCACACCCATGATACGATGTAATGACAAGTAGAGCATGACACAGTCATAGCCTGCTACATGAAGCATCGAACAGCCTCACATAGCTCATGTGCTAACCTGCTATCTGATTTTTACTAAGGAAAAAACACAGAACAGAGAGGGCCCCCTTTAAGAGCCCCGGTACCAGACTTACACATGTGCTTCTGTGGGCCAAACCTAACCCAGTTGTAGATCACAAGACACACACAACCCTTCATCACAACAAAAAATGGCAAAAGTACACTCTTGCTACAGAGGAACGCCGTTTTTCATAACGAGAGAATACAGAATCCTCGATTATGTATTGGCCACAGGCCTTGCTAAGCATTTACATTTACATTTACATTTAGTCATTTAGCTGACGCTTTTATCCAAAGCGACTTACAAGTTCTGTACGACAAGACAGCAAGAAGGGTACAACTCTATCAGCTGAGTAACAATGTTCATCAAGTGTTGCGTGTTACAGTGTAGGTTAGTTTATTAGGACAAGTGCATGACAGTAAGGTTAGTCAGGGTTAGATTTTTTTTTTTTTTTTTTTTTTTTTTTTTAATCATTTCAGATAATGGTTGAAGAAGTGAGTCTTTAGTCGACGGCGAAAGATTGGACGGGATTCGGCTGTCCTAACTGGGATGGGTAGTTCATTCCACCATTGTGGGGCAAGGACTGAGAATAGGCGGCTTCTCTTTGATGACCCTCCGGGAGCTTGGATAGGAGTAGGTCTGAGGCGGCCAGAAGATGCAGAGCGTAGGGGTCTTGAGGGTGTGTAGTTAGAGACCATTGACCGGAGGTAGGCGGGAGCGGTTCCCTTTGCTGCACGGTATGCTAGGTCGAGGGCCTTGAAGCGGATACGTGCAGCAATGGGGAGCCAGTGCAGGTCCCTAAGAAGTGGGGTGACATGGGCCGACTTCGGTAGGTTTGATATCAGGCGGGCCGCTGCGTTTTGAATGAGTTGAAGAGGCTTGGTGGCAGTGGCCGGGAGGCCAGCTAGCAGTGCGTTGCAGTAGTCGAGGCGGGAGATGACTGTTGATTGGATGAGGAGTTGGGTGGCTTCTTTTGTCAGGAAGGGGCGTATCCTTCTGACGTTGCTCAGGAGGAATCTGCAGGTTCTGGTTGTCGCTGCGATGTGAGCAGAGAAGTTCAACTGGTCGTCGAGGACAACACCAAGGTTCTTGGCGGTCGGGGACGCGGTCACAGCTGCATTCTCGACTGTGATGGAGAGGTCGGTCAGGGGGGAGGATTTGGCCGGCAGGTGGAGCAATTCTGTTTTGCTTAGGTTCAGTTTGAGGTGGTTGGTCGTCATCCAGGCGGAGATGTCGGACAGACAGGCCGAGATCCGCTCAGAGACGTGGATATCTGAGGGAGGGAAGGAGAGGAAGAGTTGAGTATCATCGGCATAACAATGATATGAGAAGCCATGAGACGTGATAATGTTACCCAGTGATTTAGTGTAGAGGGAGAAGAGAAGGGGTCCTAGGACCGAGCCCTGGGGGACACCCGTCCGGAGGGGGCGGGTGGCCGACAGAGTCCCTCTCCATGACACTTGGTAGGAGCGGTCGTTGAGGTATGATGTCAGCCATGTCAGCGCAGATCCAGCCACTCCCATTCCTGCGAGGGCCGCGAGGAGGATCTGATGGTTGACTGTGTCGAAGGCTGCAGATAGATCTAGGAGAATCAGGACAGAGGAGAGGCCTTTCGCTTTTGCTAAGTGAAGTGCCTCTGTGACCGCAATGAGGGCCGTTTCTGTGGAGTGGCCAGTCCGGAAGCCAGACTGATTGGGGTCTAGGAGGTCATTCTGTAAGAGATAAGCAGTAAGTTGGTTGGATACAGCACGTTCAAGTGTTTTAGAAAGAAAGGAGAGAAGAGAGACAGGACGATAGTTGGCTATGACGGTGGGGTTCAGGGTTGGTTTTTTTATGAGGGGCGTGACTCTGGCTTGTTTTAGGGAGGTGGGGACCACCCCCGAGTTGAGTGAGGAGTTGATGGTTGCAGTTAGGAATGGGAGGATGTCCGGTGCTATGGTCTGGAGGAGTGGGGAGGGTAGCCGGTCCAGCTGGCATGTAGTCGGACGGTTCGACGTTACCAGTGTCAGGGTCTCGGCTTCTGTAATGGGAGAGAAAGATGACAGAGTGAAGGATGAGGTTCTCGATTCAGCGTTTGGAATGGGTGGGGGTTGGGAGAAGGAGCTGCGGATGTTCTCCACTTTTTCCTCAAAGAAGATCGCAAAGTCTTCGGCAGAAAAAGATGAGGGAGGAGGGGGTGGGGGGGGAGTGAGGAGGGAGGACATGGTAGCATGCAGTTTGCGAAGATTCTTGGCAGAGGCCTCGATCCTATGGTGAAAGAAAGAAGCTTTGGCATTAGTAATGGTTTTGGAGAATGTTAACAAGAGGTTGTGATATGTGTCGATGTCAGCAGTGAGGCGTGATTTTCTATACTTCCTCTCAGCCGCTCTCAGGACCTGTCTTTGTTCTCTCACTGCATCCGTCAGCCATGGACTGGGTGGGGAACGGCGGGCAGGTTTCTCAACGAGGGGACAGAGCTTGTCAAAGGAGGTTGCAAGGGCTGAGAGGAGGGTGGAGGTTGCCATCTCTGTGGGGAGAGCAGAGAAGGTGTCACTCAAAGGTAGAGCGGATATTATGTCAGAGGAGAGGGTGGAGGGGGATAGGGAGGCCAGGTTACGTCTGAGTGAGACGGTTTGAGTTGGGGTGAAGACCTTTCGGTTAAGCATGAGAGTTAGTGAGAAGGATATGAAGGAATGGTCAGATACATGTAGGGGAGTTACCGTGGTGTTAATGATGCTGGAGTTACGGGAAAATATGAGATCCAAGGAGTTGCCTGCTTTGTGGGTGGGAGGCATGGCAGTGGGAGTCAGGTCAAATTGTTGTAGGAGGGAGACCACTGGGACCGACTGAGATGAGTCAGGCAGGTTGAAGTCGCCCAATAGAAGGAGCGGGGTACCATCTTCCGGTAAGGAGCTTAGAAGCATGTCCAGCTCATCTATGAAGTGATCGAGGGGACCTGGAGGGCGATAGAGTGTAACAATGGTGAGATTGAAAGGATTAGAGACAGATATTGCATGATATTCGAGGGAGGAGAGTGACAGTTCTGGGAGTTGTGTTAGGTTTGAAGCCCATGAAGGAGATGTCATGAGGCCAGTGCCTCCACCCCGTCTGGAGGGTCGAGGTGTGTGAGTGAAGTTATAGTTTGTAGATAATGCTGCAGGTGTTGATGAGTTATTGGGAGTTATCCAGGTCTCAGTTAGAGCCAGGAGCTGCAGATTTAGACTATGGGCGTAGGCAGTAATGAAGTCAGCTTTCTTGACTGCTGATTGACAATTCCATAAGCCTCCCCGTACTGTGACAGGTGTATTAGTGGCTGTAGGAGGGTAGGAGAGATTTGCCGGGTTGCTAGCAAACTGGCGTGGATGGGTAGAGTCAGTTCTGGAGGAGCAGATTGTGGATATAGGTATGAGGCACATTGTGGTGTCAAGAGTGGCAGGGAGAAGGTTGTAGGGAGGAAGCGAGATAGTAGGGGAATAGCAGAGTGGGAGGGAAATATAGGATTATGGTGTGCTTAGCACTGGGTGGATCGGTGGATCCCTCTGCTGAGAACTCCAGGAAAACTCCTCTTTGTCCCTCTTCGTCTCTCGACGCTTCGCTGACGCTAGGCCAGCAAGTCCTTAAATCACTATCACTAATTACTGATGAGTGACACCTGCAGCAAAAGGCCACACCTCCAGTTTCTGTCAGCTGGGTGAAACTAATTACAAACTATTTCCACAACACAATTTAGTCACACACTTCAAAATGATGTACACAGTATTATTCAGTTCAAAGATCCTACCCTCTCTGCTGCTGTCATCAGAATGATTCCAACAGAGAAAAAGCTGGTCTTTAAGCAAAAAACTGTCACAAGTGCCCACTTAACTTACAAAAGCCACATGCACAAAGGCCACACCTCCAGTTTCTGTCAGCTGGGTGAAACTAATTACAAACTATTTCCACAACACAATTTAGTCACACACTTCAAAATGATGTACACAGTATTATTCAGTTCAAAGATCCTACCCTCTCTGCTGCTGTCATCAGAATGATTCCAACAGAGAAAAAGCTGGTCTTTAAGCAAAAAACTGTCACAAGTGCCCACTTAACTTACAAAAGCCACATGCACAAAGGCCACACCTCCAGTTTCTGTCAGCTGGGTGAAACTAATTACAAACTATTTCCACAACACAATTTAGTCACACACTTCAAAATGATGTACACAGTATTATTCAGTTCAAAGATCCTACCCTCTCTGCTGCTGTCATCAGAATGATTCCAACAGAGAAAAAGCTGGTCTTTAAGCAAAAAAACTGTCACAAGTGCCCACTTAACTTACAAAAGCCACATGCACAAAGGCCACACCTCCAGTTTCTGTCAGCTGGGTGAAACTAATTACAAACTATTTCCACAACACAATTTAGTCACACACTTCAAAATGATGTACACAGTATTATTCAGTTCAAAGATCCTACCCTCTCTGCTGCTGTCATCAGAAAGCACACATGATAAGTGACGAAACAATCTTTTCTTTAGGAATTTTTTTTTCTCAAGCGGAAAGCACAACCCCAGCAATTAAGCTGAGGGTTACATCGTATCCCCACAAAGACAGTGACACAATATATTGTAAACAAACATGTCTGAGAGGAGGGTGGGGAAGCCCCAGGGAAACCGGGGGGATCACCCCTCCTTCCTTACCCTTGATACGCCCAAGTTGAACAGGTAACCCTGTTAATATGTGAACACACTGTTCATTGTCATTACAGGCTGAGAAAATAATTCATTCCTCAATCACATGTCACTAAGCATAGCTTCATAGGTTAATTAACCCCCTTAGTAGTGAGTTCACGTTACATGAACACACATGTTCTCATCACAACTAACCAGATCATTTTTACACATGTAAACAACAACCCGATTTCTATGGAGAGAGAAGCTATACCAGTGACAAGACAATTCACACACAACACGCGTCGTATCCTCAATGTATTGCAGCAACACACGTTTTGGAAAACATCGTTATTACAAAACATTTAGAAGGGAAGGAAAGAAGAAGTGTTTAAAGTCCGGTCGGGACTCCTACCCTGAGCGCAGGCCAAGAGAACTGCAATCTGGCTAATGGGACACCGAAGTTGAACACAGCATCTCCTGTGTTGGCGACGAGGGTAACGTCACTGCGCCACCCAGCCGCTACGTTTCTCCATGTTGATGCAGTCCTCGCTGGCAGGGCTCCCGGTGTAGGTTCGACTAACATCCTCTGTCAAAGATGACGTCGTAGTCAGAGTGTTTTAAGGCATGTTATAGTCACAGTATCGTTTCAACAGTGTAGCATTAAGCTAACAGCCGTCCGACTGATAGCAACAAGCTAACGTTTACTAGCCTGGTAAACACAGCGAGCTAGCGCCGCAGCTAACAGCTGACTGGCTAACAAAGTAGGCCGCAACTAGCACGCCAGCTAAGCAGCTATCCGACTGATAGCAACAAAGCTAACGTTTACTAGCCTGGTAAACACAGCGAGCTAGCGCCGCAGCTAACAGCTGACTGGCTAACACAGTAGGCCACAAACTAGCACGCCAACTAAGCAGCTATCACCTGAACTGTACACAACGACATAACAAGCCACACTTCAGACAGGCCCAAGTCCCTCCCCTAAGAGGGAAAAGAAAAAGAATGTCAAACACAGTTTTCAACGGTGATCCAGACATACAGCGGGGCCAGAACAATTCCCATTTCGGGCTGCAGCCGACTTTGAGCATGGAACTCCCGATAAAGAAGATCCTATGCCCACATTTCCTCGTTAGGGTGTACTTTCATTTTTATGTGAAAGGTGGGGCCTGCACGGGACAGAGAAGCATCCGCTCGAGAATCCTGGGTTCACCAGGACCTGGTCGCGGCCCACTAGATTGACCATCATGGGCGTCAGACCAAGATCCTCCGACCTCCGTTTAAGCCGAGCAGAGGACCCCAGTCTGGAGTCGGCGTTTCGTAAAATTGTTAGCTAACCCCCACAGCATCAACAACAACCAGAGCTCGCAAGCAAAACAGTACGTACCCCACCCTGGAAACAACCGCTTCTCACAACAGTCGGTGCTTCCCACAGTCCAGCTGTATGGCCGGAGGGCAACCCCATCCAGCCGCAGCAAGGAGGACTGTAGCTGGGGAGCATGTCAGCGGCGTGAGCTCCTAATACGAAAAAGCCGTTGAAGGTCAGAATGATCATCATCTTCCAGACACTCCAGTAACGAAGACAATATCGCCGTATTTTCTCGAAATAGTGAGAGAGAAAATAAAGATATGATGTCAACGTATCTTCCCGTTCTCTTGTTTTCCAACTTTCTTCTACTAACAACCTCGTCAAGTGGGGATCTACCGAAGGCACTTCCTTGTGGTGAAAGTGAAGAAGGAGGCGAGTAGGTGACCACACACCCGCTTATGAA
Source organism: Notolepis coatsorum (assembly GCF_963971535.1). Taxonomy (NCBI): domain Eukaryota; kingdom Metazoa; phylum Chordata; class Actinopteri; order Aulopiformes; family Paralepididae; genus Notolepis; species Notolepis coatsorum. Next base: position 32,137,409 of record NC_140177.1, on the reverse strand, counting down.
GGTAAGCGGATGGGGGTGTGGCCAGACGAATGTTGGGATGTAAAGGTACATGGTGGAATTTTTTATTCAGTGCACGTGCACGAAGTGAAGTATAGTGCAGATGATGCTGAGCGAAAGCCATAATAATAATAATAATAATAATAATAATAATAATGCATTCTATTTATAAGGCGCCTTTCTTTTTTTAAAACTTTATTTTTTAGCGTTTATCGCTTTTCTGGTCAAGCATGACCGACAGATACAGGGTGAAACGGGAAATAGAGCAGGGGAAGACATTCTGGCAAATGACGGCGGGTCCGGGAATCGAACTCGGAGTCCATCAGATCCGTGACGCAGCACGGTTTTCCCCGACGCAGAAATAGCGCCGAGATATGCGGTGAGCTACTGGAGCTCCCCTTATAAGGCGCCTTTCAAGGCACTCAAGGACGCCGACGCCGTACAACAATTTAAAAACAGTTAAATTCATAATCACAGTACATTAAAATAAGAAAAAATTAAAATATATAAAATCAGACAGAAAATAAAATCAGACATACGCCTGCCTAAAAAGGTGGGTTTTGAGGTGGGTTTTAAAAGAAATGATGGAGTCAATGTTCCTGATGTCGGGGGGGAGGGAGTTCCAGAGGCGGGGGGCAGAGCAGCTGAAGGCTCTTGACCCCATGGTGGACAGACGGGCTGGGGGGACGGTCAGGTTGATGGAGGAGGCAGACCTGAGGGACCGGGTGGGAATGTTGATATGAAGGAGGTCGGACAGGTATGGAGGGGCGAGGTTGTGAATGGCCTTGTATGTATGGAGGAGGATCTTGTAGTCTATGCAGTGTTTAATGGGAAGCCAGTGTAGTTGGCGTAGGACGGGGGTGATGTGACTGATGACAGGGGTTCTGGTGATTATGCGGGCAGCAGCGTTCTGGACCAGTTGGAGCTTATGGAGGAGTTTGTGGGGGAGACCAAAGAGAAGGGAGTTGCAGTAATCTAAGCGGGAAGTGACGAGGGAGTGGACCAGGATTGCGGCGCTGTTTGGAGTGAGTGAAGGGCGGAGGCGGTTGATGTTGCGAAGGTGGAAGTAGGCGGACCGGATGATGTTATTGATGTGGGAATGGAATGATAGGGTGCTGTCGAGGACGACACCCAGTCTCTTGACCTGGGGGGAAGGGGAAACCAAGGAGTTGTCTATGGTGAGGGTGAAACTGGGGTGCTTAGTGAGTGTGGACTTGGAGCCAATGAGGACTACCTCTGTTTTGCCACTGTTTAATTTCAGGAAATTTGAGGTGAACCAGGATTTGATTTCCTGTAGACAGGCACAGAGGGAAGAGGGAGGGAGGGTGGAAGTGGGTTTGGAGGAAACATAGAGCTGGGTGTCGTCCGCGTAGCAGTGGAAATTGATGCTGTATTTGCGGAGAATCCGACCGAGTGGGAGGAGGTAGATAATGAAGAGGATAGGGCCAAGGACAGAGCCCTGGGGAACACCGGAGGAGAGGGGGGATGGATGGGATGTGAATGATTTTAGCTGAATGAACTGAGTACGGCCAGAGAGATATGAGTGAGATATGAGTGAATGAAATAGAACTGTCTCAGTCAAACAGACAGTCAATCTGTTATTTTGATTTATTAAACAACAATAAACTGCTCTATTCTCTCACTGCTCCAAAATCAATTAGCATAAAAAAAACGAAACAAAAGATGTGCTCCACATAATAACAAAAAGCGTGTGTGTGTGTGTGTGTGTGTGTGCACTTCAGACTATGCTATCACTTTGGTCTCTATAGCATACTTATCATCATTACTTCTTGAGAGTTCTTCAGAGGTAAAATCAATAAGAGAGAACCCGGGCACAGTGGGGGAGACGTTGTAGATGCTTTGCTAGGGTGTTAAACAAGGTTACGGTTGCATCATTTCCGCCCCTCTGGCTTCTGTATGCAAACTGTTGGTGGTCTGAGCAGGTACAGAAGAGGCGTCTGCTTAGAACTCTCTCCAGTTCTATAATGGGCCTAAAATAGTTTGGTTCTGAAGCTCCAGGCTTTCAGGAATGGACACAATGTTTGAAACGTGTCAAACAAACTGAAACAGCTTAGTTAGAAACTGCAGTGGTGACTGCAATCTTTTAAAGGAACAGTGCCGGTTAGCCTTCGGGAGAGGTGTTAGTTGGACAATGCCTAGGCTAACCGGCACTGTCCGCTTCCATTCATTGTGCTAAGCTAGGCTAATGTGCAACCAGATAGCTTTCTACTGAACGCACAGAGAGGAAACTGGTATCTATCTTATTGTCTCTCTCTGGAGAAGACGGTAAGCTAATTTCCCAACATTTTCCTTTAACACTCTACTTCTAAGGCCACCAGGCCCTGTCCTTTTAAACCTACGGGCCCCTCCTGGGGCCCAAATACCACTGCTGCTTCTCTGTACCGTAACTCTTTGAGTATTTGTGCTATCGAAGAAACCTCAGCGCTGTCTGAAAGCCATATATTGTATTTACAGTAGGGATGTCCCGATCCGATCACGTGATCGGGGCCGATCACGTGATTTTCCGAAGATCGGGATAGAAAAAAAAATTTAAAATCTGCAATTTTTTTCTTTTTTTTACTTTATTTCTTTTTTTAACAAACATGACCATGTTCACGTCTTAAACTCATACTGAGGCCTTAGTTTTGGTTTTAAATTGCATATCATCATTCATTTATTTATTGTCACACAGAGCAGAAGAATTTTGCCAAAACAAACCAATAGTATCCAGCTGCAGAACGGCAGACCAAACTCTCAGACCCAAATTAAACTATATATATATTTTTTTTATCCCAATTTCTCACATTACATTCACCCTGAATGTTGACGTTATCCAGGTGAAAAGTTAACTTCATTCAAGCGAGGCATTGCAATCCTTGACATAAATCATTTGATGTATAATTAAATCAAAGGAAATGCGTTTGGGTCTGAGAGTGTGGCTGGTCAGCCGTTCTGCAGCTGGATACTATTGGTTTGTTTTGGCAAAATTCTTCTGCTCTGTGTGACAATAAATAAATGAATGATGATATGCAATTTAAAACCAAAACTAAGGCCTCAGTATGAGTTTAAGACATGAACATGGTCATGTTTGTTGAATAAAAAAAAAAAATATTATAAAAAATATTTTTTTATTTTTTTTATCGGATCGGGAAAGATCGGTATCGGTAGATACTCAAAATCACATGATCGGGATCGGATCTGGAGCAAAAAAACGTGATCGGGACATCCCTAATTTACAGTCATCCAAAAACTGTGGGAGTTATTGAGGAAGTAAACACAAGTATAATTCTACCTGCTTCAAGGTCAACCACTAAGGTCAAAATTCCGCCTAGAAAAAAGTGAGTAAAAATAAGCCTAAAAAGCATCATCTAAAAGGCCAGGGTTCAAAAAATGTATTGCAGTGGCATAATAGTTCCATGTTCAACATTTACATGTGATAAGCTAAATTGATGGGCAATTGCAGTGTCTACTTCACAAAAAACCTGTAGAAATCCCATTCCGATTTTTGTTTTCCTTGTCTAATAACCGTTTGATACACACTCAAAACATACAGTAAATTCAAACAATAACAGACATTGAAAGCTGAATAAGTTCTGAAAAAAGCATGAAAAGCACTTACTCACAGCCCATTCTCTGACAATTACACAGCAATAACAACAACATATACCCAGGTGGACTGTTTCAGGCTTAGGCTTAAAAGGGTACGAGCCAAACCTGAGGCAATTTCATGGTCTGTAGTCGGAACATATTCTGGGATGGCGCTACACACCTCACCACGCTCAGTACAGAAGTTTATCTTATCAAATCGGCTATAAAACACATTGAAGTCATTGGCTACGGATGGAGAAAGGCGGGACAGAGGGATTACCTCCCTGCCCATCACCTGGTTTCCACCTCCCCACGCTCTCAGCGCTGCCTGAACAAAAAAAACTAAACATTTCTCAACCTTATCCTTGCACTCTGGCTTTGCTTTCTTCAACTTACATCATAGTTCATGTCTCTTTTCTTTGACAAGCTCTGCATTCCCATTAGTAAAAGGCAGGTTTTCTTTCACGAGAGGCACCTAAGCAATCTACTGCCGGGTTAATCATGAATCATGAATGAATGAGAGTGCAATGGCTTAGAAGTCTGCTCCAGGCAAGCTAATCTCAAGGTTTATCTTATCAACCAGGCGCTGCAGGGAGTCAAAACCTCCCTCTCCCTGCTGTTAATTATATCTAGTTGGAAATTAATGAATGGAAACTCATCCACCATCTATTGCTCACCAGATGCTCACCCTGACACATAAACAGGATAGTATTATTACTAGGGCTGTCAAAGTTAATGCTTTAACTTTGGAGATTAATTAAAAGCGTTAAACATTTTTTATCTAGATTAATCTATGGAGTGAAACATTTTCAACGTTCTGAACTTTCAGCAGTATCTTTGCTTGTTCTTTTTTTGCATTGACTCTGGCGCTTCCTTGGAACATTCCCCAGTCTACGTCCTCTAGAGCATCCTGAAGCGTGGCCTCTGATTGGTCGGACCATCTCTTTACCACGACGGCGTCACGTGATCTCTGCCTGTAAGCAGGATAGAGAAAGATGGAGTCATGGTCCGATGTGCTTGTAGCCCCCAAATCAAATCAAATCAAATTTATTTATAAGGCCAGACAACACACGTTAATGTCCCCATGGGCCGTACAAGTCTTCTTTAAACAAGTCAAGAAGAAAACATAACAATAAGTCAAGAACAGAACAAGAACACCATAAGGTCCAACAAATTTAAAATAAATGCAAATAAATGAAAGAATGCAAGCACTCCCAGACATACCCCACGCGAAGGTAAGGAAAAACCCACTAAAACCTAACAATAGGGAAAAATGCACCACAGGCAGTGTGGAGGAGAGAAACCTTAGAAGGGCCATTCAAGGGGGGATCTCCCTTCTTAGATGTCTGTGACTGAAATAGTGTTTGCAGTGTTGCAGACTAACAGTTGGTAAGCATGCACTCATGTGTGTAGTGAAACACAGATGAGTGCATGCAATAGCAACTGAACATTTTGAAAGATTGAAGATAGAGCTGATAGCGAATCTATTTGAGGCACAGGGGCGGCGCAAAGAGGGTCGCGTCCTCCCCGTCTTAATCATGGGACATTCAACACTCCGGTCATTGCTCAGGGACAGCCGGAGACAGGGAGATAGGGGGCGGCGCAGAGAGGGTCGCAAACTCCCCGACATCATCGCGGGACGTCCGGCACTCCGGTCAGCACTCCAGGACAGCAACTCACAGGGGGACAGGGAGACAGGACAGGCGTTAGACAGCTCATGTGATTGTAGTGGGCGGACATAGCAATAGATACAAGTGGTAAGCATATATGTGAATGGAGTAGATATATGAAGTAAGCATATTATGTGAATAGAATAGAAGTACTTAACCCAGCAATGAAACCGCGTTGACACATCAGTTGACAGGACCACGGACAGACGACGGTAAGTAACTGATCCAAGGCCTCGGTGGTGCATGTAGAGCAGTCACTAATGGAGGAGCCGGTATAGCCTTGTAGCCGGCTCTGAACGGGGTGTAGCAATGATCCAGCGTGTTTCCTCCCCTGGTGGAGCAGGCGATGTGCTGAAAAAAGGATGGCATCACTTTCTTCAGAATCGCCTGGTTGAAATCGCCGGCTATTACCATTGCTGCATCCGGGTGCTTGATCTGGTACATGTTTAGATGCCCCTGTAGCTCCGCCAGGGCCCTGGCGGTGTTTGCTTGGGGAGGGATGTACACCGCAGTCATGATGATCGCGGTGAACTCTCGGGGGAGATGAAACGGGCGACATTGAATGGCCAGATGTTCCAGGTCCAGGGAGCATGAATGGGAGAGTATCTTTATCTCCTTTGGGCTTACCCAGCTATTGTTCATAAGGAGACAGACACCCCCGCCAACGCTCTTACCGGAGGCTTCTGTACGGTCCGCTCGGAAGACGGTGAAGGAGTCCGAGGGAGAGACGCTGTGATCCGGAGTCGCTGGTTTCAGCCATGTCTCCGTGAAGCACATGATGTTACAGTCCCTCACCTCTCGCTGGAATCGGACCCTCGCCCGAAGATCATCCATTTTATTTTCCAGCGAACGGGCATTTGCCAGAAAGATGGATGGGATCGCCGGACGGTAAGCAGATCTTTTTAGCCTTATTCTGATTCCGCTACTCCTGCCCCTGTGTTTCTTCCTGCCGCCGCTTTTGTCTTTGTCTCGCTTCAGGACGCTCTAGAGGACGTAGACTGGGGAATGTTCCAAGGAAGCGCCAGTGACGTCAGCGAGTTCGCAGACACTGTTGTTAGCTTCATAGCAACCTTAGCTGATAGTATCGTCCCCACAAAGAAGGTGAGGGTGTTCCCGAATCAGAAACCGTGGGTGGACAGTACTATCAGAGCAGCTCTGAAAACTCGCACCACTGCTTACAACCTGGGCAGAGAGACAGGAAATATGGAAGAGTACAAGGCAACAGTCTATACTCTGCGCAAGGCTGTTAAACTTGCTAAGAGGACGTATGCTGACAAAATGGAGACACAAATGGCACAGAATGACACAAGAGGCTTATGGCGGGGACTGCGGACGATAACTGACTACAAACTCAGCGCCCCCTCAATGGGGAGCGACGACGCCTCTCTTGCGGACAAACTCAACTCCTTCTACGCTTGGTTTGGTGTAAACAGCGGCAACGCTAGCTCACCAGCTAGTGACGTCACTGGCGCGCCAGCTGTCGTGGGGCATCTGCGGGGGGGGCGAGGACGCTCTCTCATTGACGGAACACAGTGTGAGAAGAGCATTTATACGGGTGAACACCAGGAAGGCTGCTGGCCCAGATGGAATAACAGGACGCATACTTAAGTCCTGTGCTAACCAGCTAGCCCCTGTGTTCACCACCATATTTAATCTATCTCTGGCGGAATCCGTGGTACCTGCCTGCTTCAAGATGTCTACCATTATCCCGGTACCAAAGAAATCCACAGGTCTCAATGACTATAGAGAGGCTGGTTAAGGATCACATTTGTGCCTCCCTCCCCAGTGATATGGACCCTATGCAATTTGCATACAGGCCAAACAGGTCCACTGATGATGCAGTCTCCCAAGTACTGCACAGCACCCTCTCTCACCTAGACCGCCAGAAGGGGGGCTATGTGAGACTGTTGTTCATTGACTACAGCTCAGCGTTCAACACCATAGTCCCCACCAGACTGGTGGACAAGCTGATCAAGCTGGGTCTGAGCTCCGCTCTGAGCGCCTGGATACTGGACTTTCTGAGTGAAAGGCCCCAGGCGGTCAGGGTGGGGGGTCAGACCTCGAACACCATCACCCTGAGCATCGGATCCCCGCAGGGCTGTGTTCTGAGCCCCCTGCTGTACTCACTATACACACATGACTGTGTGGCCAAGTTCAGCTCCAACTCCATAGTGAAGTTTGCAAACGACACAGTGGGTCTGATCTCGGACAACGACGAGAAGGCCTACCAGGAGGAGGTTGAGGTACTGGAACGCTGGTGCCAGGACAACAGCCTGCTCCTGAACATTGGTAAAACCAAGGAGCTGATTGTGGATTTTAGGAGAAGACAGCAGGGGACACACACACCACTGAGGATAAACGAGGCTACCGTGGACAGGGTGAGCAGCTTCAAGTACCTGGGGGTCCACATCTCAGAGGATCTGACATGGACAACACACATAGACTCAGTCGTAAAAAAGGCGAAGCAGCGCCTCTACCACCTGAGACAGTTAAGGAAGTTCAGAGTATCTGGGAAGATACTCCAGTCCTTCTACTCCGGAGCTGTAGAGAGCATCTTGACTGGAAACATCACTGCCTGGTATGGAAACAGCACGGCACAGGACAAGAAGGCCCTACATAGAGTGGTACGCTCAGCCGAGTGTACCACGGGTATTGCACTACCACCCCTGCAGGTCCTATATAACAAGAGGTGCAAATCCAGAGCCTGCAGAATAATGAAAGACCCTCACCACCCCAACAACTGTTCAAGCTGCTGCGGTCAGGCAAACACCTGCGAACACCAGCAACTAGGAAAGAGAGACTTCGGCTCAGCTTCTTCCCCCAGGCCATCAGAGCCTTGAACACTGAACTCTCCACACACAAGCACACATGAGCACACACACAACACACACACTGTACACGCTCACACACTAGCAGCCACTTTAACATGAGCACACACACACTCATGCTGTACACGCTCACACTTATGGTCACTTTACAAAAGGAAAGGTCACTTTAAGAATAGTATAGTATAACTTGAGATTGTATAATATAGCATTGTACATAAAGACCCAGTGCCTCATCCGTAGCTAACAGTGTATTGCACTACCACAGGACCTAGCATGTCCTACCATGCTCTGTAAAAACTCATGTACATATACCGATATGCCCTACTTTGATTACTTGTATTATTGCACAATGTTGTTCTATTGGATTCTTATTATATTTATATTATTATTATTGTATTATGCACAATCGCTGTGGGCAAGCCCCCCCGCATTTCATTGTATACTTGTATGCCGTGACAATTAAAACTATTGACTTGACTTGACTTGACTTGACTCATGCACCTTTTTGAAAATCATCTGACATGAAGATGGAACACATTTCTGTTGTTAATATAATTTATATTACTGGTAGTTCATACAAGTTTGTGTTGATTCTACATTAATTCCATGATTTTACTCAAGTAAATATCTGTTACAAGCTTCGGTCTTAAGTAGAAAAATGCGATTTTTAATCTAGATTAATTACAGAAAATTGTGAGATTAATTAGTTAATTTTTTATCTATTGCCACTGACAGCACAAATTATTACACAGAATTGTCTTCAATTAAAGGTGCTGTAAGTGGTATTTTTTTGTTAAAATAAGTGTTATGTAGCTCTATATTCTGATCAGAGTGTTGGACGTCCCGTGATGATGACCGGGAGGATGCGACCCTCTCTGTGCCGCCCCTTTGCCTCAAATAGCTCTATTTTTTATCTTTCAAAATGTTCAGTTGCTATCGCATGCACTTATCTGTGTTTCACCACACATATGAGTGCAATAGTGCATGCTTACCAACTGTTCGCCTGTTTTACTGCAACACTACTATCACCGACATCTAAGAAGGGAGATCCCCCCTTGAATGGCCCATAAGGTTTCTCTCCTCCACATTGCCTGCGGTGCATTTCTTCCTATTGCTAGGTTTTAGTGAGTTTTTCCTTACCTTCGCGTGGGGTATGTCTTGCATTTATTTAAATTTTTTTTTTGACTTTATGGTGTTTTTGTTTTGTTCTTGACTTATTGTGATGTTTCTTCTTTGACTTGCTTAAAGAAGACGTGTCCGGCCCATGGGGACATTAACATGTGTTGTCGGGCCTTACAAATAAATTTGATTTGATTTGATTTGACTCTACATTCCGACAGCCATATAGAGTGTTTGGTCAGTTACATGGGTCTCCCAGTCCCTCGTGCTCTGCTGTAAACATCCCGTTCCCACTTTATCCAATCAGGAGAGAGAACCCTAGATATTTTTACTTATTTCAAGAATTCTTGCCAAATCAGATTTTCTTACTGCACTGGCAGATTATTTTACTTGTTTCAAGCACATATTTTATTTATTTCTTATTTTTGTCAGACCATTTTTGCAGAGTGGAGATCTCTCTCCTGATTGGATAAAGTGGGAAGGGATACCAGAAAAAGTATTTTCTTTTTACTGCAGAGCGGAGGGACTGGGAGACCCATGTTACTGACCAAACACTATGTCAATGATGCCTGTCGGAATGTAGAGGTATTATTTTAACAGCAAAATACCACTTACAGCACCTTTAAGAATGAACATCCATGAATTAATTTATAATTCTGAGTAAATAGGGCAATATGTAATAATAAACAAACACATTATTATTAGGTAGATAATGATTCAGATGCTTGAAGAATACTAATCCGCAGTGTAAACTAGGCAGAGGATGCAGTGGAATCGATAATAACGTGTCAGTGTCACATACTGATCCTAGCTGTTTTATTTCAGACCGCAAAACCTCCGCTGCACTTGAGGTTATAGATGGACTGCATTTACAGTATATAACGCTTTTATCCAAAGCACTTTAAAACTTATGCCTCACATTCACAAATTCACTCTGTCTTGTTCAAGGACACTTAGGCGCGCTGCCGAGAGGAGCTGGCCTAGAATAGAACCGCGAACCTTCCGATTACCAGACAACCGCTCTACCTCCTGAGCCACTGTCACCCCCCAAGGTTCAGAGGAATATTGTTACTTTCTTACTTTTGAAAACATCATACATTTATGTGAATGTAGCTGTGCAAAGAAATGTTGAAACTATCTTCATAAAAGAAACTAAAACAAAAAATAAAACACTTCAATAGCTGCATACCACCACATAAAAGAAACTGGGGCACCATTGATAACTGGTTGGGTAACTGCAAAGTGTCAGAACGACATCAGATGAGCAGGATTGTGAGGACAGATATTAAGATCATTGGTGCCCCCCCCCCCCCCCCCCTTGCTGGAGATATAGCATCAACGCTGCCCCAGATGAGCCTCCATCACCAGGGACACAGACCTCCCCTCCCGCAGCCTGTTCTCCCCCCCCTGCTGTCAGGGAGGAGGTGCAGGATGCTGCACAGCTTCTACCCACAGGCGGTCAGGATTATGAACAGACTATGAGCCCCCCCCCCCTCAACATCTTGCCAACAATAAACTGAAAATGTCACAAAATGCACATTAGCACCAACGCACTTTACTGTGCTGCTACTGTCGTGCTGCTAACTGATTTTATTTAATCATTGATTGAGTGTTTTATATGTTGACTTATATGTTTTTATTTAATCATTGATTGAGTGTCTTATATGTTAACTTATATGTTTCTATTTAATCATTGATTGAGTGTCTTATCAACTTATATGTTTCTATTTAATCATTGATTGAGTGTCTTATATGTCGACTTATACGTTTTTATTTAATCATTGATTGAGTGTCTTATATGTCAACTTATATGTTTCTATTTAATCATTGATTGAGTGTCTTATATGTCAACTTATATGTTTCTATTTAATCATTGATTGAGTGTCTTATATGTCGACTTATACGTTTTTATTTAATCATTGATTGAGTGTCTTATATGTCAACTTATATGTTTTTATTTAATCATTGATTGAGTGTCTTATATGTCGACTTATATGTTTTTATTTAATCATTAATTGAGTGTCTTATATGTTGACTTATATGTTTTTATTTAATCATTGATTGAGTGTCTTATATGTCGACTTATATGTTTTTATTTAATCATTGATTAGGGTCTTATATGTTGACTTATATGTTTTTTTTCATACAGACTTTTAGATATTTTATATTCATATACATTTTTCTTTACTTTCTTGTTGCACTGATCTGGGCCGGGAGGAACAGTATTAATTTTTTTTTAATGTATGGAAGTACACAAAACAATTACAATAAACAAAATCTTGAATCTGAATTGTTACAATATGGTGCCTTCGACAAACAGCATCTCCTTGAAATACCCATAGACACATAGCATACAATACATAATAACACCTGGCACATACCCCAGCCAATCAGGATGTAGCACCAAAAGTACTTCTTCTCCGAGAAGAAGGAGACGGCCAACAGAGCGTGGAGGTACAAGCCCTCCACCAGCAGCCAGAAGAAGCTCGCCATGACCCCGTACTGGAAGAACACCACCACCGCCTTGCACCCCATCTGAGACTGGGACTGAAGAAATGAAAGGAAACGAAGAAGGTGAAATAAATCAGTCTGTAGTTAAAGATGTGAAGACCTAAATGATTTTCTTAAATCTTTCGTTTTTCAGCAGGGATATGGGGAAATGTTATAAATAATAACTACTACTAATAATAATAATAATAATAATAATAATAATAATAATAATAATAATAATAATAGTAATAATAAACTTTATTTATATAGCACCTTTCATACAAGAATTACAGCCCAAATTGCTTCACAGCAGTGATATAGACACAACATAGACATAGGCATAAAATGAGCATAACATTTGCATAATTATAGACAGGCATCAAATGAGCAGAGAATTGTTATTAAAACCTCCCGGAAAATTGTAATTAAAAAAGATTGTAATAGATTTCTTATTGATTATGATAGATTCCTGACATTAAAATGTATAAAAGACTATTAGCAGGAATATGACAAAATAAAAACTATATAAGAATGAGTATAAATATAGACAGAATAAGAGCAGTGCAATAAAATAGACAGTTATGTAGTGAGGTCCTGTCTGGCTCAAAATATTTCTCTAGAATGAATATTATCACGTTTGAATCCATATTACAAGTTTAATGCTTGACTAAGTCTTCATCAGTCCACAGGTGATGTGAGGTGTTGGACCGTATAAGCAGATAACAGCTTAGGGAGGCTATTGAACATAGAATGATAGAAAATATTAATTTGACAATTATAGAAAATATCCTATGTTACCTTTCAAGAATAAATGAACATCTATGTTGTTACATACTAACGATAATTGATTGTTGCAGATTCATCAAATCTGCAATCAGATCATATTTAATATATTGCATTTGATCATACCAACAGGCAATCAACTTTTTACTTGCATAAATATGAATCTGTTTGTGTTGCTTCAGAACTCTGATTGCCTGGTATGTTGGGTATGTTATGCTTGCGGGTTGTTATAGAAACCTTGTTTAATAACAGATGCAAGTCTGCTCGTTATTCCTGGTGCCATCTGGGAAAAGTATATGCTAGGCTGACAGTTGAATCCAGACTCCTCATAAGACTTCTCATATTTTTCAGAAATACATATATTATCCTCAAGGAATCCTATATTTCTAGGTTCTAATGACCTTATATTGAAAACAGTCTCACTCATTTCACCTAAGTGGCGACCTGGTACTTCCTCGACCTGGAGGACTAATCATTTAAAATCCACAAGCTACCAGTATCCACAAGGCAAGTAAAGAATAAATATAGTTAAAAAAATATAAAATATATTAAAAAGTGAACTGTAGTATGTGTGATTGACTATTTTATCTTTTTATTTAATTTCTTCTTTTTTTCTTATTATTATTTATTTGTATTCTGTCATATTATTTTCTCACGAGGACCCCAGGAAGACTAGCGGTCACTAATTAGACAGCTAAAACATAAACATAGATAAGGATTCACAGGAAGCTATGAACAAGCACAACTGGTAACTCGAGGCAGGCCCCCGCGTCTAAATAAAGATGTAGGCCAAATCAAACGGGCTCCAATCCATGAGCGAAAATCTTCAGAGGAGCAAAAGGAATGAAGAATGCACTATAGCCAGTGAGGCATACAGTATGACACAGGCTCCATCTCGTGCACGTCTGCCACATGTACGCTTGTAAACCCTCATTCTCATTCCCTGGCGTGTTTATGGTCCTTTAAGTGTGTGTCATGTTAACTACATGGAGAGCAGCAGCTGTGTTTGAACGGGTATCGTCTGAGTGCCATCACGAGGGACATCATCTTAAAGTAGAGTTGCTCAAACACGCTGCCGCCGCTCACACAGAGCCTGAAATAGTCGTCTGGGTAACAGAACACTGATCCCTTTCATTATCGGGATAAACATGTCAATACAAATGTGTTGGATTAATTTGGAGCATGGCACGTGGATGGATGACGGCAGTGAGTGAGTTCACGTGACGATTAGCGGTGTGATAGCCGTAAACGGGATTATTTGAAATGTTATCTAGCGGCTTATCTTGCAGCTTTTCTATTTACTCGTCGCTCACTGTGTTCTCATATTTTACTGTAATTCCGTGTTGAGGTCAATCCGATTAAAACGAAATATTACAAAACCGTTGATGTGATTCATCGGCAAAAGCTTTATCCGTCCTGAAGGCTACCTGGTGCTGCGCGTTCGGTAAACAGTAACCCTCACAACATCCTGCTGAACAGATTCACTGGGGGACCCTGTCTGAGGACCTTTAAGGACTTGACAAACACTGCTACAACCAGGAGCACTTGGACACTCATTTGTACGGCTTTGTGAGACAAAGCAGCTGCTAGTCTGGTTGATTAATGAAAACAGGGAAGGAACTCACTGGCAACACGGCGAATGCCGCTGCCGGCAGCGCATATGTTGGATGATGTATGATGAGGGAGGCTTGGGGAAGCAGGACAGAAGATCAATACACTGTGTCGCTTCTGAAGAAAGTGTTGCATCAAAGGGACACGTTATAAAATGCACAGAAGGCCTCCCCTGAGATGGTGGAGTGGTGTAGTGTAGTGTAGTGGTGTAGTGTAGTGTGTAGGTTAGTGTAGTGGTGTAGTGTAGTGTGTAGGTTAGTGTAGTGGTGTAGTGTAGTGTAGTGGTGGAGTGTAGTGGTGTAGTGTAGTGTGTAGGTTAGTGTAGTGGTGTAGTGTAGTGTAGTGGTGGAGTGGAGTGTAGTGGAGTGTAGTGTAGGTTAGTGTAGTGGTGTAGTGTAGTGTAGTGTAAGTTAGTGTAGTGTAATGTAGTGTAGTGTAGTGTAGGTTAGTGTAGTGGTGGAGTGTAGTGTAGTGGTGTGTAGTGTAAGTTAGTGTAGTGTAGTGTGGTGTAGTGTAGTGTAGTGTAGTATAGTGTAGTGTAGTGTAGGTGTATGTTAGTGTAATGTAGTGTAGTGTAGTGTAAGTTACTGTAGTGTAGTGTAAGTTAGTGTAGTGTAGGTTAGTGTAGGTTAGTGTAGTGTAGTGTAGGTTAGTGTAGTGTAGGTTAGTGTAGGTTAGTGTAGTGTAGTGTAGGTTAGTGTAGGTTAGTGTAGGTTAGTGTAGTGTAGTGTAGGTTAGTGTAGTGTAGGTTAGTGTAGTGTAGTGTAGTGTAGGTTAGTGTAGGATAGTGTAGTGTAGGTTAGTGTAGGTTAGTGTAGTGTAGGTTAGTGTAGTGTAGTGTAGGTAAGTGTAGTGTAGTGTAGCGTAGATTAGTGTAGTGTAGTGTAGGTTAGTGTAGTGTAGTGTAGGTAAGTGTAGTGTAGTGTAGCGTAGGTTAGTGTAGTGTAGTGTAGGTTAGTGTAGTGTAGTGTAGTGTAGTGTAGGTTAGTGTAGGTTAGTGTAGTGTAGTGTAGGTTAGTGTAGTGTAGGTTAGTGTAGTGTAGTGTAGGTTAGTGTAGTGTAGGTTAGTGTAGTGTAGTGTAGTGTAGTGTAGGTTAGTGTAGTGTAGGTTAGTGTAATGTAGTGTCGGTTAGTGTAGTGTAGTGTAGGTTAGTGTAGTGTAGGTTAGTGTAGTGTAGGTTAGTGTAGTGTAGGTTAGTGTAGTGTAGTGTAGGTTAGTGTAGGTTAGTGTAGTGTAGGTTAGTGTAGGTTAGTGTAGTGTAGTGTAGGTTAGTGTAGGTTAGTGTAGTGTAGGTTAGTGTAGTGTAGGTTAGTGTAGTGTAGTGTAGGTTAGTGTAGTGTAGGTTAGTGTAGTGTAGTGTAGGTTAGTGTAGTGTAGTGTAGGTTAGTGTAGTGTAGATTAGTGTAGTGTAGGTTAGTGTAGTGTAGGTTAGTGTAGTGTAGGTTAGTGTAGTGTAGGTTAGTGTAGTGTAGTGTAGGTTAGTGTAGTGTAGGTTAGTGTAGTGTATGTTAGTGTAGTGTAGGTTAGTGTAGTGTAGTGTAGGTTAGTGTAGGTTAGTGTAGTGTAGTGTAGTGTAGGTTAGGTTAGTGTAGTGTAGTGTAGTGTAGGTTAGGTTAGTGTAGGTTAGGTTAGTGTAGTGTAGTGGTGTGTAGTGTAGTGTAAGTTAGTGTAGTGTAGTGTAGTGTAGGTTAGTGTAGTGTAGGTTAGGTTAGTGTAGTGTAGTGTAGTGTAGGTTAGTGTAGTGTAGTGTAGTGTAGTGTAGTGTAGTGTAAGTTACTGTAGTGTAGTGTAAGTTAGTGTAGGTTAGTGTAGGTTAGTGTAGTGTAGTGTAGGTTAGTGTAGTGTAGTGTAGGTTAGTGTAGGTTAGTGTAGTGTAGTGTAGGTTAGTGTAGGTTAGTGTAGTGTAGGTTAGTGTAGGTTAGTGTAGGTTAGTGTAGTGTAGGTTAGTGTAGTGTAGGTTAGTGTAGTGTAGGTTAGTGTAGTGTAGTGTAGGTTAGTGTAGTGTAGTGTAGGTTAGTGTAGTAGTGTAGTGTAGTGTAGGTTAGTGTAGTGTAGTGTAGGTTAGGTTAGTGTAGTGTAGTGTAGTGTAGGTTAGGTTAGTGTAGTGTAGTGTAGTGTAGGTTAGGTTAGTGTAGTGTAGTGTAGGTTAGTGTAGTGTAGTGTAGGTTAGGTTAGTGTAGTGTAGTGTAGGTTGGGTTAGTGTAGTGTAGTGTAGTGTAGGTTAGTGTAGTGTAGTGTAGGTTAGGTTAGGTTAGTGTAGTGTAGTGTAGTGTAGTGTAGTGTAGTGTAGTGTAGTGTAGTGTAGTGTAGTGTAGTGTAGTGGTGCTAGATGCTGTACTCACAGAGGAGTGGCAATTGTCAGTCTCTTCTTCAGGCCCTTCATATAGAACCACATCCTTGATGACCACAGCTACGGCTTTCAGTATGAAGGACACAAACAGGTTTATATGGATGTAATTTCTTGTACAGTGTAACTTCCTGAAAAAAAAGAAAAGAAAAAGGAAATGCATACTATATACTGTATACTACATATACTATATGTACGCATTACCCATGAAGTGTATTTGACTTGCACTTCCTAAAAGCGATTGGCCTGAGTCAGTCCTTTCTCATCTGAAATGGTGTCGTAGCATTCTCAAAACCAGAGAGCAAATTGACATTTTTTTTTTATCCACTTTTTCTCCCATTTTCTATTTTTCTCCCATCCCAATTTTTCATATCGTCCAATTCAACCCTCCCCTGTCTTTGAACGTTGTTTCTTGCCTCCCACAAGCCGGCTGCAATGTGGACTAAGTCATACATAGCACGAGTCCCCTCCGATACTCGAGGTAACAGCCGTCGCATCTTTTCACCTGCGCGGCTCGATCTTTCAGCGTCGGGGGTCTGGGCTTTTTGGAGGGGCCCCGCCCCCGTCGCTTCTTGATTCTACTGCGCAGGCGCACCAACCGACCTGTAGGAGTCGCTGTCCACAACGCCCAATCCCCACCCTTCAGTTTCCCTCCCCGTAATTGTGGAGAGCGGGGCTCGAACAGGAGGCATCCTGTTCGAGCCTAGTCTCCTGCATTCGTTGCGAGCGCCTTGCCCACTGCGCCACGTAGCCGCCTAGAGCAAATTGACATTTAACGAGCATGGCCGTAAACAGGAATGCATGGTGGCTGTGCTTTTTTTACAAGTATACATGGTTGTCTTCTGAGTGTCCTCAAACAAACGCCTTCCCGGGGAACCATTGGGGAGAATTGTGAAAGCGGCCCATTAGACAAGCTGCTCACAGCAGAATGGACCCGATGACAGACAGAACCGACCAGCTGCCTGAATGTTGTGTTTGCAATCGTACATAAACAGGCGGCGCTCTACACATCCTGTGTGTCTGGTCTCTGAAAGCCACCAAACCGCCCTGCAGTCCCGAAATATGTTAGCCATCAAACAAACATGTCAGTCTCTGTTTACTGAGCAACACACACACACACACACACACACACACACACACACACACACACACACACACACACACACACACACACACACACACACACACACACACACACACACACACACACACACACACACACACACACACACACACACACACACACACACACACACACACACACACACACACACACACACACACACACACACACACACAGTTAAATAGAGTGTGTGGTCCTTTAAAAGCCACACAAGGAGGACACTAGACCTTAAAGTAATGACCGGATCTCTGTCACCATGCTCTAGCCACCCTGCCAACACACACACACACACACACACACGCACGCACGACACGCACGCAAACCTGTTCACACTGTTGTGAAAAAATTATCTGAGTCATATATGCGCAAAAAGAAAATCCGATTCGTGCCACTTCTGTCTGCAGTGTGAACGTAACCTAAATATCAGCCTTTTGAACGCTCAGATTTCACAACTCCTCCGTCTCTCTTCAAGCACTTTGAACACACTTGAAAAATGCCACAACGACAGATTTGGCCCACGTTCTCCCACAGAAGCTGCCAAGAGATGAAGGACTGTGTAGAACGGTGGTGAGGATAGCGTGTGACCATAGTAAACAATAGAACAATAATAATAATACATTTAATTTGTAACGCACCCTACCTTCCTGAGAATCTCAGAGTGCTACATAGTTAAAAAGAATAAAATAAAAATAGATATATAAAAAAAGAACACATAGCAGAACAACATATGATAAGACATAAAAACTAATAAAAGGCCTTTCTAAAAATGTAGGTCTTGAGTCCACGTTTAAAAGTGTCAACAAGACAACGCTGTTGACTAAAAACAATATCTGAAATAAAACCTTCTCACTGTCTTTTACTATTATGTACCGTACTACTATGGCCTTTCGGCCAGTAACCGTTCAATCCACGCATCTGACAGAGGAGGGTGTATCCCAGCTGTGAGCTGGTGACTGAAGGGTGGCTGGTATTACATCTACGGTGCCCACCATCTCTGCCTAAGTGCCATTGAGCAAGGCACTAAACTTCTTCTATCTTCTTCAACTTATACTACTACTTACTAATTATGCTAACATGTCTATACTACTATGCACTCAGAGTGTGTTCAACACTATTTGAGGAACAATGCCACTGACCCTTAGCTGTACCCTCCTGCTGATTTGTTATACACAATCTGTAAGTCGCTTCGGATAAAGGCATCAGCTAAGTGACTAAATGTAAAATGTAAATGTAAGCCGTTTGATATTCTCTGTACAGGGACACACGGGAAACACTGCAATGAATCCACTCACCTGAACAGGCAGAGTATGATGATGGCGACGGTGAGTGAGATGAGAGAGGCGCTGTGGCCGATGGTGTAACCCACCTTGATCGCTCCGAAGAACATTCCCTGTGAGAGACACGGAGCATGCATGTGGTTCAGAAACACATTGGGAGAAAGAAAAACATCAATCAAGAATCAAATGGAGTTCAAATGAGTGTATTGAACTTCATTCAAAATACAGTACAATGGGCCAGTCATAGCCCATAGCCACATAGCCATATCCTCATGAAATGCCTTGATGATCATAATCATCATCACCATCATAATTATAATCATCATCATCCTAATCATAAATATCGTCATCATAATCACAATTATCATCATCATTGTAATCATCATCATCATCATCATCATCATCATCATCATCATCATCATAATAATAATCATCATCATCATCATCTCATCATCATCATCATCACAATCACATCACAAAGGGGTAGAAACTCTGGTGGCCATACCTACCGCCTCATCGTCTGTGGTACTATTGGGATTGTACCCACAGTCCAACGCATAAGAGATGGTGTTGATCTGAGACCATCCGTCCTCAGAGCAGGTCTTTGAGAGGTTACCTACAGCAGGGACACGGGAGGAGACAGTATGTTCAGCATCATCCATCCATCCAATAAGGTGTATGCGAGAGAGTCAGAGATTTTATTTGCCATGTATGGACAAATCCACATTGGAATACAGGTACAGAGCAAACACTGTGTGTCTACAACGAATCCAATACAGGAGCAGAGTAGAAACAGTACAGAAAAAAAATAAAAATTAAACACGCAGTATAAAAGGATAAATGCTAAAGTTGATATCAACATCCCCTAAAGTGCATATCATAGTAAAAGTGCTTAAAGGGGAACTATCTTATAAATGGCCTTTTTGAGTGTTTAGCATTGTTTCCTAGCTATGTGAACTTATATTAATATGATCTATGTCTCTAATTCTCATATTGGCGCATTCTTCCAATTCTCCTCTCACAATATTCACCCTCACTGAACTGAGTCATCTGAAAATGTGCTGATTTGTGATGTCAGAGAGACACCGCTGCATGTTAATGGAGAGGTACAAGATGAGCTGCACACAGTGGTTGCAGCCCAGGCTCAAAACGGCTTAAGATCTTAAGGTAGAAAAATGCTGTTTTTGAGGACTTGATTAGAAATACAAAACAATGAATAAAAAAAAATAAAAAATTACAGAGGTGTTCCATAGACTCACAGGAATTGTGTAAAAGTGCCCAAAATAGTGAAAGAAATAGTAAAATAGTTCCCTTTTAATGCATAGAGGCACAATTTACAGTAAAAGTGCATATAATCAAAGTGCGTGATGCACAGACACACAGAAACAGCACTTCCACAACCTGACTAATAACACACCAAATAAAAATAGGATAATATACAAATCTAGCCTTTGGAGTTATTCATGAGGTATGAGGTATAT
This sequence comes from Notolepis coatsorum, assembly GCF_963971535.1. Taxonomy (NCBI): domain Eukaryota; kingdom Metazoa; phylum Chordata; class Actinopteri; order Aulopiformes; family Paralepididae; genus Notolepis; species Notolepis coatsorum. The sequence continues at coordinate 32,117,094 of NC_140177.1, read as the reverse complement.
GTCTCACTGGAATGTCATCCACCTAAGGATAGACCACAACTGTAGGGGACCAGTGGGTCCCAGTGGCTCAGAGAGGCTGAGACGGCTCCTGTGTGTGTACAGTACGTGTCGCCATTGGTTTCTTAATTACTCTTTGGCAGTTCAGGAAGAGTGGGAGGTCATAGTCTGACTCATTTCTCCCCTGATTATAGTGCTAATCAGATGTAATATTAATATGTACAGGGATACAGGTATGAAGACACTGTGGTAGTAGTCATACTGGACTGTCCACGAGGAGAAGCGTCAGTTCTCTGCTCATACAGGAACATGATGTAATCCAAGGCTGATTGCCCGACAAACTCACAACACTAAAAACAACATTGCAGGGGCGCCCGAGTGGCGCACCGCATACAGCACTACGGTGCAACACGGCCAACCCTGGTTCGACTCCCGGACCCGGTGATCTTTTCCGAATGTCTTCCCCGGTCTATCTCCCATTCCTCCTCTCTCTCTCTCTCTACCGGACGCAAAAATCAATAAAAAACCTACAAAAACACAACTTGTCCGAAAGGACAAGTAACATTTAAAAACAACATTGCAACAACACAGCCAAAATCTGGGGCAAGTAGATGCATTAATGTTCAAAAACCATGCAGTTATTTTGCCTGTGTTATATTCTAACTATTCTATTTCTGCATACTGGGGTCTTAACCCTTTCACTACCACACTACAGAAGGTTAACCTTTCACTACCACACTACAGACAGTTAACCGGAACCCTTTGAAGTGTGGTTTTATTAATTTGATTTTTTTATTTGATGATTTTTATTTTCGTGTCTTACATACAGGTGTATGCCCAGCCCATATGGGCTTACAAGACACATAAACAATAAGTATATAATAGTATACTTGACATTGACAATAGGTTATATAGACCAAGATGGCCACACAAAAAAGAAAACAAAATAAAACGTAATATAACAAGCTGTAAACAATGTATGTAAACAAAGAAACAAGAGGAATTTATATACAATTATATAGGTCAGGATATAGTGTGTTTTGTCTCAAGTGCCATGCTTTCTCCAAAAATCCTGCAAAACTGAAGATCTCCTCCACAAACAAATAACTCAACATACAACTCTCAGACTGCCAAAACAAATCCGGATTTACAAATAGAAATTTCTCAAATAAAGCCCTCCTCAAATCGGTGTACAAGGGGCAATAAAAAACAAAATGATATTCATCTTCCACCACTTCCAGATCACATATCTCCACCTTCCACTTATCCTGATGGATTTTAATTATGTGAACCTTACACTGCAGATTGTTCATAAAAATCATACTTAAGTCAGCAGAAGAAAAAATCATGGACATCTCTCTTGACCAGGGATGACCGTGTGCTCTGTCCCAGTTTAATATCTTTTTTGTCACCCTGTCATTTGGCAGCTAGACCAGGCGGTTCCATAACCTAACCATTTCACCTTTTTGCTTGACCAAGCATGAGTCCCAACCCATGTCCCCTTCTAGTCAAGAGTTTTATTTGTCACTATAGCCCCTTTTGGTGTATATTTATGGACTCCCAAGAAGTATCTCGTGGCATGGTTCTGGATAGGATTACATTCAGGTGCATCATCAAAACCCCATACTCCAGCAGCATAAAATAAAACAGAACCAACCATTGAATCAAATTGTTGTGTAAATGTTGAAAACCCAAGGTCAGTGCACACTTTCATTTTACTCAACACACCCCCTAGCGCCCTTCCTGCTGGCTCAGACAGTATTTTCCTTCCTTCTATGAAGCTTATGTACTCATTAAAGATGAAACCAAGATATTTATAAGAATATGTATAAATCAGGGGCGTTGGTCCAAATTGAAACTTATGGTTACTCTTCTGTTTATGTTTTTTCCTGAAGTGCATAATCTGTGTTTTTTCACTGTTAATCGCAAGTCTCCATTTCCTGCACCAAGAACTCATAATATTCAACATGTTTTGTAAATTTGCTTAATTTTCTGCAAACAGAACAATATCATCAGCGTACAATAAAATATTTAGGATTATATTATCGATTGGAATACCAAGATTGGCTTAGAGAAAGCACATCTCCCTGTTTTACACCGAATGGGGTGGGGAATCAGCGGGTCCTAACATCATTCAGCGGCAGACAGGCAGATAGCCTTATAAAATAGACCATCAATACTAGAACAAATTTATTTATAATCCAAAAGCTCTCTATTAATCCAATCAAAGGCTTTTTTTAAATCAACAAAACAAACAAATGTATTGCCCTCGTCCAATCTGGCTCTCACCACCGATGATAAAACAAAGACATGATCAATACAAGCTCTCTTAGCCCTAAACCCATTCTGGTCATCCACCAACATTTCATTATATTCTAAGTATTGAATATAATTTATAAACTGTACTGATCAAACTAATACCTCTGTAATTTAACGGGACTCTAGGGTCAGCTTTTGCAGATTTGGGGATGGGCTTAATAATGGACTTGTTCCATATCGAGGGGATGGTGTCTGTGTGAAAACAAGTTTGATATAAACAGTGTAATACATTCAGCAGATAGGGAGTTTTAAGGACCTCGTTAGACAACTCCTCAATACCCATGGCTTTCTTCAGTGAAAGGGTTTACCGTCTGTAGTGTGGTAGTGAAAGGGTTTACCGTCTGTAGTGTGGTAGTGAAAAGTTAACCTTATGTAGTGTGGTAGTGAAAACGTTAACCCTTTGTAGTGTGGTAGTGAAAGGATTGACCTTTTGTAGTGTGGTAGTGAAAGGGTTAACCTTATGTAGTGTGGTAGTGAAAGCGTTAACCTTTTGTAGTGTGGTAGTGAAAACGTTAACCCTTTGTAGTGTGGTAGTGAAAGGATTGACCCTTTGTAGTGTGGTAATGAAAGGTGTAACTGAGGGGTACAATTCCCTGACTGTATTGATAAGTATGGTATCATTAAACCACTACCGCTTTATGTACTTTAACTACTGGCCACACAGTACATGATATAGATATGATGAACACTTTCCCACCATGAAACCAAGTCCACACAAATGTATAAGTCGAATATTTAATATATAGCAAAGGGTATATACAACGTTCACTTAATGACATTTATGATTTGAATGCACTTGTAAGGCAAATGAGTATTCGTAGGCAAATCAACATTGAATGTCCAATCTCTGGTTACGCAGGAGGCAAGTATACAACCTGGTTCTTTAGGGAACTATAGCGATGGTACTTAATGATTATAGCTGGATATACTAAAGGGGGGTCCTGCTGGTTGTAAGTCAGTAGGGGGGGGGGGTTAGGAGAGCCGCCGGCGATATCCCATCTGGCCAACGATTTCTTGGGAGAATTCAGAGTGCTGAACACGGTGCCCACAGAACCTTGGTCCACAGATGAATACAGTTGGGCCCTCTTGTAGACGGTAGCTGCCGGTCCACAACGAAGAGACGTGAGGCGACCTCACTCGGGGTAGAGCGCCGTCTCACCTGGACTCCTCTCGGGGGGTAGTTCCAACACTCACCAGTGTTGGCTGTTATCCATGGCATAAATCAAAGCACCCAAAGCAAGTAGATAATCCAAGCCGTGTAGGGCTCGCCGTCGTCCGGGTAAGGTAATCCAATGTGCAGGTCCACTCGTCCTAGCCCAGAACTCCTCGGATGAAAGCACCACACGTGGTCTGCCCAGCCTGGTTAAGACTCTAGATAACGCGAGGAAACGATGGGGGTACTACTCACTGTATAACTCTAACCGAACGATGCACCATACATAATAGACTATTATTAACTTAATAGAAATACGTCCCACTCGACGGTATAGTGCCAAACTATGACAATTCAACTATTAATCCACACGATGTCTCAATGCCATTCTGAGGCCAAGTTGACCATACTGCACCACACGTGTATCGTGGGTGAGGCTTAACGTCTTGCCACTAGGTTGGAGGGTAAAGAACTAAGGGCTAAGGGACTAAAAAAGAAAGTTCTACTTTACTTGCGCCATATATATATGCGCTGTGAACAAATAGTACCATTCGTATTTCGCCAGACGTATTCCTACGCGGAACCGGGCTAGTAACAACATGTTCGTCGGCACGATTGAACTTGAACCAAGGGGCTTGGCTGCTGGCGCCAAGTTCTTGTCCAATGAGAGAATGAAACTATTATGGGCTGTTAGTAGACTAAAGGGATATTCAGTGTATATGTACAAGGAATATACAAGGGATATCAAACGATATACAAATACTATTAAATATATATCCATAAATAAATATATATATTCGGTTTAATCTGATCCTTCACAACAGCCGCCCCCTAATTAGTCCCACCTAATTAGCTAAGCAGAGACAGATTAACCGCACTGTCTACCACTCAAGGTCCGCTGTAAGGGTCAGTCAACTCACAAAGTCGTGGGGTCATGGTCGTCATCGATAGTGTCTGGGAGTCTGGGCAGTTCTATTAGCCTCGCCACGGGTCGTGTGTAAGTTCGCCCTTGGACGAGCACCTCAGCTGCTCGGACCTTGCCATCGGCACCGGTGATCACTTTGCTTACGCGGCCAGCCGGCCACATAGCTCTGGGTAGTGACTGGTCGATAATCATGACGACTGTTCCTTCTGTCAAATTGTCTCTCTCTTTTACCCACTTCTGGCGGGTCTGTAGAGACGGTAGGTAGTGGAGTAGAAAGCTGTTCCAAAACTTGTCAGCTAGTACTTGACTGTACCTCCACATTCTTCGGCCGTTCGCTTCTTCAGGCCTGTACATTGTCTGGGGTAGCGCGGGGTCCAGCCGCCCCATCAAGAGTGTGTTGGGGGTGACTGGGTCGACATCTGCTATATCACTGGAGACGTAGCCGAGGGGCTTGGAGTTCAATACTCCCTCGATCTCCGTGAGGACTGTCATTAGGACTTCTTCCGCTACAGTCTGGGCCCCAAGCACGGCGTACAGGGCTGTCTTTATAGAACGTACTTCTCGTTCCCAGGTTCCACCGAAGTGGGGTGCGTTCGGGGGATTAAACTGGAAGTCAATCTGGGATGGAGCGAGGTGGGTCTTAAGTTCTGGGCCCATAGCTTGGAAGCTCTCTCTCAGCTCTCTTTCTCCGCCTTTGAAGTTTGTCCCGTGATCAGACAACAATGTAGACGGTTTTCCTTTCCGTGATGTGAATCTTCGGAAGGCCATAAGGAATGAGTCTGTGCTCATGGTTGGAAGGAGTTCGATATGTATCGCTCTGGTGGTCATGCATTTGAATACAATACCCCACCGCTTCTCGGTTCCTCTTCCTTTCTTTATATACAACGGGCCAAAACAGTCCATGCCTGTGGGGTGGAATGGCTTGTCGCCGAGTCGGAGGCGACAGGGAGGTAGGTCAGCCATCCGGGGTATGCTGGGCTGCGCGCGCCACTTTCGGCAGTCTAGACAGGTTCGCTGGAAGCGTCGCACTGCTTCTCTTCCTTGAAGTATCCAATAGCGACGTCTGATCTCCGCGAAGACTCTCTCTGCTCCTGCGTGGTGTACATCCTCGTCGTATTTCTTTATGATCAGCTCTGTGACCTTGTGTCGGCTGTTCAAGACTATCGGGTACTTAACGTCATCCGGTAGATTGGGGGCCCTCCGCAGACGACCACCCACTCTGATGAGATTATGGGCGTCGCTCTCGGGTGCCAGGTGGAGCAATCTGCTGTCTGATGGGACGGGCTTTCCTCCCTGTAGACAGTCTAGCTCGTCGGGGAACAAGTCTCTCTGGGCTCGTTGTAGTAGAAGAAGTTCTGCTTCTTCGTAGTCAGCTGCTGAAATGTCGGCAGTGGGCTGAATCTCTGGGTGGTGCCACAGAAATGTCTTTAGTTGCGCACTCTGTAGGGTGAGGCAATCATCTATGTTGGGGTCTGTGGAGGCGACTGTGCTCAGTCCACAGAACATAGGTTTCTTGTTCTCAGCCTCCTCTTTACTCGCCTCCCGTGGGGTGGGCGTAGGCCACTCTCCTTCCGGGAGCTTGAGGAACTCTGGTCCGTCACTGTAGATGTTGTGACGGGTGAGGTCATCTAGGGACATTCCCCGGGTGATGACGTCAGCTGGGTTGTGTTTGGTGTCCACATACCGCCAGCTCGCTGCTTCTGTTAACTCTTGAATCTCTGTGACTCTGACTCCCACGAAGACCTTGTATCTGCATGAATCAGACTTGATCCATGTGAGTACTGTCGTGGAATCTGACCACAAGATTGTTCTGTGCACCGGAATGGTGAGTTCACGTTGGATTAACGTGGCTAGATGCGCTCCTGCTAGGGCTGCGCAGAGCTCTAGACGCGGGATAGATTGTTGCTTTCGTGGGGCTATTCTTGAGCGAGCCAGGATGAAAGCAGTATGTATTTCTCCTCCCTCCTCTTGGGCACGCAAGTAGGCCACTGATCCATAGGCTACTTCGGAGGCGTCGCTGAAGACGTGTAGATCCATCTTGCATGTCTCTGGCCTCACTGTGGGTGGGAAGTAGCTGCGGCGTATATTGACGCCTGGGAGTGAGCGGAGTTTCCCACTCTCTCCATGTGGAGGCAAGGGGTGCGGGTATTGGGTCGTCCCAGCCCTGGTCCTTGTCCCATAGTGCTCGTACAATCATCTTTGCCCTGGTGGTGTAAGGTAGAATACATCCCAACGGGTCATATTGTCTGGCGAGTGTTCTGTACACACTCCGTCTGGTGGTCGGTATCGCCGTCGACCTTCCCTGCTCCGTGGTCAGGGGTTTGTGTCTATAGTGGAGCGAGTCTGTTTTGAAGCGCCAGACTAGTCCTAGTGTCATTTCTTGGGCTTCTCCTGGGATTGTCGCCATCCAGGTCTCGCTGCTGGCAGCCTTGTCCGCGGGGGAGAGGCTGCGCAATACGTGCGGGTCGCTGCTGGCCCACTGCCTGAGATCAAAGCCGCCTTTGATCAGAGAGGCGCGTAGCTTGAGTAGGAGAGCCTCGGCTTCTTCTTGAGTCGAAACGCTTTGTAAACAGTTGTCCACGTAGAAACTGTTCTTCACACTGTGTCGGACCTCTTCATCTGCTGCTGGGTCCTCTGCGACGTGTTTCTGTAGTGCAAATGTAGCACAGCACGGGCTGCATGTAGTTCCGAAAGGGAGGACTTCCCATTGATAGATGGCGGGGTGCTCATCTCCGATCCTCTCTCTCCATAGGAACCGCAGCAGGGGCTTGTCCTCCTCCACTAGTCTCACCTGCAGGAACATCCCTTTGATATCCCCGCTGATAGCCAGCTTGTCCTGGCGGAAGCGTAGTAGCACGCCTAGTAGAGAGGGGCCGAGTGTGGGGCCGGGCAAGAGCTCTTTATTCAGATTTTGGGATCCGATCTGGTAGCTGCAGTTAAACACAATGCGATCCTTGCCGTTGTGGTGGACCTTGTGGTGCGGCACGTACCATGATTCGGTCGTCTGATCGGCCTCTTTAATGTCAATCTTTGTCACGTGTCCCGCTGTGATTAGCTTCTCAATCTCAGCGCGGTACACACTCTCTTGAGCGGGGTCTTTGGCTAGGCGCCGCTCTGTGTTCAATAGATACCGCTCCGTAGCGTCTTTCTTTGCGTGAAAGGTGGGCATTCCCTCCCGCCTCAGGAGTGGAGTTGCGTATCTCATCACTCCGCGGACTGTGACTCTCTTTGTCCCCTGCTCGAGGAGGTTTATGGCGTAAATGTCTTCTTTAGAACGAATGTCTTTCTTTTCGTTCTTAAAGGGCATTGTCTCTAGTGTCCATAGCCTCTCGACATGCTGCAGGAGAGTGGTGTCTTCTTCTGTCACTCTGGAGTGGAGGCAGCTAGTGGCTGCTGTTCGGTTAAGAGATTTAGCGAGGGGGCCTTGTAATGTCCATCCTAGGCGGGTCTCGACTGCTGCAGGACAGCCTCTGGGTCCTGTATGGACCCGGTCTATCGGGACTATGAGGTCTGCATGGTCGGAGCCTATCAGCAGGGTCGGGGTGGCGCCGTCTATGAGCGGGATAGGTAGTTGACGCAGGTGCACATATTTATCCATCAGTTTGGCGATGGGGTAGGTGTACTGTGATAGTCCTATTTCTTGGCTGGTGAAAGCATTTGTAATCCTATACCGTCGCTCTGGCTGCCCGCTTGCTGCGATAGTGAAGGAGACATTCTCGCCTTTTATCGTCTTTAAATCTCTTCTTATTGTCCGAATCGTCATTTGGTTCTCGCTCCCCCGCAGTCCCAGCTGGGCCGCAGCGGACGCGAGCAGAAGGGTCTTCTCTAACCCGTCATCAAGGACGCCGTAAGTGTCCATGACTTTATCTTGGTAGCTCAATGTTACACGGACTACCTTTAAGAGCACTTGGGCGCCGCTGCTGCTGGCGGGGTCAATGTACATGACACTTGCCTTTGTGCTGCTCGATGGTGCAGGTGCAGGCTTTCTTCTGTTACTGTCGTGTAGGACATCTAGGTGGGCTCCGTCACACCGACTGCACCTCTTCTTTAGGCGGCACTCGGCTGCCATGTGACTGCGCGCACATCGGTAACAGCGCCTGTTGGACTTTATCCATTGACTCACTTCTTCTGCATTCATCTTTGTGAACAGGTCACATTGTGACAGCCAGTGTTCCTTCTCGCAGTACGGGCACACCATCTTCCACTTCTCTTTTCTCGAGGGGGTACTGTGGTTCTTACTGCTCGGTACTGATTCTGATTGGTGCATGACAGTCACCGATCTTCTTCCATCGTTTATTCTCCTGGGTCCCTCTCTGGAGCTTGGTGTGCTCCGCACGAACGTATCCAGTCGTAAGCTGCTGACTTCTCTCGCCAGGAAGTCGGCTAGATCGAGGAGGGATGGTTCGGGACCGTTAGGATCACGGTGGTCTCTCTGCCGCCTAAAGCGCTCTTGTCTGGCGGGTGGCAGCTTCTCTAAAATCCTCTCGACGTTAGAGTTGGCGTATAGCTCGTGCATACCCTTTTCTCGTTGCGCTCCCAGCATCCCTACCAGGGACTGCACTTTTATAGACAGGTCGTCTAATGAGCGATTGTCTGTTGCTGGGGGTAGGCGGTCAATATGCCTTATCTCTTGGATTACGTAATCCCATATACGTCCATATCTCTGGTCCAGCGCTGCTAGAGCCGCGGTGTATGGGGTCGTAGAGGTGGCATAGGCTAGCGCTATATTGTGCGCTCGGGGTACTTTCAGGTGCTTCAGTAATATTGCATACTTGTGGCGTTCATCAGCGACATCCACCATCATTGTCTCTAAGCACATCCGGAGCTCCGTGTACTGTGCTCGATTCTCATAGGTGAAGTCTGGAAACGTCGGTGTACCAATGTATGACGCCGTGGATGGCTGATACATCGGCGAGCGTTGGGGGAGAGGCCTCCTAGGCGAGTCTCCTCTTGCGCCTCTCTGTGGGCTGGTACCGGCAGGGTACCATGGCCCGCTGGTCCAGGTGCTATTCCTCGGGGCTGGTCGTGCGTCATGCTCACCCGTGAATAGAGTCGGGGGTCTGTAGCGCAGCGCCGCGGGGGTATAGCCTGGGCTGTACTGGACCTCCTGGTCCGGTGGAGTACTGTGCTGTCGTCGGGCTTGGTTCTCCTCCTCTCCCTCTTCTTCTTCTATCAGGTCCTCTAGATCCTGTAGTCGTTTATTTAGCTTCTCCGCAGTGTATGCCGCTCCTTCCTTGTAGCTGGGTCTCGCTTGGACCGGTCGGGGAAGGGGGTCTGCGGGGGGTATAGGCTTGGTCTGTTGGTCAAGTTCAGGGTCGCTTGCTCGGTTAGGGGATGCTGCCCTTGACTGTTGTCTCGACGAGTTCCTTGAACCCCTGGCGGAGGGAGAGGGTGTTGCCTTGGTGATCAGCTGCTCCATTAGCTGCGCTTGTAACTTGTCGCGCTCGGCTTGTAGTCTGTCGCGCTCGCCCTGTAGTCTGTCGCGCTCGGTTTCGCGCTGGATGAGAGCGAGGTCGCGCTCTGTTTCTCTTTGGGCACCGGCAGCGGCACGCTGGGTGTCTGCTCGGTCTCTTGCCATATTCTCTTCCGTCTGAAGGCGTCTCATCTCCAGGCGTATGCGCTCTTCTTCGCTCTGTTGCTGTGTCTGGAGTCGATCGCGTTCACCCTGAAGTCGATCGCGTTCACCCTGGAGTCGATCGCGTTCGGTAGAGGCTGTCAGGCTGACGAGGAACGCCTGTGATAGCATCCTCTCCGCTTCGCTGGGGGAAGACGGTTGTAGAGGTGAGCCGCTCCTGGCTGTACTCGTTGGGGAGTCCTGGAGCTCTATCTCCTCGGCGCTCTCCTCATCTTGTTCCGTGCAGAGTTCTCTCTCTGTAGGGTTGTCTTCCTCCCGGGGCTGGTCGGGGACTACTTCTTCGGTATTGGCGGGGGGTAAAGGCATGTCAGCTCCCTCCTGGTCCCCACCGTGAGCTTGGTCAGTTACATTAGAACCCACTAGGGCCTCTGTGGTCGGGGTAACCTGGTCGTTAAGGTCAGACATAATTTTACTTTCTACTTTTACCGCGTTTACCGTTTGTCGAAGGCTAGGTAGTTGACTGACAGCGTAATCCTCTAAGTACTGAGGTGTCTGTCGTCTGCGCCGCGGGCGTTCTACGTTAGGAGGACCGTTTCGTGGAGTGTTCATCATAGGCCATTTCAATATTAATAACACTATATTAATATTACACTAGTTACCATCCGGCTCGAAGGACCAATTGTAACTGAGGGGTACAATTCCCTGACTGTATTGATAAGTATGGTATCATTAAACCACTACCGCTTTATGTACTTTAACTACTGGCCACACAGTACATGATATAGATATGATGAACACTTTCCCACCATGAAACCAAGTCCACACAAATGTATAAGTCGAATATTTAATATATAGCAAAGGGTATATACAACGTTCACTTAATGACATTTATGATTTGAATGCACTTGTAAGGCAAATGAGTATTCGTAGGCAAATCAACATTGAATGTCCAATCTCTGGTTACGCAGGAGGCAAGTATACAACCTGGTTCTTTAGGGAACTATAGCGATGGTACTTAATGATTATAGCTGGATATACTAAAGGGGGGTCCTGCTGGTTGTAAGTCAGTAGGGGGGGGGGGGGTTAGGAGAGCCGCCGGCGATATCCCATCTGGCCAACGATTTCTTGGGAGAATTCAGAGTGCTGAACACGGTGCCCACAGAACCTTGGTCCACAGATGAATACAGTTGGGCCCTCTTGTAGACGGTAGCTGCCGGTCCACAACGAAGAGACGTGAGGCGACCTCACTCGGGGTAGAGCGCCGTCTCACCTGGACTCCTCTCGGGGGGTAGTTCCAACACTCACCAGTGTTGGCTGTTATCCATGGCATAAATCAAAGCACCCAAAGCAAGTAGATAATCCAAGCCGTGTAGGGCTCGCCGTCGTCCGGGTAAGGTAATCCAATGTGCAGGTCCACTCGTCCTAGCCCAGAACTCCTCGGATGAAAGCACCACACGTGGTCTGCCCAGCCTGGTTAAGACTCTAGATAACGCGAGGAAACGATGGGGGTACTACTCACTGTATAACTCTAACCGAACGATGCACCATACATAATAGACTATTATTAACTTAATAGAAATACGTCCCACTCGACGGTATAGTGCCAAACTATGACAATTCAACTATTAATCCACACGATGTCTCAATGCCATTCTGAGGCCAAGTTGACCATACTGCACCACACGTGTATCGTGGGTGAGGCTTAACGTCTTGCCACTAGGTTGGAGGGTAAAGAACTAAGGGCTAAGGGACTAAAAAAGAAAGTTCTACTTTACTTGCGCCATATATATATGCGCTGTGAACAAATAGTACCATTCGTATTTCGCCAGACGTATTCCTACGCGGAACCGGGCTAGTAACGACATGTTCGTCGGCACGATTGAACTTGAACCAAGGGGCTTGGCTGCTGGCGCCAAGTTCTTGTCCAATGAGAGAATGAAACTATTATGGGCTGTTAGTAGACTAAAGGGATATTCAGTGTATATGTACAAGGAATATACAAGGGATATCAAACGATATACAAATACTATTAAATATATATCCATAAATAAATATATATATTCGGTTTAATCTGATCCTTCACAACAAAAGGGTTAACCTACTACTACTACCTACTACCTACTGCAACGCACTGCTAGCTGGCCTCCCGGCCACTGCCACCAAGCCTCTTCAACTCATTCAAAACGCAGCGGCCCGCCTGATATCAAACCTACCGAAGTCGGCCCATGTCACCCCACTTCTTAGGGACCTGCACTGGCTCCCCATTGCTGCACGTATCCGCTTCAAGGCCCTCGACCTAGCATACCGTGCAGCAAAGGGAACCGCTCCCGCCTACCTCCGGTCAATGGTCTCTAACTACACACCCTCAAGACCCCTACGCTCTGCATCTTCTGGCCGCCTCAGACCTACTCCTATCCAAGCTCCCGGAGGGTCATCAAAGAGAAGCCGCCTATTCTCAGTCCTTGCCCCACAATGGTGGAATGAACTACCCATCCCAGTTAGGACAGCCGAATCCCGTCCAATCTTTCGCCGTCGACTAAAGACTCACTTCTTCAACCATTATCTGAAATGATTAAAAAAAAAAAAAAAAAAAAAAATCTAACCCTGACTAACCTTACTGTCATGCACTTGTCCTAATAAACTAACCTACACTGTAACACGCAACACTTGATGAACATTGTTACTCAGCTGATAGAGTTGTACCCTTCTTGCTGTCTTGTCGTACAGAACTTGTAAGTCGCTTTGGATAAAAGCGTCAGCTAAATGACTAAATGTAAATGTAAATGTAACCTTATGTAGTGTGGTAGTGAAAGCGTTAACCTTCTGTAGTGTGGTAGTGAAAACGTTAACCCTTTGTAGTGTGGTAGTGAAAGGATTGACCCTTTGTAGTGTGGTAGTGAAAGGGTTAAACAGTCTTAGAATTACATAAACTGGGTATGACTGAAGAGCTGAGACCAATTGTATTCATGTGTGAGGATGTTAGTCCCCACAGTAGCCATTTCATTGTACTGAGACAATTTCTATTTTTAAACTTGACCTCACTGTATAAAATGACCTATTGTGACCTCTAGGATGATCACAGCCTCATGAAACTTTACAACCATAAATTAGAGACCTATGGCATTCAGAACACGTATGGCTTTCCAAGGTATATTGATAATAAGGGGGGGTCGTTCTGAACAATATCCAGAACAGAAGTGCTCGCCATCCACTTTCCTTCCTCCTGCATGTCAACCAGATCACTAAAACGCCTTTTTCCACCTCAGGAACATTGCCCGTCTACGCCCCTCACTATCCTTCTCTGCTGCCGAAACACTGACCCACTCACTTATCACATCCCGACTGGACTACTGCAACAGCATTCTGTATGGCACATCCACCAAAATCCTCAATAAACTACAATACGTCCAAAACTCTGCTGCTCGCATGCTCACCTCCACCCGCCGCTCCGACCACATCACCCCCATCCTCCACGATCTCCACTGGCTCCCCATCATGTACAGGATTCAGTAAAAAATTCTACTCATCACCTTCAAAGCCCTCAACAACCTGGCCCCCTCCTACCTCTCTGACCCCTTTCTCCACCACACGCCTACCTGCTGCCTCAGGTCCGCAGATGCTAACCTCCTCCAACCCATCAGGACTAAGCTCCGGACCTGGGGCGACAGGGCCTTCGCTGCAGCTGCCCCCACCCTCTGGAATGCCCTTCCCAACTGTTGTGAAGGATCAGATTAAACCGAATATATATATTTATTTATGGATATATATTGAATAGTATTTGTATATCGTTTGATATCCCTTGTATATTCCTTGTACATATACACGGAATATCCCTTTAGCGTACTACAGCCCATAATAGTTCATTCTCTTATTGGACAAGGACCTGGCGCCAGGGACAAGCCCCTTGGAGCCAAGTTCAATGGTACCGACGAAACATGTCCCTACTAGCCCCGGCTCTGCGCAGGAATACGGCTACCGAAAAGAGAGTGGCACTATTTGTTCACCGTGCATATAAATATGGCGCAAGTAAATGTAGACGACCCTTAGTCCTTTACCCTTCTACCCAACTAAGTAACAGAACGTGAAGCCTCACCCCACGATACCGCGTGCGGTGTAGTATGGCCTGTTTGGCCTTAGAATAGCATTGAGACCTCGTGCGAATTAATAGCTGAATTGTCAGAGTTTGGCACCGTATTTCTATTAAGTAATAATAGTCTATTATGTATGGTGCATCGTGCGGTTAGAGTTCTAAAGTGAGCAGTACCCCCATCGCTTCCTCGTGTTATCTAGAGTCTTAACCAGGTTGGGCAGACCACACGTGGTGCTTTCATCCGAGGAGTTCTAGGCGAGGACCGAGTGGACCTGTACATTGGATTACCTACCCGACGACTGCTGAGCCCTATGCGGCATGGAATATATATTTGCTTTGGTACTTTGATTTGTGGAGCGGATAATCGCCAACACCGGTGAGTGTTGGATCTACCCCGAGAGGAGTCAAGGTGAGACGGCGCTCAGACCAGACTGAGGTCGCCTCGCTTCTTCTTCACTGTGGAGCTACAGCTACAGCTACAGCCTACAAGAGAGCCAAGGTGTATTCATCTGTGGATCAAGATTCTACTGCACTGTCTTCTGTACGTGAAGTCTCCCTAGACATCGTTGACCAGACGGGATACTGCCGACGGCTCTCCTACCCCCCCTACCGGCTTACAACCGGGAGGACCCCTACAGTATATCCAGCTATAATCAAGTGTGCCATCGTTATAATTCCCTAAGAGCCAGGTTGTATACTTGCTTCCTGCGTAACCAGAGATTGGACATTCAGTGTTGATTTGCCTACGAGTACTCATTTGCCTTACAAGTGCATTCAAATCATAAACATAATAGTGAATGTTATATGTACCTTTTGCTATATATTAAATATTTGATTATTACCTTTGTGTGGACCCGATTTCATTGTGGGAAAGTGTTCATCATATTTAGATATCGTGTACTGTATGGCCAGTAGTTAAAGTACATAAAGCGGTAGTGGTTTAATGATACCATACTTATCAATACAGTCAGGGAATTGTACCCCTCAGTTACACCAACCATATATTTTCTCTACTAAAACTGTATTGTTTGTTTTGTAAAGTGTCTTTGAGCATTAGGAAAAGCACTATATAAATTTGATGTATTATTATTAGTGCTGTCAGGTGATTAAAAAAAATTATCTAATTAATTACAGGATTTGTAATTAATTAATCTAATTAATCACATTTTAATCGCATAACCATTTTAGGCCTGATATTCTATATTCTATAATCATATTTCAAATTGCATGTGTCCGGATGGCAGAATTCAGTACTACAAAACCTTCTGTTTAATCATCTTCCATTTATTCATTTGCTTAGATTTTTCAGGTCTGGTCAATTTTAGCATGGTGTTATTCACAGTCAAAAAAATAAATAAATAAATAATTGAATTGATATTCTCATTAGGTTCATTACAATTTACTCAAGCCTAGTAACAGACACAGTATTTCTGACACTGGGAATACATTCCCTGAGATCCATTAGATGTCCCGAGAATCAGATACCAAGAACATGCAAATGGACCATTTAAATATTTTTTTGTAAATGTTTATTCTACATTATTATGGAATGAATGAGATAAAAAAATGTAAATAAAAAAAGATAAAAAAAAATAAAAAAATCGCTGTGTAATTAATTTATCTAATTAACGCGATAAACTGACAGCCCTAATTATTATTATTATCCAATCGCTAAAAATCCAATTCTCCAGATGTCAAAGGTTTTTGATACCAAATCACAGACATTTTCTGTGGTGTTCCTCGAGGTCTTGGTGTCTTAAAGGTAGAATCTGGAACAGCAACCTCTAGGCAAAGTTTTTGTCTGACACGTGGGTTGGATTTCAGCAGGTATAGAGGGGGGGGGGGGGGGGGTGTTACTGCTGGCCACACCTCAGGCTCTGCCAAGAGAGGTCTGGAGAAAACCACAGTATAAAAGGTTACTAAACTTCGACCCTCATGTCATAACAAAACGAAATAAAGGTCGCTGTTTGACGGCATTACAGATTTGACCTTTAATGTTGTGTTTTGGAGGGATTTTACCCATGTACAGTATGTCATTGTTTATGAAAGTTCGGCACCAAATTCGTTCTTAACTAGAATTTCCTCTTACTTTTTTCTTACCTGGGATTCAGCAAAGTTTTCTTATTGTTGCTTTTTTCTCAGGCAAGAAGAAATTATAAGAGTGGTCGAGAGCACTCTTACCGAAATAAGAAATTCTTACCCCAAAAAAATATTAAAAATAAAAAAGCCCACCATTGGTTAATTGCCCCCAAATACAACGTTAAAACCCCGGAACTTATTGCGTGCGTTCTGCTTCTGAAATGGATTATATAGTGCTGTTAGAACAATTAGATGCTCTGGCTGCCCAGGCCGTACACATAGAGCGCATATATAGAGATCGTTTAGATCTATTTGCCGAGCCAGATGAGTGGCTGCTTAGCCGTTTCAGAGCAATACTCTGGAGCCTCAACTCACACACAGAACACACCGGTCAAATGCTGTGCCTCCACACCTACAGGTTCTGAGCGCACTTGGAGTTTTGGCCACAGGCACCTTTCAGAGCGATAGCCGACAGGTCAGGCATTTCCCAACCTACTCTAAGTCGCACACTTCCGAGAGTGCTGAAAGCAATTATAGCATCCATACTACCACAGTACATATCATTTTCCATTTAATGCCAACCAACAGATGGAAATCAAGAATGCCTTTTTTGACATCGCTGGATTTCCAAATGTCATTGGTGCGGTAGACTGCACACACGTACGCATCAGAGCACCCTCGCCAGATCCATATCCATTCCTCAACCGTAAGCTGTATCACTCCATTAATGTGCAGGTGGTATCAGATGCAAACTGTCAAATTCTCAATGTCGTGGCCCGTTGGCCAGGGGGATCACACAACTCCTTTATCCTGCAAAACAGCGTATTGGGAATACGTCTTGCGCATGGAGCTGGTGGAGACGGGTGGCTTATTGGTAAGTTATATCATTTGGAAAACATCCAATTGACCCTTTCTAGAAAACTAATATGAATATAATTGCCCTTAGGTGACCGGGGTTATGCTCTCGCCCCATGGCTTATGACCCCACTTGGACACCCCCGAGACGAGACAGGAGCGCTTGTATAACTATATACATGCACGTACTCGTTGCGTGGTAGAACGCACATTTGGAGCGCTGAAGGGCAGATGGCTGTGTTTGACGCCGCTGGTGGGAAACTGCTGTATGCCCCAGAGAAGGTGTGTCTCATGGTAATGGCATGCTGTACGCTGCTGTATGCCCCAGAGAAGGTGTGTCTCATGGTAATGGCATGCTGTACGCTGCTGTATGCCCCAGAGAAGGTGTGTCTCATGGTAATGGCATGCTGTACGCTGCTGTATGCCCCAGAGAAGGTGTGTCTCATGGTAATTGCATGCTGTACGCTGTACGCTGCTGTATGCCCCAGAGAAGGTGTGTCTCATGGTAATGGCATGCTGTACGCTGCACACTGCTGTATGCCCCAGAGAAGGTGTGTCTCATGGTAATGGCATGCTGTACGCTGCACACTGCTGTATGCCCCAGAGAAGGTGTGTCTCATGGTAATGGCATGCTGTACGCTGCACACTGCTGTATGCCCCAGAGAAGGTGTGTCTCATGGTAATGGCATGCTGTACGCTGCTGTATGCCCCAGAGAAGGTGTGTCTCATGGTAATGGCATGCTGTACGCTGCTGTATGCCCCAGAGAAGGTGTGTCTCATGGTAATGGCATGCTGTACGCTGTACGCTGCTGTATGCCCCAGAGAAGGTGTGTCTCATGGTAATGGCATGCTGTACGCTGCACACTGCTGTATGCCCCAGAGAAGGTGTGTCTCATGGTAATGGCATGCTGTACGCTGCACACTGCTGTATGCCCCAGAGAAGGTGTGTCTCATGGTAATGGCATGCTGTACGCTGCACACTGCTGTATGCCCCAGAGAAGGTGTGTCTCATGGTAATGGCATGCTGTACGCTGCACACTGCTGTATGCCCCAGAGAAGGTGTGTCTCATGGTAATGGCATGCTGTACGCTGCACAATGTGGCCATGAAGCGTGGCGGGCCACTGCCCGTGGACATGCCTCCCATGGAAATGCCTGAATGCTGATGAAGGTGCCGTCGCTCGGGATCTGTTAATCTCCGATGATAGCTCTAATGATCCCGTCGATTGGCAAGAGGCCGAGGGACGCCATCTCTAATAATGATAATATATATATATATATAAGATAGAATAGAAGTATATCCACGTCAGCAGGTGTAGTAGGACAGTTTGCCCCGGTACAAACATTCCCTTATATGCTGTTTAGGGGGCGTTACATATGTTAATTACAAACAATCGGCCACGCGCATTCAATTTACGAACGGTGTGATTCATCATTCAGCACACCTGCGTACGCACGGTTTTGGACTATACGATCAGCTTGATGAATGTGGCGTGGCTTTTCTTATTGTTCTCTTAACAGACAGGTAAGCAAGAATATAAGAAAAATAATAAGAGAGTATTGTTGAATGAGGCCCATGTTCTAAGCCCTAATTTGAATGGACGCCTAAAACCAAAACACAATGTTTATGAGATTTACGACTAGAAAAACGTGGCACACAGGGCTGAGCTGCATCTCGATTTAATCCTCAGGTTCCCACAGACATTGAAAAATGAAATTCAATGACTTTTAAGTACTTTTCTAAGCACTATTTTTCATTTTCAAGGATACAATTCACTTTTAAATGCTGTTTTTTTAAGCATATTCTTGGCCTGCTTGCCAGCTAGAGCAAGCTAGAGCATCACACGTGAATAATTGAGGGAAAGCAGTTGGAGCGCACGAGACAGCGACTTGTCAGATTCTATTAAAACAGAAAAAGATTACTATTTCTTGATTCAGAACAATTTGATCATGGATGAACAAAACATTCAATGCGAATGGTTGATTTGAATTTCAAGGACTTTTTAAGCACCTTGTTTTTTTGTTTTTTTTTTATTATCTTTTCCCCCCCTCCTTTTTCCGATTTTTCTCCCATCCCACTGTTAGTCGTTATGCCAATTCCCAACCCCCTTCCTGGTCGTTGCGCACCCCCTCCTACTGTTGGTCCGGGAGGCCGGAGACTATCACATGCTTTCCTCCGACACATGTGCAGCCAGCCGGCAGCCAGCCTGGCAGCGCAGGCTCTCACTGGGAGAGTGTAACGTGTGGAAGGTCACACTACCTCCCTCCAGATCCTTCCCTCGCTGAGCAGGCGCCCTGACCGTCGCTGTTTACAACGCCCAGGACCCACCCACCAGCTTTCCCACCCCTAACACTGCCAATTGTGTTAGTATGAGCGACCAGCCAAGCTGGTAGCAACGCCGAGAGCTGGGCTCGAACCCAGCGTCTCCAACGTTGGTGGCGAGCGCCTTGCCCACTACACCACCTAGCCGCCTTAAGCACCTTGTTAAAAAATGGGCTGTTTTCTTTTTTTTTCCCCACTTTTTCTCCTTCTTTTTCTGTTTTTCTCTTATCCCAATTTAGTCGTGCCAATTCCCACCTCCCCTGTCTTGATCGTTGCTCGCATGTGCCCCCCACTGGTCGGTCGTAGGGAGGGTTGAAGAATCTATCGCATGTCCCCCCCGATACATGCAGAGTCAGCCAGCCACTTATTTTTTCACCTGCCAGCGCGGACTCTCATTGGTGAGGTGTAACGTGTGGGAGGCTCACACTACCCTTGACATCTCCTGTCCTTGCTGTGCAGGCACCCTGACCGACCTGTAGGAGTCGCTGTTTACAATGACCAGATTACCACCCATCGACTTCCCTCCCGCTGACTCTGCCAATTGAGTCAGTATGATGGCCGGTCCAAGCCGGAGGCAATGCTGACAGCCGGATTCGATACCGGTGTCTCATGCATTGGTGACAAGCGCTTAGACCGCTGCGCCAACCAGCCACCAAAAAATTGTCTGTTTTCAAGGAATTCCAGGCCTTGACTTTTTTTGGTAAAAGATCAAGCACATTAAGCACTTCAAGGACCTTGTGTGAACCCTGTTCCCAGCTTCCATATGATGTACACCGCTACTATGTAGCATCTACTGTTAGCTGTTAGAACACTGGGTCTACTGTGGATCTCTAAGGGCTAATAAAGACAAAGGAGATAGTTATAACTGTGTGCATTGCTGCCAAGGTAATCCCTCTGGTCCATAAATCACTTCATTCCTCATTTCACCAGTGGCACAAATGTTCCACTAACATCCCACAGATGTAGAATGCTCTAGTTTAATCTGAGTGCTGGAAAGAACTGAACACGGTAGAACATTACTCACATCCTAATCATTATTAAATCCTTGTATGCCGTTGGGAAATAATCGACGATGCGAATGTCTTTAAAAAGAAAAGAAAAAGTATTCGATATTAATGTTGTGGACCCTGGCCTGATAACAAATACCTGAGTAGCGTATGCAGAGCGGACCGGGGCTTAGCTATCTCAAACAACGGGACAAGACACAATGGGCGAGCTAAGCCGCTGCTATTTCAGCCCATGCCACCACTGGATCTGGTGTCTTTGAGGGATAGCCAGAAGAATGCTTTCATCGTCCCCCAAAATAAGACTGGGAGGATTTTCGATGTCGCGCACACCGGCGGGGAGAGCTCAAACCAGCTAATCATCCCAGAATTGTGTTGATCTGGGGGCTTTTCGCTATCAAGAGCTTCTCCCTCGCTCAACATGACAGCGTGTTGTACAGCTCGATCCCTACATTATCATACTTCATTGTATCTTGGGAGGAAGATTCCGATTGGCGCACCCTTACGAGGGTAGGCGGACAAAAGAAAAAAGAACAGCGTTTTGCGTATGAAGACAGTTTTGTCGATTTTGATACAAAAGTCTTTGAAAACCTGTCGGTGTACTGAGATCTTACTGCAGCCTCTGTCAAACTTTAATGGGTGGAAGTCGTGAGCTGGCCCTGTCGTTTTAAGAGATGAATGACTGTTGTTTTTTTTACTAGACCTCCTAGATAAAGAGTTCAATAGTGCAGAGGAGGCCAAGCTCCACCCTACGGCAAGTCGATTTACGGGTTGTCTCCTGAACCCCGGTGGCGCCGAGTTGCGTAACGCTTGTTTACTTCTGCACAGAGCTTTTTTAAAAGAAATGGCTTATTTTAGTGGAGTGTGTCAATAGTTTTGAGTCTTTTGCAACTCTAATGGATGGATCTAAAGGGGTGGATTTAGAGGAAGTCATATGGCCAAGAGTTTGGATTTCTCTCAAGGAATCAAAGGCTTTAGATACAGACTAGACTGAAGCAAGCCAGACAAATTCTGTCATGGAATGTAGATTTATAAAGTGTATAGTGAATTAAAAAAACTATAGTATGACCAAGACGAAAAGACGCCTGCATCTCCGGAGGGATTTCTATTCAAGAGTGTCTATAATTAGCCTTGGCCTTATAGTGAAATCCGCAAATGTCAAATCGGCAAAGGTTAAATGTCAACGTTGCTAAATAGACAGTTTTTTTTATATCCCCCCACAAGAGCACAAGTCACACACACGCACAGGTGACTGGTAAAGTATCTGTCTCTTTCCTGCTCCCTATTTCATCTTCCTCAGTGCAGACTGTGGGACTGTTGATCTTGTGATCCTCTGACAGGTCAGTGAAATACACCTCTTCTGCCTCCAACCCCGCGTTCCCACTAATCCTCTATCTGCTATCTCTCTCTCTCTCTCTCTCTCTCTCTCTCTCTCTCTCTCTCTCTCTCTCTCTCTCTCTCTCTCTCTCTCTCTCTCTCTCTCTCTCCCCCCCCCCCCCCCCCCCAGGTCAACTTATTTCCCATCTGGGTCACCTCACCGATTCCCAGAGGTCCTCTGTCCTCTCCAATACCAACATTCATGAGCAGACGATAAATCTCCAGGTATGGCTCCTCCCATGTCCTGGATATGACACATCGAAAACTGTGGATGGATGATTAGGGGCTCACACCCCAGAGAGTCTAGACCATGGACTACTGGTCTGTGGAAGGACTTGATGGGATGAATATAACGTAGAAATACTGTATCGCATAGCGTCAGTTGAGCTGTTGGGTTTGACTCATCAATAGGTACTACAATATCCTCATACGTGCATAGAAGTGTGAAGGGCTGACCTCGACTAGTCGAATAGTCGACTAATCGATCGAAAGGAGCCGTAGTCGACTGCCAACTTCTTAGTCGAATGCAAAAAAATAATATATTATATATATATATATATATATATATATATATATATATATATATATATATATATATATATAATATATTTCTTTTTTGTAATTTTTTTTTTATCATTCTTTCCAAAAGTAAAGAGGCCTAGAAGCGTGGCTAATGCTAATGACACGCATACCAGCGAGGCTAACTGCCTAAGAAAACGGGCACAGAGGCACTGAAAGAGGATTTCACTTGTCTAATGAAATAGACAAATCAAGATGTATCCATTAGTGGACCAATTGCATGCTTTTGCAGAGGACAAGAAGCCTTCAGTCGACTCCTTCAGACATTAAGCACCCCCACAGCCCAAATGGAATGGTAAGGAAAAAAAGTTTAAAAAAAATATTAAATTTTTTTTGCATTCTACCAGTCGACTATTGGCACATTTTGGCCAATCAAAGGCGACTATACAAATCCTTAGTCGGGGACAGGCCTAGAACACTGTGACTCATAATATTAGATACTGTCATGAATATCGCATGATTGACTATGCATGGTCCTCACAGACAGAGTTCTTCAAACGACAAATACACTAAATACTGTATACAAAGTAATTTTATTCTTTGTAAGAAGTCTTCTCATTTCAAGTCATCCACTTCAACTAAAACAAGGACACGCTTGTTTTAAAGCTCTGTGCTTGAAACCGAGGCCTCCCGCGCGGCTGAATATAAATGAATAACTTCTTTGAACTCAAATGGTGCAATTACACCTGGGAGATGCAGAGCGTTAATTAATAAGCTAATTGAGAGATGGGGGGAACTCAAAGGAGAGTAATTTCAGTAACTCAAACAAGATTGTCATTCTGCCAGCAATACCTCAGGCCAATGGTTTTCCTTGTTCATAATTAATAGCAATGTCTCCATTAGTCTTCTGATACCTTACCGGTCCCAGGAGGAAGGAGAACACACAGTGGTATTATGTAGATAGGAAGTGTTGTTGCCAGGGGAGGGGGGCGGGGTTCACAGGGGAGCCATACTCCTCCATTTCTTTCAAATGGTAACTTAATGCTCACTGTCTACACTCTACAATCACAGTGGATGGGTGGTGGAGAAGGACATGTGTATGTGTATGCATTTACAGATCTATGTACGCATTTACAGATCTATGTACAGATTTACAGATCTGTGTACATATTTACAGATCTGTGTACATATTTACAGATCTATATACGCATTTACAGATCTGTGTATGCATTTACAGATCTGTGTAGGTATTTACAGATCTGTGTACACATTTATAGATCTATGTACAGATTTACAGATCTGTGTACGCATTTACAGATCTGTGTACATATTTACAGATCTATGTATGCATTTACAGATCTATGTACGCATTTACAGATCTGTGTACGCATTTACAGATCTGTGTACGCATTTACAGATCTATGTACGCATTTACAGATCTATGTACGCATTTACAGATCTGTGTACAGATTTACATAATGTGTACGGATTGAGATAGTTACACAGCTCTACACACACATTTTCAAATAATATTGGAACAATAATGGCCCCATAGATTAGGGCTCCGGGTACATTGATCAGTGTTTTTAAATTCCTGTAGAAACTACCGTAATCGTTCGAAATAACAGCAGTAGCATCTCCGTTCGTTCTAAAAGTTAATTCTGTCCACTTTTCTGTCCGTCAAAATGGACACAAATCTGGCAGAGATGGAGAGATCAGCCCTGTCCGACAAATAATTGAAAAATTATTGAAAACAGACAGACACAACGGATCAATGTACCGGCCCTTAGTTGACTCCATGTTGTTTTTCTGCTTTCGATTTTTGATAGTTTAACTTAATTATAATTATATCTTTTTCATTAGTTAACTACGTACTACCTACATGGCAAAAACAAATTAGTAAACTAGAGTTAGCGTGGGAGCGTGCACAATGATATTTTGAGAGTGATATGCGAGTGGAGAAGCAAACCCCCATTGCTAGAAAACAATGATAAACACTGGAAAAGGCAATTTATAAGACAGGGGACCTTTAAAGTATTTTTTCCAACACAGCTTTAATCTTTCAGGGCTGAAAAGGATTCGAGATAATCAATGAGACTCGAGACTACTGCGATTATCTCCTGTGTAAAATGCGCCGTTTGTGTGTTGTGACACTTCCAACAACAGCCAGGCGAAGGATCTCCATAAGCAGATTTCCTCACCCCCTCCCTGCTGGAACATTCCCCCTGATCACTCATCCTGTCGGAGCCAGAGACCATTTCCCTGATTCATGACTGCAACCTTTTCCTCCCAGGCCATCGCTATGGACGGTTTCATTGGAAACTCTGTTGCTAGGGAACAGTTTGGACCCAAGTGTATTTCCTGTCAACTATTTCATTATATTCACTGCAACAGGAAATTAATTTGGGTCCTTTTAGACTGTTGTCACTTTGAAACCGCCTATACGGGTCAAACACATCTCCAGTCGTGCAAACATGTCCCCACTTGTTTGACTGGTTATTTACTGCTTTTTACCATCAGCATGTGACTAATGGAGGCTGTTGGCTATTCATGTGTGGAGTGGAGGCGGCAATGCTGCCTACCTGTCAAGCTACCTACACCTACACACACAGACCCTCCCACACACACACACACACACACACACACACACACACACACACACACACACACACACACACACACACACACACACACACACACACACACACACGCACACACACACACGCACCACTACCACTACTACCACTACCACTACTACCACCACCACTACTACCACCACCACTACTACCACCACTACTACCACCACCACTACTACCACCACCACTACTACCACCACCACTACTACCACCACCACTACTACTACCACTACCACCACAACTACTACCACCACCACTACTACCACCACTACCACCACCACTACCACTACCAGGGCCCCCTCAAGGGGCGTGCGAGCAGTGCGGTCGCACAGGGCCTCGCGGGAAGGGGGGCCTCGCAATATTTTTTTTAAATAAATAAACATTTATTTTTATTTTGTATACAAATACAAATAAATAGAATGTTAACAATCACTTTCCATCACAGACCTAAAATCTAGTTTTGCTTACATGCTTATATATTTCACATTAGACACGTTTGTAGAATAGTGTTCCGGGCTCTGCGGCTCTGCAGATATACTATTGGTTTCATTCAATTACTTTTGTGCAAAGCATTGTGGGAGGACTAACACTAGGGGGAGCTGGTTGGCGTCGGTCTGGTAGTCGGTAGAGAGATGTGAAGAAGACCGGTATTATCCACGATGGGAGGGGGTAGAGTCGGTACGGGGTCTATTCGGCGCTATCCACGGGAGCGAGTGGATGTCTTGGCCTAGAGGCAGAGCATCCTACTTTTAAAAACCAAATGTGCAGCATCGGAGCAGAAGAAATAACGCTGCGTGCCGTAAGCTTATCAATACCAAGTATAGTGATTAGGTTATGCCAAGACGAAGAGGACGTTCGGCAGATGGACTGAAGATGAAAGTTGTTGCGTGTTAGAACGTTCAGTCAGGCTATAGCTATGTCGGCTAGTAGCTTAGCTAAAGGCAGGGACAGCTAACTAGCGTTAGCTAACCTAGCTAGCGGTAGCTACGTTATCGAGTGCTAACGTGTGGCAGATAAACTAGGAACAGACTCCCAAGTTCATCCCAACGGGGGGGACAATATCATGATGGGACTGGTGAACTTTCTCCACGGCCGTCTCCTTCCTCTTGGACCTGACTCTGCGTTAGGGTGAGTTTTTAATGCAATCTACTCTGTTCCTGCCGTGGATCTCTCTCTCTCTCTCGCTCTCTCTCTCGCGCGCTCTCTCTTGCTCTCTCTCTCTCGCTCTCTCTCTCTCGCTCTCTCGCGCTCTCTCTCTCTCTCTCGCGCTCTCTCGGTCTCTCTCTGTCTCTCTCTGTCTCTCTCTCTCTCACTCTGTGTGTTGCATCTTGCAGTTTGTGATGTGTGTACTAAGCTTATAGAGTTCGATTCAAATAAGGCAAAACTGCAAATCTGCATGTCGTGCTTGAAAAATTTACCTGGCTTTAAGCTTGTTTATCAGGTTCCAGGGGTGTTTTATGCATTTTCCCTGTTACTGCCAGGTGTACGACTGTACAGGTGCATTGCCACTAAGCCTCGGGCAGCGCTATTATTTAAGAATACGTTGACTGTATCATATGCCCAGCCTCGGGCAGCGCTACTATTTAAGAATATGTTGACTGTATGCCCAGCCTCGGGCAGCGCTATTATTTAAGAATATGTGGACTGTATGAAATTATTATAATTTTTTTTATATATATATTTATATGAAACTTTCTTTTTTTACCTTTGGGGGGGGGGGGGGGCCTCGCGTTTAAATCTCGCACAGGGCCTCACATTTCTCCCAGACGGCACTGACCACCACCATTACTACCACCACCACTACCACCACCACCACTACTACTACCACCACTACCACTACCACTACTACCACCACTACCACCACTACCACCACCACTACTACCACCACTACCACTACCACCACTAGCACTACCACTACTACCACTACCACCACTACTACCACTACCACCACTACTACCACCACCACTACTACTACTACCATCACCACCACTACCACTACCACCACCACTACCACTACCACCACCACCACTACTACCACTACCACTACCACCACCACCACCACCACCATCACTACCACCACCACTACCACCTCTACCACCACCACTACTACCACCACTACCACTACCACTACTACCACTACCACCACTACCACCACCACCACCCCTACCATTACCACTACCACCACCACTACCACTACCACCACCACTACCACTACCACTACCTCCACCACCACTACTACCACCACCACCACTACCACTACCACCACCACTACTACCACCACCACCACCACTACTACCACTACTACCACCACCACTACTACCACTACCACCACCACTACCACTACCACCACTATCACCACCACTACCACCACCACCACTACCACCACTACTACCACCACCACCACTACCACCATTACCACCACCACCACTACCACCACCACTACCACTAGCACTACCACCACCACCCCTACCACCACTACTACCACTACAACCACCACCACTACTATCATCACCACCAGCTTTAGAAAACGTACCTGTGAAGAAGTGACTAGTAAAGTAAATGAAATATCTTGGGCAGGGGATGGTAACCACCTCCCCCACACGGGCACTGGGCCAGCAGGCAACTTTGTCCCACATCCCACTGCAACCTGAGGGGAGAGAGAGAGAGAGAGAGAGAGAGAGAGAGAGAGAGAGAGAGAGAGAGAGAGAGAGAGAGAGAGAGAGAGAGAGAGAGAGAGAGAGAGACAGAGACAGAGAGAGAGAGAGAGAGAGAGAGAGAGAGAGAGAGAGAGAGAGAGAGAGAGAGAGAGAGAGAGAGGAGAGTAACATGTAAGAACAAGACTGTGAACAGAAAGGGCAGTACTGACTTCATGAACAGAACCTTCAAAACAACCACAATGTGATAAATCGACTCTGATGTCAAAGGGCAACGTTCCTCATTCATGTTTCTTTAGTAGGACATATGAACCTGGAGCATTCCCGTTGCCATGGCAGCCAACGCGTGTTAACTCGGGTGAACCGCTGCTACTGCGCCCAGGGCCTGCCACCATGAGTAATCAAATCTGCCCTCCATTATACACTTTGATTTACATTCACCAACACTCACTTTGTTTTTCTCTCTCTCAAGTGTCCAGGCTCTGAATCTCTGGGATGTTTCAATGTAGAGGAACAGACATTTACATTGAGTCATTTAGCTGACGCTTTTATCCAAAGCGACTTACAAGTTCTGTCCAACAGCAGGAAGGGTACAACTCTGGCAGCTAAGTAACATTGTTCGTCAAACAGTGTCGAACTTGAGTGTCACAGACTTGAGTGCATATTAGCATAGTAGGTAGTAATATAGGAGATAGTAGGAGAGTGCATAAGTTGTATGTTTGTGTTTTTAGCCGATGGCGGAAAATCGGACGGGTTTCGGCTGTCCTGACTGTGATGGGAAGTTTGTTCCACCATTGTGGAGCGAGGACCGAGAATAGCCTGCTTCTCTCTGATGACCCCCCCCCCCCGGAGCTTGGACAGGAGTGGGTCTGAGGCGGCCAGAAGATGCAGAGTGGAGGGGTCTTGAGGGTGTGTAGTTAGAAGACCACTGAGGTCGGCGGGACATACTGTAGCTCACATTGAAAATGCAATTTGCAATGTGATACACATGCCATATACCCCAGAGGATTTGTTTTGTATTTGACAGAATGATGTACACAAGGCACAACGATATCTAAATTTAAATGATAATTGAATTGTTAATGAGTTTGCAACATGCGTGACATTGTGGTCTCACAATATACCGCCCTCCTGAATACGGGAGCATCGCTTAAAGGCGAGAGAGAACCACGTTATCCGGATGGACGGGACTTTGATGATTCTTTGTCGAGCCCCGTAAATAACAATGAATTGAACCAGGCATTGATTCAGACGGTGTAATTGAATCTCAATAGGAAACACGTCACCCGGTTCCATTTTAAGGCAATTTGTTTCCTAAAGTAGATCAGATGAAAACGAATGAAGGCAAATTTGTAAAGAAGATATTCCATTGTGCGTGCGGGCCAGCGGGCGGTATTCGCTGGGAGAGAAACCGCCGTTCAGCCACGCCAGGTGTAATCCGGCGCTTTCGAAGAGAAAGAGAGAGGACAACAGCCTTGATGTCATCAGACATCAGCGAATAACGGATGAACGAATGGTTTATTTCGAACAATAAAAAATTATAAAAATAAATAATAATGAAAAGATTGAAAATACAAAGATAATTTGCTGTGAAAGAAAAAAAAGTTAAAGGTCCCATGGAAAGTAAAGAAAATCACTTTTTGGGCAATTGTACACTATTCCTGTGAGTCTATGGAACACATCTGTAATTTTCCCCCCAATACATTTCATTGTTTTGTATTTTTAATCAAGTAGCCTACTGTGGAGCACTACTTTCTGCCCTTCCAATGTCCCAGCTGTTTTTGGCTGGGCGCCGCCCATACTTGCAATGCGCTTTGAGTGACAGTCACCCACCTGCACTAGCAGATACGAGAGAGAGAGCGAGAGTCCCCCCCCCTCCACCCCCGAGTCCCCGAATCCCTCCCACCCATTTTATCTAGTGAAGCTGCTTCTCTGTGTGTGATTGGGTTGGCTAGCTAGCGGCTAACGTTACGTTAATGTTACGAGGGTGCATTGCAAAGCTTATTTATAAGCATTGACGTTTTCACTGCACATAGAAACAGCACAGGGGGGTAAAGCTGGGATTTATAAGCATTCTGGAGCTATGTTGTCAACACTTTTGAGGAAGTGCTGAGAGTGGAACAGCTGAAGGTCTCTGCTGTCGAAACCGCTTCCGCATTATTTCCTCTCGCTGCTCATATAAACGTATCACAGTTGATTGTGGGCGGGCGGTGGCAGATCAGCGCCTATTCACGTCAGCGAGCGAGTCAAATCAGAATGGCTCGTTTCAGTGGGGGGGGGGGGGGGGGGGGGTTGTCTCAGCTGAACTGAAGAAACGGGACTGGGTAGAGCTTTCACATCTAGTCAGTGTTGGTACAACCCCACATTGCTGGGAAAACAATGCAAACCACTGGAAAATGCCATTTATAAGATAGGATTTTCTAAAACTCTAAAAGGAATAGGAAGATGCTTGTTTAATTTCATCATCAAATCTAGTCAACCCGCAAACAGAAATACACATGCTTTTAAGAGTAGTGCAAACACACGGCTGTTTTAAATTAAATCAAATCAGAAATAATATTCCATTTCCAGTATAGGTCAACACTAGTGTCCAGTGTTACAGGTGACATTCGTGCTAGCAAGAGCTCTTGTTCTCCTAGGCTGAAGCCTGTGCCTCGACCCGGTTTCCAACCTTGAGTCCTGTGCTCACACTTGATTTGGCCAAAGGTTCGTATTCATGACGAGTGAGTTAGGACAAGCACTTTTTTGGATGGGACGAAATTATTCCCAGTTTGTGACAAATCAGATAGACTTCTTAAAATGGGCGGAGCACCCCTTTAATGGACACACAAGAAAATTAAAAATAAATAAACGTGTATTCCACTCAAATTTAATTTTAGGTTGCCATTCTGGAAAAGTAGTCATTTGCCAAGATTTATTTCCATTATAAGTTCTGTGTTATAAGCTCCCAGAGTAAGGAAAGTACACTCCTTTTTTTGTATCCACTTTTTCTCCCATTTTCTATATTTTCTCCCATCCCAATTTCGTATCATCCAATTCAACCCTCCCCTGTCACAAACGCTGTTTCTTGCCTCCCACAAGCCGGCTGCAATGTGGACTAAGTCATACATAGCACAAGTCCCCTCCGGTACTTGAGGTAACAGCAGTCGCATCTTTTCACCTGCGCAGCTCGATCTCTCAGTG